>NC_091883.1:3890376-4490376 GCF_019399895.1 Cardiocondyla obscurior
TCCTCCGCTCGTCCATCCGCCCGCTACTCTAATTCTCTCTATCTGTCTATCTTTCTCCGACTCGGTGCAATCGAGTTGCTTCGGAAATATATTAGTTCGGATTCGCGGAACGGCGAAAAGCGAGGCGATACGGCGCGCCCTACCTCTTCGTCCTCGTCCTGATGCGATTTTCACGTGCAGCGGTGGCGAGGAAATTACAGTGAAAGCGCGAGAATTCGCTTTCGTCGGAATTTCGAGAATACCCGCCGATACCACTCTGCTTTTTCTCTACGCCCGACGCTCCCTATCCCTTTCTCCCTATCTGCCGCTCCTATCTCTACCTCCTTTCTTCCGGTTTCAGACACAATTTGTATGTTCTTCGGGACCGAATATCTTCTTTGGATCTAAAATGCCTGTCTAAAACGCGAAAGTGTCTCTTCTACGTTTTTTTCCGCCCTCCTCCCGCGTGCGCTCGCTCTGTTTTCGCCAAGTTTTTCGAACTCCTTGCGAACGGCGCTCGTATCCGACGTTCAAAACACTTTTAAGCTATCGAGTAGAAAAAGGATTTTTGAATGGGGCTCGCTCGGAAAATAGAAAAAAAAAAAAAGAAAAAAGAATTTCAGATTAGCGTTAAAAAGAAATTCAATGCCGCGTTCGAAACGAGAGGAACGGAAGGGAAAGGGAAAGGCTCGTTGTTCGCGCAAAAAAATGGTACTTTCTTCCGTTCTTTCTTTCGGGACGACGTCGTACTTACTCGCTGCGAAATCACAGACCGCACTTACCGTTTCCTACCACGGTGCACATTGCCGCGCGTGTGTAACTCCGCCGGTTTGCACAGGGCATCTATACCGAGGAGCACACGCACACGAAGACATTTTCCAGCGCGAGCGGGGTGCCGTTTCTTGCGAGCACGAGCAAAAAGTAACGCCCGCGTCAGCTCCTTCCTTTTTACAGCCCTCGGAGGTTAGACTCATTACGAAACGTTACGTGCGCAAACCCGCGCGACCGTACATCGGGGATATAGAGGCGAACGTACCTGCCCGCGCCCTACGTGGAGAGTTTAACGTCTGTGTACACAAAGGTCGTTTGGAAAGTCGGCGGCGGAGGCGGCGGAGGCGGCCGCAGGCTTGCCGTCAGCAGCGTTCCTATTTGCTTCCCGCACGCGGAAAACGCGCACGGTTGACCTCCTCCGTGGAAAAGTGTGTTCCCCTCCCGTCGTCGTTTTCCTTTACGCCGCGCGGTGCCGAGAGCCCGTAATCGTTCGACCGGCGATGATGAACGGTCGCCGCGAAAGCGCCTGATTCGCAGGACAAAGATTGATTGTACCGGGCGCTGAAGCCTTCCTGCTGTCCCGCGTTTCACGGCAGATGACGAGATACACTCGCGGTCGTGTGATTGAAGAGGGTACAATCGATCGTACGGGGAAAGAATGTGTTTCCTTCGCGTGTATTTTTTTTCTTTTTTTTTTTTTTTTTCCTCGCTTGTTCGCTGGCTCGCTCGCCGCAAAGACTTGGCCGCGCGGGGTGTTTTGCTCGTACCCCTGTCTGATCGCTCAGCCGCGTAGTATCGACAGCGCGATTTACCGAGAGCCGCGCGAGATAGATAGTCGCGAAGAGGCGGACGACCGTACTTCGCAATTACTCGAGTAACCGACAGAACTTGTAACTCAATAATGAAAACGTCGAAGTTGCGATCCTTAAATTGCCCTCCGACATGCTTGAGATTGTTTATTTATCAGTTAGGTAATAGTGATGATGATTTCGTTGGGTTCTCTCGCGTCTCCATCCGCAGCGTCCGTCGAGGCTCCTTTTTTTTTCCGTCCTATCATTTTCGAAAGCCTGACCGATCCTATTTAGGCGAAGAGTCGAACAACGATTCGCGGAGGATTCCTCATTACCAGACGCATGGTTTCAGACTTCTCCGTTCTCGTCTTTCTTCCAAGGTAGGAATTTTGATCGAACGAAGGCAAAAGGCAGCCCGAGCCCGGCAGCCCTTCTTGTTTCACCGTTGCCTCAATTATTTTATCCCCTCATTCTTGCCGCGCTCCATTTTCCTTAGACGCGCGCCCATTTTCTCGATATCGGGTGGCACTTACGTTGTCTGGAAAGTAAAGGCTACGTGCGATTGTTGCCGAGGCGCATTTTACCTTCGACTCGAGGCCGTTTTCCCTTCGACTCGGAAATCTTTAGTGTAATGTGAAACGCCCTTCTTTTCTATTTTTTTTTTTTTTTTATCTTTCTTTTTATTTTTAATTATATCAACGATAGGATTTGAACGAATAAACTTCCAAACAAATGTTAAACCAGTCCCGTGCCATTTATTTTTTGTTCGCTACTTAAACTAATTTGAAATAACTTTTGGTAATTAGCATCGAGATCGGACAGAACGGGTCGCGGCGCAACGCCGGATTATCGGCTGTCCGTGAGTCTAATTAACGCCATTAAACGCATCGTGAGTCGTACGTAACGAAATGACGCAACGGTATCTGGGTACGTGGGAATACGAATGGGGAAATTATGGGCGTTGCATAAGCAACACACGAGCGGGTCAAGTTCGTGATCCCGAGAGCGGTGAGGGTCTTTTCCTAAGGATTCTCGGAGAGAGCCGCAATTAAAATTAAACGCTGTACGACCGTTATTCCCATCTTCCCCCTTTCCTTTCATTACCGCTCTCACCCTCTTCAATCCGGTCCGTCAGTCCGTGACGGTGGCAAGGTTTCCCTGGATTCTTGGTTTGAGGGGGTTACTGCCACGTAGGTTCGTAGCAAGACGAGTTCTCAAAGGAACATTAATTCACGAGCTAATCGTGGGATGTGAGATTAAACATTTTCTGCGATTAGTTCCCCTTTGTTGCGCGTGCCGGCAGCGGATTGTAAGTATCGCTATTAGAAGTGCACGCATAATATAATTCAGACTTTTGTGCCGTTCTTAAGAAAATAACTTGGTGCAAGATAAAGAGGTAATTTCGCATCGGTCGTCTTATCGTCATTCCCTTTAACTGTAGTTTCAACGAGTTTAACTCGATAAAAATTATGACACCATAGATTATCGTATTTCCACTAGAAACTTCTTCTTTCTCGGCTTTTCTTCTCTCTTTTCTTTTTTTTTTTTTTTTTTTTTTCGTGAAGATTCTAAAATCGAATGAACGCCGGCGCGCAACTAAAGTCAAGCCCCCAGAGACGCGGAGAAATCTAAAAAAAAAAAAAAAAAAGAAGGGAAAAAAGAGAGAGAACGAAGAAAGAAAACGCCGAGCTGGGCCACTGCCGTCATCCCTCGCTCGCTACGGAGAAACGGAAATCTCGACGTTTAATTCACGTTTAATGTGTGCTGCCCGGCCGGGTCCTCGTTCTTTTTTTTTTTTTTTTTATTTTACGCTCTTCCCGCTTCTCACGCGGGGTGGTATAATTAACCCGACGCTGAAAACGGCCTGCAGGGACCGTGCGCGTTTTCGAAGAGACTTTCGCTCGCTGAAAATTCCTACTCGTTTGCACTTCTCTATCCATATACACTTTTCTTTTTATTTTTTAGTCTGGCTTTACCCCTCTCTCCGTTTCTCTCTCTCTCTCTCTCTCTTCGTCTTTCTTCATCACGTCTTCTTTCTTCCATTCTCTTACCTCTCCGCACAATCTCTGCACGAACGTAAAATCACTATTAGCTGTTGCGAGCGCGTTCAACAAGAAGCGCGTCAATTCTAGAATGGCTTCGCGGCGGAGGCGGCGAGAAAGCGATACCGCTTCTAACGTTACGACTTCTGATACGGCTTATCTTTATATCGAGTCGAGCTTACTCGCGCCAATTTGTGCACTCTTCTTTATTTCTTCCGAACGCGCGGCTGTAAGGGTATTTCAAATGTCGTGCACCACTGACGCAATCAACCCGATGGCATCGCGATTCTCTATCCCGTCGCATCCGTCCATCCCTCAAGCGCCCTCGTTTGAGGGTACAGAAAATTCACAGCGCGCTCTCCCTCTTCTACGCTCCGGCATACTCGAAGTTCGGGATGCGGTTCCCTTTACCGCAACCTCAAAGAGTCTCGGACCGAAAGGCGCGAGGAACGTCGTGCCGAAGTGCATTATTAAGAGCTATCAGGAAATTTCTCGCCCGAAGGCGGAAAGAGGAGGCAAATAAGCGACGCGACGCGAAACTTCGCCGATCCCGCAATTCCGTGGAATTGTCGCCGATCTAACAAACAACTCTTTCCTCCGCTTTCGTCTCGCTCGTCCCCCGTGACCCACCATTTTCCCCCGATCGTCTTTCTCTCTCTTTCTTTCTCGCCACCGTTTCTCTCGCTCGTTATTTCCACGCTCGATTGGACGGAGCGTTTATTGTTTCAAGCGAGAGAGCGCCCTACGAGCGAAATGTTTTCCCGGTCGTCTCGCGCGTCGTCTAGCCGCTTAAGTACAAACAATCCTCAGAGTCTCGCGGTCCGAAGTTAGGTATACGACTAGCGGGGCAGGAAGTGATTTGGAGAGTCGCCAGGGAGCATCTAGGCCGCACTGAATCATTCCGGCTACCCCCTGGCTTTTCGTCTGTCCCCGCGCATAAGCGGCCTCCCTTGGGAAACGTCGCAAAACTGCGATAAAGAAGTTGCAAATCACCGGCAGAAACGGTCGCGCCCGACGCTTCCGTCGTTTCACCAGCCCGGCTGAACTTTCGCGATGATTTCTTTCGTCACCGGATCGTCGTCCCGTTGAGTGGTTTTCTCCCCGATGCACCTGATTTACTGATATTCGCGAATCCCGCGCCCTTCGCCGATAAATTAATTTTTTTTTTCTTCGCGAAAAAAATTGTATATTTGACCGAATTTTCTTCGCCGTTGATTTAATTTTTTTAACAGTTACAAGGTGTAACCCCGTCTCGATCGGGAAACTCAAATAATCGCAGCATTTCGCAATTCGCGGCAACCGAAAACACCGAAAGCTCTACTGTAAATTCGTCCAGGATAAGAGAAGAGAACGACGGAGGCAACAAAGGTTCCCTTCGAAGGTTGTAAGTTAAAACGGCGACAGAAGGAATTCACGTTAGCTGCCGAGAGCGTAGGCGACAAAGGAATAGCCAGCAATCGTAAACAAACTTTCAGGTTTATCGAGCGAGGCATTGTTGGCTAAAGGCGCTGCAAATATTTGATAGCCGCTGCTCCTTCCACAAAACAGAGAGACAGAGGGCAAGCGGCGAGATCAGGAAGAACGCCGGCGTCTCACCGTCGTTCTCCGCTCTTTTAAACTTCGCTATCCCGGCGTCCCCAGCCTCGTCATTCTCTGTTTCCAGCTCCCGATTATCTCGACAACTTCCACTCTTTGCGCCGCTCGGCGTTGACCTTTCCTATTTCGATAACAGCGGCGGTGCCAGGCGTAGTTATCACGGAACTTGCATCGCGATTGCTCCGCGCATTTCAGCCTCTGATAAAGATTCGCGACTTAAAAAGCAAGTCGTAACTTATTGACGACGTGTCGCGTTTCTCGCGCCCGTCGTTTGCATCCTTAGAAGGGGAAACTTGAGATAAAGATTGCCTCTCATAAACTTGCTTCGATCTCCTGAAATTGCCGTTCCATATTATTCCAAGGAAAGTTCGCTCGTATCACTTTCAGTAAAAATCACATCCGTTCTGACGTGTTAGGTACGTAATTGTTTGAATTACTCCAATGTTCCGATATTTCTCGTTCTTCTTTTTAAAAAAAAATCGACGAGACGTGACGTATTAATATAATATTTTTCGATCTTTACGTTCTATACCGAACGATTATTCGCAACTTACGAGTAGAAAATGTATTATCTATTATTATGAATTATCAAATCGGCGATTTTCAGATTCAGATTAATTTTAATATTTAATTTAATATGTTTCAGGCAAAGACAGTATTCACGATCTTCTGTTTCCCGCCTTCCCCGCAACCACCAGCAATCGTGTTCCGACCACGGCGCCGGCGCTCTAGGGAGAACTAGAACACCTGAGCGCGCCGACCAATCACAGCGCGCCATCGATCGCCTGATCGGCCTAGTGATCTACGTGTCCCGTTGCACAGCTAAGCAGGTACGCCGACCACGCGGTGCGCTAAGGTTTTCGCGACGGATTTCGAGGCATCTCCGGGTATCCTCCCACGGTTTATCATTGCGTATCTACGTCTCGCCTCGCCCTGGTGGCCCTGTGGCCACGGTGTCGCAGCACAGGACACTGCCGTTGTCCATACGACCGAGCACGTAAAGGTGACCGTCGTGTTATTTATTCCGTCGTAATAGATCCGCGTACTTGCAGTCGGGCGACAATTCGTGAGCATCGAAGCTCTCTCTCTCACTCTTCCGTGGTTGTCTCGGTCCATCTAGAGGCGCACCATCTACCGGTCAGTCTAATTGCGGAGTCTCGGTCGCGCGGTCGTGTCGTTAATCGCTCCGCAATTATGCGTATTTGTGACCGCGAATAAGATACTCTCGCAGTCGAAGAAGTGTCGACGTCGTCAAGTACGGAACGGACAATCATATTCTGTACGCCTGGACTATCGTACTTATCGTTTAGTGCTTCGTTTCGTGCGTCGAAAGAGATGCTCCGGAACGACAATGTGACGTCACGGGCGCAGCGCCGCGCGGGGAGCGTCCAGTGTGAATTGCGTCGCGTATTACTCGGGCATTTTCGAGCTCCGGCTCCCATTACTATTTTTTTCGGCAAGTTCCGGAACTGCAATCGCGCGGGAGGAGCAGGAAGAGAACAACACCTCGCCCGTCTTCTTCGTCGCGGCCGGGATTCTCATCCCGTTTCGGACAATGGACTTTTGAGGGACTCGAGGAAGATAAAGTGCGCGAGGAACATTTGGCATCGCGGCCGTGATCGAGAACTTACCGGGACGTGGACTATTCCGTATCGCGGCCGAATTCGAGAACTTACCGAGAGTGCGTGGACTATTCCGTATCGCGACCGAGATCGAGAACTTTCCCGGAGTGCATGAACATTTCGTATCGCGGCCGGGATCGAGAACGGGAGTGCGTGGACTCTTTCGCGTGTTTCCAGTGCTAAGGAAGGATGACTTCACGTCCCATCTGAGAGGAGGAGCAGGCCCGGGGGGCATCCTGCTTCGGCGGAGCAACTCATAGGTGAGGATAAATTTTTTTTACAATATCTTTGTTAAATAAAAAATTCTACTTTTTTTTTAATTAATTTTATAAATAATTTACATGTCTATAATAATTTTTTTTTTTTGTTTTAGCCACCGGCTGAATTCAACAACTCCGCTGAAGCTCATGCAGTTCGGTGAGTGACATAAATCTTTTTTTATCATTCTATACTTATCGAAAAATAGCGCGCGCGAAACGTGCTCATAGTTTCTTCTATTATTGATAAAAAGAGCAGTTCAATCAGCGTATAATATTGTAAAAGCCGCGAGATAAATTTTATGTCAGATGTAAACGACGCGAGAACCGCGAGTCACGTTCATTCTTCAAATCGCTGCGAAAGCACCTCGATGCTTCTCACTCCCCGGCAAGATTCCAATTGACGGACTTCTTTTTACGATCGTTCTCGAGTACCTATCTCGTTGCGGCTGATCCGAGCGAAAAGTTTGGCGGAACAAAAGAAGTCGCGCGGCGGCGAGGGCGGGGGGCTAGTTAGTAACACTGTTAGCGGTTCAATTTGCGATTAATCGAGTTCGGCAAGTCCGTTTGAACGGCACTGGCCAAACACAACGAATAATTCCGTACTATAACCCGGACGTCGAAATACCGCACAATGAAAACGTCTGTCGTCACGGTACTTTCACAATTAATATTCAGTCCGATTGTCGCAGCGGTAAAACGAGGCCGGCTAATTGATTCTCTTCGGATAAAGGGATACCAGAATACGTTGTATACGCGCGTTAAAATGTTAGATAACAAAGTGACTCCGTATCTCGAGGAAAACAGACGCATCGCGCCCTAGCGAGCACCGTACAGTTAATTTGTCAGCGGTTTTACCGAATAGCAAAAGTATTCGACGGGAAAAAAGCTCGGCGGCAGAGAGGAAATTACGAGGGTGCACTCCCTACC
This sequence comes from Cardiocondyla obscurior, assembly GCF_019399895.1. Classification (NCBI taxonomy): domain Eukaryota; kingdom Metazoa; phylum Arthropoda; class Insecta; order Hymenoptera; family Formicidae; genus Cardiocondyla; species Cardiocondyla obscurior. The sequence goes on from NC_091883.1 coordinate 3,898,365, forward strand.
CCCTTCCCTCCCCTCTCCGCCCCCCCCCCGCAAGTGCCAGGCCGGATGACAAACGGTTTAGGCGGAGACGCGAAATACGCTTTCTGGTTTCGGGATCACAGTCAGCTCGCATTTGCCACGCTCCGACTAACTTGCCTTCCACCTCATCAATCTTAGGCCACTTGGGTAGCACCGGCAATTACAATATCGGCTTGCTCGACGAGGAGTTTGAGGTTGCGGCCCGAAAGTGGGCGGGTTCTTGGCACGCTAACCCGAGCCAAAGCTTCTGGCTGAGCCCTGACGGTGGTGCTCCACCTGCCTGGAGAGAACATGTCCCACCTGTTGCGAGCGATCAGTCACTTGAGCCGTGGATTTGTTTAAATCTTGATAACGCGGACCTCGTATCGGCTTAATTTCAATTCTCCCGACCCACCGAGGAGCCATACAGCGCGCCTCGCTAACGGATTATCGGTCGATTTGGCTCGATTGATCAGACTAAATGCGCGGAGGGCGGATAGTTCGGGAGGGAGATAATTTTTATTTCGTATTTGTATATTACAAGCGTCGAAGTTCCAATTCTCTGCCGCTGCGTATCGAACTAGAGTCAAATTATTTTTTTTTATGATATCTGGTTTTTACTGTAAGGACAGGTAATATAATTTCTGATGTTTAGCATAATATACAATATAATATGCCCGTGTAGAGCAGCTGCGTTAAATTTTCGCTTCTTAAATACCGCATTTCTATTTAAAATTTATTCAACTCGGTCGTATTCACGTACTGTAGTTTCGTAAAAAAAAAAAAAAAAAAGAGAGAGAGAGAGAAAAATTACAAAAGAGAAAATCTTTCTCTTCTCTTCGTTTCCCTTTGACCTCTTGCTATCGAGTGAACAATATCCTCCACATAATATAGCTTTAATGTCTCATGCTTTTACTGTTCGCTCTCTGGTTTGATAATGGAGAGTGACAGATCCTTTGACGATGTCTGGTGTAGGCGACGGAAAAAATCCCCATAGAAAAGCACTCCACGCTATTTTGCATTTAGCGTCAATTTCCGCGTCGCGGTCGTTATTAAAAATTAATTAATAATCGGCGATTACGTGCTCGGCGGCGCGGGCGAATCGTCACGCGCGATTTCCGAAAAATCATTCCCGTCAAACGTTGCGCAGCTTCGTATAATTTGACATTTTGATCGGCGCTTTTGACCACCGGCGGATTAAAACCAAAGTATGCGAATATCGATGTGACAAATTATGTTCCGTCGATCGTTTCGGGGGAGGTTTATCCGGGGCTGCGAGGTAGAAGATGACCACAGGAATTTATGGAGTCGTTAAAGCGTCCCCTTTGGTCCGGTGAGCTTTGCCCTTTACGTTGTTTTTTACGACTTTACGTTAACACGCTCACCGCCGCACGCGCGTCTATCATTGTTTTATTACGTCGTGCGGTCGGTATTAACAAAAACGCAATTTTGTTTGAATCTCTGCACCGCGCGATAAATGAAGCAGTAAATTTGAGCTAAGCGTGATTTAAGTATAATGTAATTAAGCACCCGAGTAAAAATTGATTCCCACAGTTACTTAATAATTAGCTTGTCGATTCGTGGTTCATCTCGTGGTAGTTTAGCAAAACTGCCCAGCAGTGAGCCAAAAATGTAACCCTATAAACGTGTTAGGTAGGAGATAATTATTTCTAATTAATAATGAGCTAAAAAAGCTAGGCATCTAAATGTTTTTCGTCGCGTAACTATTCTATTACGCGTCCTGACTTATTTTAACGCGCGCCAGGCCCGATGACCGTCGCGGTAGTGTTGCGTGTGCTAACATCTGGCCAGCAGTTTCGCGTTCTAAGAATTCTAGCTCGCAAGGTGGAGGACGCGCGGGCAGCGGACGGTAAGAACCGGTTCGTCCAGCGAATTCGGCAGTCGAGCGAACGTTGCGACCATCGCGATAGTGTTAGTACATTCGTGTGTCAACATCTGGCCGGCAGTTTCGCGTTCTAAGAATCCAAGCTCGCTAGGTAGGTGGAGGACGCGCGGGCAGCGGACGGCGAGAACCGGTTCGCTCGCCGAATTCGACAGTCAAGTGTTGCTTAAGATTATCGGCCGGCAGGTTCTCGCATTCCGAGTTCGCATGGTGGTGGAAGCGCGGGCAGCGGAAGGCGAGAACCTGCTTGCCCGGCGATTTCGGCTGTCGAGCGAGTTTTGCGTAAGGTCAGCTCAACAACAGTAAACAAAGTACGCGGCGAAAAAACGTTTAGATATCTTTAGAAACATGGTCCGCGCTAGACAGTGACGAGACGATCGATACTAGACAGATTTTGTTTCTCTTTTTTAAACGACAACTTTATTTTTTGAAGATGATCACTAAATAATAAATGCTTTTTTATAACTTACGGCTAGTCAGATTAGCTAGATAAATTTCCATTCGGGCACATGTTTAATTTACAAGACTTCACACGGCGCGCCGTGAATAAAAAGATCCACGCGTCCCACCGCGGTCGCTTTAAAATTTTGCCAGCAAATTTTTTTCGGTACTCCGGGCATTATTTAATCAGTCACGGTAGCTTGTAAAGTTTTAAGAAGCCGCGCATGATTGGGCGTCCAAACAATTCGCTCTTCGATACACAGGCTAGTTCGCTTCGGTAACAATCCGTCGGAGTTTATCCCAAGCGAGACTGTTTCACGTCCGGCTTATGCCCTGGATGCCAATTAGTTACTGGCATTATCAAACGCCTTGCTCCTAATTAATGAAGTTTCGTTTATCGGGGGCAAAGGGATAAACGACGGACGACGAATTCGACGAGCGATTGCGTCTCAAACTTTCATCGTGTAGCGTTATTCGCGCCGTGTATATCTCGATAGAACGACCCAAGGCGCAAATTCCATTAATCGCGCGTTTTCCGAATTTAATCAGCCGGAATAGATACAGGCGCCAAGGCGTGTACGACGTTCTTCACGTACGACGCGAACGTTTCGATCATAGAAGTGCACAACTGTGCAACAATAAAAAAAAAAGAAAATTTTTTTTAATGAAACGCCGAACCGCTCGGCACTTCCGAGCGACCGTCACCGTTCTGCATAAAGTTATTAATGTAACATCGATAGCAAATTATGCCCCGCAATATCAACTTTGAGCGTTAAACGGAAGCTCTGCAAAGTTGATGCTTTATCGCCAATTTATCGCAACTTGACATCGCGCTTTGACATCCGTCTCTCGAATAAACCGAAACACCGAGCCACCATCTGGTCACGTTGTGCCAACGTTGAAATTAAGTTACGGTGTTTTTAATACGCCGTTAAACCCGGCCTACAATTTTCTTTTACGAGATGCGGCGGTATTTATTGTCGCCTGTTTCGAGGTTTGGCGTTAGACTCTCTTTTTTTTTTTTTTTATCTGTTAATTTGAGCGGGTTCTTGAATAATATTCAATGAAATTTACGTTATTAAAACAAGGAGATGGAAGCCCCGCGGGTAAATTTTCGGACCCTTCTTCTCGCTTATTACAAGCCCTAACTTTTATTTCCGCTTCTCGGACGCGGTACCAATTATAAAAGAAAAAACGAAAAGGAAACGAAAAAAGAAAAAAAAAAATAAAATAAAATAAATAAATGAGAGAACGTTGTTCCCGGTATTACGACTTGTCGTAAGTCGAGTTTTACGACTTTATGCTACGTGTCCGTCGAGTAGAGTTCCAATTCGTTGTCTCCGACCCCTTGATCCCTCGGACGTTGCTCACGACCTCCGGTGTTCGCAAGCCTTTCAGGATCCACGAGAGGATCCGCGCTCGGACGTTGACGAGATTGGCTATAAATTTATTTCCTCTTTTAAACGTGATATTGTTTCATTGCTGGATAAAGCGAACGGGCAATCTTACGTCTCTACAGCTGGTTCACGTTACTTCCCCGGTAAATGTGTCTCGTATCATTGAGACCGAGATCGCCTTTTGTGCGCGAATATAGGTAAATCGTATATACACGCCTCGCGACGCACGCACGCGTACCGGACTTTCAGAAAGTTATTGCATAAATGTAGTAAGCTCTCGAATTATTAATTGAATTTCTCCTTTCCTTTCCCAGTTTCTTTACCTTTTACCTCGTTACGCGTTGTCGTTCGGATATGCTCGGTATCAGGATATGGGCTTAGTCGATTGGCCCGAAAACGCGCGCGCGAGCCCTCCGCCTACCTGCCGGCAAGGGCGCCGCGAACTTTATAATTGCGTTATTGTTTAGAAGTTTGGATTTTATCGAACTTGTCGAACTAGCGTCGTAGTTGATTACCGGCGCAGCGAGTAACCGCCTCCATTAGAGGCGTTTCCCACATCAGGGCGCTTTCTGTGTAAGCAGACTTTTCATCAAACTTAATTATCGTTGACTCGTCGGCAGACTGATCAGCGCCGCTTCGCTCAGGGAGAACGAGGCTAATAGGAATTAAACAAAATTAAATTAACCTTCGCGTTACATACATATGCCCGATGGCACCGGCGGCGGTCCGCGCATGAAACGACGATTATTAATGTTTCACTCAGTCACGTATATATTACATTGTTAATCAAATAGCACACAACCAATGTGGAGGCGTATGGAAATTCACAAAGGAGACTGCGTTCTATAATATTTAATAAACGTAACAATATGATGCGCGTGCGTTCCAAAGTTATTAGTTTCACTGTCACGCTGTATGCGTTGGCTTTGATCGCGTTATAGCGGACAATATATTAGATAAAATTACGTCACAGAAACTTTATCACAGCGGTATCCGATATTTAATATGACACATTACAATAAATTTCCTAGCGTTTGTGGAAATTTCACGCTGGCTGCAATTGCGCGGGAAATATTCGAGCGTCACTCGCGTAAAATAGAAGAGACAGTCGGGTCTCGAATTCAGGATCTCTTATCTTTGACGCCGGCACCTGCTGATAATTCCGATCGCTTTTACCGTTTATGTCCTGATCGTAAATTAATCTATATTATCGACGCGACTCTATTTCCCTCGACCCAAATTTTCTACGCGGGGAACATAATTTTTTTTCGACGGCTCTCAAACGGAAAATAGCGAGTCAGGCTACCGCGAATAGGCAGAGGCTCTAGGATGGTAAAACGAGCAAGGCGCTAGCTGGGCGTAGGTCGATGAAGGTTGGCAGGAGAGGGTCGTCAAGGGGGTGGTAGCAACCCGCTTCCACAGAGATAATGTAGTTATTTCATGCCCGGGCACCGGTAATTGGCTGCACGTTCGCGGTGGAGGCAGCCAACACCGGGCTCTTCATTCGCTCTCGGTCGCGAGACATTACGACGTTGCCCCGGGGCCAATTTCTCAGTCACGAAGTTAATGGCTACTTCTGACGAGAATTATCCAGGTTTTTTTTTCCCTCCCGCACTTTCCCTCAATTCGACCAACTCGATAACGCATCGTGTCGTCGATCGCTGTCGCCACCCGACCGCCACCCGGGCTGCGGCCGATATTCCGTACGAGTTTGCGAAAGCTCCGCCGACCATCGTAATTAATAAAAAAATTTTTTTTACGAAAGCTCATTATCCTGTCAGTCCCTCGCGCAACGTTTTCCAACTTTATCGCTCTAGTAACCCTCCCGGTCTCTTGATTATATATATTTTACAAAATATATAAGCAATTGCGAAACTCCGTTTAGCGTTATTAAGCGGCAGGGTCGGCCAAGATTACGTTTACGATGATTTGGTAGCGGGTAATATCCTGTTATAAAAATACAGACGGTTTAATCCCCCGCGCCCGTGTCCGGTATACATAATTGCCCACAGAAACCACTGTCTTATTTATTAAATTTTACGTTCTAGAAACTTGTAAATTTAAATTGTTATCGTTTCATTTGCGAGCTTCACGAGCAGTTTAAATTGATATTAAAAAAATACGCAAAAAAAAAAAAAAAGAAAAAAATAATAATTTTGCCGTGCGATACGCGATTTTTACTTCCTTTTCGCATAAACACATGCATGTACTATCAACCGAGTCGCATATTGAGAACGTGCAATGTTACTTTGCTTCAATTTTCCCAAAGTATCTCAGGACAGCGGGGGGGAACACTTAGCATTTGTTATCCACGGTAATGGCCTCTCGGACGAGACAATCGCTAAAGGGTGGCTCGGGACATCGACGGTTCTGCGAAAAGAGGCCAACTTTGTTCCGTGTCGACATACTGCGATTCTGTAAGCGCGCGTCGTCCATAAATTTCACCGCTGTTCTCAAGGCGTGCATACATCAACGAATAAATTCAAATAAATAATGAGAAGCTATTGAAAAAAATTCGTCTCTTAGCGTAGGTATTTTTTTGTATCTCTGCAAAGTCCGCGAATAACAGCCCGAGGTAAATTATTTAGAACTTTTATTTAATAATTAACAATAATAATCTTCAAGCTGCTAATAAAATTATTTCGAACGTTCGACAACCCTTTTTATGAACAGATGCTATAGGCTCGAGTAGACTTAAAACCAACCTATAACTGCTCGAAGTAGAAACCCCCCAGAGTGATAGCCGCGGCTGTGATTGTCGATGCAAATACACGCGCGCGCGCTCACTCCCTCGCTATCTCTTTTCACTTCCGCCTCAGCCTCCTGCTACCCTCCAGGCTTTTCTCCTCGCTCTCTTTCGGTCTACGGTCTGATTCCGTTGCTTGTCGAGGGAGGAAGAGAGAAAAGATAGAGCTTTCTGCGGCCTGCCCAACTCCCCCTCCATGAATAATGCAAGCCCAATGTAATTGATCGCCCAATCGGAATGGCCTTTTATTTACTTTCCTCCATTCCTAACCGTCCGTTCGTTCCTTTGCTCCCTTCGAAAGTTATTTGACATCGCTTACGAGCGCGGAATGCGTTTCGCTCTTCCCACCGTTACCGCGGCAGGTCGCGGCTTCCGTTATCCGTCGGTGCCACCCGCTACGCGACGATGACGTTAAATCGTCACCGGTGTCATCTTCCCCGCGCATTCGATTCGAACGACGGTACGAAAAATTCCCCGCAAACGCCGCGATCTTGCACCCTGTGTCCGTGCCGCCGCACAGCAGCCGCGAGTTTCCCTACGACGATGTGGGTACGCACGCACGTGGATAAATAACATCCGCGTTTCAAAATAACCGTGGCGTATAACTAACCACGAAGCGCCACCATTTGCGCCCCCCGCTCTGCAGCTTCGCGATAGCTACATACGCGTGCCCGTATCGCGCAACAAATCGCGCGTCATTCCGAAGATTTGTAGCTTTCGAATAATTCCCCCGCGACTGTTCTCGATGACTCAATCGCGCGTCATATACGATTGGTTGCGAATCGAATTCAGGTGTCGAGGTAAATCAATCGCGGAGAGGGCAGCCACGCGCACCCTCCGTCTTGGGAAATATCTTTCCGATTCAAGCGGATCTGACATGACGTCGGACATCGCCGTTGCCTTTGGGTGCCGGAAACTTTGACGCTCACGTATTCGCAAACCCATAGGTATTGCTCGCTCCCTTCCCCCTTCTCCCGGCGTTTCGTTCTTTTCCCTTCGCTTCACGCGAACTTGTTCATCGCGACAGGAGCAAAGGGAGAGACCGTCGCGTATACAGTATAGACCGAGATCCCGTTGGGGTTTAGACGACCCGATTCAGTTCGGTGGCAACGAACGGCGGACGGGCACACGAATCGAGCAGGAAAATGTGTGAGTGAAGGCGAGATGGGAGGGAAAAAAAATAGAAAAAAAAAAAGAAAAATGGGAGGTTGTGTTAAAAAGAGTGAGAAATAAAGAAATACGAGAGAAAAAGAGAGCAAACTGTTGTGTCAGGATCATAATTTACATTCACTCTGTAGTTTCGTATATTTCGATAAATTAATTTTTTAAGTATATTACTTAAATCTTAAGGGTTTATTTTCAATTATTAAAATTATGCGTTTTACGTTTGATTTAATTATCGATTTTTTCAAAATCATTTTTTACGCCTACGCCGGAGAAAAAAAGGTGGAGAAAACGCGCGCAAGAATAGTATAGAATGTAGAACGATATAATTCATCCCAGTTATTGAGCTCATCTCTGTATTCTCGCTTTTCGCTTTCTCCGTTCTCCCGTCTCTCTTCCTCTCTCCTCGTCACCATCGGCACCGGGGCCTCGCGCGGATATTGTTCGTTGTCGATATTGGAATTCCGCGTTCTATCCCGGCTGGTTCGCTTTATATAACGCTCAAATAAGGAAATTATAGTTCGCCCCATCACTTCAAAGGAAGGAAGCAAGTGTTTCCTTAAGAATTTCAGACACAAATCGTCGGCGAAAACAGTTTGATGATTTCGTAACACGCGAAAATAAAATTTAAATTCCAAAGACGTTTGAAATAATGTCCGCGAAAAGAAGTTTAAGAAATTTTAAAGAACAGAGGACTTAGCTTTTCGCAACGTTGTCCGGTCGCGTTAGACGTGAGTTAGACGCGAAATCTCGATATCATTAGAACGTAATTAATAAAATAATGCTAGAAGAATGTGCAACTCTCGTCGCGATTAAGTCGAGACGCCGGCACGTGCGACGTAAAATTTTGAGTCGCGTTTGAAACATCCGGCGACGTACACTTTTACTTTCGGTATTCGTTCCATTTGCGATGCAGATACGGCCCGCGATGGCTTCGAGATAAACGTAACGAAATAACGTGCACACGTCAACGCACAAGAGAGTCCGCGGAAATCTTTCTAGGCGGGGGCGCATCCTTGACTTGCTCGGGCGAATCGCCATTTCGTCGTGGACTTTCAGTATATCATCCGGCAATCAAAGTGGTCCCGGCCGCTCTCTTGCCTCTAGAGTAGGGACTATATAAAGTATATCAAAGCGGCGGTTTGGTCACGATTTCAACCATTTCTGCTATCCTCATTTCCCTCTTCCTCCCGACTCTCTTTCTCCAGCGCGCTATTTCTCCTTCACCCCCGCGTTCTTCTCTGTCTCTTTTTCTCTCTTGCTTCCGCTCTCTTGCCTCCGCTTCGTCTCTTTCTCTCTTTCCCTCCCTCTTTCCCCACGTTATTACGTTTCTCCACGTCTTTGAAGGCGCTGTCGAGCAGAAATTATGAGTCCCTGTACACTACGGGCTCGCTCGACTACTTTCTGCTCGAATTAAGCACGGGCAAAGGACCGACCGGACGGACGGTCGAATGCAAATGTAAAAGCAAGCTCGAAGGCTGCTCAGCGACGACGCTCGGTTAACCCCGTCGTCGGTTGGGGGAGATTCTCCGTTTCTTGTCTTCGATGAGATATCTCGCCGTGAACGACGCAGCGATTTCTAAGATTTCGCCTTCGCGCGAACGCGATTTTTCAGACCGCGCGCTGATTTAGTTTGTTCGTTAATTTTTTATTCGGCGCATTGCAATCGAGAAAGATACATTACACGTCTTAATTTAATCCAGCGGCCGGACGGACCCGTTTCGCGTCGTTGTAGCATCCGTAGGTCTCGAGAATGACGCGATCCAGGGCGGCGCGCCTCGCCGCAGCGGCGTCGTCGATGCGACGAGGCGTGGCGGGGTTAGTTTAGTTGGAAACATGCCTGGGCGAGCATAGCAAACACGCGCAACTGACACCGGAGGGACGGTCTCTCACGGAGGCGTATACCTACGTGCATATAGATAGAGACGTACATATGTACACAACGTACACGCGGGCGTACGCGCGTACGTGCGCGATCGCACGGGATGCGGGGAAAGGCTGGGAAACGGGGTAGGATCCGGGGGGATATCTCGGAGGCCGTGGAGACCGAAGTGGACAAACAGACGTGCCGACGTCCGCGGGGATACCGAAAACACGGCGGCGTCGCCGTGAAACGAGAAATCCGCGTACACCCCCGGGCCAGGTTTTCGATTGTCCGGCCTGCAGGGGTCTTCGTCGAGAGCCGGGCACCGGGATACCGTAATGGAAATTGATCTGTCGGGACGAAAAGTACCGGAGGCGCGCAGTCTCGTCATGGAAATACGTCGCGCTATCCCGGCATTAGACCCGCGGACGCGCTCACACACGCGCGACTCGTATAAGTGCGCCCGCTCTCGCGTAAAGGGAGAGATTTTTAATCGCATCGCAAGAGAATACCGCACAAAAACGTTCCGCGAAAAAAAAAAAAGAAAAGAAAAAAAAAAAAAATTGGCGAATACCGGCGAGCTCTCCGCAACAACGCGCGAATTTGAATGTACAAAGTTCAAAATTATACGAAGCGCTTTGGACTCCCCCAACCCCCTCTCGTTCATCCTGACTTTTGAATATGCGCAAGCAAATAACGCGCCTTCCGCCTCTTTCAGGGAGATTTCAACGGGAGGGTAGCATCGTTTTCTAATTGATACCGCAGCTCCATTATGAATAAATGAATCATTACGTCGTTGAATTTTTATTCCGCGATAAATTGCGTAAATACATAAAGCTGATAAGACGTCAGGTATATTAATTTATCGCGACACTTTAAAGAAATGACGATCGGAATATCTGTTCGTTGTCCTAAAAAGGGAATATCGTTGCATGCAAAAATTCGCATTAGATAAATTGCATTCTGGTACATCGAGTTTTTGCGTAACCTCGCTACTCCGTCTTGGTAAAACTCGATCGCTCCGAGGTTCCCGGTTCTTCTAACATTCTTAGCTCACCGCATCGGTGCTTTAAATCATGCACCGGCAATCGGGATTTCGGATCTCGCTTGCTGTCGCATTTCGTTTACGTTCGAGCCGGGTAAAACCCCTTTAACCCTTGTCGCCGACGCGGCGTGTAAATTATTTAACGCGGGGCGAAGGCTCGATTTGAGAGATCGTAAACCACCTGCTTAATCTCTCCCGGACATACGTAAAATGCGCGTAAACCCGTCGACGAGAGACGCGTTCCATCTGCATCCCCGGCAAAGCCGCTAGGTCGCCGTGTTCGGTTTATAATCGATCACGCGTCTTCCGGGGCGACGAGGCACTCCCGCGTCGCGTTACTCTTACCGTTGTTACCGCGGCTACCCTCGTTGTTCGTATCAACGCTCTGGACCGCGTAATCGCGTTGGTACACGTCGTCCGCGCCTCGTGGAGCGAAGCGATAAACGGTGCGACCGGGCGCGTTTATGTCACTTCTTCCCGGCGATTTCATGCGTTACGTGCCGCATCGCGGCTCTAGGTGGATCTTATTTTTATGTCGCGCGGTACGGCTCACGTTTCACGGCGATCGGACGTATCAGCGCATCTCCCAGGACGTCCGCTTTGTGGCGTCCTCCCTGGGGGGCTTCCTGTCGGGTTGACCGGCCCTTCCGGCGGACGGAGAGAGTGGCCCTTCGGGCAAGGGCTTTACGTTGTAAATTGCCGTTTACGCGAAAACCCCGGGTCGGGGCAGCGCGTGCAAGTTCTTGATTGCGCTTGCATCCATTTCGACGTGACGGCCGTAAAATGTTTACGGGGAGGTCGCGAGATGTGCTCGCTAATTCGTCGACGCGGGGAGATACGCAATATGCCAAGGCGAGTTTATTCGTTAAAATGGCCGGGTCGAATTACAACATCGATAAAGCGCTCGCGCGCGCGATCTCGCTCTCTCATCTATTTAATTGTCGTCCACTTAATGGCGAGGAATATCGGCGCTTTGTGTGGAACTTTGGCGAGTAGTCCATCCAATCGCGCGATAGCTTTGAATCGGAACGGCACGGTGGACGAGGAAGAATGCACGTCGGTTTCGTGTAACCGACGGATCAATAGGGGTGTACAGGTTTTGTAGACTGAATGGATGAATAAGCGTGTGTACATTCGCGATTACACGGGAACTAATTAATACACGTAGACGCTTGTATCCGGGCGCATTTATCGTACATTAATAACTACACGCGATATACATGCGTAATGGTTCTTCTCAATCAATAGCATTATTATCTGAATTGCGAGCATTCAGGCTGATCCTAATTATCACTATGCACTCCCGATATTATATTCTATACAGCAATTACGCGTCCCTAACAGCAAATTGTACGAATCGAGCGTCGGATCGCTGAGGTGACCGTCGCGCGAAAACGAACGTACGTTTTCTTTTCCATCCCTTTTTTATTTTTCTTCCCGATAACACCTGGTAGTCGCGTTTTGTTACCCGCGCGCTCTTAATAAATAATTTATCGCCGAGGTTTGTCCGCGCCAAGGGATTGCATTCATCCCGCTCTGAATTCGGATGCACTTTGTACATTTTCTCATCTCCTCTCGGCGGAAAAAGGCCGGCGGCATTGCGCGGAATGCCGGAACCGAAACGCCCACCGAGTTTCTCCTCTCTCCGACCGTGTAACGAGGAGTACGAGGAGGGCGTATCCTCTCTCGGAAAATATGTTCGCCGTGGGCTACTAGTTTTAATTAAATCCGCGCTTTCTACCGCCTGGGTATGCCGGGCGTATAACCAAGACGATTAACCGGCGTTTGCAGCGTCTCGACGTCCGCGTGACGCGTCGTCCGCCGTCGCCGTCGCGCGCTTTAAACCGTCGCCGTCTCACCGGCACCTAAATGTCTACCTAAATCTTCGTCGCGGCTTCCCTAATTATTCCGTCGGGCGAAACCTTTTAGGCTGATGTAAACGGAATACCTCGCCCGATGCGACTTTCGAGCGCCCCCGGGCTGTTTCCCCAGAATTGAACATGGTTATGCAAGAGGGAGTCGGACACCAATTTCCCCGGGTTACCTAGGATTTCTAGTCTTAGCGGAACGTTAGACTTCGCGCCTTACATTTCGCGTAACCTTTATTGCGTATAATCAATCCACATTGCGTTCACGAGGCTCTCGTCTCTCTCTTTCTCTTTATCTCTCTTCCGCGAAATAAACATTATTTTATTTTATTTTATTTTATTTTATTTTATTTTATTTTTTTTAATTATTTAAGTTTCTCATTTCTGCGTTTTAAAATTCACGCATGCACGGGTCGCACCCGACGGTAACTCCGCATCGCATTGCGCCAAGGTATACCCGCGTCTTTTATCTCCGGCATATCCTGTTTGGGGAGCCGCATGTGTATCGTGCCGCAGTAGTAGTTTCCTTATTTAGCATGAAAACCCGTAGTCATCCGAGTTCACGGTTGAGCGGTTACCGTTCGGTTCTAGACATCTCATGGCGCGGCTTTGCCTCGTGTTGTCTTTTGCTGGAAACACATCCGCTTTGCCGTGGTTTAAGACAGGTCGGCGAGGGTCTCCCAGGGCGTGGGTCTCCCGAATAGAGTTATCCGAGGATGCACGGGGGTGTAACAAGGCAGTTACCTGTTGTGTACCGCGTATATCCGACGCATGTTCAGCGAGCAAATTTCTAGGTACAGTCCGGCCCGAGACGCGTGGTCCGGTAAGCTTGTGTAATGTTTGCCGGATGAGCGGCTTACATCGGCATTTGCCTCCGCGTGTCTCCTTTCCCCCGCGACAAATCTGTTTCCCGTCGGTTCCGCACGGTTCCAACGCCCCGTTACTTCCGCTTTTCCCACGTGCCCCGATAGACGACGGTTCTCCCACTTTCTCGTAAACGTTTTATCGCGTATCGCTAAAATAGAGAATGGCTCGTACATCGATCGTCTCGGTTTCGTCCGGTCTCGCGCGCAATTTATCTTCGAATATATTCACGCTCGAATATTTGAATCTGCCACGAGATAATCGGCGGCGCACGAGAAACTTAGTATCCGCGATAAGTAAGCGAAAACTTTTTGATCGCACGTAGTTAACAGTTTTTTGAAAATTCACTGGAAAAAAAAAAAACAAATTTATTAGACCCGTTCGCAAAGCCGTGATTCGAGCGAAATTTAAATAACACATATTAAATGCGGCACGGAGGATCGACTGTGAGGCGCAGATGACACAGATCGTTGCGAGCTGGGAAGATCGGTCCGCGGATCAATCTGTTGGGAAAGCTGATTGCTCAATGGCTCGAAAACGTAATATTCCGCCGGCGTTTCTCGGCGTTCCGCTTGTTACGCAACGTGCGAGCATTTTCCACGAAATTTCGGCGTCGCGCGGGCGACGATTCTCGGCTTGCTCTTCAAACAGAGGAACAACAATTTGCGACGCGGAGGGAAACGGGCGGGGGGAGAGGCCGCGGCTCGAGTTGGCGGCACGTTCGCTTTAAAAATTACAGGCGATATTTCAGACGCGGTAATACGCGGAGTTTAACTACACCCACCAAATAACAAGAGCAAGACGAATGAAGTACTTTGCCTTACATAATTCATCCCGAAGTTTCCGTCCTCCTTCCCTCCCCTCCTCCCCCCGTCCTTCTGGTAGTCGCGATGCGCCGCCAGACTGCCTAATCATACGCGTTGAATGTTAAATGTCCACGTCTCACGCGCCGTTTACAACCGCTGAAACTATAACGTCGTCACGTCTTAGCGGCCTGCATCGTGCTTAGGCGCGATCGATCCTCGTAAATTCATTATCGCCAGGCGGTGGACGTACGAACGGTTCTAACTGCTCTCGTTGGCGCACATTGTATCATAAAACATCGATTAGGATCCCGCGTTCGTCGCGAGAAAGATAAAGGCATGCGAAAACGCGGCGTAAGTCGGCGACGAGGGGCGCGAGCGGGGCTCACGAATCGGTGAAAATAATTCGAGTGGGTGCTTTTCTTTCGCAACGCCACGGGCTACGAGGGAGTAAGTAATGGCTTCTGTCGTGGCTGTTTAAGCGGCGGCGTTTCGTGGCCAAGATTGGAGGTGGCTCACCCTCCACCGGATACAAACTATTGCATCGCATCGTCCGCCTCGGGATGTCCGATCGAGTTATCGTCTCCGTATCTCGCCCCCTTTCTCTCGAGCGTCTCTCGCGACCCTCTTCCTCCCGTTTTGCGAGCGTGGCCCCTCCCCCATTCGGGCGAGCACAGACCACCCTCGCAGTCAGTCGTTCTCATTCCCGAACTGATCTACGCTTTCACCTGCTACGACGTATTCAGCCTCCGCGCTAAACGGCATACCTCTCGGTGCGAGAAAGAGAAAGAAAAAGAGAGAGAGTCCCATCCGGTATCAGCATAATTCGCATTTATTTATCGTACGCCCCGCGATGCCGTCGTTTCGAGTCGCCGTAATGAAATGTCGTCGAATGCAATAAGATACAAACGGATTCTTATTCCGCTGGAATAAGACTTTTATTATGCTGCCTCATGGACCTCGCTAAAATCACAATTGCGCGCTCTTCTTTGAGGAGAACACCGTCGATGGTATTCCGCTCGCGCACCTACTTTCACTCCCGGGAAAAGCGTGGGGGAGGGAGGGAGCAAGGAGGAAAGTAAGTTTTCGTTGATGCACGGAAAATTGCGTTCCGGATTATGCATAAATCGCCATTTCCTCTGTCCGTATTACGTGTCACTTTTGTAAATCACGGGATTTATGTTTCACGAGAGCGAAGAGACCTCCGTTCGACTTTGACAAACGATTACGCCATTATGCCTGACAACTCCACTGCCGTAAACAGAATGAAAAATATCGCGAGTTATACGCGACGTTTGCTAACTTTTAAACTTCGCCCGTATCTTTGAAATGGTCCGCCCTCGTAACGTGATTATATATACGCGTGTCTCGCGAGACAGTTTATTAACTTATTAAGCACGGAACTCAGACATTCCGATTTTCATCGTGTTTTCGGAGATCATCGTAATTCGCGTGGCGCAAGAAAGACTTGCTCTTTCACAAATCCCGCGACGTGGGCGCTATTTTCGTACTGTTCTTACCCATCGCTCTCAGGTACCATAAATATGAAGTAGCTTCGTGACATATGACTCACCTGTAAAGAGAAAGAAAAACGGTATTGAGAAAAGCAATCGCGCATCGTACGTATCTAGTAGACTAATACGCGACGTCTAAAATATACACATTCGTACCGTTTAATAATGCAACGGCAGTGAAAGTCACTATGAATTAATGACCGGCGGACGTATTGCTTCACAAAATGCTACTGACAGAATCGATCTGCGGATTAAATTTTCATTTACCGTAACGCCCCGTGCCTTTGCGCGGCAGCGACGTAAATTCGGTGCCGTTTGGCTGGCATGCTCGAGTTCATTAAAGCAATCCAGCTCGCGTTTAATCCTCGTGAACCCGCCGAAATCATGTTCGATAAACATTACCGCAACACAGCGGTTTTCTTTGGCGGCGGAGTTAAGATAGCAGGGCAAGCACACGGGGTAGGTAGGTGAAGCGCGTCGTGACGAGAATTTTGCTTGACAAACAACCTGCGATCCGTGAAGATTGCTCGCCACGATCGGCCAATGATTAAAGCGCGTAACTTGCGAGGAACGAAAATTTAAAGCCGAAAATATACCACACCAGCACGAACCAGCGCTAGGAGATTGACGTTAATCCCGCACGTTTTGTCAAAAGTCTGCCTTCGTTTGGCTTAGTTAAATGCGCGGAGGACAAATGTATGTGTCGCAAAAAAATTGACAAAAATATGTATACGCAGTGATCACGGGGAATAATTTGGAGTTATAATTGATATAAATTTAGTTACATTTAATAATTATAAAAAAAAAGTAATACGGAAGGAATACACCGTAGTGGTTAATTAATTGGGTTGATATGGGAAACTCGGTATAAATTTTCCCACCGCGGAACATGTACGCAAGTTTCTATCCTGACCATTCGTGTGTCGGGACTTGAGCGAGCGGTTAGTATCGTCAGACGCTCTGTATGTCGTCGCATTAGCTCTTGAAGCGTTGCAATGTGTACCGAAACACAATTATTCCTTATGGACAATTAGCAAGTACAAGTTCGCGCGATCGGTTTGCTAACCGAGCATACCACAAGCGTATTGAAATAACTTTTAGAATGAGTAGCTAGCGTTATCTAATTTATCTAGCGTTAAGCATAATTTCGGCGTTAGGACTTTCTTTCGCAATTGTTTCAGTAGCTTTTAAAAGGATCGAGATCTTTTAAGATTGCTATTTTTATTTTCTGCCTTATTTGCTTCTCTCATGTTCTTTGTTACTATTTTTTTAACTATTTTTTAATTTTTTATTTTGCATGCATTTATGTGAAATAAAAATAAATTATTATTTATACAACACGCGGTGGAATAGCGGTTAATATTCACATTTTTGTTATTCTATTTTCTCTTTTTTCCACTTCCAAAATATTTCTTTAATAACATTCGGGGTCTGCATTCTTCTCTATATTTTTTTATGGTTAAATATTACATGAAATGCGGCGCAAGTGAGAGAGAAAATATCCAGATTTCTACTCAATTGTATAATAGTACCCCCCCGCGCCTCCCTAGCGTCCACCAGCGTGCGATAATATTCGGTTCACGTCGATGGTACTAGTCACGGTCACGTGATAGAGCACCTTAGCGCGCCGACCAATCACAGCGCTCCGTGATAGCCTGATCGTCTCCCTGCAGTGAGCCTAGTGACTCATTCTACTGCGCACGAGACACGCCGGCCACGTGGAGATTATCGTTCTCGAGATGGATATGATCTAAGCATCTGCGTGTGCTTTCTCACGGCTCATTATCGTGCATATATGTCTCGCCTCGTACCTGTGAACCGTAGTGTTCTTCACAAAACACCGCCGCTGTTTATTCACCGCTATACGACCGTACGAATGAAAGTGACTCGTCTCGTTCTTTACTCCGCCATATTAGATTCGCGTACTCGTGGTCGGGCGACGATACCTGAGCATCGAAGCTGCGCTCGCGATTGAAATCTTATACGAACTGAAATTGTAGATTAAGTTTGCGTAGCGAATCGTGGCGACTTAATCATTAATATCATTGTCGTTTCTGTTTTATGTAGACTGATTGCGAAGCACCATGTCCGTCTTGTTCGTCGTGGCCGAGATTCTTAACCAGTGTTGAGCACGTGGTTTTTGAGGAGCTCAAAGAAGATACAGTGCGCGGGGAACATTTTGTATCGCGGCCGAGTACGTGGACTTTAACTGGAGTGCGTAGACTATTCCGTATCGTGGCCGAGATCGAGAACTTACCGGGAGTATGTAGACTCTATTTCGTATCGCGGCTGAGATCGAGAACTTTACGGGAGTGCGTGGACTATTTCGTATCGCGGCCGAGATCGAGAACTTTACGGGAGTGCGTGGACTCTTTCGCGTGTTTCCAGTGCTAAAGAAGGATGACTTCACGTCCCATCTGAGAGGAGGAGCAGGCCCGGGGGGCATCCTGCATCGGCGGAGCAACTCATAGGTAAGGATAAATTTATTTAATAAAATCTTTGTCAAATAAAAAATTCTACTTTTTTTTTTATTAATTTTATTAATAATTTACATGTCTATAATAATTTTTTTTTTTTATGTTACAGCCACCGCCTGAATTCAACAACTCCGCTGACGATCATGCAGTTCGGTAAGTCACACAAATCATAAAGAATTTTCGTAAAGTCATAAAAAATTATAGGGTAACAAAACTTTATATAATTAATTTATTGAAAATTCGTCAAGCTGGCTCTTAAAGCAAAAGAAAATAATTTTGAGAATCGCATTCTTTATCTCCACTGCAATTACGTATGCTCACACGTATACTCCGTGTTCAATTTTCGTCATTAATCTCCACCGGATCGGTCTCCACTCGTGTATCGTATAGGATTCGGTATGCGTCGAGAGCGAGGGCGAAGGGTGAATCGAATGAGCAGAACTCGGGGGGGAAGTAAGTTTAATGTCCGGCCCGACCCACCGCGAATTACCTCGCGGAGATTTATTAAAACCGTAAAGCAGAAGAAACGATTGCGCTGGAGCGTGTCTGTACGCTGGGTGTTCGCAGTGAAAGCAATGGGAGAGGCGGAAAACGCGTAGGGGTGTAGAGAGGCTTGCGCGTCTGTGCCTGACGTTAGTGACCATGGGGCATTTTCTTGGTCAAGCTCGCCCGGTTCACGTTGGATTAGTTCCCGTTTCCTAACTCGGGGCGATGCGCCCGGCCAATTAAAGCGCCGTTAACCTTTTCTCTGCAGCGCCGTTGTAGGTACCGGCTTGATTCTCTTATCCGCAGAAACGGACTGCTCGCTCCGTAAAAGAACCATATAATACGAAGGAGAAGTCTGCGGTCAGCTTCCGAGACTGTCGAACCGAAGGATTACGCCCTCCGCTTTCTTGTTCTTCCGTCTTCTCCTCCCCGCCGACCCAGCGCGATATACACTTCTCTTGTTAATCCCCGAGCTCCCGATATTTATTTTTAAGTAGATCAGCGAGAACAAAAGATAATTTTAAGCGGCCTTTCTTCCCAGCTTTTTCTTAATAAACAAAACTTTTCTTAACGATCACCAATATAACGTGCAGGCGGCTACTTAATTGAGAACAAGTGGCTTAATTGGGAACGCTTTACCCTGCGCGAAGTATGAAAATAGTATTTCACGCTTATCGTAAACAATAAAAACTTCCCCAGCTTCTTCTACTTCTCGAAGTTCGGTCTACACTTTTACTTCGCGGCGGTGCTTCCATTAAAAAATAATAATTATTATTAATATTTTTTTCTCAGTTATTTTACGTCCGATCTTTGTCAATCCCGTCAATGTTACGGCGAAGCGTTCGTCGGGAAATTTACCCGAAATCGAAAATACCTCTCCTGTATACGAGATTGATGTTCGCGCGACGAAGCGAAAGTTCGGCGGAACTTGGCGTGGTTACGCGGGATGTTACGTATACGTAGTGACGCGACAATTTTTTCGAGGAACACCGATATATCTGTCCCGGTGTGTACTTTGCTTCCCGGATTCCGCTTCTCGCACGAAAGTCGAATAAAGTAAAGCGGCGCTTGGCTGCCGGCCAAGCTCCGGATCTTCAGCCTCTCGCGCCGGCGAGGCGGATCCCGTGCGTTCTTCGCTCGCGCGCAGCGTCACGAGCCATTGCACACGCCGAATCGTCTGTAGTGGCTCCCGGTGCACGGAGCCAAGTCCGGCCCATCCTCGTCCACCTAACCCACCTCTATTCCACCCTTAATGTCGCGACATTACCCGACGTGCACGCGCGGAAGAAAAAGCGGTCGCCCGGACGATAATTATCGGAGATCCGGTCTTCCCCCTTCGGTGTTTGGTGGAAACGGCAGGCTCGGCCGCCACAAGCACCATCCGGCGAGGCTATTTTCTCCTTCGCGAAACATCTCGCGCACGAAACTAATGTGCCGGTGACTGAACGAAATTGTTTAAAATAACGGAGGACGATTTTCGGTACTGGAGATTATTGCGAGTAAGCGTGTCTTATTTTTCTCGAACGCGATCGCGAAGGGAATCTTATTACACGAGTGGGCGCCCCGCGCACGTTCGCGCGAGGGTGGCGGCTCGCCGTTCCCTGGGGCGGTCCCGTCTCACCGACGACTACAATAAATACGGGCTATTTTAAATCCACATCCTGCGAAGGGTAGTAAATTGCAAAATAATTACGTCGGGTAGCATACATTCGCTCGTTCCAAAAGGGTTGGCGAGGTAGGCAGGTTAGGTAGCTGAATACGGGAATATACTTCACGGTTTCAAGGGTACTGCAGCGATTCGCTCTCCCTCGGGAGAAATGGTACTTCATACTACGAGAAAAAAAAAAAAAAAGAAAATAGGGGGAGAGTTTAACGCGAGCCCGTGTAACGTGTTGCGTTGGCCACAAGCACAGAGAAATTGTGTATTTATGTATCCGAAGAGTGCACTCGCATCGTTTTCATTCGTAATTGCGCGTATTAAAACGCTTCGCGTGCAAAAACCGTGGAAAAAACTCGAAAGAAGGTAAATGGTTTAATACAATACCGTTTCGCGTTATCAATTTCCATATTAGCAAATTATTTTTTTTTTTTTTTTTTTATTTAATACAGGTAATTTATAATACCGTTGTCGGCACACACCCGGTCACTCTTTGTATCGGTCGTCGCGCTCGCGCTTTTTTCCACATTGTCGTACACTCTCGTTATACGAGCTCGCGTATAGAAAAGAATTACTCAGGGGTTTGCAAAAGAACCTACTTTATTAGAGTACGGCAACAAGAACAGGTTATTGTTTGATTGCGTCGGTATCTCGCACACAGCTGACCGCAGTTGTCAATCAACGTTTCCGTCCGAGAAACAAAAGAGCGAGCGGTTTCTCCGCGTCGCGCGAGACGTGCACGTGTTCTGTAAATTTCGCGTTCTAAGTTTCGCAAGGTGGAGGACGCGAGGGTGGCGGGCGGCGAGAACCGGTTTGCCTGGCGATTTCGGCAGTCGAGCGAGCGTTGCGACCGTCGCGGTAGTGTGAGTACGTGTGTTTACGTCTGGCCGGCAGTCTTCTTCGCGTTCCAAGAATCCGAGCTCGCAAGTGGAGGACGCGCGGATAGATAACGGCGAGAACCGGTTTGCCTGGCGATTTCGACAGTCGAGCTAGCTTTGCGTAGGTCAGCCCAACAACAGTAAACAAGCACGCGACAAAAAACGTTTAGATATCTATTTAGAAACATCGTCCGCGCTGGACAGTGACGAGACGACCGATACTAGACAGATTCCGTTTCCTTTTTTTATAATAATACTTTCTATTAACACTGCGCTCAGGTTTTTATTAAAATCGTTAATTGCTTCTGCTTAAATAATCCTTTATTTTTTTTTTATTCGAGAATCAACTGTTCGTAGTCTCAAAATAAATGAAGCGGCGACGTGGGTGTTTTTATTCGCGATAAGACGCGTTCGTTCTTCGACGAATAATTCACGGAGAAGCCTAAATAAATACTCACCGATATCCTGTATTTTTTTTATCGCGGGCGATCAATTCGCGCCTAGGCCCTTTATAATATCGTCCGATTTCCGATTTACGATCTTTCGTGACTTCGGCGGTATCTTTAGATGCGCGTGACCGATCCGTCGATGACCACAGTCGATTGTTCGATGCTTCAACTTTGCACGATGGCACAATGGATCCATTTAGCCTATGGCTTGGTCTCCTCCACTCGAAATCGTCCCTTCCGCGCCCCCGAACCGCAGAAATGTTTGCATTTACCGGAGCTAGGTTGTGTATGTTCTCGGTGAAAGCTTTTGGGGTTGTTCGAAGTGTCAACTCGGAATGCGTCCATCTATCGTACCGTGTACAACGCGCGGCCATCAGGACGAGGACCGGTTCCCGGTGTGTCTTTTATCTTCGTACGTTCCGAAGCGAAAAATAGCGCGCGATAAAAAATCATCCGCGAGTAAAAAAGCAATTCGATATCTTATTAAGTCACCCGCGGAGTCGGTTTTTATATTCGATTTTCGGGCTAATTGCGGCCGTTGTCAACGCGAGCGAGAGTAATTCCATCGGCTCGAAACTCGGTGCGCATTTTTTTTAACGTGAATAAGAATCGAGCCGTCGCGAACCGGCAAGCTAGGGTCGACTTGTATCGTGATTTTTCACATGTGTTATCGAACGGTAAGACAGTACATTACGCGAGACGTAGCCTCACGGTAACTAAGACGATATTTTATCCTTTCCAATCCCGATGTATCCTGGAGGGAGCCCAGCGTCTCCCGTAAATGCGGTTATTATGTTATCTCAATCCAGCAGGAGGGCGGCGTATCCATATGCAGGAAACCCGCCCCCGGTATCGGATGAATTCAGCTCAGGCGGCGAGAAATACGCACATTATTTTTCCTGCTCTCATTTTTGTCACGATTTTAACAACCTTCGTTACGGCAGGGGAATTAGTATAATCTGTTGGCCGTCCTAATTAACGCTTAAAGCGCGGAGCCCTTTTTTTTTCTTTTTTTTTCCCCTCGCCTTACGGTTTTTCTCTCTTTCCGTCGTTAATTCTTTCACGGGAGACCGTTAATTTTTATCAACCTCCCTCGTGGAACTTATACTTACCGCTTTATTTTTAGCGGAGATATACAGGTAATAATAATTCGGTAGAAATATATTTCCTTCGCACAGTTACGCGATATGATATTGTCTCGTCGACGCTAGCTCGATAATCCGTAGTTCCACGACGAAAAGAAACGAGGCAAAGAAATTTCCTACAATTAATTCGTACAATCAATCGTGCTTTTATCTGAAAAAAAGAAAGAAAAATTAAAAAAAAAAAATCTGGACTTAAACTGAATCTTAAAGTTTTACGGTTTAACTTGTATCACGTCGTTTCTTGTATCGGAGGTAATCGGCGAGCGTTACGTTTAACTATCGCGTTTAAACGTGAGGTATTTCCAGCGGAGGAAACGTACCGCGTTCGTGATAGCGCCGAAATATCGCGTTCTCCGGCGACGTGTTTCCACACGACGTACGCCATCCGGCGGGTGCACACGCTCGGAAGTAGCGCTCGGTGCTGCTACTTGAAAATTGCGGCGCGCACACCCCCGCCGGTAATCGAGATAGCGCGGGATCAAAGAGGCTATATAACTAAATACACATTTGGCCGCCCGGGTCGTGGCGTAACGGGCAATATTTCGCGGTGGCGGCCGGCATCAGCGGTGACGGTATTGGCGGTGCGCTCTCACCGCGCCGATACCTCCCAAGCCAGTTGGCCCTGCTTGGACTCCCCGAGTTCGGAGTCCGGCACATTAACGGAGATAGTAGCTCCGCTCAAACGTATAATTGCGGGACGAGGCAATTGAGGGAGTCCCTTGGGAACCGGGCTGCCGCAAATCCGCCCGGCCACCCACTAACTTCGAACCCCTTTAGCCCGCACGTTTCTCCCGGCGAGCCTCTCGCTCTCTCGATAAGATGCCCCTTTCCTCCATTGAGTCCGCCTCCGCGCCACCGTCCCCTATCTTCTCTTTCGCGGCAGATAACCGAAAACGATGATATTACGTGTCCAATCCCGTGCGTCAGACCGGTCCTCCACGTCTAGTTGCGATTATCCCTTGTCCTCGTACAGATTTTCACTTCTCCTTGAACCCGCCGTCTTGAAAATCCCTCTATATATTTCGCCACTTCGTCTCCATCGCGTCGCTGACTCGCGACCGAACGTAACGCGACGAAAACTCGTATAAAAATAATTCCCGAATAGGTGACGATAAACAATAAAAATTGCAGTTGCATTTAAATTGCATATTAATGGTTAATGTATTTGAGCAATCGCCGCGTTATATCGGACGACGGGACAGAATTTAACGAGGCGTCGAAACTGTGACGAACGCTGGCGCGCAACTCTCGCAAATTCCAGACATATCGTCCCAATTTTCTGCGTACGCGGCTAATGAGGTATGGGCTTGCACATTCACTTGTAGGTTACGCGTTGCTCCGCCGCTCCGATCGCGCATAATACACCGGGCTAAGTTACGGAGGGACCGCATAACTAATTATATACTATTAGACGCCTGATTTCCCCGCGGGCGAAAAATAGAGTAGATACATCAGAAAGCCTCCGACGAGAGTAATAAGTGCTATTAAGATCCGCCACCTTGCGTCCGTTTCCTCCTCTCGCGAGAACCGACAAGGGAAGGAAAGGGGAAAAACGCGAGAAAAAAAAAAAGAAAAAAAAAAGAGAGAGAACGGAAACAACGTAACCGAAAGAATATGGAGAAAATAGCTTATCCTCCCTTCAACCAGAACTGCCTTCGAAGAGTATCGGGCGCATTGCTTATTAATGGCCGTACTTCATCCAATTAGAATAAATTACCGTTATTTCTTTCGAACGCTCCACACTCCGACACCGAGGGGAGAAACTCGATTCATGGAAATGCTTTCGCGGTGCTTTCGTTCGATACGTTTTCCGTCGAGGGTTTTTTTTTTTTTTTTATTTCTCTTTTTAACCGTTCTCATCAATGTGAATTAAGCGCGTTAATTCGGCAACAAGTGTGCAAATTTGTCTAAGATTTCGCGCCAATTAAGCAGGACGGCCGGGCGCTCGCTCGATAATTTAATGAAAAATTCCGACGGCCTTAATCGACGCCGAGAATATTATTTATCGCCTTTGTGTCCGATCGCTTTTTTGCATCCGATCTTCGTGGCCTCGTTTAAGATACTTGCCTGATTGCAATTTTGACCGTAGAGCCGCGCACGGTTGTCTTATCGGATTTAGCCGAGTCTAGACTCGCGGCGGGAGGAGGGAAGAAAACGGGGGGGAAGAAAGCGAATACCCTGGTTAGGTGGAAAGTTAAGGTTGGGTCTTTACTTAACCGTAATCGGAAGATATTGCCGGCAGCACTGTACCAAGGGCACTTTACCAGCCGCCTTAAGAAAGCACTAGCTTCGCAAGGCCCGGTAACGCCAGTCCGGACCGTTATTAAAAGAACCCCCTTTATCTCGGCTTCTCTCTCTTTCGTTTTCTTTCTCTCTTTCTCTCCTTCTCCCCTTGTCTTTTTCACCGAGATGCCGCCGCTTCCAGTCACTTTCGTTCCCTTTGAAGCTAAGCGTATTTCTGTGTCAACCTTTGTACTTTTTACCGAGGGACCTATGGCACCGATGGGTCTACTATGCGCGCCTCCGTAACGTTGCGAGGTAACGTCCGTTTCAACGAGAGCGCGACCGCGCGCGCTTTAATAGCGTTTCTTAATTTCTCGGGTGAGACGGGATCTCGAAATGGTTACGGACGAGATGCAGCAACGGGAGATTGCAGCGCGTCCCTCCGCAGGGACAAATACCGAAATGACGTTGCCGACGCGCTTTATTCGCCGCTCCTTTTTGATGACTCTTCCCCCTTCTTTTTAATGTAGGCGTAAAAGTGATTTTGAGAAGATGGATAATAGTGGAGAAAAAAAAAAAAGAGCGAAGTAATCGAGAACGCGAACTGTTAATACTGGACTTTATTAAATTCTGCGAGAGAGAGAACCCCGTTTTCCGCGAAGCCGGCCCTTTTATACAATCTCCCCGGTGTCCCTACTTTTTATATCGGACCAATAATTTTTTAGACCCGAACGTTTTGAATTTCCAACGATCGCTTAAATGTAAGATAACGTTTAAATGTAAGATAATTAAATAAATTAAGTATTTTTATTAATTACTGCTCTTCGCCATCAAGAGTTCTCTTACCGCTGAAGCTCCCTCTTACCGTTAATGTCAATGGATAGGTATATCGCGACGTATTTCACATACAAACTCTCGCGCGCGCCTACGCTTGCGGGAGGGAAATCTACGCAACATTCGTAGAACGCGCACAAATGCGGGGGTTTTACACGCGCGCGCTGTTGACGTTGCAAACGGCTTCGCTACGCTGGGCCGCATTTGCATATGAAAACCAGGAAGTCTCGAGGCTTCAAGTTGTGTAGCCTGCTATTTCGGAAGACGAGCAGCGGGGAATGACGACGACGGCGGCGATGACGACGAGATGCGGGGGTTGCTCGGGGGTTGACAGGGCAGTCGCAGTCGAAACGGTGTCGCGTCGTTGTTCCTCGACGCAACAAGGATAGAAAAGGTGAGGGCGAACGGGACACGGACAGAAACTGAAACACGCGACAACAAGCGGGGGGAGGGAGGGGTGGTAGGAGGGCGCGGTCCTCTCTCGTTTCTGCGTGTGATGTATCCGTTCCTATTCTGGCGGGATAAGATCTTTGCGGGCGCATACGTGTACATGTAACGCGCTGTAACTACGTCGAATGTCTAGGGATGCACACGTACGCAAATTTCGCAAACGAGGTACCTACGCGGAAATACGGGGTTCGCTCGGTACATAGCATCCACGCCTGTCCCACGGATTTATTCTGGCCTGGTTAATATCTAACGACCCTTAAATTAAAGGGGAGAGTACTTTCCTGGCGACTAGTCGAAGGCATTAGGCAGAATTTAATCCGCTTCGCATTGCCCAAATCGCGCAATGTAATTAATAATTGCGACGGGATTTACGGCGAATTATAAATTACGAAATTAAAATTCACGCGGGCGTACAAGTATTTTCTAACGGGAGGATTCGCGAAAAGCCGGTCCCACTGCGGAGGAAATAAATGCGGAAGTTGCACAGATAATACTGAATATTCAAGACTGTTTGTTCGCGCGAGTGAGATATGCCGCCGCCTTCTCCGTAGCTTTCAACAATTTTGATGATCTGAACTTCGTACTTTTTTGTCAGTGTAACGAGTTTGCCTGTTACGCGAGCGTACCCCCGGTTTATCGGCTGCACGCTTTCCATTATAATTCTCATTCTCGGATCGAAAAATTTCATTTCACCCCCGTAAATAATGTTTCAGTAATATCGGGCGCTAGCGCCGACGTCGGACTTGCATTATTATCAATCACAGTGGCAGCGCCGAGCTGCGAGCATGTCGCACGTACATACACGCGTACGTATACATCCGCGCGTGCACACGTATGCAACACTCTCACTCACACGTCGTTTGCGCTCTTCTATCGCCGCGTTCGTCGGCGCGTGAATAAGTAATCAGAGCCTGATGAAAAGTGTCGCCGCGGGAATTTATGGGCATCGGGTGCGCGACCCGGAAGTGTCAACTTTCTAGCATCACACTATGGAGATAGCCGGAGGTGGTGTGATCAAACGCGAAATTTCCGGTAGCGTCCACCGTGAAAAACGCGACTTGACGTGGACCGATGACATTTAACAATGGATTATAAAAACTCCATTACTCATCTACTTGCACATCGAAATTCCCCGACGGCCCCTCTCTCCACCCGCGACGGTCCCTCCGTTCGGTGACAAATAAACGTTAAGCGCTCGCATTCGGCCACTCGAAATATAATCGCCAGGGAGAGAAAGAGAGTATTAAGAACGGTGTATCTTTTCCAAGAGATCCATCTTTTGCGGGACAAATTTCTTCTTCTTTTTTTTTTTTTTTTTCTTACTCCTCTCTTTCGCTCGATCTCTTCACGAAGATTTTGAAACGAGAGACGACCAATAATCCGGCAGCGGACAAATATGAACAGAGAAACGTACGGCGGTTCGAGTCAGCAAATTTTTTTCATAATATTCGTACGTAAATGTTGTAAAGAAATTCGCGAAAGTAAGACTCTTACAAATTATTACGCTTGCTTACAAGTTTTTATTCGTCGCGGAGGAATTTCTCAACGCGTCGATATATCCTCGCGCTGCATTTCATTTTCGAGGTATCACGTCTGAAAATTGACGTGCACGACATCCTCCGCGCGCGATGGAATTTCGGAAATATCGAAATCGGGGTGCGCCTAGTTGTTACGATTCCGATAGACGAGTCTTATTCCGATGCGCTCGGGCCCAAAACGCCAAACTGAGGACCACCGAGATCAATTTGCTCGGCGTTGCGCGTGACAGCGCCGGCAGCGAGCCAATTCGCGCGGGTACAGTAATTAAACTGCGGTTTAACGTGACCGGAGCACCTGCCGTTACCAAATTGCAAGTTATGCCGCGTGTCACTCAGCGGTGCGAACTCCTGTCAGCGCTCGCACGCCGCACATACGGAACTTTCCAATTCCCTTAAACTCATTCGCATAATGTGTGTATTATTTAACGTTTTTAGAGAGGAGCGATATTATATGCGACGTCGACGTGATGTATAGGAGGAACACGAATTCGCGCGCGTTAGAGAGAAAATTGCTTTTAGGAAATGCGTAACGTGTTCGCTGATTTATTTATTCAACGCGCGCGCGAGATAAATTAATTAAAAATATATATATTTATTAAGCAAAATGAGATTGGATTCTTTTACGATTAGCGATATTATCGTTGATCCGTTATTATTGTTATTATCACCGCGTCCACGGGAGACGCCAGTTCTGATAACCATCGTCGCATTTCAATACACCCTATCTCCGAATAAATCTGTAATTTGTTGGCCGTGGGTCGCTCTTAGGGAAAACCCTTTAATCTCTACGTTCCATTTTCCGAATATTCCATTAGACTTCTCTCTCTCTTTCTCTCTTTTTTTTTCCTCTCTCTCCATCGTTCTCTATACCTGTCGCCGATTCTCTTTTTTTCGTCTCCACTCTCCGTCATGCCCGGCGGCTTCGGCTGCGCCTTCACGCGTCACTCCGTAGCACGAGGATTTGCGGTTGCCACGACAATTGATTTACACGCAGACACGCGCCCGCGTTTCACCGACGCCCGCCCGCACACACACGCGCGCATTTCCGGCGCACGTGTGCGCATGCAGTGTACCGATGTATCCCCAGCATCTCCGGCCCGGGGAATCACCCTCTCCGTCGATCGTATACAATCCGTAATTGTTGTTCCACCCCGTTGCTTTAGCCGAAGATTACAACACGATCTTTCAGGGAATTGGGATTCCCGGCCGCCGCCGCCGTTGCCTCCGCTACCTCCGCCGCCGTCGCATCCGATGAGAATCGAATCGGACTGTCGTTGTCGCGCCGGAATCCGATTGGACGACAGGAGAGACCCGGGAATAATAGATGTGGCTAACGCAATGCGATTTAGTAAGCGGCGATTTCGATACCGGGGTAACGCGGAAAACGCGCGTAATGTCTGAAATCCGGTGCAGGGTGGAACGTCTCCGTCCCGTAGCGTATTTCTTAGCGGACCTTTCGCAACGCGCGAACAAACGCGCGGAGAACGTAGCCGGCGGACTCGATGAAGGGCCAGAGCGCAGTCCTCGATAATGCGTACGAGTATAATTAATCTCGGGACGCGAGATGACCCGGGGATTTTCCGTGACGTTTCGACGAAAGTCACGTCGGGTAAAAATGAAATCGCAGAGCGGACGAAATGCGAGACTGCGGGGAAGCGAGCGTCGGGAGAAGCGCCGGTGGCATTACTGTCATTACACTTTGCCTTCCGCGCGGGTATCTATTTCTGGCCGCAATCGATTAATCGAACGAGAGACTTAAGTACGGTACCGGCCGCACCTGGTGCTCGTCCATCACCGGGCGGTGGCGGCGGCGGCGCGGCGTTCATTTATGTATACATAGTAGCCGGCCTCGTGAGGAGAAAACTTTCCTTCTTTCAGCGCGCGCGGTACCCCGCGTTCGTTAATAATCGATTATGAAAGATGACGGTTCTTCGTATCGATTCGACGGCGCGCGCGAGCGCGCCCGCCAACTTATTGTTTTAAAGAAACTTTAAATTTATCGCAAACTCTCCTTGCCCGTGGGCGCGTTGGAAATAATCCCTCATTCATCATCCGAAGCGCGTAAGGCGTAAGGCGCGCGGCGGTCCGGGCGCGCGAGGGAAATGCGGGGAGGGGAGCGACAGGCGGAGACGAGGGCGCGGCTCTGGAACTAGCGAGCTTTTACACGAGCGCTAAGCCGTGATTAGTTGTTGCGGGTACGAAAGGGTAATCTGTTGTTCCGGGATTTTTATTACTTCGCGCCGAGGCTGGCCGCGCTATTTTCGCGTAAATACGCGGGCGTTACTTCGTACGTGGTAGCCGGTAAACGTGCCCAAAGTTGCCCGCTAAAACGGACGCCTCCGACGGGAAAAGATAGATACGCGATACCGCCCTCGGTCGGCGAATGGTGCGTTACCTCGCGGTCGTAACGCACCTGGCGAACGTGAGAGATGATATTGACCTCGTTACGCGCCGCGTTAAAATATTACGCCGGGATCTTTAGCGCGGTTTTTCCACGTCCCTCCAGATCCCGAGAGGGATAACGAAATGGGAAAGACCGCCTCCTTTCGATACCGGTTTATCCTGAAATACCGTCTGTTAGCAGTCTCACGTTTTGCGCGTCCGGGAAGTAAATCACGGTAAGTGGGTGAGAAGGACCCTAACGCGAAGGACCCCGAGCCGAGCAAGAGGGTATCGGAGGTTATCGTCGCTATATCACGGTTAGGTCGTCCGTGAGATACCCAAGCTGCTCTGCCACGGGACTTTATTGCAGAGCGAGCCAATTATAGTTCCGTGGCGCTCCAGTGAGCGCGAACGTATCGAGTACTTTTGAGCGAAGTATCAGCCTCGAAAATAGAGACCGAACGAGAATGTACGACGTACCGCTTACACATCGTTTATTTATATAATAATTAAGAAAGAAATAGAGACGTAAAAATTATTGATCAAGAATAAAAGCCAAAGCGCGGTCCGTCGCGATTCTATCTCGTTTCTCTGCGTATTATGAACTCGATTGTTTGATTAATATTAGATTTAATTAACTAGCTGTAAGAAATTTGGGTCGAGTGAAATAAAGCCGCGATAATATAGAGCAGTTTACGGTCGGGACAAAAATAATAAAGGCGATCGGAATTAGCGATATAGGAACTCTGGTTTGGCTAAGTGCTGGCGTTCGAGACGAGGGATCTCCCCCGAGTTCGAGACAGCTCTATCTCCTCTATTTTTTCCGTCGTTTGCGTTGATAACAATCCATGCGTAGCGCCGACATTCTTGCTAGGTCCTAATTAATTCTCGAGTACGAAAAAAAAAAATACAAAATGTGCTTTGGACTGAAACGTCACCGCGACGGCGAATTTTCATTGCTCTTCAATTAATGCCCCGCGGAAAGTAGAGAAAGCGTAGTTGAAAAGGGAACGCGAGGGCTCTAGAGCAGACAGAAAAATATTCCGTTTACGCGTGCCCCATAAACCAGCTTATTCTTATTTAGACGTTTGACGTGGCCCGATGAGATACGGAGCTCGTCCTCGCGGTAAAACGTGACGCGATAAAGCTCGGCGCGAACGTAGCATCGATCGGCGTTTTCCCGGCGATTTCGTAATTCACGATATCGCGGCGTTAATCGATCGAGTCCTCGAAGACGAAAGGCGGCGAAGATAAGCCGCGAAGATTGACGCTTTCGCGGAGAAAACGGAAGGGACAGGGGGATTGACGTAGCTTTGATGGTCTCGCAATCAATTTGAATGCCGATGAAATACCTATTCGCAGAAAAGCAGAGGGAAAAAGCTCTCGGAAGAACAAGCCCGGCGCGTTGTTTTTCGCCGATAAATTCGACGATGGAATCGAACGAGGCGGAATCTGCTCTCAACTCGAGGGCTCGCGGCGTGACGTTCGCTATCGTAACTCGAACACGATCGTAAAAGCGCTTACGCGACGTTACGTCCGGATTGAGTGCAGCGTGCTGATGCAGAAGAAACGGGGGAGACGTCGGGTTGAAGCGTACCCCGCGAGCTCTGTTTCTCGCAGTTCGTTTCATAATTGGTTCTCATGGCTCTAATTGATGTTCTCGGGGCAGCGAAGCGCCGAGCGATCCTCGACGGATCGCGCATCGAACTAAAATCGTTCTTCTCTTCCGCCGCCGCCGTCGCCCGCGATAAAACCGTGTTTCCCGCGAAAGCTGCCGCGCGTACGTTTTACCGGTGAAAATAGCGAATGTCCCGGTCAAACGATCGCGGATTACAAGCGGGGAACCGCGGATGGATTGACGCGCGACGCGACTCGAGCGTGGAATTATACGCGTATGCAAAAGTTCTCCGTGTTGTAAAAGCGCGCGGATATTGGGACACCGCATATGCATGCGTTTGACCCGGTTTTCTGGATTGCGTCAGGAGTATCGCGGCTGCCCGGCGGTATTTCTTTGAACGCGAGAAAACGTCAACGCTCGAGGAAGCATTCTTAAAAATTAAAGCGGAAAAAAAAAAAATACGAAATCATGGAGTGAAGAGATTAAAGAGTGAAGTAACGAAGGCGGGGGGAGGTAGGACTCTAATCTGCGCGCGGAATATTCGAAGGAGAATTCGCTAAGGACCAGAATGCCACGGAGGAGCATCTTGCAAAATGCGGAAATTTATTAAATATTTCTAGCGTATTTCATTTCATTATCTCTCCCGCCGGAGCTCGCATTCCTCGCAGGACATTCGAGCGACTATCAAGGTATTAGCGTCGACGAAGAAATTAGTACGTGCACCACCCTGTCGTTGTTCCGATATGTACCTGTTACATAATTTAGCGTTGTAATTTCCTCCCTCCTTACTTCGTAGCTTTCATACGCATAATTACTTGAAGTTGGTGGATATTTTTAAAATAATTTTATACAGATGTAGGCGAAGAAAAAAAAATTAGCTGGTCGGTCTCGAACTCGGAATCCGTAGAATGAAACGAGCGTTATTAGGGAGGATAGATTTTGTATATATCGATTCGTTGCCAATCTAAAAAGGAAAACGCGTTATTCGTGTATAATTGAAATTTTCGGATCGCTGGACTGGCGTGTAAGGGTGGATTGTTGGGGTCGGTGTGCCGGCAACCTTGTAACGCGCTCTACGGAACTCCCGCATGTCACCTCGGCACAGAAAGCCTCTGCAACCTCCGTGTAAAATTAAACCTCTCCTTGAAGCCGGAGCCGGATTTATACGATGGCTAAATATGAGCCGGCGCTATCGTCATTCTCGGGGGCCGTCACCCCTTTTCCTGTGCGGGGCGGCGTTGGCGGCAATGTCGGGCGAGCTTTCCGCCACTTTCGTACGACGTGCGCGTGAAGGGGATAATTTGCGAACGACGTAGAATTGCTAGGAAATAGGAGACGAGGAACCGCTATAGCGTACGAGCCCCCCCCTCTCGTCCCCTCGTGCCTCGCATCTGCCCACTTCGGTCGCAATGACGCTCGGTATCGGCGGAGTAGGTATTTCGGGACGTTCGCTCGTAGGTGTTTCTCGGATACGCGGCGTGCGGGGAAAAATAAGAAACGAGAGAAGCAGGAAGTGGAAGATAGTGAAAAGGAAATAGACTGAGCGTGACGGGACGGAGAATGCGTGGCGGGGACGCGAAGGATGCGCGAAAAGTCGTGCAACGAGCATTGCGTGAGGCACGTAGCACGTCAACGCCGTTGCCCGTCGATTTACATCCGAATTATTCCAATATATCGCTGACTTGGCTGCGCGCTAGCCGAAGGCTGATTCTCGACAGATTGGCTTGCGTAGAATCCCGGGGGCGATACGCGGGATCAGATTCGCCGCGATAACCCGATTCGTTCCATTCGATGCGTAATGATGTAAGGCCGTGGAACAACGATGCGAGGTGCGAGACGGTGCTTATGAATAATTCAACGGGCGCGGCGTGCGGAGGCTCGTGCGGAACTATCGCCGCGAACGCGGCCGATGTACTATTTGCCGCGCAATTAGCTTCGGAACATCCTGATCATTGCTTTCCGACTATTCGAGGTATTTGTACGCTAATCACGGACGGATACGCCTATATGAGCATTCGCGAAGGGCATACAATCCGGGATACCAGAAACTCTGGACTCTCTGATTTATCATCCAATATTTGAGTGCGGAGCTTTTCAATCAGGGCTCAGGGTTTACACAACAGCCCGCGGCTCCGTTCGACTTGATTCAATGGCGTAGTCGAAGCCATGTAGACGGAAGCAGAGACAAACAACCCCCTAACTATCTCTGTCCCTTCTTTCTTTTTCTTCGCCATTTCGCCCGCGGACGCACCTTCAATCCGCTCTCGCAAACTTATGGGCGCTTCTCCGCGCTTGGGGGATCGAGTCGCGTGCAAAAAAAAAAATAAAGAAAAAAAAAGAACAGCGTAATCATTATCTTTTGTCACATGAAATGTGACGGAGAACTAGAAAAGTTTCTTCGCGCAGGAAAATTCTTCAAAGGGAGACGAAATCCGGGCGATAAATATTTCATATGCTTCTTATAATAATCGGCGGGAAAAAGAACGCGTAATGGCAAAAGTATTTTCGGTGTCACAACCGGCATTCCCATTCGTTAAGTTTCCCTCAATCTCCGAACGTGAGTGCGTGTTACCGCGCGGCAATATTTTTCGGGGATAACGCGGCGTTTAAAACGACACCGGCGATAACTTGCGAATTGATGGTCGGCCGCGTTGCACCTGCATCGTTGACACACGGCGTAATCTCATCGCGTGGGAGAGAAAGGAATACGGACGTCAAAATATATGACGCCGCGTGACAGCGGCGCAAAAAATAAGGGGGAATATGATAGCTGCTCGCGTCTCACTCGCGGAGGCGAAGAAGGAAAGCGCGGGAGCTAAGTCGTTGCGTCGAGTACCGGAGCGAATCCCCCGCCGAAGAGCGACGAGATATACCGCTATCGTGCAGAAGCTGCTGCAGCGCGCAAGGCCGTCTTAAATATTCAATGGCGTCACGTTCTCGACTCGGCATGCAGATTAGCAACGGCGAATCACATGTTTCCGCGCCAGGCTTGATTTTGTATCTAGACTCCTCCGTGTACCTCCACTTCTTCCTCCCTCCCGGCCTCCCCCCAGACCTCCCCGGGCTTTCTCTTTATCTCACTTTCCCTAGCGCGCGCTTTCCCTTTTTCTCTTTAACCGCCCCCAGTTATCGTGTCGTTAATTATTCCATGAAATTAAAAATAATACTGTAAAAAAAAAAAAAAATTTCGAAGTTAATCAACCAAAAAATTACGTCGGGATTTTTTCTTGTACTTAATATAAATTCGGAAAGGGTGTAGAAATAATGTTTGCGTAATTATGCGACTGACAAAACGGAATAATTGCGCATCTTGAAAATTTGCATATTGCACGGCACTAAGTAACCTCTCGCGTCATAATACAATCCGGAAAGCTTTGTGCAAATGGTTGCCGCATAGGTAGGTAAAGCACGAGAAACCGCTGACAGACGAGCGGGAAGAAACACGTAGAAGAAAGGAAGGAGCGGAAAGACGAAGTTACTTTATGTTTCTTAAGTTTCCTTTTAGCCACGGCAGACCTAAGTTGACTGTTCGGTCCCGTAAGGTTACTCCATATAAATGCAAAGGGATCCACGGCTCTTTCGTGTTGTTAACGTAGCTTCCACCCACCCCCCTTGCCACTTTCCCTTGCTACTCCTCTCTGATCCTCCCCCTCTCCCCGTTCTCTTTCTCGTCATTGCTACGTTAGGAGAACGGATGCCAACCAAGTCGAAGGCAGAAGCCCATTAAAATCCGCAAAAGCGACCGATTTGAAGCAAAGCTGAAAAAAATTTAATGTTTCTTTGTGCCAAATCGTTGTGAAAGGGAACGAGGAAAGTTTTTAACTCCCTAAGTTTTATGCTTACTTTCATTCCATCCGCCTTTATTAAAACAAAGATCGGCACTAACTTTCCACCGACGACATATTTGCGAAATTGCGAAACAAGGGGCAAGAGAAAGAGAGAGAAAGTGAGAGAGAGAGAGAGAGAGAGAAACGCCAGACGTTATGATACAACAAACTTATATGAGTTACATACGTGCGCGAATATCATACTGTTAAATATATGTTTCCTCCTGTTTTATACGCGCGTTAGTGGATTGCGTATTCCCGATATGAGGTAATAAATTTGTTAACGCGATATCGTTAAAGCTCCACAAGTAGATTTTTTTCAATTACGCGTCATTTTGTTTCCTAATCCTATCTCGAAGAACTAAATTCCGATTTCGCCTGGAATCGTCCTCCCGGCGGCTTACCCTCTATCTTCCGTTATTCTTTCGCACGTTGTCTTACCGGCGACTGTTGTTTTTCGTTTTCGCACCACGGATCTTTAGTTTTAATTACCGCAGAGGCCTGACGTTTATTGCTGCTTCTTGTGGCGTTTGCCGAGCGCGAGGGATGAGTTCGGGGTGAGTTTCGCCGTTAGGGGCTGCATAAACCTTAGGGCTGCTCGAAATTGTTCAGAGATGAATTCCCAAAAGTAGACAGGTTACGAAACAAACTTCCTTCGAGGGATAACGTAAGAATTCACGAGAGATGAATTATAATACATAATATAATGTAATATACTAATTATCTAGTACAACGATAATTTTTTTTTTTTTTTTTTTTTGTAAAATACAGTATCGCGAAGTTGTCTTAATTTATATTGCATTATATAGTAATTGATTCAGTTGTTAACATCAGAAGTCTTGGGAATGCAACGCTTCCACTAACTTCGGCGCCTATCTCGCAAGTTGAAGCAGAAGTTATACCCAATTTCACGATGGTTTTCAACGTTATAACGAGCTCTCGTTATATAATAACGAGCAGCTTTCTCGGGCTTCGTTTGTTGGTTGCAGGCACTAATACCAAGCGTATATATTCATTCACATCGCTACGTGGTTATAGCGGCTTAGTAATGGGAGTTGCTAAAACATGACGTTTTGCTGATTATTTTGTTTACGACGCGAGGAGAACGCGTATACATTGCGTGCACATATTACCATACACATAACGGTTGCCTTCGATTAAATATGAATATGAATGTGCAGGCTTTAATACACAAATTCGGGAATTTTGTAAAATGATAGAAATTTAATATATCTCGTAAGCAGCTTACTTTTTCAAAAGAATATTTATATCGCAATATTATTCCGTAAAGTAATTATTCATCAATTTGCATACTAAATAATGATTTTCACCGGGTTTTTCTTTTTTTTCTTTTTTTTTTTCTTTTTTGGGTGGGAGGTATTACTTATTTCCTTGTAATATATGCGCAAACGATTAAAAGACAGGAAATTTATATTTCGATGAACCGTCGAATTATTTGGGCCATAACAACGATAATTACGATGATGATAATAATAAGAGTAATAATTTTATTTCCGCACAAAACCGCGTTAAATCATTATTAAATGGGGAGCGAAGGGAGTTGGAGAAAAAGCTGGCTACGCAACTGGTAGGGACAAGTTTAATAATGATAAATACACATTACACGGTTGAAAGGATATTTGTTAATTCAACGAACGCATGCGATATAGATTCTCCGGCGCCATTTTATATAATTTTACCCCGGCCGTGTACCCGCTGTTTTTCCAATAACGTCGATTCGTTTACTCCCGGAAATCAAAATGCTGTTCGATGGCTCGAAGGAAAACTCGCGCGACAATTCGCCATTCGCGCGTCGGAAGAATTAAGAAATCCACTTGAGACGATCACGTAACACAAATAAAGAGTCGGTGCGCTCGTCAACGTCACCGCCGTATTTTTTTTTCCCCCCCTTCCCCTCACGCCGCCGGTTACGTGAGAAAGGAGTGACGGACAGACGGAGAAACAGCGAGACGCAAGTTTAATTATGGAACTGGCACTAAAAACTTCAGGCCGGCAAAAAAGGTGTGTTACCGCACGTGCCCGCGATTCGTTCTGACAAACGTATGAAGGGGGAAGAGCGAAGGGGGAGGAAGAAAAGGGAGAAAGAGAGAGAGAGAGAGAGAGAAAGAGGGCCGGAACGGGGCTAGAATAGATGTGCGGAGGAAAGGACTCTTTTTAAAACGTTTGCATCTCTGACAGAGGGTGCAATTCTACGCGGAGGTTTCGCCGTTTTCATTCCCGGCGCAGGCAGGCGTTGCCAAGTGTCAATGCCCCTAATGGCGTTCAGGAAAGCTTTCAATGCTTTTAATTATTTCCATCTTTTTTTCCTTCGGCTCGACTTCAAAGAGTACTCGATCGACTCCCCTTCCTCCCCCCAGTCTTTCCCCTCTCAGCGCCCACGGCTCTACGGCTTCCACCCTCTATCCGTTCGTTCATCGGCGTCCATCGACGGCGATCCTCCGACTTCGAGCCGACCGTTTAAAAAGTAAAAAGGAAAGGCAGAACCCGTGCCCGGCGTTGACGATAATTGGCTGTCGGAATAGCTGCAGCTGATAACTTAATTATGAAATTCCTATCTCATTTCATCGCGTAGCGTTTCTCATACTTCCGCAAATTTCACCTTGGCGAACGTCGACTGTCGGATACTTCTCGTATTGGGCTGAAACGGCGGTCGCAGCTTTATCGTCACGTTCCGTTAATGGAGGCTGAATCGGAAATATCATCGTCGCTCCCGTCGAATCGTTCTACGACGCTCGCAAAATCCGAAACGTGCCCTATGGGCGTTTTGAGAGACTCCGCCGTCGCGGAAAAATGTATCCTCGATCCAAGAGCGTTTACAAACAGCCCCTTAAAAATCTCTTTCCTAATTTCTCCTCCGGAATTTTTCGTGCTTCTTCGTAACCCTGCTGAGTTCGTAGGATTATTTCGATTCAATTTCGAACGACCGCCGTACGGGAGTTGAGTAGGAACTCAGCAGTTAAGTTTTCTCTCGGTTAAAAACGTGTCGTTATTTTTAACTTCTTTTTTTTTTTCTCCCCCACGTGAAAATAAATTATTTCAAGGCGAAACACTCGGTTAGAAAAGTTTTCTTAACTCGTGTTTAAATTAAATTAATTACATATCGCTGAAAGGTTGGCTGCGGACTAACCAACTCATTCATTGCCTAGTTTAGCAGCAGTTTGCCCTGAATATTCATAACTGACCTCATCCCGTCGGTCCGTGTAAATATCACTCGAAAAGTTCAACGGTTCCTTAGTTCCGAGCCGGCGGTAAGAGCCGTTCTGCCCGTGTATCCTATTAATGTACCGTAAAACGGATTGCGAGCGCCCGAAGTAGCATTTCAAATCATTGTCGTCGCGCGGAGGAAATGAAAACGAGTTTTTTGCCTAATGCGAATTTACACCTCGGTGGCCTGCCCGACACGGAAAATCGTCCGAAATTGCGCGACTTCCGTAACTGCGAAACGTGTCATCGGAGAGCCGATAAACAAACCGGCCGCGCGCTAAATTGTTAGCGGCAAATTGTGCTCCAAACTGCGCCCATACCCAGTAATCACACGTGCAATCGTATCGGAAGTAATTACAATGTGCAACGCGATCGTAGGCAATTTTTTTCCGTGAAAAAAAAAAAAAAAAAAAAAAAAAACCTGGGCGCGGGACCGGTGCGACAATTTCCGTTCGCGCCACCCGCCGTCGCCACGCGTGTCATTTCGCCCTCCTCCTCCTCCCCTGTCACCCTGCTCTCTCTTTCTTTCTCCGACTCATTTGAGATGCACTGCCGCAAAGCGCGTAGCACGCGCGGCCAATGCGAATCCAATATCGGAAAACAATTTTTCTCAGGGAAGAATTTTAGCGCGGCTTTTCAAGACTTCGGACCTTGCCGACTCGCGTTGAGGCACCCCTCCGGACTCTACGTCGACCCTTCCACCTCTCTATCGCCGACCTTTATTTTCCATCCTTTCTACCGCCGACCACCCTCCCCCGCTCTTGTTCTGCTTCTGTCGTGCCGGCCCATTTTCTCCGTACCACCTTTAAACCACGCTCGTTTCTCGCAATAAAAGAGTGCCCGCGGTCTTTCGCCGTGACTTACGACCGTGCCGGTAATAACGATAAACGTTAATGTCGCTTTGTCGTTGCGAGCGCGAGCTATCGGGGATTAATCGGTTCGTTAAATTCCCTTTTTTTTTTCTCTCCTCTCTCCCCCTCCCTTCTCTTTTTTATCCGCGCCGTTTGCATCGGTGTCGAAAGGATGCGTTCCCCCGTTTCTATCTGTTCCGAATCTGAAAGTAACGAGGCGAAGGTGAGGACGCCGTACGTAGGAAAATGCGAGACGCGTTAACCGCGAGGGGCATTACTACCGGCGCGATATTGCGACGCGAAAATTGCGTAGGGCTTTATTGAAATATAATTAATTAGCGTGTGAATCAAAGGGGAGCTCGGCGAGCGGGGGGGCGAAGAGACGGCCTCGAACGAAGCCGTCTAGTTAGAACGGTCGGTGGAAAGTTAGCCCGAGTTTCGTCTCGACGCGGGAAGCTGGACCATGAAGCACACTCGTTTATAACGGACCGGGGAAACAAAATTAAATTGTAATTGCACCACGTATACAATGGCGCGGACCATCTAGGTAAGCACCCTGCCGACGACAACTAATTACATTTAGGTACCTCACTTTTACCATGACGCGGAGTAATTGCCTCGGGTAGTCATAATGAAAAAGTATCGATTGCGCGTCCGCGTTACCGCTCGCGAGGAGGAGACCTCTCCCTCCCTCCTCCCCCCCTCCGTGCCTTTCGTCACCTGCGTTTAATGCACAACTCTTGCAATCCTTCAGCAACTCTCGCGCTTCCCCTCCTTTTTTTTTTGTCCCCGTGTTCCGCGACGCGTATTACAAATTAACGACATCTGCGCCGTGCATTCGTAATGAACGCCCTGAATATGTAAAAACTCAGCGAACGAGACAGCCGCGAGCGTTTATTCCTGCGTTAAATAATATTTGTAAATAAATTAAGGGAACTTTTCGAATAAAATATCTTTAGTTTCTGGCTTTCGAGAGAAATTACGTCTTGTACGTATCGGCTCTCGATCTAGTTGGGTGGGCGTACTCGTAAGTTTACTACGAAATTTTGTCCGCAACTTGTTTATACAACCCAGTCGCTCTCAGCTCCGTTCGAATAATTTACAGCATTCGAACTGCATTATCATTAGGACTATCCCGCTGGTGTTCCGATTAGCTTTCTTATCCGGTCGCCGGAGTTTATAAATCGTTCCTTTCCGCGGCGCGGTCACCGTCGTTTACGGTGCTCGATGGTGCCCCCCGAGTGTGCGAGCTCCGGTTGTGTATATCGGAGCCTCGCCTTTTTACTCTCTTCTCCACTTTCTCTCCTCCTTCCCTCCCTCTCGCCATCGTCGTCGTCGCTCGACGGCATTTTTATTTTCCCCTCGTCTCGGCCACGCCACAGATTCAGAGCTAGCGAAAACATTTTTGTCTCTCCTCAAATCGTTTCAAAGGCGACGTCCCCGTGACACGAAATGACTTACTAACGACCGCGGCATAATCGCGGCTATACGACGCTCAACGGTCGCCGGAGTTTTATGCTCGAGGATTAGAGCACGGTTCGCGACGTTAAAAGCGGTTACGATGCGCGGGCTGCGTCGCGCGCAGATCGCGGATCGTTTATGATCGAGATTAATGGCGAGTGCGATAATGCCAAGGAGGGAATTGTACCGAAAGT
Organism: Cardiocondyla obscurior; assembly: GCF_019399895.1. Classification (NCBI taxonomy): domain Eukaryota; kingdom Metazoa; phylum Arthropoda; class Insecta; order Hymenoptera; family Formicidae; genus Cardiocondyla; species Cardiocondyla obscurior. The sequence continues at coordinate 3,939,666 of NC_091883.1, forward strand.
ACGTACGCCGCGATTTCGTGCCAGGCCATCGAGAGAAATTACTTCTTCTTCTTGTTTTTTCCTCGTCTTATCGTATTATTCGCGTTATCGTGCCCGTTCTCCCCCAGACTTAATCGTATTAAAAGTACGGCGAACTGTTTACGACGGCGTACAGTGTTTCGCCGGCGTCGCCGTGAACGGCGTCGTCTTTACCGCTCCGCGTCGTGGACCCCTCCGCGAGAAACTCGGGCGCGTCAAAACCCACGGCGAAAAGCCGCGACTTATTATCAATGAAACCCGCGGCGAGCGCAACGAGACTGTTTGTCGCGCGGCACGACTCGGGGGACAAACAGCGAACGTGATCTCGCTGTCGCGGCGGCGTTATTAACGCGACGATATCTACTGCGGTCCCGACAGTAACTCGGTAATGTCATATTGCGAATTTTACTGCCTTCATAATTTACGGCCTGCACCGTCGCCGCGCTTTCGCATGCCGGGCACGCGCTTTATGCCACTACCCAGACGAGGTAGTCGATCGTGCCCGTCTGGGAAGCGTGCTAAAGGATAACTGCCGATTCCGCGGGTCTCCTTAAGACCTCGTCGAACAGGCATCGGCACGCCACCGACTTCGGAATCGTTTGAAAATTCGGAAATAGTTTCCCGGCGGCACGTAGAACGACTTCTTTTCTCTCTCTTTTTCTCTATTGTGAGGCCAAAGAAAAAGACAGCCAATACTCAGCCCTCGCTTTCTTAGATTTCCCCGTGTCTTTCTTTCTCTCATTCTTGCTCGCAAGTTGTGCCCGAGCAGGCGAGCTTGGAATTCCGAGCTGACTGCAAAGTTTTTAACTAAGTTTGGCGGTTGCCCGCTCGCAACCGTTCCCGGCCCTCGATGCCGATTGCCGGCGCTGCCTTTCATGCCGATTCTTCTGAGGGCTCGCTCCGTCGGCGTACCTTTGCGAAACTTAACCGAAAAAAAAAAGCGGCCGGCGATGAAGAAACATTTGAGAAACGATTGACCCGCTCGTTCGCCGAAGTCGATTTAACCCTCGTTTATAACGCGCAGTTCTAGTCGTTTCAGTCGTGAAAAAAATTTATTCCCGTTCCTTTCGTTTTCGACGCGGTATCAGGCATCGCGGTGCGGAGAATTATTGGCACCGCGCATTGGCCTCGCAGCCAAAATTGAAGTCACGGTCGAGGTCTCGGCGGCATTGTAACAATCTGTCAGTCGGCCTGGAAACGCTCCAGGACAATAAGTCAATGCATCGATCGTTGCGGGACGCACCGTGACGATAAATATTACGAAATGATTATTATTGGCTTGCCGTGTGCGGTATCGCTTGCTGTACGTTGCCCCCGAAAACTCCGCTGTTGCGCCCGGCAGCGGTGTCGATCGATCCTCGGCGTCGCGGCACCTCAATTGCAGGACGCCGATTGTAACAATCGCGGAAATTGTGTCGCAAATTCCCTTTGTCGCGTATGCGAGATCGCCGTGCCAAATGCGCGGGCAAATGAGTTTTCGCGAGATTCTGTGACGTTCCCGGTTTACGGGATTACACAACTTGCGCAACCGGGCCCGCGATTTGGTAATTCATTGACGGTTGATGGCGGCCCCCGAGGGGATCATCTCATCATTAACGGAGCGGCGGGTGTTCCTCGTGTGCGGCCAGAGGCGCAAATTCGCGAATTGTAAACGCGCGACGACAAATTTATTCAACGGCAGATTTTCATTCGCGGAGCGACGAACGTGACGTTTTAAGCGCAAAGTGACCGTTCGATTACGACGACCGATCGTTATCTTTACCGCCGAAATAGAAATCCTGGAAGCTTTTCTTTCATTCACCTGCTTGCGCCTTCTCAGTTTCTTCCACGGCGCATCAGTCTTCCCCGCGTTAACCTTTTTTTTTTTTTTCGCCGCGCGGATCTCAGTTATTGGTAGCGTGCCCGTATCTCGGCACAGGCTACACACCGCCCCCCGTCTCGTTGCGAGCGGGAAGAGAGGTTGATATACAGCATAAAACCGCGAGAAAAATACTATCTTCATTGTCTAAATGGCTGCCGATAAAGCAGCCGGAGTTTACCGCGCGCGAGATTGTATTTATCATCCGGCAATACTGGCGAGCAACGCGCGCGTTATATGCTTTGCCACCCAGTTATCTAAGATGCGTTTGTCTATCCGAGGAGAAAAATGGATCGCGTCGTTGTGAGCTGTTGAAATCGAGGCAACGGTGGAAAAAAAAAAAGGAAAAGAAAAAAACAAGAATAATATCGCGTATCCGTATACATTCGGGCGCCTCGTGAATCCTCACCGAACGTATATGTACGACCGATACGATATCGCGAAACGTGGGTGGCGATGTCGGTCTCGTAAACTCGTCGAAGAGGTATATAATCGTTATTTCAAATCGCGCCCGCTTTTATTGGAACGTTTATTGGACCAGGCTTTCGTGGCGTTACGTAAGAAGGGAGACGACCGACGGACTCTGGTTTGAAATTCGAAAATTGTTGAATACGTTTCCCGAGGGTGAATTGGTCTTCATGCTAAATTGTACTTTTCCGCGGGTTTCCTTTACGGCGACACAAAAGTGCCAAAGAGAATGCAGCCGTAATGCAATATTAAACAGCCGCGCGCGAGGCGATAGTAAAAAAAAAAAAAAAAAAAAATAAAAAAAAAGAAAGAAAAAAAAAAAAAAAAGGGGAAGCGTAAGTACGGATCCATTTCCGTTCTCCGCGATGGAAAAATGTGCGGTCACGCGCCGCAGGAAATGCCCCTTTTACGCAGAAAGAACCTAAGAAAGGTCGGACCGATTCTCGCGTGCACGACCCTTCACGTACGAGAGATATCAATCGGAAGTCCGCCGACCAAATGCATATGAACCGCGCAATCAAATTCGATCAATATAACGAACAATGTTCTTCTTCTCCGATCTTTCATGTAAATGTCTAGACGCGCGTTATCCCTTAAATTAAAATTTTGATTAGCCCCGATGACTGCGGCTGCGACTCGCTGCCGGAGCGATTTTTTAATATCGTTTCGAACTGCGAATTATTTATACGCGACATGCAGGTGCCGAGATATACACGACATACACATGTATTATATATGTGCACGCCGAGTAAAATAATGAGACTGATCAAAATCATTTTGAATCGGATTAAGGCGTGCTCGGAATGTACACGCCGCCGAGAGAGAAGCCCTGAAATGTGCCCGGAATAATGTAGGGTGCTCTCAAAATGTGACTCCCGATTCGAAATGATATTAATATCTCGCCGCATTTCCATCTTGTTAGAAGACACACCTGCGCGTAACACGCGAGCTGCACGTAGAAGATCGTGCTACGCGTTGATCTGCCGCTCGCGAGCATAATGCGGTCTCTTCATCATTCTTTTAACGTATTCTATGCTCGTCGCGACGTACAGGCCGCGAGGCGGGTGACACGGTTGTCGTCGAGCCTTTGGGGAAACTACGAGGTCACGAACTGAGAGCAATGCTGTCGTGACGCCCGCGCGGCGCTTCCACCAGGACTTCTCTCGCCTAACACACGCGAGAGATTCAGTACGTACCTATATCTCTTTCGCGTTTCTCGGTCGTCTCTCCTCGTCCTTACACTTATCCTCTCTTCTCATCTCCCGACTGTCTGCGCGACCTTCTCTATCCATCATAGCATCCTTACGGTTCTTCTTCTCGCTCTCTCTCTTTCTCTCTCTCTCTCTTTTCGGCAGAGAGCTCCGACCAAAGAGACGGAGTCACGTCTGCAGACCGGAGTTGCTCTAATTAAATTACTTAAGCGTACGTGTATCTAGGGATGGTTTTGGGTCGGATGCTTCTACGTACAACTGCATGCCACAGGAGAGCGTCGTCTTAGTGCTCGGAGCGTTTTGCTTGGCCTTCAGAAGTCTACCTCATCGTCGTCTATCGTCGCTGTCTGCGTCGCTTTTTTCATGTCCCCCTTGCGCCGCTCTTACCACCAAGATCGAACGTCGTACCTGCGTCGGAGGTCGGTCTCTTCTCCGCGTGTACGCGCCGAGAATGATATCGCACGTGTTCTGCGCGGAAATAAGTCGATTCTTTTTTTACTCTCGTAATCCTGCATCGAACGTTGCGAAATTTCTGTCCACAAAAGTCTGTTCACGCCTTGTCAACGTGACAATCGCCGGGTCAAGATCGCTCGCCAAGATAAAACGCGAGCAGAGGCGACGTCACACAGTATACATACCTTTAATTGAACAGCATTTTTTTTTTTCGTAATTATACGATCTAGTTAAATTATTCATTGTTTCGTGGATTTTTGTGAAAAAATAGCTTTTATCTGCTGGTGAAGCACGCGAGAGGAAACCTTTTTATTATATTTAATATTTCGATATTTAATTGGTTAGAGTTTGTGCGATAATTTCGTAACAATGTTATTGGCAATTTTATTAAATCTCCTAAAATAGGCGATGCGTTTATGCGTAATGGTATTTTGGGAAATCGGAAAGAAAATGTGAGTACAAGCGCATTTTATATACGATGAAATAGGTATTAAAAATTCGCGGGGATGGAAGGAAAGTCGACGCCGAAATCCGAGCGTTGCGGCACGCCCGCGGTCGACTTTTTGCACAGCTATTGCAACAGTTGGCCCCTTTAAGGTTATCCGAGAGCACACTCGACCGCGACTCCTCCTTTTAACACTCCTTATAAGCGGTTCTCCGACTTGAGACAGCCGACGGAATTACCAAGAATTTTTTTTTTTTTAATACAGATAAAAGATGCTAATTAAAAGACGAAAGAAGTTTTGTTATTTTATAAAAAAAAAATAGCGCGCGCGTGGTTTGTCCAGTCTTATTTAATCGTTTAAAATTGATGCTGATTCGTTCTCTCGTTTGGCTTTGCTTCATGCCGAACGAGACTTAATGTGTCAGTTATCAAATCGGAAATTTTAAGACGAATTTATTTTAATATTTAATTAATTTGTTCCAGGCAAAGACGATCTTTCTGTGAGTGACCAGTGCTAAGGAAGGATGACTTCACGTCCCATCTGAGAGGAGGAGGAGGCCCGGGACGGGCATCCTGCATCGGCGGAGCAACTCTTAGGTGAGGATAAATTTTTTGAATAATATCTTTGTTAAATAAAAAATTCTATTTTTTTTTGTATTAATTTTATAAATATTTTACATGTCTATAATAATTTTTTTTTTTATGTTACAGCCACCAGCCGAATTCAACAACTCCGCTGTATGCCGATTGGTAAGTCGCAAAATTTTTTTTCTTTTTTCGTAGCTTGTAAGTAGGGTCTCTCGAAAAACAGCGCGCGTGTAGCACACGCATGGTTTCTTCCAGCAAATTAAAAAAAATGTGTTACACATTGATTGCGACATATTATACACGTTAATTTAGCTGCATTTTATATGCTCGGTCGTCGTTATTGAACTGCGGTATCTTGTTAAAAAAGATAAGTGCGCTCGCCACCGGTGTAATTAGAGATCAGACTTTAGTCTGCTAGGTGTTCGTCTGAAATTACACGATTCGCGGTAAGTACTGCATTCTCGGACTTCCTCCGGCCGGGTATTAGAAGACTCGAAGACCAAAGTCGACCGATAGAAACCCGGATCTTGCCCGTGGGTACGACGAGTAGCATGGCGGACCATTGTCTCGCTTCCTCTCCGGTAGCCGTGTACCTCCGGTAATATCGCATTATGCCCTCGCGACTAATGGAGATGCTAATTCCGTCTCCGCAACGGCGGCTTCCTCGGAAAGCGGCAAGAAGGTTGATGGCGAAGAGAGAGAGAGAGAGAGTGAATGAGAGAGAGAGAGTGAAGCGGAGAGGAAAGGGGCGGCGGTGTGGCTCTTCCATCTCCGAGTCACCTCAATCTCCCGCAATCGTGCGGAATATCATGAATGCCAGAGTGTATCTCGATGAATGGCTGCAGTCGGAAGGATGGTATTGCCGGTTAGGGGTGGCGGGTCAGGGGAAGGAAGAATGGGCCATTCAGCGGATTGATTGATTTACTTCCTCGCCGCCCAGCCGTCGTCGTGGCGCGAAACGAAAATGTTACGTTGTATCGTCTCGAGTCTCGGAGACTCGCCTCCAGAACAATACGATCGCTCTCTCTGAGAAACGAGAGCACCGAGAATGTCGATCGCGTAATTGTCAACGCCGTTCGGTCGAGAGCAAAAGGCGCCGAAGGTTCGTCGTTCCGAGTACTCGCATATTTTATTACGCGCATCTCGCTATCGCGTTCGGCACGTTTCACAGAACGATTGTATTTGCGTTAACTAAAAAATTAAATAGCATCGTGAATCTTGTTGAATCGGGATTTGTCGGAAGTAATTTGATTCGCGGTCAAGATACAGCGGTACACGCGGTGAGATTCACTTTCGCGAATCAGGTCCGCGCGATTCGATTTACGTCGCTCAGTGTCTATATTTCGTGCACGGCGACTAATGACGAGGTGACAGCATTCACGTAATTAGGCCGCACCATCGTTATAACGCTAGCCGCGCCAACGTTGCTCGCTGCACAATTCGTCCGTCAATATTGACTTTCAATTAATACACCCAGCGTAGGCCGACGAAACTTAAAACCGCGCCGTTTATTCATAATTAAGAAAAATATTTTACTGATATGTTAATTGTTCTCAACTAATTCGTTTAATGTGCAAAAATTTTGCTAAGAACTCAAATAATTAAGTAACAAATGTATTTTCGTTGTATGGATAAAAATAATTTTTTTTAGTGCACTTGTAAATTATAAAAATAGAATTCTGTAGGCAAAAACTTATTAACTTAATTCCCTCTTATCGCGAATTCGCCGTGAGGATCTTTGTGTTTCCGTCGCGATCAGCTAGGTCCGATCGGACTTAACAACGCGAGATTGAGTCGTAGGCAAGATTGCGTGGCGTCCCTCCATGTAATATTCAGCAAGCTGAATCTAAGCAAGCATCGCGTGCATTCGTAACACCGACAGCCTTAAATGTCCCCACACGACTTTGCTATCCCGCTTCCTCTGTCCACTACACCCTCGCCTCCATTCGCCATTCCGCTTCTTTGTCACCGATTCGGGCGTAACCATCTACGCTTGTAGCTTACTCCGTTTATAGCTTCTTCCGATCGTCCGTATTTCTTCAATTTCGCATTCTCTCGCAAATATAGCTCACCTATCCGGTAATACATCGTGATTGATATCTGTCGCTATTTCTCTCACGCTCCATCTTATGACCGTAATTATTTTTTCCTTCGCGAATTCACTTTGCGCAACTTGACATTTTCTCGCATATGTAGGCATATATAATTTATGCGAAAGAAAGAAGAAATTTTATCTTGCCCGCGGACGGGAAGGTGTCGCGCTGTACTATTATTTATTCCGCGGAATTAAGTGGGAAGAATAATGACGCGATGAATCAATCGTTTATTAATTCCCGCGAGTGATGCTTTTAGCCAATTGAGAACGATCGATAAGTACTAAGCGAGTTTGGGAATTCTTTCTCTCTCGTCTACTTCTTTTCCGTCCTACTGCTTCGAGTCTTCCTCTAGAAAGCATCGAGAATTCAGTGCCTCGCAGTGCCTGCGGCGGCGGCGCCTTAAATTAATGATCTTGAAAGCCTAAAGCGTCGGTAGACACTGCGGAACAGGAGAATGCACTCAAGGGGTGACCGCTAGCTTCTAAGTCTCTTAGACCGCGGGTGGCTCTCACTAGCCCCGCATAAACCCTTGGCTCCGTCCAAATGTTAGTAAACTAAATATCTTATTAACCCCTTAAGCTGCCACGAGTTAAGCCTCGTGTTACGCTTCATAACTTTTCGCGGTGGTTTAACGCCCTTATGGGACTAATTCGATCCATTCCTTTGTGTGTAAGTTAAACGACGGAAAGATAAGTATAACGCGGTTAAGCGAAAATCGATTCGGGTCTTACTTCGATCCGCGATTCATATCCAGCCGGATTGTCGTGCGATAGGAACGAAAATAATTTCGAGCCCGTGATGCAATCTTAATTAAATATATTTCTTAAACGTCCAGCTCAAATATTTGCGTAAAAAAAAAAAAACCTCGCGGAGATCCAAGGATTTTTGCGATAACCTTGTGCACCGCGTAAAATTTTCGCGATTGCCGGAGCGGCCGCGGCAAGTTAACCCGGAACTTTCGGCCCGATGCCGCGAAAGGACGTAGAATGTACGAATTAAGCAGCGCGCAGGTATCGCGGTACTTAAAACATAACCGACTATTTCATTAGCGCCTTGTCTCCGCACCGACGTCTTCTCATTCGAGCGAGCATTTAAACTACGCTTTTCTCTTTCTCCCTCCGTTTATCTCACCGACTTTTCGCGTATCCTAGCCGCTGGCTTTCGAAGTCGGCCCGAGTCAGGCTCCTCGCCCCCCGTCCGCCCTCCGGACAGAGACGCGAATGCTTAAACTTCGTCGACAATCTAGAATACCCTCGCGTCATCCATCTGAGCATACGTCTTGCATAATTTATGCGCAGCCGGCGATGCACGTGGGCCCGGAGCGCCGAAAGAAGTGCGCGGTACCGCCGCGATACTTCACGTGCGAAGCACGCATCCCGCCGCCGCGCCACTTTAATACGTAATCATTTCGCGTTCGCGTTACGGAAAACTCTTTTATTGCGTATGAATAGAAATACGCGACACCGCGCCGAACTCGCTGAGGGGGCTCCAGGCGTTGCTCGATGTAACGATGAATAAAACGCGCGCTGTACACGCGGAAATTTATTTTCGAACACGCTAAGGCCGCGGAATAAATTTGGCGGCGCGTACTTAGCGATCGCTCTGAAATCTCGAGATGCATCCACGCGAGAAGGGAGGGACGACCGAAAATGCGTTCGACGCATGAGATCCGAGCGAACGCCGTATTTTCTTTAGTGGTCTTACGTCTAGCCGGCCATTTCGGGCTCGTGAGAACCCGGAATATTCCTTATTCGTCGGTAAATCCCACTCTTTGCTCCGTACGAGTTTCCGCTGGATATCATAGCCTCTTTTCACAGACCCTGCACTTTTCTCCCCGCGGTAATGGCAGCGGTTGCATTTACGAGCGCGAGGATGGAACGCCGACTCGTTTCTTTACCTCGGGACGAGAGCGCGACTTCGAAAGCCACTGAGAAAGCGCCAAAAGGCAACACATTCGAAGAGTTTTTCTTCCCGACACTCGTGCAATTAATTATCTCGAAGAGGCTATCTCGTTCGACCTAAGAAACGGATTTAATCTGCGCGCGTGCCTGCACGTGCGGACGCTTCAACCACGTATGTTTTTTCTCGCGAAAACATAATACTAAGACGATCGCAGTCTTTATAGTTTACTCAACTGTACTCGGGGGTGATTTCCCTTTCGTCTTTCCTACCCCGCCGCCCTTAAAGTCGCCACCCTCGAGCCGGCCATCGCGTAGGAGGGATATCGCGATCACGTTTGGTGTTGCGGTCACGTTCGCGTATTTCAGAGTACGTGATGTTTGCGAGATGTCCACGATCATTAAGCCTCCAGCTGTGCGCGATCAGCAAGCGTCAGGGTCCGGAAATTTCATTATACGTGCGGAAATACCAAATTTATCGGGCATCGAATATCGGCGCGCGGGATTTTCCTGCGGGATAACAAAAAGCAATTTCGACTGGGAGGGGGCGAGAGAAAAGAAAAAAAAAAAAAAAAAACGTGGCACAGTCATTTATCTCCGAGATCGTATCGAAGAACGGGTGGACTCCGACATTATCGAAGCTCCCTTTAAGCCCATTAGGATTTACGAGTTTTACGGGATCTCATTATGGATGCAACTAATTGCCAATGGGATAAAGTCTTCTTTCATGGGTCGTATAACTGATTCGAGAGGCCACGAAGAGACGCGAGACAGGCCCGTCGAACTTAAAATTCTTGCTGCTCCGTCGCAGCGCGCGGCGCAAATGCGATAATAAATGCGTAATAATCACAGTTTTTTGCCTTCTGTCATTTCTTAAGTAACGGTTACACGCTTCGTCGATCGAAAAATTGGCGAGGAAAGAGAGGACGCAAACGTCAGCGCGGCGACTCACTAAAATTCGCGATAAAGTTGAGACGTGCAATTTTGAGCAGCGATATATAACGTACGTAAGAGTGTGCAGTAACCAACGGTGAAGTATCGTTCCTCGATATCGAGCAGAATTTGCCGCTGTTTCAGCCGACGTCTCACTCATTTTCTAAGCTAAAAACGGGAGTTTAATTTGTGCTCCGAGGACGTGAGCTGACGACGAAGTCGGCCACATGAAGTCGGCATTAGAGTCCCGATGCGTGACGCGGATGCGAATATGCATTCACGAAAGGGGAATAACGGCACCGCGCCCGCACGCCTCCCCCCCGTCCTGTTTCTCTCCCCGCGGTATTTCCGTACTCGGATTTCCGACGCAACAGTAAATTCCTCACTTTGAGAATATGAAATTTCCCCGCGTTTACATTCACACGTATACGCGCACGGTCGGGTTCCTATCTCGTTGCTACTCGGGCGCGAGGTCTCCGCCGAGATACAAGTCAGATAAGACCGGCGGAACAATATTTTCTTGGCGGGCACTTTGCCAGAAGCTTGCGGCTAGGGTGAAGATTAGCGCAACCTTGATAACGACCTTATAAAACACCGAGCTCAGCCGGCGTACGCCGAAAATATTGCCTCGCAAATTGAAAGGTACGGCGGAGGCGTGCTCCAGCTTCTGCATCTCCGTTCCCATTCTCTCTCCTTTCTCTTTCTTTTATATGCATCGTCGTCTCACCCCCGCTCGTGTTCTCGTCCCGGTAAGAACAGATTCGCCCTTCCCCGAAAATGCGTCGCGGAAAGTTTCGCTTCAAGATTTCGCTGAATAGTTCGTTCACGAACAAAGTCTTCGGAAAGTTTCCCCGAGGATCAATGAGCGTGACTGTTTTCTCGATCGTATAATGTGAGAAAGTAATAAGTTTATGCATTCGCGCATTTAATTCCATGTCATTTTCAAAGTGGAGAACGCGCCCTCGTGCGTTTCCATTCCACGGTGTTACGCAAGCAGGAAGATAAAATTTCGAAAACGAAACAGCTGGCGTAAGTAAAACGAATGAAAATTGCGACAAACGTCCGTGTAAATTGTCATTATGCAATTTAGATAACGAGTAGCTATCGCGACGGCGTGAATTGAATCTGTTTAACGGAAAGAGAATAAGACCGAGAGAGTTGATTTAATTCTACATTTTCCCGGGAATAAAAAAGACAACGAAATAATTATAAGCCACAAACAAGCGGTATATAAAGAGCAAAGTATTGTTCTCTCGCTCGCGAGACGCGCTCGCGCCCGGACACTTTGCCTCGGCTGGCACGCTTTCGCTCTTCTTCGAACACGCGGGTAAGCGCTTCCGTAACACGAGCTCGCGTTAGGAAAGAAATCTCTCGGAGATTTAAAAAAGAATCAACTTTATCGGAGAACAACAACGAGAACAAGTTAGCGTTAGATTGCGTCGGTTTCCCCGCACATAACTGACTGCAGTTGTCAATCGACAGGTCGTTCCAGAAGCGAAAGAGCGAGCGACTTCTCGTCGTCGCGCGAAGCAAACGCGCGTGTTCCGCAAATTTTACCACGAGCAAAACCGCAACAATATGTTACTCTTGGAGAAAGGACATAGAAATTTTATAGCTTGCGATGACGTTCCAGATATCTTTATGGCGCATAAAATTCATTGCAATTACGCGTAATAATATAATAATACGCGAATGGGCGAAATATTTTCGCGAGAAAGGATTTCCGTCGGAACTGCAAATTCTGCGAAATTCATCGTTACCGTCGTCTCCCACGTTGGATTTTGACCTAGTTGCCGAAATTGTAGAATAACATTCTACTTCTACGATTTTATGCAAAGTGATACAAGACGAGACTCAAATTTCAATACCATTCATTCCGAAAGTTTCTTCCAAATTAAGTTTGGCAAGTGGGTCCTTATCAAGCGCTTTCCCCGCGTGTATTTATACGGTGAAATCTGCGCTAAAGCGAGTATAACGGAGTCCGTGATACATCGGCGCGAAGAAAAAAAAAAAAAAAAACTCACCTCCCTCTCCCCGCCGCGCTAAGGGCCGGGGATCCCGAACGTAGGTACTCCCAGCGGCGCGATTACCGAACTTACCTGAAACAAAGAACATAAGGCTGAATTAGCGTGAGGATAATGGCGCATTCGTTTCAATGCACATTTAGCGACAAAACAGCTGCCCGTAAATGTTGATAACGTCATAAGGGCGCTTTTACGCGAGGCGATATCGCGCCGCGCCTCCCCTTTTCGCGACGCACCGCCTTACGTAGCCCACGCTCGCCGGCTGTACGTGCGAAAAGTCCACGAGTTTAATGTCATTTCGTCCCTCATTTGTGATTCATGAAATTGTCCGAACTTTCGTTCTCCCTCTTCCCTCCCTTTGCGTTTCGAAAGCGAGCCACCGTGATCCCATTTCAGCTGTCCCACGGGCACAGCCCGGATTCCGGAGCTGTCGGATAACCAAATAGCGAAATCGATCTATCCGAGGGCGCGCGTGTATGCTCCGCGTGTTTGCGGACCGGTGCATTTTGCAAACCGAATGCGCCGAAAGAATGTCAATTATTTTCGTTTAACGTTACCGTATATTAGCCTAATATAAAATTCGCTGTATATGGAAATTTCAAAGTGCAAGGGCGCTCAACGGTATGTTTAACGAATGCTGCACGACTACGGGGGGTCGGGAATTGCGCGTTCTCCTGCCGCACTTAGAGCAAAGTTCGCGTGTGCCTTAAAACCGCAAAGATGACGGCGCACTCTGCTCTAATTAGTGGAAGACAAGTGATTCCGAAGTTACATTCTCTGTGAGTCTCGACTTTGGCGTTTCACTAGCGTTATCCTTAGACGTTCCGACGGTCGTAATTATTTTTGCCAAAACGCGCCTTGACGCGACGCGCACTGTGCAGATCGAATTTACAAAGACCTTTACGCGCGGCTCTCTACGTGTTAATTTCACTGTGATTAGTATAGTACGCTCGCATACGAGAATACGCGGACATAAATATGCATGCTCGGGGGGAGGGAAAAAATGATTACGAAAGTTAAGACGCGCGAAAGTATTCCGAATACGCGCGGGGCCCTAGAAAAGTTCGGAGCAGCGCGCCGCGCATAAAATACAAAGTTGTTTGCAAACGCAAATAATGTTACGCGGAATACCCGACGAGGAAAATAAACGTATTACTGTCAATTTCTGAAAATATTCCGCAAGAACGGCCGATCGGGCTGCAACGACGAGGGGGGAAGGCTGGGGAGAGGGTGTTCTTTCCGTCATAAACTCGCCGTTATTCGTTTCGTTTCAACTTCGTTCCGAGTTTTCATTGGGGTCCGCGCGCAGACGTGGGGGCTGAATTTTACACCGGCGGGAAGCCCAGGTAATTGGAATCGCAGGCGGAAATTGATACCACAATAACAATGTTGATGACATGCACTCGATAGCCGACGTCTCTCCTTGAGGGAGAGCGGAATGGAACAAAGGAGCGAGGGGGACGGTGGGACGGGGTGAGGTAGAAACGGAGGGCGCTCAGACGAGGCACCGACTCCCTCAAAGCGGCGTCGTCGTAGGAAGGAAGTCAATTCGCCCAGAAGCGTCTTATTTAAAAGTTTGTATCGGGCGGAGGAGGAAAGGAAAGGAAAAGCGCGAGAGGGAAGACCGTGCTTCCGCGAGCGAGAGGCGGAAAGACGGCCGCGCGGCTAAATTGTCCGTGAAGAGCTTGAGGGCGAGAAAGAAGTGCCAAAGATTCAGTAATTTATCTGTGACCATCTGGAGTAGGGAGACTTAGGGCGGGAAAAAAAAAAAAAAAAAATGAGGAATGAATCGAGCCTTAATGAAAAGTCATTCACCGATCTGCCTCGCGTCTTTTTACCCGGGAATGCCGTTCTTCGCGAAATTTGTTCGCCGAGCTCGAGAGTTTACCCGGAGCACCAATCGCGCAATCATTGAACGGTCCATTCTTTAGGATGCGCGCGAACGTGTTTTTTTTTTCTTTTTTACGTAGTTATTAAACAATAAAACAAAAAATAGGGGGAGGGAAAAAATTGTACGCTACCGTTAATAGGTTTCAGTAAAATATTCAGTTTATTTGTCTTATGCCACTTAAGCTAACAAAGAAATAAAAATTTAGGTGTTATTGCGCTGAAAGCTTTCGCAAACACGTAGTCTGTACACAAGCGTTTCACGTTCCGGCTAATTCAATTGAAATCGCGCCAAGTGTGACGTAAACAATGGTAGCGATGGAGCCAATATTTCTCTCCGCTTCGTGTAAAAAAGTCAGCAGGTTACCATCGACGACAGAGTGTTTCCAACGGCTCTTAATTACGATATTCCGTGCGCGGAAACTATATTGACCCTTTGAAAATCAACGAAATGGACACGTATAGGAAGGAGCTCGCTCTCACGTACAAACGTAGTGATTCGTACGTATAATTCGTAGTCGTGTTTCGCTCTTATTACTGCATGTCCGGCCGGCGCTCGGTGAAAAGGCGCAATCAAGATTTCTCGCCGCGTACAGCTGAAACACATCGTGACGTATGCATCACCGCACGATGTCGTTTCATCTTATTTCGCGCCTTCGTTTACGCGGCTGTCGCTTCATTGCTGCAAATTGCTCAACTAAAATAATTGCACGTAATACATTTATGACAAAAGCGTCGTCACTTTGACCGAGCATTTAGAAAAAAATATGAACAAACGTTTTACCCTTGTATTTAAAAATCGTGAAATAAGTTCGTTCTTTAATTTTCTCCATGGCTCATAAGAAAGAAAAGCTTTGACTTCATTGTAATTTTAATTACGTAAAATAAGATTTTTAAGAATAACGAGCTTCTTGATTTATCTGGGGGGGAAAAAAAAAATTAGTAAATTTATCGGTGCAGAATTGTAAGAAGATATATTCTTGCGATCCAAGTGAGAGCTGCCGTGATTTTATCGTCGACGTTCGTGTACCGGCATTGAGATTCCGGCGAGCGCGTCGTGAAACGAAATTATGGTCGCCATGCGAGGCGTCTGTCGATAGATAGATTCGCGCGACCTCGATGAATTTTCAAAAATGGACAAGTTGGCGCGCGTCCGTCCACAAAGTCCTTGATAACGACGTCGAAGATAGAAGATAGCCGCAAGCTTGTAGGCCGGGCGGTAACGAGAGGAACTGCGGCGCTCATTTAGCCGTGTTTGTTCTTGCCCGTCCTTTCCCAAGGGCCGCGCGGTTGGGGGATTGCGTCGATGTTGTGACTTAATTATACCCTATTCAGAGGCGTGTCCCTTGCACAAACTGCGCTCCTAGTCCAGGTCGACGTGGTGACTGTGTACCAAAAGCCACATTCGGTAAAAGTATGCGTTTGTGAATCAAATAAGTACAAAATATTTAAATACTGCATTTAATTTTGCAAGATTTTTATTTTTTTTATTTTTAAAAGATTTTCTGCAAATTTATATATTTTGCGCGTTTTATTTACTTTTTTTTTTTTTTTTTTTTTTTTTTCGTTAAGATACTTTGCTTCGTGTGCTTGCGGAGCCACAGCTTGGCTCGCTAAAAGATCTTCCCAAGACAAACTGTCAAGTTTGGATCGAGAGCGGATATCGGAAGCTTAATTCAGTCAGGCTTATACAGTCAGTCTGACCGAATTCTACTTCTGCGTATACGACTCGCGCGGTGGGCGTTTCGGCGGCGGCTGATTTGGCGGCGACTGCCACATAAATAATAATTAGAATAATTTAGACAAGACGTTCGTTATGATACTCGGAAATTATACGTAACGTTTGCACGACGTTTTCTCTGTAAATCATCTATATGTTGCGGCAATGTAGGATAAGGGTAAAACAATGAGTGGCAATTTGAAGGCATCCCTAACGATAAGTATCTCGTTACGTGGGAGTTATGACGGATTTGATACGACGTAACATGGGATCGACAACGACTCTCGTCGTCGTTGCTATACGGAATAACGATGATAATAACTGACAAGGAAATCCTATTTGGAGACTGCATACGTATTTTGATAATGATAAGTTGTCGATAGCGCTCGAGCGTATTTGTGTTACAACATTTCCGTAGACAAAGTGATGTAACGTAAATCATCATTCGAACAATATTCTATGATAACGAGATATCTCCTCAAGATATTCGCAATAAAAAGACGACTATACGAGATCGGATATGCGTTCGAAAAAGAACTCTGCGCATTTAATTTTAATATTAATTGTTTCTTATTTACGATTTTCTCGCGTAAAGCGATAATTTCGCACGATCGTTGCGCGTAATCGTGAAATTGGAGGCAACATCTGCGATCTCTCGCCTCGCGTTAGAAAGACCTGGAAAGTTTGAAGGAGCTTCAGCAATAATTTAGACACGAACCGAGAATTTGAAGACGTAAGAGTCTAGCAACGATTCAGACAGGCGCATTAGCTCTCGCAGTTTCGCTTCCGCGTATCTTGTACGTAGCATCGAAAATCCAGGGCGGGCATTTCGCCGTGCAGAGATAGGCGGGCGCCTCGTTTCGCGCATTAGTCACGTCGAGAACACTTAATTGCTTGCGATTATGAAGGTTGGGAAATGTTGAACCTAGCGACTGTAATCGTTTGTAAAAGTCAGGGGGTGAAAATAGCTTTCAAAGCAGACGCGGGCTCGAAATACGCGCACGCGAAACAGGGGGATTCGAATACGGGGAAACGGGGCTCGCCTGCCGAGAGGGCATTTATTATAAGCGGGCGGAAAGAAGTTTTAAATATCTCTGATGTCCGCGATGCTACGGGATTCTATTCGGATAAGTAATCGCGAAGCTCTGCCTCGGGTTTTCCCACAAAGTCAACCTATATTGGAGCGGATCAAATTGTTCGGGGCGGACAATGGGAACTGAAAGTTTGGTTCTTTACTTCTTTGTCTTCCCTGAAAAAGCTTTCCTCTCCTTGGCTCTTTTCTTTCTGAGAGGTTTCGTCAATTAGCTAATTCTTTCGGCGCACCGGCTCTTTCTTTTTTTTCTTTTTTTTTTTTTACGACCGACCTTCCATTCCTTTTAACCCGTCCGAGCACAAAGGCCAGAACCGTCGAACTCGGAAAAGATACGTACGCGCGCATGTCATAGTAAGCGAGTATGAGTGAGCTTTACGTAACGTATCTGTTCGCGCAACAAGCCCGGACTTGACTTATCGACGCTTCGTCGCGCGTTTAAGTCTCTAAATGAACGAGACGTTTTTTAAACCGACGTAAATTAAATATATATAAAAAAAAGCACGATTTCGCTTTCGCGCGCTAGGTTGCGATGTGTACGACGAATTCGCGAATAACGTGGAACACGTTTCAATTCGGATTCATGATAGGCTCGACTCCGGCGTTTTACAACGCAATACCGCGAGTTCTTGACAGCCGCTAAAGCCCAAGAAGTCATAATTCGCGCGCAACGCGCCGCACACACGTGAAAATGAACGGTAAGGGTTTCATTCCTGAAACACGACGGCTATTCTTAATCCCGTTGAAAGCTAGCGGTCATTCCAGAAACAGGCGGGCGCGTAACGTCAGTTCGGTTACCATTCGACTAGGAACGTGTTCTATCTTGAATCTCGCATCTCATGGCTGCGAAAACCGTGTGCGAGGAAAAAAATTTGGTAGATTTGAGAGAATGTCTTTCCGGAATTTGATTCTCCTCAGGAAACAATTTTCTTTCTTTTTTTCTAAAAATAAAACTTTATATTTGCTCCCATTTTCTCTCCGTGCAATCGATTTTTGAATTACCCTTCGATTTTTCAAGTGATAATCTCCCGTGTCATATCGGTCATTAATTGTAGGAAAATGTCGAAATAGTACTCGATGTTACTGCGGCTGCAACGTATACATTTTAAAGCTCCCGAATCTGCGTGAATAACACTTGTGCGAATAATACGCAGCGCGCAATATACAGATTTCAAGCGTATCGTTCTTGCATTATCGAATGAAGTGGCGAGCAGTAAACCATGATTTTCCGTATCGTAACAGCGCACCGGCGTATCCCCGGAAATCCAATGTTTCCGTTTGATGCGCGCGTAAGAAGTAAATTTCACTAAATTTTCCGGTTTTCGCCGTATACCGAGGTAGAGAGATTTTACAGCCCTCTTTGCCTCCCATTGTTTTCCGCCGCTATCCTCCCGGTCGCCACCCTTACGGTTCATCCCCACGCCGCCGTCCTTCTCTCCAATGCCCCCTTCTAGCTTTTAGAACAAATACTTAATCCGAATAGCAGGCATTTGCCTAAGTAAGTACCCGCCATTCAAAGCAGCCCCGTTTTTATGTCCGTTGCTACATCAAGCCCTTCGAGCTCGGCGAAATCTTTCGCGTTACTTTCAGCACATATCCTATTTTTACATTTAATTGACAATCGCAGACCGCGTTTACCGGTTTCGACGTTCTGAAAATTTTACGCGAACGGTATCGATGCATAAAAAAAATTAAAATCGACAGATCATTAGCGTAATAAATATTTAATAATAAAAATCGCTTACGCTGTTACATTAACGAAATGCATTAACGAAATAGAAACATGCGTAATTTTTCGTATCGTATTAATGGAGAATGAAATTGCCCACCTAGTTATATGAGACGTCCCATTAATATTCACTTGTCGTCGTAATGATAAAAATATTGTTATCAATTATTTCGCCGTTGTTCTCCGAGCGGCGTAGTAATTTATTCCTGATGAAACATAAATAACGAGCCTGGGAGCGGCGGGTTTTAATATTGGGTGATATTTGAAATCTCCCATGGGGTCAAGGAGGCACGCGAAAGCCGTTGCCATAGTGGCCGTACATGGACACGAGACTGAAAGCCGCTTACGCGGGCCCTTCATCATTGGCGTACAATACCGTGGATCGTCATTAACTATAATCCTGCGTTTATTCGTTACGCGAGATATAGTGTATTTGTCGAATCCGGCACGAGAAATACCGCGAATTCTCTCGGGATGGAATAATTGCCAACTTAGGTACGAGACCATAACGAGTCCTCGTGGATGTTTAGTTGGCCCGGCCGGATCGGATGATGCTTTTGAGCTGAATAGAGATCGCGAACTGGACTTTCTGTTCGGTATATCCGCGATCATTAGCGCGAGAGGACGACGTTACTTTATCGGCTCCGTGAGGACGGTAAATCTCAAACGTGAAAATGATACTTATCAATTCGTGGGCAGAGAGACAAAGAAAGAGAGAGAGAGAGAACTTCGGAAATGTTAAATCTAATATTTCAAAATAAATTTTAAAACGTCGGAAAAAAAGTAAAGATATAGTATTAATTTTATTACATTAATTCTATATTAATAGTATTTATTTAATTATATATTAATTCTAATAACAGATAAATTTGATAACAGTTTTAATATATTTTAATTAAATAATTTCGATGAACGCGAACTTATCAAACGTTAAGAGAAATAGGTAGTAGCGAACGGTGCGAGATGATAAAAGTCTGCTCGCTCGGAAGTACCGCGCGTTACACGCCGCCGCGAACGAAAAATAGAGCGCTTCGATTTTCGGGAAAGTTGAGAGGGATCGAGAAATGGAGCATCTCATTTAGCAAGCTGTCCAAACTATCATTTTGTCGTCGAGCTGGCGGCTTCAAGTGCGACCATTGTCTGGGAATGACGCTCGGGAATGAGCGGCGCGGCGAAGATAGACTCAGACAGGGGAGCCGCGTCATTACTAAGGTTGTTGATGCCGGCAGTTCATTTCCACCTTCGAATCTCCAGCGAACACTCTCCTCCCTTCTCGCCTACGCCTTTCCCTTCCTGCCTTCTCTCCTTCCGTATTCCCGCCAAGGGCTCGAGAACGGAAGTTGGATCCGAGAGTCGGAGACAAAGCGAGGAGCAAGCATCCGGGGTAATCCTGCAGGAGAATGTGACGCAGTCTGGTCCTTTCCTGTCACTTCTACAATAAAGGTAATTGGAAATTTTCCGAGGAGACGCGAATCAAGAGCCGGAGGTGTCAAGGCTACGATGATATGACGGATTGACGGCAGGATCCTTTATCGACGTCGTCGATTGTGCCGCGACGTAATGCAATTTTAAACGTAATTTTAATACGCTCGCGCAGGACGTAATCTTTTTGCATATCTTCGATAAGCGGGGAGATGAAATCTCAAATATATCGTTGCAGTAACGTCGTAATAAGTGTATATTCCGCGTTTTAGAGGAGCCCGTTTTTATTATTGCAGATTTCAAAACGGAACTCGGTTAACGTCGTAATACTAACGTGCACATATACATTTAGCTGCATTCGAAGTCATCTGGAAAATCCTCTTTTCGCGAACAGCCCGTAGCGACGAAAGCAACGTAGGTCGTTTTTGAGAATTTCGAACTTAATTCTCTCTTAAGAAAGTTCTCTCTCTTTCTCTTTCTCCATTTCTCTTTCTCTCTCTTTATTTATAATTCTCCGTATTTTATTCCTTTACGTAAACAAAGTACTTGTTAATTGTTCTTCGCTAGATATTATCTCATTACGTTGCAATCTGTAAATTTTGTTCAAAGTATCGAGACAGAAAGAATTTATTAAACGATTTCAACGTCGATAAACTTTATTAAAAAATTATACGTCTCTTCGTGAAGATATACATATAGTAAGAAACAAGTAAGATAACGCTGCGAAACCAAAAAGTGTTGCTCGGTATTGCGCCGTTGAGACGATGAGGTTTTGAGTGAATTAATTTCAAGGCGGCCAGGTAAACCGTGCTGAAATTAACACGCGGACATATATTTCCGAACAATCGGCTTTCCACGTTATTGCTCGGCCCATTAATCAGACTCCGTGCTTACAATTAGTGCCATAACTTCCTCCGCTTTAACCTTACAAGCCGTCGCCGTACGTAATCGAGTACGCTTCCGCGTTAGCCACCGATCGTGGCCGGCATTCTGTCGCGGCACGAAAGCCCCGATTACAAATAACCGACGGTCTTCGAACGGCAAGCTAGACCTGATTCCCGAGGGCTTTTTGCTTTGTGTCCCAGTAGTAGGAAGGTCTTGTTTAACGACGCCCGATGTGCGGGTCCGCTCGAACGAAACCGTAATTAACCGCAGTGAATAAGCTTCCGAATTTAATTAAGGATATTGAATGGTAGCTCGGTAATAACGGACGCCCGACTATATTGGCTGCGGTGTCACAAAGCTAGGCAGGGCACGGCGTATCGTGCTCAAAGCTCGTCCGACGGTCGCTTTGATGTGGTCGCGGCCAGTGCGAAAACGCGAGGCACGAACAGACAGTGTACGAAGGGTAAGGGCACGGGGGACAGCCTCCGAAAGCAGGTAGGGCTTGTTCGAGACTTCCTCTGGAACTTGCCGAAGAATTGCCAACTTTGTCGCCGTGCATAGCCCACACATTCGCGGCCACTAGCCGGACATTCGCAGGGACACACGTCGCCTCTCGCCCTCCGCGCCGTCCCTTCGTTTTCAGTGAATTTCCGCGCCGCGATTCCATCACGTTAAATGGACCCCGAGTCCTTCAAGAGGTACGCGCGCAAAGAGAATGGCCGGGCAATTCGTCTTCGCCGATGGTACATTAGTTCATCTAGTTATGATTAACGTCGCGGCGCACAAATAACGTTTTTGATACGAAAAATAATTTATTACCGCGGTACACGGTGGATGCGGGGTGCGGCGCATAAATCAAAATATTGGTGGCAGATGATGTAATGCTTTTTTATACTTAGCGGGGGTCTTCTTTTTTTTCTCCATGTTAAATTATTGCCGCATTTTTGCCCGATGGCGTGTAAAAGTTATATTTCACTCGGCAAGGCGACGTGCACGCGAAAGATTAATATCACATCCGGCCGGCGCAATTTACTTCGCGAACGTCGCATAGTTATTCGCCGTCTTTTCGTCGCGCGTCAATGCGCGCTCGGTATCATCGAATTCATTAAACTCCGTGGAAAAATTCACATTCGGTATTGTATTCCGTTACTTTGTGAAATATTCACAATGTCTCGGGTAATACGATTTGCATAATACCATTAACCTTCGCCTTCCCTTCCCTCCCCCCCCCCTCTCTCCCGCACGCCGATTATACCCTATTCATTCCACGTCGCGTAATTCCTCTTCGCATGTTACGTATTATGCGGCCGCACGACGTCATTATAATACTTCAATGGCATAATCCTCTATTGTGAATGTCCGCGCTCGAGCCCGGTTGCATTTCCACGAAGCGCGCGACCCAGCTGACATTATTCACGTTTGATACGTTCTCAACTGGACGATCGTCGCGGACGTAGACCCCGCGCGGTTTCATCATTTCATGGGGACGGGCACGGGGAGAGCTCGCTCGCGCGCGAGACGTCTCTCCCTCGGCTGAGCGAAGAAATTTTTCGTCTCGGTCTCGGGGCGCGGGTACAGTTGTTTACGGCGCAGCATACACACACGTCGCGCTGAAACTCGAGCCTCGGGGCTTCTCCCCGGTAACGTCCCGTACGTATCTCTGAAAAATGCTACTACGACGAACCGAGGCAGGCCACCGAACGGGAATTTGCCCCCCTTTTTTTTTTTATCCCCGCTCGTCCGCGCGATGATTCCCTTCGGGTAGAAGTATTTCGACCGCGAAACGACGAGCGATATGCTCGTGCACGAGAAATATTTTGTCCCGTGAGGCGGTGGAGAATTTCGGTGAATAATTCGATCGATCTCGAGACGTAGACGTCACTCGGCCGTGACAACAACCGGCAACAAAAAAAAAAAAAAAATCTGGTACCCCGCGCGGATTTCGCGGAGAGGAGCTCTCGCGACCGTAAGAGACGTATGGAGAACAATTTTATCAATGCTGGAGGACTGGATTTAAAATTCCTCTCGCATCACGCGGGAGGACGGGTTGAAATAACTAAGGGGTAGAGACTGTGGCAAAGGCTGGCGAGGAGGAACGGAAGGATGCGTCTTACAACCTCCGCAGACTGACGGTACCCGTAAAGAGTATAAATGGCACGTATAAGACGTCGTCTCCTTTTTCGTCGGCGGCGACGACCCAATACCGGTAGCAAGGTGCGCGCGGCTGAAAATTAATTTATCGGAATCGTAATGGAAAATGCTGGGCTCCGTGCGAAGACCGGCGAAAAATGAATGAAAACGGAGCGACGGAAACGGGAGGGAGACACGTGCTTTCCTTTTTGCGCTAGAAATGTGGTTCCTTAGCCGTTGATCGTACCTATATACTCATGCCTCTGCTTTACGAAGGCACTTATAGACCGTGAAATTAGGAAATGTCATTAGCTGAATGTGGCAATATAACTGATATCGTTATCGCGAAGCGAAACGTATGATTAAATTTTTAATACGGCTACAAACACGCCCGTGAAATAATTAAATTATTCTAAATTAATGTCCACGAATATCTAGAAAGCAATTAAATTAATTTTGTTTCGATATGCATTACGAACATGTGAATTTGTCGTAATTACATAATTGGCACGGAAATGCTTCTCGTCAAACGCGGTAAAAATGGCTATTCTATTTGTAACTAGCGACCAAAAAAAAAATAAAATAAAATAAAATAAGAAAGATAACGAAATATTCATAATTGACGATGAGGAAGACACGCGAGGATAAAATTATGAGATACTTAAAAGAAAGAGAGAGATAGAGTGGAAGGGAAGGAGGAGAAATTTGTACAAAGCGAGATAGGAGGTCGAGCAAGGGACAAAGGGACGTGCGGAAGAGTAGAGACTGCTGGAGCTGACACAATCCCGCCTCTTTAGCAAAGGATGTGAGACAATGCGCAACGACTATGAGGGGAATACGATTCCAAAGAACTCCGGTTATTGTATAAGAGGCAACCCTTTCTTTTAAATTATAAAGACGTGCCGCGGTCACATTCAAGATATTAGAGGCAACAATTTAGTTCGGTTAAATAAAAATTTTGTTGCGTTAACTAAATCCGGGTTTAGTTAAAAGGTTTAGTTCTTTAAAAAAAAAAAAAAATGTTTTTCTCAGCGCGGCGCTTAAATATTTTATTTCGTATGCATTCGTAATATCGCGGCGCGTTCGTTCTTCCTAAAGCAATTTCCAGGCTTACGTATGCAATATGCGCGGACTCACTTTCTACGAGCCGTCGACAGTGGCAGTTCTATTCCTCTTAACAAATAAATAAATCACCTTGGGGTCCGGCTGATTTATGTGGCGGAGTTTCAGAGCCGTTTTGGCTCGGTAATATTCCATCATGCCGGATGCGGGTGGAAACTCGTATGACTCGCGACAGGAAAACCGAAAACGTAATCGTGCAAATTGCGGCGCTTTCGTCACGGGTGCATGTACATCGGGGAGGGGACGGAGGCACCGCGGCAAGCTGGCTAGACGTTTTTGCCTCTCGCAACGCGTATTTCCCGTGCGAGCGTGTGCGTTTCCGACTTTACCCACGTGTTGATTTTCGTTCATGGGTAAATAAAGGGATTTCGTTCGCGGCACTCGTACCGCGTCTGCTATTTTGAAGATATTTTTCGCAGTCCGCTCGGCAGCAAGTATTATTTTAACCGGGGTGGACCAATAGAAATGGCCGGTTATCTCGCCACGTTCTGCTATCCGCGGAAATCAGTAGAAATACACACTATATGTATATCTTCGGCGCGCGTATATATTTCAAATACATATATTTCTCTGAAGAAACCTTTATACTCGCAATTGCTCGACCGATTCGTATTACTCCCGCGGGTGTCGTGGCCGGCAAAATACGTCGTTTTGCGGACACTGTATCCTCGTCCGGGTGTTCCGATACGCGCCACGAACACGGAATTCGTCCAGATGGTGAAAACATCCCGGGCCGCCGGAAAGGAAGCGAAAGGGACTCGGCGATAATAAAAGAAAGCGAGCAGATGGCGGACGTTGGCGCCGCGCTAAAGTGACGTTATTGTGATACAAATTGAGATATAGAGTACCGGAGGTTCGGGAGGTAGTGACGAAGAAGGTTGAAGGATCAGCCGAAGCTGTTAGTCTTGATTATCGCGGACAGTCGTCCCGGAAACCCTCGCGACGTCGGCGCGAATCCGAGGGAAGACGCATGGTGTCCTTCCCGCCGCGCAGTCACGGTGTCCTCCGTGCTCATTGGGGGGCTATTAATTCGTACAAATGCCGTCCTTTATTAGACACGACCTCATTAGCTCCGGGGGATGACGTTATAGCATCGCGTAGCTATACGCGCGTGCCCGGCATTGTGATCCGTATATATAGGCTAATTTTTATTCTTTAAATGTAATCCCATTCTCTTCCTATTTCACGTACGTAGCTTCGCGCTCGTTAATATAATAATAATAATGATTAAACTTCCAAATATTTTTCATTCCTCCGCGAAATGAGATCCCATCGCGCTTAATTAGAGCCTCGACAGAGTTGCGTTCCGACCGAAATAAAATGTACCGCCGCGAGATATTAATTATTAGAGGAACGGCGACAGTAACGTTATACATCTTTGACTTGGTTCACCGCCGTCGTGGCGGCTCGCGCGGCTCAATCAAGCGGTATATGTACGTATACGCCGCGATCAAAGTGGGCGCGTTTTATCGAGGTGCCTGAATCGAATGCGCCGTAAAGCTCCGGAGGCTACTCGACAGTTTAGCGACGCCGACATAGTACCGTCCTCATCACTCTCCGCGACCATCTTGCCCGGCACTTCGGCAAGAGCTTTATTGAAGTCCAGTCAATCTCTGTCGCCCGTAGTTTCCGATCTGAAGCGAACCGTCCAGCCTTTGAACCGGTATACCGCCCGGCGGAGGCGAGGGTGGACGATCGGCTTTATATATAAACTTGAGAGACAAATGGCGCGGGGTCGTACCACCGTGGCAAAGGCACAAGTGCTAGGAGCAGGTGTAGCGCGCGGGTATATACCGCCGGTGAATGGGAAGTCGGTAATTAAAATGTCCTCCCTTAGGAAACTCCATGCCGCGGTGGCCTAAACTGCGCTCAACTTTCTTTCGGATATCTATCTACTTTAGCGCGACCGGTCCTTCAACCGGAGACCCTGACGGATCGAGACATGTAATTAATTTATCAATGTGATTAACGAGTTTTATTTTCTTTTTTTTTTTTTTTTCCTGCACTGCGACATACTTAATTATAATACTTGGAACTTTTCATGCATTGTCGTGAATTTAGAAAGGCGCCGTTTTCACACAACGAGAATATGCAATCCGTGCGTCTTCCGTGCGCGAAATCCTTAGCAAATCTTTTCTGACGATTTCCCGTCCATTTCTTCTCTCTCTTCTTTCTCGTTAGTAGTTTCTCCGAGTGGAGAAAGCCGCGGGGCATGCGAGTTCGAACGACATCGGCGCGGGCAACGGTATCTAAAAGTGCCAAAAACTTTCGGCGAAAAAGTTTCTCTAAAAGTCACACAGATCGCCGTATTATCTACCTCTTTCCCCTTCAGGTTTTTTTTTTCCTTTATTTTTTTTTTTCTTTCTTTCTTGTCTTTTCTGACGCGCGTCGTGTCGATGACACGCGAGATTGGGCGGAGTAATTCCGGTCGAACGGTTCAATATTCGGTGGTGCTTTCTGTCGTTAAAAACTACGGGGGATAAGTCGCGCCGGTGGATAGTATGAGCGAAAGAATTTTGTCGACCTTCGTCATTCTTCGGCGGGCGCTGAGGCAGCGAAGGCTTGGCGAGGGAGAGAGGGTGGGGTTCCTTAGTCTCCGGGGATTATGGACCTTCGTCGATGGTCCTGAACTGAGTTGGATGACGGGAGGAAGACCGGGATCAAAAGCAAAGTGTAGCCTCGGCGGAAGAACTCCGGGGAAATCGATCGGTCGAGTTTCGATAGTTAATTAAACTTGGAGTTATTAAATCCGCAAGAAGTGCACGATCGGCGATGTTTGAGCCTCTCGTGGATACACGTACGTCCATCACGAAATTATTTTCTATTTGCCGTGCAACTACCGATTACACACGCACCACATATACAATCGCTCTTTATCAAATATTGACGGATACAACGTAAATAATAAACATATAATTACGAGTTGAAGCGGCCGTAAAGCAGGTGCGCGAGTAATCGGGAGTGCGCGTCGCGTAATATTCAATAATTAATATTATCCGATCAAGATAATTGCGTGCGCGGGCATACAATCTTTCTAAATAGCTTTCTATCTTTTTTTTTTTTTTTATTATGCAAAATCTCGTCCTCTCATGTCAAGCCTCGCTCGCGCGCGGGAGTGCTGTAAAGGAAAACATCACGTAGAATGGCGAGACGATTTTATTTGCAGCCAAGGTGCGGCGCTTTATGCGCCAGGTCCTATCGCGAAAGATTCATCGAGACAATCCGCGCACCTGCGTATCCCCGCGATCTCCTCTCGCAAAGACTTGCGTTTGACGTAGGAGGATTTACGATCTTGCGCCCCGGGCCAGATTAGGCTGGCGCGCAGCGCAACGGAGGATTTTCCAGGAGCGATTCCGCGTAGGGGGGTTTTTAAAGAAGGTGCTTTTAAAACGCGCCCCCGTCTCCCATGCTTTTTTTTTTTTTCGTGCGTTCTTTTCTATTCCCCGGATGCTGCTCGACCTCCCCGTTCGCAACGAACCTTGTCTGTTTCACCGTAAAGCGACGGCGAAAGCTCGCCGATGATGTGGCACCGAACACGTTGGCAAAAGTTATAGTTTTATCTGGTTGAACGGCGAGCGCGCGATGCCGTGGAAAGGTTGGGCGGCGGCGAGAGAGCGTATAAAAACGGGAAAGGCCATGAAGCCTTCGCGCGGGTTGCGCTAGCCGAAGGGGAAAGGGGGAGGAAAGAAAAAAGGAGCGAGGAAGGTATTTTTGCCCCCTTTATGATTGTGGAATCTCTCGCGTATTTTACATCGCCTCGTAAACTTCTCTCTTTGCGCCGCTCGCGGTCCTTAATAATAGATTACCACCTGCATCACGAGCGACGACGAGGCGTGACGGGTGAGAGAGGGCGGGAAAACGTGACGCGCGAGGGATGCATCGTCGATACCCGAGCTGGCATAATCCCGGCGGTGAGGCTGCGCTTCTCGGAGGAAGCCGGCGCGAGTAGTTTCGAAAATTTATTCACCATCCCGCCTGTGCAACGCAAATTTAGGCGCGACGTTCGATCGTAACGACGCCCGCGCCGATGACGCGAAATAAGGGAAACGCGAACGAAGGCAGTGGCCTCCTGGAGGAACGATATGAATACCGCCGGGTAAAGACACGCCGAGGGCTTTTCTATCTCGCGTGCACACGCGCGAGTGCGTGCATTCGCGAGCACGTACCGGTCGGATAAACCGCTGAGTCAAGCTGTTTGACTTGCACATTTCTGACGGCGCTCTCTCGCCGTCACCCTCGGACACCGTTGGGGGATATAAACGGAAGCTTCTTTGAAATTGGAATGCGGGAAATGAATGCTCACTTGTGTCGCTTTTCGCCCCCGCCGTCTCTCCTTTTCCCGAATCCGCTTTCGAAATAAATAAAGACAGGCGCCTGTCGAATAAAGTTGATCGAGAACGATCGGCCTTTAGACATCGATACGTTTCAATTTAACGTGATTATTGCGTATATCATACTGTTGGCTTTGAAACTGACGTTTGGCAACGAAAGTCCTTCTTAAGAAACCGCTGTTGAAAAAGTCTCGAGCTTTGTAAACATTTCTATCGCAGCTTATTTAGACGGATGCGTAAAAAGGAAGACGTTTATATCGGATCGGTGGCGTTTTACTGGCGTAGAACAATAAAGCCGCCGCGCGACACTATCGATAAAATCGCTTTATTTCGTCGTGCGACGCGTGAATTCCGGAACAATGCGCGCCGAAAATTTCGAGCAGGATCACAGAGCGAACGGAGTCTCCTTTCGGGAAGGACGGACGGGCGGCGCGCGGCGCTGGACGGTGGAGAAGTAATGGGACAGGGAAGTGCCATTGTACGCGCATAAATACAATTCCGGGATTAAAAAAGTGGAGCGAATCCCCGCCGACGAGGGGCCGCGATCTCTTTTCTGTGACGCGCTCGTGGCGCAACCGCAATACTCGTAAAGAAGATCCGACTGGCGTGCTACCATTGCGGATGCTGAGCCGCCGGAGCGTAAAGAGAAAGCAGCTATCTCCATTCCATCCTCGAAGCCCCCTTTTCCCCCCGGTTTGACTACCCCGGTAAACCCTTCCGTTACACTCGCCTGTCGCTGCTTTTTTCGACCGCCGCCGCCGCCACCACCGTCGCGTCTTGCATTTGTTTGTCGTTTTTCCCCACGTGTACTCTCGCGAACTTGACTAACACTGCCTGTAATGTCGACTTCCCCCCTTCGCATTGTGTTACGGGATTTTCACCGGAGCCGGAATGTATTGTTTTTCCCTTTCTTTTTAAGATTAAAGATAAAGATTAAACCCGAGGTCGATAACAGAGCGCGACGTAATGACTGGAATAAAAATTTATTTTAGTCAAGTTCTAATATACTTAATAGAACCGCGGCGACGTGGCCGTTCCGACTTGATAAATGTTCTCCACGCGAGACACCGGGAATATTAGCTCGCGAGAATTCTGAAAATAAAACCGATACGATAGTTTCTCTGGGAGCGAGAGCTCGAAATATCCACCGAGCAATTAGCGCGGCAAATATTTAGCGGGCAGCGCCGCGATAAAAAGTTGCACCGTGCTATTTATACGAGCGAGAATTCTAAATCCGTCTTTAATGCCGGTGACTAATCACTCTCCATCAGCGTTTTATCAAAAGCCATCTATCTTTCGATATTTCCCTACCAGACGCGATGTCATATTCGCGATATGACGGCGGAGTCGGGGCTTGTAAATAGTCGGGGGCCGTAAAAGTGTCGACTTGGCTCGTAGTAATAAAATCGAATATAGTATGTACCTGTTCACGGCGACCACGATTTTTACGGTCGGCGATCGATCGACGACCCGGCGCGCTCGGTAGATGGATTAGTGAATGACGTTAGGCAATAACGGTAATGGAAGGTGGCAGCGTTTAACCGTAGGCTATCGGTGAACGAACCGGAAGTTATCTAGCCCATTGCCCACGAAATAGGCGAGAGGGGAGCGGGGGACGCGAGGCGGGCAATAGATCGGAGTATGGTAATTGCGTCTCGTGCCGAACCAATCCAGCAGTGCCTCCGAAATAGGTGGGCAAAAGTCCTCGAATGCCTGGACGCGCGGGACGATCGCGATCGATCGATCAAGATCCCTGAGTCGAAGGAGACAAAGCGTATTGCCGGTGTTAAAGTGTCGGACGTCTGGTAATACCAATTCACTGTCGGTTCTGGATACTTAGCACGGTGTGCGACGTGGCAGATATTGAAAGAGGAGGCACGTAGTATCCCGCGAAATTGGACAGTATTGACAAGTATCCTGAAGGGATAGCAAACGTACGGCACACGTACTGCACCTGTACGATTTTAGTAAGAAAACTTGCTTCTTACCGCCGCGCGTAAAGCGTTTTTTATTTTTTATTTTTTCTTTTTTTTTTCTTTTTTCTTTTTGCGACGATCTGCATAAATAAATGCCTCAAAAACGCGTCGCTAAATATTCG
The DNA here is from genome assembly GCF_019399895.1 of Cardiocondyla obscurior. Taxonomy (NCBI): domain Eukaryota; kingdom Metazoa; phylum Arthropoda; class Insecta; order Hymenoptera; family Formicidae; genus Cardiocondyla; species Cardiocondyla obscurior. Next base: position 3,970,072 of record NC_091883.1, read on the forward strand.
CGATAAATCTACGAGTCCGTTCGCGATAAAATATTTTCTCGGCACGCGCGTAACGGCGAGACTTGATCGCGATGTTACTGCAGCCGGCACACGATGACGCAATACACGTTTGGGCGTTTGCAATCACGGAATCGTAATCCCTATTCTTATCGGTAGCATTAATCTGACATTATTGATTCGGATGCGCAGCCGGGCCTTCCGGCTGCCCATTTCAATCCATCGGCATACGCTTCGAGGCACATTAAACTCTCGATTTATTGGAGAGGCCTGCGAATTAGCGGGAGAGCACGGACGCGATGTAGACAGAGGGGAGGGGGGGAAATAAAATAGAAAAAGAGAAGCCGGAAAGAGACGAGTTAGACGCACTGCTAGCGCGAAATAGAAGAAGTCGCCGTTGAGGAGGTAACGGAGGACAGGGTGGGAACGGAGGGAAGGCCATCGTATATACTTAGAAAGACGAGGACACGAGCGGCGACAAACACTCTCGTGCGTGGTCCCCTCTTGGGGAAAAGCTCCCGGCTACGACTCATTCCCGTGGTCCGTAAAGAGGCTGAAGGAAGGTACCGAAGGGGGAAAGGGGCGAGGGAGGGTTGCGGGGACGAACGAGCCAGGAACGTATAAAATGAAGACCAGGTCTGAAATGATAAAACTGAGGATATTTCTAGCTTACGCCGGTATAAAGGGAGGTCTTCGCGAGATGGAATGTCCCTGGCTAGATGGCGGAGAGGCTAGATCGAGTCTCTTTCATATATGGACAATATCGCCGAAATATGGTCAGTTTTAAGAACCATCTCGGCTCCGGAGAGGTTCCTCTCGTCGTCGTAGTGATTTCCACGCCACGTTTATATAAAATCCCACCCCCTCGCTTTTCTATCTCTTCCCCGTCACGAGGGACAGCCATCGGCGGGCTCTTTGCACGCCCGTTGAACTTTACGAATTTTATTTTATTTTATTTTTTTTTACGCAAGGGCAAAGCGCCACTCGCCTTTAATAAAGTTACACGCACTCGCTTCACCTCTATGAATACGTAAACGGCCGGTCGCTTATATCCCGATAGAAATATCCTCTTTAAAAGCGATTCCTTTTAGGATCGCATTTGCAGGCGCGCATGGACGCCAAGTGGAACGCAACGTGGGCATGCCTTAAATCCTGGGATATGCCCGGGCAACTACGGAAAGAGACGGAGAATTATGAATAAGACGCGGCGTTTATCTCGGAACGAGGTACGATAAAAGTATCCGGTATGTGGATATATCGTCGGAACTGCCATTCGCCGAATACTGAGCGCGTATCTTTTGATTTCGGCTCGCGACCGGCGGTCTTCGTTCCTTCGTTTCCTGCCGCTTCCCGGCGCAGCTGCGTGACGAAAAGAAAAAAAAAAAATCGAGAGCCACGCTAAGATTCCCTCATTTCCATCCGCGAGATAAGAGAATAAGGCCACCCGGTACTGCCCTACGTTGGCGCAACGCCATTGTCAAAGAGCGAATTGCAATTTTGGGCGCATAAAGAAGCGCGCAGATGGGTCTCGCGGATCCTTGCTCTCCCGTCGCTAACACTCGTCCTTGCGCATTAATGCGGAATGAGATTACTTAGGTACGTGAGAGAGGGTCGCCTTCCAAGCTCTCTAGTACTGTTAATTTAAATTGACTATCGTTCTCGAAATAATGGCGGTGTCTTTGTCGCCTTTGCGCCGAGCTCCCGCGCCCCTCGTCTCGGCCCTTCCAGGTCGTCGGTGCTCATTTTCGTTTCTCTCGCGTTCTCCTCTCGTTCCCCCTCCCTCCCTTCCCTCCCCCTCTCGCGACCTCTACGTTCCTTCTTCTTTGAACAAGCGAAGAACTTTGCGTCGCGAAATTGTATTTCGTCTCCAAATTAACAATTACACCGTTTTAAAAAGCTGCGCGCCCCGGCTTAAGAGTACTTCCTTCTGCAGTTCCGCCGTTCTGTCGAATAGCGAGAGGGCGGACGACCGAAGACAGAAGGCGGAAGCGAAAGCGACGACGAGGACGCAACATCCCGGGGAAAGGGGCCATCCCGTTAAAAAACTCTTTCAATTATTTGCCGCACTAACGCACCCAGCGAACTTTTAGTTTTTAATCTGGCAGCCACGACGTGGCTATCGGGAAAATGAAAAAGGGGGACGGCCGGACGGGCCCGCGTGTCCCTGCTCTCGAGGCCTCCACGAAGCGAACGATATCCGGGGGTCAAAGAAAATTCCTGGACCTTAAATTGCTTTCGAGACTTTGTGCGTCCTACAGCTTTCCATCGGCGATAGAAACGCCGATATCTGTATCAAAAATACAGTCGCGCCGTCATTCGCGTTTCCGTCTCTGCGCGGAATTGATACACTTGTCCTCGCGTTAGACGTTCGGTTTTTTTTTTCTCTCTCTCTTCCTTCCTCACCTCCCCTCATTTTTCAATAGACGCATTATTCGCAGAGTTACATCAAAAAATCAATCGGGGCCGCATGCTCTCACCCTCGTGCGCGAATGAATCTTTTCATCCCGGAGCAATTTCCGCGAAACGGTTTTGCGCACGCAGCTGTTGGTAGACATTATCGTTCGGCATCCCTTCGCGATTTTGCGCAAATCAAATGGCGGCGGCCCCGGCGCGGGCGTTCGGCTTTTTCTTTGATGCCCTTTCGAGCCTTCGCCATGCTGGAGAGAAGGCAGTCGAGTGAGAGCGTGCAGCCATCCCTTGGCAGGGGTTGGCGAGGCGATCGCGACGTAAGGGGCGTTCGAAGCGATGCTATGCGATGCCTCGACGCCTCGTACCTTCGGCCCACACAAAGGTCTCTCTCTCGCGTTATTGGCAGACCGCTTTACCGCGTCACCCTCCGCCGTCTCCTCCTCACCCTTACACCCCGACACCGTTCTGGACGTGTTACGTCGAATATTCCACCGTATCGCCGGATCGCAAGATTTTCTTTCGCCCTCCTTTGCCCGATAGACGAAGGAAAGATCCGTCACGTTGCTCGTGAAAGCCGATATCTTCTGTGTAACCTCTGCAAAGTCTGGGCTATCCCCGACGTTGCCAGAATTTTGATGGTACGCCGAAAAATCAATCGCTGCGACTTGAAGGTTTTGGGAAAAATACGACCCGGGAGGTGCCCGATAAATATATTCGTCCGCGGTAATTCCTCGGGCGTTTCTTCTCCTCGTCTCTCCTTCCACTTACACATATATTTCTCTAAAAGCGAATCGAGGATCGCCGTGCATAGGATGCGCAAACCGAATGCAGATTCGCGGCGGTTGTTTGTCCCGCCGAGGAGCGTCCGCGCTATTATTAAATGGATCGCTACGCGGTCGTGATAAGACGTTCGCGCGAGTCGCGCGAACTGTGCGCGAGCGAGCGGAGTTCCCGGATTGTTAGACGGCCGTGGCTCGGCGCGGAAACCAGAATTAAGACTCGCCGACTGTGTGCAAGATGTTATAAATGAAAAGCTTTATGTACGAAGTCCCAAAGTGTCATTAAATTAAACGGTACTTAGAAAGTTCTTACATAAAACCCTCTAACTGCCCCGCCTCGATTAATAGACACGCATTAGGAACCGCCGTTTACGCGGCGCCTCGTGCACGGGAAACATGCGGATCGTCCGCACGGCGGCGGCAAGCGGGACCCGCTGCTAATCTTAGGACGCAAACTGCCGTACGCGAGTGTCATTCAGATCGATTTTGTTCATTAACTCGCGAGAGCGGCGCGACGTGGTGAAAATCGCGGAACGCTTGATGATAATGAGTCTCGTTGATTAAAAGCCTCGCATTTTCGCGCCCATTCACGAATCACCGTGTCGTTAATGGGATTGGAAACAGTGACTGACGCCGAGTTGGGGTGTGGAATTGGTTTGGCCGTCCGTTTGGCCGACCACCCTCCTCGCTCTCCTCGCTTTGCCGTGCCCGTCCATCTCCGCGCGGCGTACGTTTTCAATTTCGCGCTCGAGCCTTAATACCTCGAACAGTCCTTTCAAAAGCCATCCTTCGCGGCTAACGAAAGTGCTGATTCCACGCGCGCGTCAAGCTTCCCCCGCGCGAAATTTATTTCGCACAAATAATCCATCTGGTAAACCTCTTTAGCGTACCCGCGAATTTTATGTCGCTGCAAATGGAAACTTAAGCCAGATTACTTCCCGCGCTTTCGCGGAGCCGCGTGTCCGCCCGCGAGTGTTACACGGTATTAATGATAGCGGAATGTCGAGGGAGAGACGCGGGAAATAGCCGCGCCAGTAATAGTCTCGTAAAAATTCTCATAATATTCTAATAAAAATTTCGTTACCGCGCTATCGTAAATAAAATAGTCCCGTAACAGTTGCGATAACACGGCGTGTCGCGTTTGACAAAGGGAATCAATTTCCGGTTTAGTTAAAGAATCCGATATGAAATTAAAATTGGGAGTGAACTGAGAGACAGAGAGAGAGAGAGAGAAAGAGAGAGCGCTTCGCGAATTAACGATGCGTTTCGCATGCACGTGGAAAATGTCACGCGCGTACATTCTGCACCACATTTCTGATGCCGAGCGATAACGTTTAACTGTCGCCGATACCGCGCGATATAATACGAATGCCGGGGCGATCAGTTTTTGGTTTCCGTAAAAGTGTAGACCCGGTTATGCGTTACTTTCGGGCGTGATTGCGGAGATACGCGGAATCTGCAATTTCCATGTGCGCGACGATCTGGCCGATATTAATATGCAATCAATATGGACCCACGTATATTCTGCCGTGATGCCCTCATTACGTTAGTGACGATGCGCTATTCGCCGACTCATATTACGAAATAAACGAGCATGAAACGCTGCGATATGGAATATGGACTGCCGCCAATATTTACATAATTGTAGTAATTTCGATTTGCAGTATTTATCGGGAAAATTGCGGTTATTAGAAAATTTCTAGGTAGAAATAAGATCCGTAATTGTGATTTGTCAGGCGGCATGTATGACTGTTCGGAAATTATTTCGCGGCCCGGATTTCCACATTTTACCGACGTTGTTTTTAAAAGTATCGCGCACGCGAGGCAAATTGGTTCGAGCGTAGCCGTAGAATTTTATATTCGTCAATTTTTCTTTTAAATATAAAATGCAAAAGTAATGCGCAATAAGTGCAACTTATTCGCTGCATATTCCGGGTGGATTTAATCGAACATTGTGTCCCGAATGTGCTTGAAATACGGTAAAATAATAATAAATATGGTAGAAGTTGGAGTTGTAAGAAAATCGGGAATGGAATGCTTGGCGAAGTACAATGTACAATGCGACCCGATATTGAAGTTTCAAGAAGCGTAGCAGCCGCTTCGAGCACTTCACATTTGGCAAAAGAGAGAGACTGGAGGAACAATACATGGCTCACTGTCAACAAAACGTCGTCCAGCATTCCCAGGACAATCTCTTTGCTCGCCGGTACCTTCGTCGTTCGCCTCGGCGTAAAATCGATCTCGTTAAAACTTTCCGAGGCGGACGCACCAGTTTCGAAAACTTCTGCGAGATGATGCGGGATAAGGAAGACGAAAGACGTGTCAAGATGCGGGGGAGGGAAGGTAAGAGGGAAGAGCGGCATCGGTAGAACATAAAATTAGGATCGCGCGATAGACTGGTTCGTTCCCGTGTAAGCGGGGATTTCCGACTTGATTTCGGTCTGAAGACAAAAACACGGCGGCTGTTTCGCGCCTCTGTCTCGCCGGCTCGTTCCTCCCGCTAATCATTCATCAAGTTTGCCGTGGCGGCTCTATTAACGTAATTGTCACGAGATTTCGCCGTGGAGCCGGATATATCGCGATACAAGAACCACTCCGGCGAAATCTCGAATGCACACAAGACGGGAAACTTCGGGCGTGCGAGCCGTATTGAAATGTTGTACTCGTGCGTGCTTGTAAGATGTAATTTCCTCTGGGATTATGCGAGGCGAAACTCCACGATTTGCGGCTGGCGCGGGCAACGTTTTAAATCGTCGCGCTGATTCGCGCAAATAATCATAATTCCGCCGCCGGTCTGCGATTGAGGTTTTTATCATCGACCTGTCATCTCACGTGTTGATCGCGCGATTGTCAGCGGAGTGCGCGCTGGTCCGTGCTGTCCGTTCTGAAAAATTATATGACGACCCATCGAATAGCGTGCGAGCGTTATACCCCGCTATAAAATCGGCCGGAACAAAAGGGCTCGAATGGAATTAATATCTGACGGCGCCCACTGGGCTGTAAAATCGAAACTCCGATTACCGGCGATCGCAACGCGAATTTTGGCCCGTTTATTGGAATCGCGCGGCCCGCTATTTCCGGCGCGTCGAAAAATGCGCCGAGCCCCGCGATAATTATGCCGACCGAATTATCCACTTCATAATTCCGATCGCGCATTACTCGCTCGAGTAATGCGCCCGCAAAGTACGAAAGACACATAAATACGTCGCTTCGCGAGGGGAATATTGAAAATGGCATAACTTGAGCCGCGAGATAATCACGCCAAGCTAGGGCAGGTGCACGAGCAGAAGCGAAGACGATTTAGGAACGGTAATTGGCACGAAAGAGCGTGCGCGCGCGTTAGCTGGCAGCGAATTTGATTTGCAAATTCGGGTAAATTTCCCACGCTTCCTTGCCGGAGTCCCTCCTTGTTTCCCGGCGGGTACTCGCGCGGCGATGTACGTCCTTCATTGCGCGCGCTCTCCTCCGCAGGACGTCCTACGGATCCCGCGGAGACACGCGGCCCGAGAAAAGGCGCGCCGTCGCATGAATTTTAATTTCGCTTCCCCTCTCTCTCTCCGCTCCGCTACCGGCCGCGCGATGTACTCGGTACGACGTAACGAGCAGCTAAAGTTTTTCGAGGAAAAATTAAAAGTTTCACCGTCGCGTCACTTCTAACCGCGTCGCCATCCGCTGCGACGCGGCATTCCTCCTCTCGCGTCGGTTGACAAGCCTCGCTCCTGCAGGTACGCGGGTATCTCGCCGCGTTTTATCTCGCTAGGTAATTACGCTGATAAAGTCACCAACGAGAGCGATTTCTGACAGTAAGTGGATATGGGAGACTGATTTATTATACTCCAGAATTTCGTCAGCGTAATCGTACGATTGGTATGTTTCAAAATGTATGAACCGAGCACGAGATAATTTTTCCAATTAAAATAATTGCACGTTTATATAAAATATAACATTGTAAATTAAAAATTGCTATAATGAACTAGAAGTTACCGTAGGAAAAAGATTTGATCACTGTGCACAACTTCGCTTGTAGTAAAAAAAAAAATTGAATGAACTTTTTTAACAGTTTAATGACGAAATCGATAGATTCCAGCTTTTTTGTATAATGAGAGCGGCGGAAGAATGTTTGTCGGCAAAGCACGCGTATCTCTATTCAGCGATGAAATTTTCAATTCGGCGACTTTACGCAAGAGCGTCAAGAGAAAGCGGAGGGGGCGGATAGAGGAACGGAAGTGAGAGAAGGAGAGTAAAAGGGAAAGAAAGAGAGGAAGAAAAAGAGCGCGCGACGTAAAAGACTTTTGATGTCGGACCCGCGCAATCTGGCCGCGTCTAGGAAGAGACGGAAGCGTGGTCGTTCGCTCGCGCGGGCGGAAGGAGGCGGACAGATTTGCAAGCCAGATTGAAATTTTGAAATTTAAATCTTGCCGGGACTTAAGCTTAAAAAGTCCGCGGCCTCTCGCGGGAGGAGAGATGAGGGCGGGCTAGGGGAGGGCGCGGATGTAGGTATTCGAGTGCGGGCAAGGTCTTGCTAATTGTCGGATAATTTCGTCGGAGCCGGAGAAATTCAGAGAGATCAAACGGTGCTTGACACGGCGCAAGCTCGGAACGTTCTGTTCCAGATTTATATGCATTGCGATGTATGAATCATGCTTTCCGTAGACGGCGAGCTTGATTAGGCGCCCGGGATATCGCGCTTAATTTTTCGCGATCGATATGCAAGCGCGTATTTCACCACCGAATTTTTTGCGCAATTATTAAACGCCGGCGAATAATGTAAGAGAAATTAAACGAACACTTCGTACGCAATTAACTTAATTGGTTTCTCAATGAACGGAGATGTTAAATAATAATTAAATTAAATAAAATAATTAGAATACGGTGGGCGAAAAAATTTTTACGTTCCCGCGCGCTGGACGTTTATTTCGTATTAATTGCATCCCTTTTAGTGCTACTGCGAGGGTGTGTCTATTCGCGACAAATAATGCCGCTTTCGTCCGTCCGTGATCTTTTGTCGCTCTCGTTGCTAATGTTAACAAACCGTGCTATTTTCTCCCCATTCGCCACCCCGGCCAAAAGTTTCACAGCCCACCTCCGTCAGTGTATTCGTGCGGTGGTAAAGTAACTCGTTACTTCACTTTGTTCTTTGAATTGGATAGTTTTCCATTAGCAATCATAACAACGTCCTTTGGCCCGTGCCTTGAGACTGATGGAGACGGCAAAGAGGGTGGCGACCGGCGTAACGGGGGTGAGTTTGTTTATTCAAGCCTTCGCGTTACCCTCTGAGCTACTGGCGGAGGAGGAGGTTAGCCTTGTTTTCCGTCCACGTAGTTCGTGTTAATTTCCATTTTTATTACAAAGTGAATTGCATTTCCCTTCCTCCGCCTCCTCCGCTCAACCCCACCTGATTATTACCTCTTGTTACACAATGAATTGGTGACTACGAACTAGCGTAACTTTGATAACTTACGTATCGAGGGACACGGTTGGACGCGAGCGTCGTGACACTTACCTGTAACAAAAATAAATAGCCATGTTAATTTATCGAGCGGCATTAATTAGTAAGATTAATATTCTACATATTATTCGACGCCCTGCTATGTCTTTCGTAAAATTTTATGGGAATATAAAAAAAGAATCTAGACGATAATGAAACGGTCCCTCGTTCCGGCATGACAATCTATGTCGTATTTTTTAACTAAATAGACTTATAAAAAAGGGAAAAAGATACGAGATACGAATAGCAACTTCCACGCGCGTTTAAGTTGACAGGGAGATTTATAAGTTTTGATGAACACTAAAAATCCCCGTGGTTCTTAGCAGCGGGACGCCTCGGGGCCGAGGAATATATAGGCCGTAAAGAGGAACCGTGAAATATCAATGCGTGATAGCGGCTCTCGCGAGCGCGCAGCGGTTTCCCGAACGGTACGACCGCGGAGGAACAATCGAGCGTAAACAACGATATTAGTAATAAAGGCGTGAGCACGATCGCGGGCGTCTTTCTTCCTCGCGGCGTTTATGAGCGCCGCGGTATCGAACTCCGGGTTCGATAATAAAAAGAATCTCGTATAACACGGAAGACGACGGCGATACTTACCTCGCGATTCCGGCGGACTCGCGGATTCTAAGAGCGCGATAAAGCGAATCAATTCCACTTGAGGACTGGCTTCCTCTTGCCCCGCGCGTTTACAAGCGTTCGCGAACGATTCGCACTTAAAAAAAAAGAAGAAGAAGAAGAAAGAAAGAAAAAAATATCGGAGTAGTTTCTTTCAACTTGAGTACGGATGCGAAACGTCTCATTCTTAAGCGGTGCGTGCATAAACGGGCATGGACGTTGATACGTCATTTTTGTATTTCAAGTAATACGCGGAGCGTGTCGCGAAGTGCGTTTGTCGTCCTCTCTGCGATTGCAGCTCTACTCGATTAGAACGCACGTGTGTTCTGGTGTCGAATACCAGGGTCTGCAGCGTTACGAGCCGGTAAGCGGCACCTATAAAGGCGCAAACATAACAGAGTATAATTCAGCCCGGTTCTAGTATCTATAGCGTCTGCTCCATTCTCTGGCATTGCAGCGTACAAGCCCCCTGTATCCTGTTGCAACGCACCAGCGTAATGCATTAGATCTGATTAGCTTTGTATAAGCCGCGTTATCAGAATTTACCGTCTGTATCTTCAGCCGCATCTCAATATGCGTGAACATAAAATATAGTCCCCCGCGAGATCGGTGTCTTATTGCCAGATATATCATAAATGTTTATTCATTTGCGTTTAAACATTGCAACGCGATAACGTCAAAGTATCGCGAATGCAGCCGATCCAAGTGAATATAATACGTAATCATCGTTAAACTCGTTGTTAAATAACGGCGATGCGTCTGTCGCAATTTATATAAAGAGCGACATTGTCAGCGTAACACCAGCAAACATATTTCAACGAATGCGCATTTTATGGCCTCGCTCCCTTTTTCCTCCGTTCTGAAGAAACAACGGAAGCGGGCTTCATTTATCTTGCTCGGAATCGCGTTGCATCTCGACAAATGTAACACCGCTGGGAGAATGCACCGTTGGATAAACTTTCGAAGGTATAACACCGCGCGGGGACAAACGCCGGGAGAGATGAAATGCCGGATGGGGAGTTTTATGCGCGCGATCAAAAAAGGCTGCTGGCGACCGTCGAGAAAACCGAGGAAATTGAGGAAATCGAAAATTCACCGGTGGCATTCGAAGGTTGTCGCTGCATCGGCGCGCGTTTGGCATATAGAGATACCGCGTCGGGAATGTGACGCGTAATTTCGGAGAGAATATAAATCGGCATAAATATATTACGCGTCGACGCGCGACTTTTCGCGGGTAACGAATGCACGGTCCAACGTAATTGAAAAAACGCTCGTTCGAGAAGAAAGCCACGGGGGCGGGGGGGAAGAGTTTTCAGAAGCGGAACCCACGATATGCGACGAACGCGGCGAGTGCTCCACCCTCGGGGGTGCGTTAAGAGTGTGCGTGATCGTATATGCCGTCGCGTCGGTCCTTTGAACGTAAATCTTTCCTTCCCCCGTGTCAATCGAAAGGACCCCAAGACGGAAATTACGGGACGCCGTTGCACGCAGCGCGCCAACTCGATAGGCATTTCCACGTCGGCGAAAAATACGTTACAAATCCAACTTTAACCTCCTCGGGATTCCGGTCACGTAGCCTCGTCCAAAGATATATATCGTATATCGCGCGCGGCGCGTCGAGTCCTTCTTCACGTACCTCACTTTCCAACCTCATTCCACATTCTTCGGTACGCTCCCCGCGAAGCTAATGTCACACGCTTCTGGAAAACTTATACGAGGCCGGTTCGCCCCCGTTAAACAACATTTAATGAATTTACCGTCGCTGACAGCCATTTCTGTTGGAAACTGGATCACGCGTGCGTGACGCGCGGTGTTAAAAGAAGGAAAAAAAAAATAATTCGTCGCATCTCGGTAAACAATGTCGCGCTGAAAATCACGCAAGACAAAGAAGGCAAAGTAATTTTTTTTTTTTCCTTTTGCTATTTTCGAACACCACTGTAAACATCAAAGATCGTTGTTTCGATATCGCAAAAAGAATCAGATCGTATGGCATGATGAACGTGACGTATGTTCTATACGCGGATTAACTCTACGAATAAAGTTTCACGGAACAGCGGTGTCGTCTTTCTGTTACTTTGTGCGCGATATCCGCGTGAAAAATTTTATTTGCTGAAAATGACAACACAACGCTTACTTTGGTAATAAATACACCTTTCGCGTTTCGAAATGGCACGACGTGGAAGTCTTTGAAATTTAATTCCCCTGTGCATAAAGCCCGCTCTGCTGCAACCGTGCATTGCATCGAGCACGAAATGCGCAAATATGGTTATTATTTTATTTTGGAATAGAAAATTTATCGTTTGAACACGTATTTTTGGGATATGTATCAAGTTATAAGAGGGCTGAAAGTTATACGTACAAAAACAGTTCTTTGCGTCGCGATAATTTTATATATTAATTTACTTTGTAAAATGCGAATAGATAGGCGGCGTAATTTATTTCCTTAATTTACGATACCCTGTAAAGCAGCGTATTTTCGAAACGTACTAAGCCGTTCGGAATGAAATGGCTTAATACTAGAAAACTATAGCATTCATATTTGGAGAACTTAATAGGTACGTGAATATGTACGAGAAGAGGATTCTGGTTCCTATGAAATTCGTTATTAATATATTCAAAACAGATATTGAACAAACGAATTCTACGAAATTCCATGCAAATGTATTCCAGACGGCGACTTGTAAATTTTTCATTTGCAGAAGAACCACGATAGATGACCTAGATATTCGCATAGCCTACTTTTTACTCTATTTTGACCTCGTTTATCCGTTCGATATTCGTTTTCGTTAGTAGCTTTAATAAGATCTTAAGTGGATTCAACATTTAACTTGATCTCGCACATTTCGTGCAAAATTAAAATATAATTCTACATATATATGTAAATATATTTTTACGTACGTATGTACGCGGGTATATTAACGTTCCAGCTGTTAACGCTGCAAAATTGTGCTACTTTCGCGCAAATGTAATACGTCGAGCGTATGTCAATAGTTTGGTTATAGTTAGAGAAACAGCATTCCGCGAATTGCAAGTAGAAGGTTCTACTCCTCCACCGACGTTCTAATAAATAAATGAAAAGTTCGGAACGGAAGTTTTTCGATAAACATCCCGCTCGTGAAAATAAACTTTATAAATGCGAGAGAGCCGCGGAAGAAATTCGAGAAAGGTAAACGTAATCGGTCCCGTTTCTTTAAACTCTCTTTAAACTACAGGTATCGCGCTTTCCGAAGTGATTGCGGCACCCAAGTGTCCACATGCTGCCTCTTATTTTTATTAGCGGACGGTCAATTAGTATCGCGACGCGATTTTTCGCGTCCCGTTCGCCACGATGCCAATTTCGAAGGCGCGCATCTCGCGAAACTTTACGGCGGCTGCATCCTCAAGTATCCCACCCCCTTTCGTATCGAGACCCGTTCACCCGTTAACGTAATTTGGCGACGCGATATCATCTGTTTAGACAGTCGCGTAGTAATGTATCCTTAAGCTCGCGATTACCGGCTTCGGGAGTCTCGTTCACGGCGGCGGCAACAGGTTACCAGCACGCGCCACTCGTCGACTTGTCGAGTCGACTACGGCCGCATCGCGCCCTGTGTGCGTGTGCCGCGCGCTCGATCGCGTGTCCCTCTTTCACTCGTTCTCACCTCCGCCTCCTCCCCCTTCTATCTATCTCTCTCTTTCGTTCTCTCACTCGTTCTCACTGCCATCCTGACCATCCGCAACCCTAGCCTCACGGTATCGCACTACATTCGCGACGTTGCGCGGGTATCTCGGTAATAGGATGTAACTTTAATCTGACCTATGATCCATAGACCGTTCTTCGAACAGAGCGTGGCGCCAAAACTCGGCTGCGTAACTGCGAATCGGTGTCGGAGCGCGATGCCCTAGATGCCGAGGCGTCGTCGGAAGTGTAGTCCCGCGTCGCACCCCCGTCGTCGCACAGGCACGTGTGTCGGCGACCACTTAGGCTGCCTTCCCAAGTGTTATCAATGAGAGCGCCCGCGCACTTGCGCGCGTGCCGTACGCATACGCGTGGACGACCGCGAAACCGCCCGCCGCTGCACCGTCGTCCCGGTCTTTTGCCTTTCGGGGACCTCTCGGTGCGTGGACGAACGCGCGTTGCGCGATCTCGGTGAACTTCAGTACACCTGCCGCCCGCGTTCTCGTACCCTTTCGTCTAGAAACCTCGTGGCACGTCGTCGATTTTTTTCTTTTTTTTAATCTCTGTCTCTGTCTTTGTGGTATCCCGGTATTTGTCGGTCACCGTAACAGGGAGACGTACGATGAGTAAACCAAGGCGGAAACCCTCGGGTGCTGCACGCGTTTCGAAACCACGCGCGAGAATCGCGCCCTCGCCGATGATTTACGGGCACGGGAGACGCGCGGTAAGGCTTCTCACCCTCGCAAGGCTTTTTGAAAACGCGATGCAAAGAAACACACGCTGCGCGCGGCGTGGCGTGGCGTGGCGGCGAGTCGGATGGCTGACTGGCGGAGAGCCGACAACTCTCGGTCGGTCTCGGCTCTTGGTCGTGGCCGTGGGGATCGCTGCTAGCTGGTAACGCGCGGGAGGGTGCTCGGCGGAGGGTAAGGGGTTGCAGAGGGGTGTCGGTGGCTGGGAACCCGGGTGGTAGGGCAGCGACGGCGATGGTGAACGGGGGTGCCTACGTACGTCGAGGGAGGGAGAGGACGAGACTACGTAGGGAACGGAGACGGAGGCGCGAAAGGGAAAGAGATAACGCCGCGGCGGATGGGAGGAGGGAAGAGATCGCGCGGATGGTTACCGCGTGGGGTTGCGGGAGAGAATTCGCCTCGCGACGGAGATACGCGCTGGAGGAAGACGGCGCGAGTCGTAGCGGTTCGAAAGGGGTTGCCCACCCGACGTGTAGCCAAGTAGCAACAGGCGGCAGCCGTTCTCTCTCTTCTTCGTGGATGCCGGCGAGAGCCGTGCACCACGTTCCTCGTCGGCGGCTGGCGCCGTTGCCGTCGACGCTCTGACGTCACGGCGTCGTGACGTAGGCGTGGTCACGGATGCGCACTAACACCTCGCCTGTCACCGTTGTCATAGTGACTGCTTCGCCGATGCCCGCGTTTCGCTGCCGCCCTCGCGTCACCCCGCGCTCCGCGTTCAACCCCACTTTCCTCGCGCGCCCAGCAACCATCCACCCCCGTTCTCGCAACCCCTCTTGCTCTCGGTACGCGTCCTCGTTCTCCCTGCGCGAGAGTGGCGCTCTTTGCCTACGTCCGATATACGCCGACGGCGTATACAAGCTGTAAGAGTGAGAGAGAGATAGCGGTCGAGCGACGACGAGCGAAACGAAGAGAGAATCGCGAAGGGTGGAAAGAGAGAGATAGAAGAGACAGAAAGAGAGAGAAGAGAAAAGCGAGAGTAGGATGAAAGGCAGAGGGATAGCGGGCGCGCGAGCGTGTACACGCGCGTGTGGTGTATATACGTGCGTTGTCACGGTAACCGTGCCTCAAAACAAGCCTGCGCGTTTTTCAATTCGAATGCACTCCCTGGGAAGAGATGAGGTTATAATGAAGTCCCTGCCTCTCCCTTCTGCTCACCTCTACTCCCCTGCTCGACTACTCGCCCGCTCGCTCGCCTGCTACTTGCCTTCGTCGTTGCGTAACGCACACCGTCGTGTCTCACTATGCTTCCCTGTCAGTATCCATCGTCGAAGAAAGGAGAGAGAAACAGAGAAAGTAGATATTACAACTCTTTATTGATAATGCAAATTTTTTTTTCTCGATTACAATGGAGATTACGCAACGATTATTTTCGATCCCTTCGATGGCCTTCGACAGATTCCGATCCATCATTTATTTTTTATTTTTTTTTTCTTTTTTTTTATCTTGTTACTCCGGGCAGGATCAACAGCTGATTGAAACTGCATAATTCGGTTCTTCGCAATCAATTTCACATTCCTGGAGAAATCAGACCAAAACAAGCTGCACGATCGGCCGTGGTAGTTATCACCGGATCGCGTATTGATTGCGGCAATTTTGTACGCCACGATGGTTATTATGCGTTGGGAAACATAGCACATCACGGCTCACGCATTATGAACATCGACACGATCAAATTCCGAGTAAAGCGTCTGTCCTATGGCTTGATCCGAACTCAACCATTAGGCATGCCGCGGCGTTATATGTATCTGGGACTAATGAGATTTCCATGTACGGTGCATGAATTGCTTTGGATGCATTCGCATACAGGATGGACCATTTCTGTATGTCGATAACATACTGCTCTTCTCCGCCCACGAGGGTTTAGGGACCGAGAGACATACCTTATTAATGGACTTACCGTCCTGGCAACTGCGACGCATTGTAAAGTTACGCATGTTAATTATTGCAAGTAGGTAAGCTCTAAGCCGACCCGACGTTGCGCTTTCAGCGGCTCGTCATGAGAACTTATGCGCGGGCAATTTTGTTGTTTCGCTTTTTAAGAAAATTGTCGCCGTCGAAATGAGGAAGTACTTGGGCACTTTGTGGGTATAGTCGCGATATTGATCTCCTGGTTAATTACGATATTCTCCTCGTCAAAGAAAATTCTTGCCGCAAACGGAAAGAAAAAGAAAAAGAAAAAAATTAAAAAAAAAAGAATGGAGCAATTTGCGATGATAAAGAAACAGAAAGGTTACAGAATCGATTCTTCTTGCTTCTTGGGAAACTTGAGAACGGGGGGAGGAAGCTAGAATTTTACCTCCGGCATAAATAGGTTCTTAATTATCTTTAATTCGCACCAAATCGAGCTTGCAGGCGTGACGAGCAGCGCGACGCACGGTGTCATTAACGAAATAATGGGAATTAATTTTGATTAGTGCTTCGTTTCGGCGAATCAATCGCGCTCTCGGGAAAGCGATTCAATTCCGCCATTATGGATTCCAATGAACAGGCCGCGTACATGCAATAATTTAATTCCGAAACCCAGCCTTTGTGACAGAATCCGCACGCGTATTCGAAATCAACGCTTCCCAGAGATACAAGCAAATGCGGGATTTTCTGTAACTTCCCAACAATCGTATTCGTATTAGATTAGGAATCATCTCTGAATACGTTAAATGCGATTATTGTAAGATACATGAATAATTAAAATTAAAATTCTAACGATACAGCGCGAAGAGAAAATGGAAAAATAAATCGGACGTACTATGAAATAAAAAAATAAAAAAAAATATTAATTAAATTAAAAAAATATATAAAATTATTACGCTATTCATTAAATGGAATCAGTATTCCTGCAAAGCGTTTCCCTGAATAGCGGTAAAATCAAAAAATCAAAGCGATTTGCTGGAAGATGCCAAGCGATAATAAAAAAAAAAAACAAATTATATTATATATACTATATA
This sequence comes from Cardiocondyla obscurior, assembly GCF_019399895.1. NCBI lineage: Eukaryota > Metazoa > Arthropoda > Insecta > Hymenoptera > Formicidae > Cardiocondyla > Cardiocondyla obscurior. Next base: position 3,986,712 of record NC_091883.1, read on the forward strand.
GAAATATTACATAATAAACGTTGCTACGCGTTATAGATGATGCATGTTTAAATTAAACATTTAATTGCTTCTTTTGAAGTTGCTTTTGATCCTCTTGCATTTTGCGCTGGCGAAATTATATCTCGAAAGTATTAGAATACATCCCACTCGCGCCGCTCGGTCGAGTGAGTATTTCCTGCGTTAATAGGATCCCATGGCAACAGAGATGAGTATTCCTCGGTATGCTTCCACCCTTCGCCGCCCTTCGAGCCCTCTGCCTCCCTTACCCTCGACCTAATTATGTTTATGCCACGTGACCTCCTTCTCTCAGAGGGACGATAGGCGGGACATACCTCGTCGTGCTCGCGCGTCCACAAATTACGTTACAAAGGAACCCTAATTAGTTGCATAATTGTAACATTAGTCGAGCAAGCTCGCAGTAAAAATGTCTATTAAATTAAGGACTCTAAGATGCGGCTTGCGCCGGCTCGTTATAAAGCGAGTCTAGCTACACACACGCCTACGTTCCACTTCGCTATGGAATTCGAGCGATCGCGCTCAAATGCGATCCGATCGCCGGATGTAGCCGCGTAATCAAGGACCAAATATACACTTCGAGCCGCATCCTCGCAATGCTGCTTTCGCAACGTGCTTTTGATTTTATCACTGAAAAAGATTAAGGCTTCGCCCGTGATTGCGTCACTTAAAAGTGCGATGCGTATGAAAGAAAATTAATAAATTTAATATTTTTATACCACGATACGCGGAAGACGTTCAGTTAATGATTCAAGACGATTAAATCCGAGACGCAACGTTCGAGAAATTCTTTTACAAAGGCCGCGTCTATTCTAATCTCTCTGAGATGCGGCGGGGGAGGGGCGGGAGGGATGGGAATGAGAGATGGTAATTACGATGTAACGATTGCCGGCGTGCTCAGTCGTGTACATCCGCACGTAATACGAATACGGAGCCCGGAACCGTCTCGCGGACTCTTGGCGGAATATAGAGCCCTTCGTGCTTCTCAAAGCGGTTTCATAACGCAGAAAAAGCGGGAAAATACACGATTGCGCGTACATGAAATTGAGTTTAAAAATGTTTGATGTTGATTGTAGGTAATTCAATCAGAGTGTAGCGAGTAATGAGACGGAAGCGGGGTTAAAATCCAGCTCGCTCGGGCAAATGTTCGCTCGCCCACCCGCCGTCCCTTCGCCCTCCGCCGCGCTCCCAATCCGCGCTATCTCGGCCGTACCCTACCGCGCTCTTACCGCGCACCCATCTACCCCTCCCCTCCTCGATCCCCGACTTTCCGCTCTCAAGTTCGTTCCGTGAATATGAATTAAGTTGATACGATTTGGAGCACGCGGATGCGAGAGTAGGTAAGCAAGAACCATTATATCAAGGCAAATTGTCCAGCGGCGGTTTGTCTGAAATGGATCAGAGTGCAGCGTACCGGAAAGAAGGGGCATGCGGCTTTATTTCGAGGCTACCGAGCGGCCTATTCCCCATCGGTGATTACGGCCCATACAAAACAGCCGGCGCGACACGAGCTTTTTTCCACTTACTTTCGCAGACCGATAGGGTGTCGTTTATTTTCCGATTGTCAAAAAAATTATTTGTACATTACTAGATCGTCAGAATATTTTTTTTTAGCTCACTCCTCGTACTTGAGCATTTAATTAGGGAACATTTCGAGCGTTTCAGCGAGTCTTTTTCTTCCGCAGGCGTGAAATAACGTTTGTGTTCTTACGTGACGGGCCGGCGAAATGACTGCGAAGAAAATGAAAGTAAAACTGAAAAAAAAAAAAAAATATATATATATATATATAAAAAAAAATATTTAAAAATACGAGAACCGACATTTCCAGCAGTTTTCATCCTGTCACCGGGCATTGTTTTTCGTAAATGAAACTTCGTCGTGACGGTAACCACGATGGTGCAGACAGTCTCGTATCCTCGATAGGTGCGAAGGGTGGTCGGGTGGGTGGTACCGGGGAGAGGAAGAGGAACACCGTGTCGCGGAATGACGGTGGAAGCTGCTGGGAAATACCCGAGCAATCCTCGCGCAGTTTCGCGGTAACGTCGTAACATTGTTTCATATGGGCGCATTGTTTACGACTCCATACGCGATGCAATAAAGGGGTAGTCCCTCCCTCCCCCCCGTTCCGATACGCAGATATATCCGCCTCGCCATTTAGAACCTACTGGACCCGTTCGTGCGCGACATGGTTTTGCAGCTGTGCGACGCGACTACCGCCACAATCGCATCTCGCTTCGATTCACCCTCTTTTTCTCCCTCGCTCTCTTCCTCTGGAACGCGAGGCAAGCGTGGACGTGATGCAGAAACGAGATAACAGACGAAGAGCCGGCTGAATCGCTTTCGGTTTTCACGGTGCGAAGTTTTATGAATCCGAAGACAACGGCGCGTTTCATGATCCGCCCGCGCATTCGACCGAATTCGATCGAGCTGAATCTACTGTACTTTCGCGAAAGGTAATACCGGCGCTCGCCGGTCGTCCGTTAATGCTAATCGCGCGCAAAGACAATGCCCGCTCGAAATTATATTAACATCGTTGAGTTTTTAACGAGAGCCGAACGCCGCCGCCGTGGCTCTTCGCGAACGCGAATTTCGTACGCGAGGATGCGTCCCCGAACATATAGCAGGGTGTCGAACGCCCGATATCGAGTGTCAGCCCCGTCGAAGCGGAAGGAACTGTAGCGTCATCGTCGAAAATTAATGAACCCTTCCGTCGTGCCGTGGGACGTCGAACGAGCGGTGCGAGAACGGCGCATTCCGTTCCTCATGACTGACGGACGTGCAATCACGGGAATGACAGCCGACTCGCACGCTCGCTTCGGATACTTTCGCATTTTTATCCACGGGAATTTTAATTCTCTTCTTTTTCTTCTTTTTTTTCAGATTGCACCGACTTTGAAAATCGCGGCGTCGGACTGCGAAAAGAAATGAGGCGTCCGCACGAGATTTTCGATGCCGGAGATACGCACGATCGAATCACCGAGTGACACAGTTTCCTTCAAGGTCGCTTACGATACGTGGTAAGTATTTGGCACCTTTTAACTCGTCCCCTTAACATCCACCGATTGCCTGTTCCGTCGGTTTCTTATTTCTTTTTCATTTTTCTTTTTCCCTGCCTTCCTTCACCGCGGGCGCTTTCATCTTTTACCGCTATCGCTTGTCATCGGATATAGCACGATTGGGAATACGTATCTGCATCGGAAAGTCGTCCGCATGCCAGTTATACGACCGTCTCGAATTTCAATTTTTAGGTGGACAGAATGTCTCCGTTATTGGCAGTCAAGATGCTCGCGACTGATCGTCGTCGTCCCGGGAGATCGTATGAGAAGCTTTTGTGCAGCTGTTCGCACTGTAAAGTCGCGAGCGACTCATAAACGTAATCGATCGTCGCGCGGCTCGCGTTGATCGCGGTGGAAAAAAAAAAAAAGAAAAAAAAAATGGAGGAATTTTACAAGTTTAAGAGACGGTTACGAGCGCGCGGATAATCGGATAATACATTCACTTGGGGAGCGTTACCGCGCTCGTTTTATCGCATCGACGGCGCGCCGTGATTTCGAGGGATGATTAAAATTTATTTCTATTAGAAAAAAATTTATTAGAAAGTCAAGACGATATCGCGGATATGTAATAACGATTCGTCCGTTTATTGCCACCCTCGGTGTTCGCGGCACCCATCACTTTGTAATTTATCGGGATATTAATTTTTGTAACGCTCAGTCGGACCGTTTCGTTTTATCTTCCGGTTTCATTGTTCACGCAAATGATACGGGGAATCGATTGGAGTATTTTTTTTTTTTCTTAAATCGTTACCGCTGGCTTCGAATTGTTCTTTTGCCTAATCACGAAACCGGACGGAAGTGGAAGAGCAGCTCGAACAACGGGAGGGAAAGAGGAATGAGAGGCCCGGTCGTTATTCCGGTACGGTTGAACTTAATTCTGTAACTCGATCGGCCACACCGGATGAAATGTACCGCCGGTTCTTCCCGGTAAACCCCATTACCTCCTCGAACGACCGCGGATGCTCGTCAGGACTGAGTTACGAGAGACAAGATCGTGGCGGAGAAAAGAGGAGGCGGGAGAGAGAGAGAGAAAGGAAAGGCGGCGTACAAGCGGGTTAAACTGAAAGAGAGGAGAGTGCAAAGAAACACGGGCACGGCGGAGGGTGCCGAGTACCGAGTCGGAGGGCGAAGGGAAGCGGTTACCTTGAAACAGACCTGTTGGGAAAGGAATAGCACGGACCGCGGAAAATGAAATCCCCTTCGGTCCTTGCTCGGCGTAAAGGGAGAGGTTTGCCTCGTCTATGGCACGACATCGGCATCGGATTAGCGTAAAATCGAAGGGCGCTGACTTGGTCGCTCGTAAATTGGCTACAAAGTTTGGAGAGAGTAAGAGAGAGGAGGGAGAGGAGGCACGAAGAAGGCAGTAGCGCGCGGTGGCGGCTGTGTCGGGGCGGTGAGGCACAAAGGGAATCGATTTTGCGTGAATCGCGATCCGCGCGCCCACCAGCCGGCTTTCTCTCCTTTCTTTTTTCCTTTCCTCTTCTTTTCTACCCCTTTGCTACCACGCGCCATTTTGTCTTCCCGAATCTGTGACCATCAGCATGCAAAGTGGATAAAGTTTCTAGACTACACTTTCCGTAGACCCTTTCTTTACTCTCTTCCGATTCCTATACCCGGGCGCCTTCGCCCTTTACCGACCCCGGACCTCGTCGGCGTCCCGTATCGCGCCGACCGTATCCCAGATTGTTTCTCCGCACCTACGAATATCTGCACCGCGCTCCGTATTCTTCGTCTTTGTGTTTCCGCCCCTTCTCTCCTTTCATTTTCCTATTTTTTCTTTTTTTTTCGCAAGAGTCTTACTTTTTGCTATCTCTCGTACTTCGTTACTCGTCCATCAATGCCTCGTACAAGTTATTCTGAATATGTATATGTATATTAAGTTTCACGTTTACCGATCTTCTAATTTTTCTATTATCTTTATTATTCTTGGCCGTTTCCGTTTTATCTACTCCTATCTTATCTTAAAAAATTAATTAACTGTTAATTATTGAGCTTATTGAACTAATTAAAAAGTTAATTCATGCGTCACCCACCAATTTTGTAAGATAGGAGACGAGAGTAACGAGTAGATAGTCGCGGGAGGCGCGGGGGGAGGCGGGGTGGCGGGGGTGAGCGAGCGCGAGCCTACGTGACTCGCGCTAGGTATATTCCCCCACCACTCCCACTCTCGCTCTGTCCTTCTCCAGCGGTCGCGCGAGCATACACGTATGTACTACGCACTGAACGGCAAGCACGTGTGTCGGTACCGGAAATAATTCGCATTTGCGTTCAACGAAAATCGTCCGGCACGGGGACTACCTTCTTCTCCGCATTCTCTGTGTAAGGAGAGCACGTGCGACTACGTCTCCTCTCCTCGAAGTAAGATATATCCATACGCGAAGTAATCTTTTTATTTCGGAAGTGTTGCGTAGACACGTGCAGCTTCAATTAATCATCCGGGCTTTTTGTTTGCAGGTAAGCAGTGCGAGGACGAATCTGCGAGGAAGCTGGTCATCCTGACGGGAGGTCTGAGAGGAGGAGGAGGCCCAGGAAGGGTATCCTGCCCCGGCGGAGCAACCCCAGAGTAAGCATCAATTTTTCATCGGAATAAAACGTTTTAGATTTTTGATAAAGTTCTTTTACTATTTTATTTAATTAAATTTAATATCTACAAAATAATTTCTCAATTTATCTGTTTCAGAGCAAGAGAAACTCCGCTGCTTCGCATCGTTTAGTGAAAAAAAGAGTCGTACGCCGATATTAGTCAATACACGAACCGCAGCCGGTTCGTCGGTCGCCTCGGGAGTTCCGAAAAGTGTGCGGGCGTTTTTTCTTACGATTAATTTTTCACGGGAATGCGTTTCGCGAGTTTCCAGTGCGCGGAAGGATGGCTCGTCACGTCCCATCTGAGCGGATGAGCAGGCCTGGGAGGCACATGCATCGGCGGAGCAACTCTTAGGTAAGGATAAATTTATTTAATAAAATCTTTGTTAAATAAAAAATTCTACTTTTTTTTCTTTAATTAATTTTATAAATAATTTACATGTCTACATTGATATTATTCTTTTTCTGTTACAGCCACCGGCAGAACTCAACAACTCCGCTGTATGCAGATTGGTAAGTCAGTAACCTGTTTTCTAATCAGAATTTTTTTTATGTTACAGCAGCGTCGAAAATTAACGCGCGACAATGTTTAGTAATTCTCGCGAATTTTAAAATCACGGTCGGGATATTCGCGAGTGACTTGTGCGCGGCGCGGAAGGATGACTCGTCACGTCCCATCTGAGAGGAGGAGCAGGCTCAGGAAGGGCATCATACATCGGCGGAGCAACTTATAAGTAAATATAAATTTTTCTCTTTTAAAAAATCTTTATAAAAATAAAGATTTACCTTTACTTTAATTTATCTTAATACTAAAATGTCTACATTAATTTTATTTTATGTTACAGCCACCGGCAGGATCTTACAACTTCATTGAATCTCGTGCTGATTGGTGAGTCGCAACATTTTTTTCTTTTCGTAAATTATAATATGTGTCTCCCAAAAAATAACTCACGTAGCGCGCGCATAATTTTTTCCGGTTTCTATATAAAATTAATGTTACGAATCTTCTTACAACGGTATAAAAAAAAATTACATTGTCCTGTATCGCGTCGACTGTAGCCCAGATTGTTTCTCCACACCTACGAATATCTGCACCGCGCTCGGTATTTTCCATCTTCGTGTTTCCGCCCACTCTCTCTCTCCTTTCATTCTCCATTCTCTTTTCTTTTCTTTTTTTTTCTTTTTTTTTTTACAAGAAGGTCCTACTTTCCGCCATTCCCATGCTCCCGCCCATGGGCGATCTTTTCGAATCGAGTGATTTTACGGCGCACCAATGCACTGTACCAGCTATTCTGAATATATAGATCTTCTTGCGATCATCTCGAGTCGAAGCTTATTCCCGGGGACGTAAAATTTCCGACGTACAAAGTACGATTCCGGGATATATAGAAATGAGTATCCCGTATCCAATTTGGAAACATACTTTTCGAAGACAATAAAAATATCCGATATCCGCGAATACATTTTATATTTTACGAAATCACTTTTTGACTGCCACGCCGATTATGTCGATTCTGCTCGTTACGGTCTTATAGACACGCGATAACGTGCCATCCGTTTAATTAGGCAGGTAATTATTTTTAACCTCATTTATCGTCCCTCAAAAATTATTAACTAACGCAGAGATTTATTAATCGATTAAACTGGCTTATAATACGTTTCTTAGAACGCCGAATAATAATCAAATCGTAAAAAAAAAAATGATAGGTATTGTTCTTTCCTCGGGGCGTTTTAAGATTTACGGCCACACATTTTTAGTCATGGTTTCTAACTGGGCAGTTAAACGACAAATTTATCACAAGCCACTGGGCTCGATGATACTTGAAATTTACTATACGGCACGAGTGCCGGGGGGCGTGACGACGCTACGATGCTTTGAAAGACCTTTTACGTCATATTGGAAACGGTGCAAAGTTTCCAGGCTTACGCGTTACCCGAAATGCTTTTCCGGATCACTTATTCTTAACTACAGAAAGTATACTTGGGGAAAATGTCGTACCGTCCGGATCACGACGACGGAGTACCATAGTCGGCAAATTTTACAGTTTTTCACGTCATATACATCGGCTATATACACTCCATTAAAACGCTAATCAAGCACGCCACTCGGTCGAAATATCGCGCATTATCATTAAAAAGAATTATGGTTTACAAAAAAAAAAAAATAAAGAAAGAAAGAAAGAGAGTAGTAACACAAGTATAAAATAATATTAAAGCGAGGATTCGCGTAATTCTTTTAAGAAATTAATTTGTACGAAACGGAAAAAAGATTCGGGTTATTAGAATATTTTTGAGGCTCGCTCGAGCAGGAGTTTTATAACGACGACGATTCGGGAGCTTGAAAGTTACGAATAAACTCCTCGAGTGTTTTATTTTAGAGAAAGTAGCCTCGAGCCTCGCCGAGCGCATAAAAAACGTAAACAGATGGCTTGGGCAGCGAGATTCCGAGAACTCGGCGCTTCCGAGAACTCGGTGCGAGATGGACAACGGTTAGTCAGCGTTGCTGTCTCGCTTTCTCTTTCGTTCCGTCCTTCTCCCTCTAACGTCCGAAATCTTAAGAAGGACACACTTCAGTCTAGTTGCGGAGTCTCGGGCGCGCGGTCGTCAGTTAATCGCTCCGCAATTACGCGAATTTTTTTACCGCGAATAAAGTATTCCCGCATCCGACTAAGCGTCGACCTCGTCGAGTCGAGGACGGGCAATCGTTTTTTGCAAACCTTAGCTACGCCACTCGTCGTTTCGTACTTAATTTCGTGCTTGGAAAAAATACTTCGGAACGACAAGGTTACGTAGCGAGAGCAGCGCGCGCGAAGCGTCCGGCGTCGCGCTCCGCTTCGGGAGTTTCCGATCCGGGAGCTCCCATTACTATTTTCTTCGGTAGGTTCCGGTAACCGCCACTGTCCGAGAGAGAGATCCGCGTCGCGTCGCGTCCGTCTGTCTTCGTCGCGGCCGTGATTCTCATTCCATTTTGAGGAAATAAATTTGGAAATACGCGAGTGAAATAAAGTGCGCGGGGAACATTTCGTCAGCGGCCTGTCTCGTTCGCTGCATGGATTAAGGACTCTGTCGTTCATTCCGCCGACGAGGACTGAAAGACTGGCGATCCAAAAGATGACGTGGACCTCGCTGGACGCCGCTCACTCCTGCCGAGATCGAGGACGACCGGAAGGAAGACCCGGCGCCGGCGAAAATAACGCTACGAATACCGTAAATACAAATTTTACACAGCAAAATAAATCGTTCGTGACGCGTGATTTTAATTGTAAAAAAAAAAAATCGCCGCGACGATCCACCGTCGTTCTCGCAGTGACGCGCCCGTACGACCGTACCGATATCTAATTCGATCTCATTCGCGAAATAATGCGATCCGCCCGTACGCGCGAAACTGAAGGGAAAGGAGAAAGACAGAACGAGAGACAAGCGGGGACGTCGACGCGTATAACGCGCCGCGGTACGCCGGTAAAATTTCAACGTCTTGTTCCATCCCCTCGAATGTGTTTCCCGGCGTAACTTAGCGCGCGAGGTCATAATTAATCGCGGAATTCGCCTGAGCGAGGTTATCCTTGATGCGATCCAAATGATACACAGCCTCGGGGAGAAATTAGAGCGGGCGAGATGAACCGATACACCCAACCGCAACGGCGGGCGTTGAGCGACAGTAGTCACCCTCGCGCTGAAAGCATTCGTTTATTACGCTTGCATGACTAATTGTTTATTTATTCCCGATGATTTGATATCGCGTTGTGTAATGGCCATTTGACAGATGCTTTGACAGATGGCTCGCCGTAACTCGCGAATTAAATAATGTAGAACAAAATGTGATTGACTTTCAGCATGCCGACGATATCGCGCTTCGCGAAATAATTATTCGTATATTCCCTTGGAATTATCGCCGCATTTTTCCCTTCGTTTATTTTAACGACGGCGTCGCCGCGCGACGTGTCACGGCGCCGAGAGAATTTTTCTTAACGATTTCTTATATGCTTCGACCGCGAGGCGCCGGTTGATATACGCGAACGATTTTTCACCGCGCTCCATCGCTCGTGAAAATGTTTAGATCGCAACGCGTTACTAAGGCACGCTTGATTCGTCTCGAATCATCTGTCTCCGCGCGAGGAATACTATGTTTAATTAGCCCCGCCGTTAAAAATATTTCTGTTACGCGCGCCTGCACTAAACGGCACAAAAGTAGATTGCGTCGGATACGCCGTGCAACCGTTGATCGGGGGCCCAGTGTAAATGTCCCTGTGAAATATTTACACGTATTTGCGCCGAGTTGCGTTAAATATTTAATTTTCTCCTTACGCTTTTGCGATTATTAAAATTAATAATTCCATTGAAATCCTCGCAAATATTTGCCGAATTTTCCACGCCGGCGTATCCAATATTAACTCGTGATCCGCGTTAATACCGAAATTCGAGGTTTTCACCTAACTAACCGTTAACCGAACGCGTTACACGGCTCGTCTTCCCATATAGTCGCCGATAGGCTTTCCCACCCGAACGCCGACGGGGATCGAAATTTCTTTGGCCCTCCGCCGGAAATTCCGGGCGCACCGAGCGCCCGGGCGTAGTGCGTCAAGGCGCGTGATCCTCTTAGCTGTAGTTCGCGCGTAATCTACGCTCCAAAGTCGCTCTCAATCAGCGCTACGCAGCTTATAATTCAATACATCGAACCCTTATCCGAACGGCGTAACTTCCGCCCATCTGCGCGCTTTCGTCCTCGACCTATGTCCCGAAATCTCACGCGGACGGCATACCGGCGGCGCGAATCCGCTCGGGATCTCGAGAAGAATAAAAGAAATAATTGAAAGAGAAATATTGATAATTATAAAAATAAGTACGCGTGCTCGTGCTCTTTGCCTATTCGCGATTTTATTTCGACGATAAGAGACGGGCCTCGAGTAGCCCCGTTACGAACGTCGAGAAAGGGATGAACGGAGCCTTCCATCGACGTTGCGCCGCTTAGACCGTAATTGAATAACGTGTCTCGAGGTACCAACTGGGATCTGGATACAGTGATATAGTAGGATACGACCTTCATCCTCGCCCTCCCTTTCTTCCTCGACGACTTCAATCTTTTCCTACGCTCTTTTTTGTTCCCACGCAATGCTTGCGCACCCGTTCGGTCCGATACGCGATGAAAGATCGCTCGGTGGATAAGTTCCGTATCGTTTCAAGCTAGATCCTCGGTGAGTTTAGTTCGTAATCGCTCGTCCCTTTTCACAGTCGGTCGTCCCTTATTTCTATATCTCTAGAAGATCGATCGAAATAGTAGGCCGCGTGCACGCGTTTCCGCTGCGACACCCTTGCCCTCGTTTCCGATAATTCAAATAGCAGGATGCACGATTTTAGGTGCATGATTAAAGGTATCGAGTCACCTCCGGTATTTTAAAATACTCCGTCCACCGGGAAATTTATTTTGCGCGTTTAATTAAATCTTTTTACGAACGCAATGTGACTTTGTTTGAAAATAAAAAAATTAATATATAAAAAAAAAAAAAAAAAAATGATAACGCAAGATCTAATGCACGGTCTGTGTAGCTTTTCGTTAAGGTGCATTTCGTGCGCGAATATACAGCGGCGCGGTATAAGAGGAAACCGCCGTATACATGTCACAGCGGATACTGACACGTTGTTTACGTTATACGAGCCCGCACAGATATTGCGTCAAGTTGAACGCGCCAAAGTTTTCTCGCAGTATCCATCCTCCGTCGTGGAAATAGACCGAGGGGGCGAGACACGGGCCGGGGAGGATGTGAGAATCGCGAAAGGGTCGATTCGCGCGGCGGCGGCGAGAAAAGAAGGGAAGGTAGGTGCGCGGACGACGAAGCTGGAAGCGAGGACGCGGCAAAGGTACACGAAGGCCCTACGTACGTTCGCGCTCGTTACGAACTTCGTAGGACGACGACGTGCATGCGTGTTATTACGTACCGGGACTTAACCATAAGCTTTCAAGTCAAACATCGCCCGCTGAGGCGCGTCGCGCGATAACACCCCCCAAGTTTTAAATTACTTTCCGGACACGTGGCGCACGTGACTGCGGCTATTTGTAATACACCCACCCGGAAGCCGCGAGGGTCCTGCTTCGCGAGCGTGTTACGCGATAATTATTAATCCGCGTTAGGCTTGTAAAAAGGAGGCGCGCGATTGCGATTATTAGATTTTTATCGTTGGGGGAAAAAACGTTAGGGGTCGAAAAAGCATTTCGCGGTGACAAGCGGACGGGTGCTAGTCGCTTGCAACGTGTCGTACGATTCGCTCGTTTTATTTAAGTTTATTTGCATCCTCGGTGCGGTCGGCATACGTGTTGTCGCATTAGCGATCCGGTTGTACAGAAAACATAATCACTCGACACCCGGCGAAGCGTGTCATTCGCCCTGTTATTCGATTTCACGGTGACGCGTGATTCTCCATAAATGTCATCCGCCATCAAAGTGCGCTCCCGCGCGGGGGAGGGTCTTCTAATGAAATTCAAAAACTTTAATGTATTTCACTTAGAGCCATCAATATTAGCCTATACCGGGAAGAGGGATGAATATACGGTGCGACGAAGTACTTCGTAAGTACGACGTCGCATCTCGACCTCCTTGAGTTCGATATTGGAATATGATGTAGCTGTCAACTTCACCTCGAATAATAATCTTTTTTTTTTCCGACGGGATATTTACAAAAAAAAAATGGGGGAAAAAAAATGGGGGGAAAAAAAAGGTATCGGCTGTACAGCTGCGGAATTGACCATTAAGCACAATTAAATTTTCGTTGAAAATGCCGTTCCGACAAACAAGATTTTATTGACTTTTAATCGTTATATGCGAAGCGCAAAGATAATTGGCAATATTTTGCGTTAACATCGGTATTTCGACCATGCCTATCGATATTGCTTTAATCGTCGGCGCATTTATAAAACGAGGATGAATAACTCGATCTACGTTAATTATATCTATAGTATTCGCTGAAAAGAATAGTTAAAAAAAAAAAAAAAAAAATTATATGTATATATACCCGCGTGGAAATTGATTTTCATCGTTACCTAATGATTAATTAGCCAATTCGTAATTCATCTCGTGGCCGTCTAGCAAAACTGCCCAGCAGTGAGCCAAAAATGTAACCCTCGAAACGTGTTAGGTAGGAGATAATTATTTCTAATTAATAACGAGCTATAAAAACTACTCTAAATATTTTTCGCCGCGTAACTATTCTATTGCGCTTCCTTACTTATTTTAACGCGCGCCGGGCCCGATGACCGTCGCGGTAGTGTTGCGTGTGCTAACATCTGGCCAGCAGTTTCGCGTTCTAAGAATCCTAGCTCGCAAGGTGGAGGACGCGCGGGCAGCGGACGGTAAGAACCGGTTCGTCCAGCGAATTCGGCAGTCGAGCGAGCGTCGCGACCATCGCGATAGTGTTAGTACATTCGTGTGTCAACATCTGGCCGGCAGTTTCGCGTTCTAAGAATCCAAGCTCGCTAGGTAGGTGGAGGACGCGCGGGCAGCGGACGGCGAGAACCGGTTCGCTCGCCGAATTCGACAGTCAAGTGTTGCTTAAGATTATCGGCCGGCAGGTCCTCGCATTCCGAGTTCGCATGTTGGTGGAAGCGCGGGCAGCGGAAGACGAGAACCTGTTCTCCCGGCGATTTCGGCAGTCGAGCGAGCTTTGCGTAGGTCAGCACAAAACAGTAAACAAGTACGCGACAAAAAACGTTTAGAGATATGTTTAGAAACACGGTCCGCGCTGGACAGTAACGGGACGACCGATAATAGACAGATTTTATTTCTTCTTTTTTTTTTTTTAAATGACTTCTCTTTATGAAGACAGTCACTAAATATAACTTTCTTGTAATTTATGGCGAGGACTAATGCTTGTCGCTTGTTAAGAAATATATTTAATTTGCGCGATCTAATAATTAGCTGCGAAATCAGATTAGGTAGATAAATTTCCACTCGGATATGTATATGTATGATTGCGCTCCCACCAAAGCGACGCGGCACGCGCTCGTCCGCCAGGTTTAAATTACATTTCGCCTCGCTTCTTCCGAAGATACATTTTATAAATGAACGACGCGAGAGAGAGAGAGAGTGAGAGTCGGCTGTACTTTATTGGAAATATTCACTTTGAACCCCCGTACCCCTGTAAGCCAATTTTAGCGAACGAATGGAAGAGAGCGGGGATAAAATTTGGCCGATTACTGCCGTATGATTGAAAAATTCTCTGCTTTGCGCGAGGAATACTATGTTTAATTGGCGCTATCGTTTAAAATATTTCTGTTATGCGCGCTTGCACTAACGGCACAGAAGGGGATTGCGTAGGATTCGTCGTCCACCGTCGATCGGGCCCAATGTAAATGTCCCTGTGAAATATTCGCACGTATTTACCGCCGAGTTGCGTTAAATATTAATTTTTCTTGCGCCCTGCGATTATTAAAATTGATCGAAGAATAAAAAATAACTAACGCCCGAATTTAATGACGCGCGCCGCGTAATCTCTAGTCGTATGTAAATTAAGGCGGGTGCTTCTTTTTAAAATAGAACGCGACGGTGAAAAACGGCGGGGTGTCGGCTCCAATTTTCGTTGGTAATAATACCGGTAATAGCGCCAATATGTCAAGTCCGTCTTTCTTTCCGCTCGCACGAGATTCGCACGCGGATGCTTATGAGATGCAAGGACACGCCGACATTACTTACGCAATATCACGGGGGGAAAAAAAAAAGGAGCATTTTTTTTTCCCTCGGAATAAAGCTTGCGACGCGCCGATCTGCTCCTGTTTTTCGACGGCCCCGGCTGGCGGCATTAATTCAGGTTCTGTTTATCACGTCGCATTATTTATCCGCGACAAGTAAAAATGCACGAGCTCCTGACCGAAAGACACCGTGAATATTTTAAAGGTTCGACTCGTATACATCATCCGGCTTTTCGCGCGGAAGGGCTTGTTTCCGAATGTCCGGATAGTAGAATGCACGAATTTTAGATGGATGATAAAAGATGTTGAGTCATCTTCGGTATTTTGAAATATTATGCGCAGCCTTTAAGCTAGTTTTAAAGTCGTGTGATTTTTTTTTCGGAAAGTCGACCCCTCGGTAATGATTTGCGGAGTACTTTAGGGTGAATGGCAAAGATCCTATTTATCCTCTTGATCAACGAGCGGTGCGCTAATCCCTTTATACTATTTCACTAGGAAATATATCGCGGTACGTAAGGAAAATTTAAATTGCCCACCGTCACGGGGCCATTGCTTGTTGCTCGTCGCCGATGCGGCCGATGGTCGACGTGATGTGAGATTGGGGACAAATCGTTGGTGGAGGCGAAAAGGGACGGCGGGGGCGGCACTCTAAAAGGCTTCGAGTGAATATTTAATGAATAGAGCGGAACGTCCTAAGATATTTAAAGAAAACCGCGCTTTGTACGTGGCTCATTACTGAATTCCAAATATTCTTCCGTGCTATTACAAGCGTATGTAATTTGTAAAATTACCGAGTGAACCGAGACGTGAATATCCCTTGATTATTTATCAGTAAAACACTCTTATTTAGGGAGGGAAAATTACTGTTTTAGTATATTGCCGTGGGTATATAACGGACGGGGAAAAGAGTACAAAGGAAGTTGTGTAATTGAATAATATATATCTACAATTTTCTTCGCCGAAGGAAGAGAGGAGTCGCCGTATGTAATTTTATGCCATTAAAGAATTGAACAAGTGCTATCATGATAATAATATTAAATAACGTTAAACAACGTTATTATTGCAATGAAACCTATGTAAAATTGATGAAATTGCTTAGTTAAAATTATGCACATTCTTACAAAATTATTTTTATACGGAATAACATGTTTGTCGGTTGCTTATGCAGCATCACGAATTATAATTAAAATTACGTACGACGACGTACGACGGCGTGACCGACAAATTACTTTGATTTGCGCCGTGATTCTTGCGCCGACATAGCTCCGCGTTCTCCCAACCCCGCGTGTCTCAGTGGCTAAGATGGCAAAGTTCCCGATCCGGAAGTGATCCTAACGAGAAGCTCCTCCTCTGTTATTTCTCCTCGCGCCGTTCCCCTTTTTCCTTCTCCAGAAAATGGTATTTAATCGGTGACAAATCACGGATTCGCTTTATGTAATTGGTCATCTCGCGCGGATGAAGTATTGTTGCAATTTTCGCGCGATCCTCGAAAGCGAGGGGAAATTCGTTAACATCTGGTCCTGGCGATAGTGTTAATTATAATTGTACGATATTTTTTTTTAATGTACCGAGACGGGCGGAGCGATAATTAAAATATGACGAAGCATAGATTCCCGGCGGCGCGATTGACGAGAAAATATAATTTCCACGTAAAACCCGCAGACTTCGCGCCGGAGGTGACGTCACATCGGGCTCGTTGAACAATCGGTAGGATAGTGTTTCCGTGGCACGTGCTATCGCGCCTTGATACCGTTAGCAGAGCACCTTTGCTAGTGTAAACTCCAGTGAGCGGCCAGAAACCGCAGAAACCGCCACACATAACTTAAGCAGTTGAGTATAGTACACAGAGGAGTGATAGCCGGGAATCTCGGCGCGGAGCAACTTGGTCGCGTCTCAGTAAGCACGTCCATAATCGTTTACGTTTATAGCCGTCGTATATCTGCCCGGGATAATTATCTTCCGAACGTAGCCTTCGAATTTTGCTATACGAAGAGCAGTATGTAACGTCGTTTAAATTTATCTGGTTGATACCGCGATCTTAAAGCGCACTTTGCGCGTTTATTTTTTTCGCGAGTTAATTTGTTTTATATATTTTTAATTTTTTTTTATTTTCCAATTTGTCGTACTCGCAGAGGTGCTCGAAATCAAATATATTAAATAAACGATAAACGCAAGTGGCGTACGTGTCGTCGCGGGAGATCGAGGAGAGGGCGGGAAATTGAGCGTGATGCCGCGCGGAGCGTAGGCGCGAAATTATTACGTCATTGCATAAATGCATGGGCCACGGGGAAGGGAAGTGGGGCGTGGATCGAGCACTTTGTCGGGGTCCCTTAAAATATGGAGGTACCGCTTGCGTTTTCTTGGTCCTTCGAGGATAAGGAGAGAAGGAGTCCTTACATATTGCGTCGGCACTGCATAAATGCATGTTATTCATGCAGCGCATTCGTTGGGCTTCAACCCTCCAGTTTTCAGTTTCTCTCTCTTCCTTTTGTCCTTATTTGTTCCTCATCCGTCTCCCTCCCGATCTCCCTCTCTCTTTCTGACGTTCCCTCTGCTTTAGTCGCGCGCCTCCGAGTTACGTAAGCACCAATGTACAATTCATTAGTTATGTAACGTCCAGTACCTACGTATACATTCGTCGCAGTAAGAAAACTTGAATACCGCCCTTTCACTTGCAGGCAGGCGGACAAACCACGACCTGCACTTAAGCGATTGAACGCACCCATTGTGGCTTTTTCGAGCGAAACGGGGACCCGCTGTACCGCGAAACGTATCTCGCAAGTCCATTTTGTAGAAGAAGCACTGGCGCGTAATCGTCGTTAAATTTAAGTGAATTCGGTGGACATGTTGATAAGAAAGAGATTATAAAATACGCGTCGCTGAAAACCAACAATTATCCGTCCGCACTTTTTGCTAATTAAAAAAAAATAATTCACGTCTCGTACATTTAAAATTACATCGTTTCGCTATAGACAGAGATGTTCCACAAATATTATCTTTTTTTTTTAAATCTTTTAAAATAATTTTTTTTTTTTTTTTTGGAGTACTGCGAGCTCTGCGAACGTTTCGGCATTAAAAAAGTAGATAAAATATACAACATGAAAATACATTATATTTCGCTTTCAATTTCGCAAACGCGCCGTTTTAAAGCAACATATTACAAGCGGTCTCCGTACTATTACACACTTTGATTAATCCCCCGTGACGTTTATACAAATCAAATGGAATTTGAAACATCAGTATTACGCTAAATACATTTCCTTCGTAATGGATGTTTCATTTACGGCGCACTTACGTGATGTATTATACAAATTAAATACAGTATTTTGTTACATTACCAGCGCGATAAATTACGCTACTCCCGCATGATTAATAGGCGCATATTTCACGAAGTTTATCTCCCGCAATTTTCTTGCCAAATAAAAAGGCGGGATCTCGGGGCAAAATACATCAGCATCGATAACGTCGTGTGATTAGCGTGAATATCAATGAGCAGCCGAGCGGAAATCAAGCCGCGGCGGGCCTTCATCGTTCGCCGGATGCGGTTTGATGAATCTTGTTCATTCCTCAACATCAACGTCATGTTTTCAGTACCTCCTCCCGAGACCCGGCTTCAGATCTCAATCGTGCGTTAATCAAAATTTTGCAAAAGTATAAAACTTATATTAAATTAAAAATTCTAATTTAATCTCTCGAGTTTTTTTTTTTTTTTTTCTTACCCGCGACATTCAGGATGTTCCAGGCAAAGTTTTTAATTTTAACAGCCAATTATTCAAAATCTAAAAGTCTGCAAAATTCGTTGGTAAATTTTTGACAATAAATACGAGTAGGATTTTTGCTAACTTTGTAGCGAATAAACACGATTAAGGCTTTAATTGCTTTATGAAGTTGTTTATTAAATATTCACTCGCCCTTTAGGCAAACAATTGAACATTTTCGATAATTATCAAACTGCACGGCGGAAAGTAATCGCTCGTAGCCTGTTGTAAGATGTGCAATGACAATTTAGATTGTCTACGAAAAGACCCTGCCAGCACTTGAGGGTCTGCGTGGCTTTTCATTTCCCTCCGATGTAATGCCTGGTGATAAAGAGACGTTAATAGGAGTAAGTCTACGTTCAGTTCTCGCCCTTTGTCTAATAAAACGGCAATCACGCACCGTAATGTTCCTTTCACTTGCATTCGCAAATACTCGCGCTGGAGAATTTTCCTCCCCCTCGCTCTTGACATCATAGCTTTGCCGGGGCTTAACAAAAGCCGTTCATTCCTCATTTCAGATTCTTTTTCCGCGTAAACATTGCTCGCGAAGAAAGTCGGAGACTCGCAAAACCTCAAAAGCCTTAATGCCCCTCGCGTAACGATTTCTAATATCGAAGTAAACTTTACAATTATTTATGTAGCTCGCAGATAAATTTATTTTATTTGTTGAAATCAATATAAAAAAAAGGAGTATATAGAGTTGAAGAAATTTTAGTTCTCGCAGTAGAAGGGTTTTTTTTTTTTTTTTTTTTTTTTTCACGAGAAATATTTTTCTCGGTAACATCTTCGTCAACTGATGTGTTCAATACGCGATGTGGCTGAAATCGGCCGACGTAAAGTCGTCGCGCGAGGGGATTTCAAGACGCTTCATGAGGTGCGAAATGCCAGCCGGTGTCGCCCTTAGAGATCTCGTGGCCGACTGGTATGTCAGGGCAGATCGATACATTCTTGCGTGCCTCACCGAAATCGTACCGGCTCGCGTTTGCCGCTCGCTAGATTCACATCGTTTGCGACAGCCTCAGGAAACACCCGTGTACGCTCCTCCGCAATAAATTCTTAACCCTAATATAAACAGACTTTCGATTTTACGCCAAGTGTCAGTCGTAGGACAGATATGGTTTTCAAATGGATTTACCGGAAATGCATATCCGCAGCTCCTTGCGCGCACGCCCGTTTAACCTCGAAGCTTACAGGTGAATGATTTGCGTAAAAGATTGAAAAGAAATTGATTACCGACGACACTGAAAGATTTACGGTTGCCGTTCAATGAACCGTGCGCTTATCAATGTTGAATTAGCGAGATTTATATATAAAAATAATCTTTTTTTTATTTTACTTTCTCGTTTATTTTTTTTTCCTTTTTTTTTTTTTTTCGTGGGTATTAATGAGAACTTAGAAAATCGTTCGCTAATTGTATTAGGTATTAAGAGTATTTCGTGCACGTTAAGCCGTCGAGTTTGCAATGGTTTAATTATGCTTCGTATCCTGTAATCCATGCTTAATATCGGCCGTCGGGGCGCAGAAGTTTAATAATCATGAAATCTCGTTCAACACCGTGGCTGTGTTTTCCTGCTTACCCAAGTATTAAGGCGTAACGTCTTCTGGAAGTAATATTACAGGCTGAAAACTTCACGACAGCCAGAAAATTACTTCACGGAGATGTGACTCGCAGGTTACAGCAAATAAAATTGCGTCCTAAGCGAGACGTGATCTGTCCGCGCGCGCGCGTTAGCAGAGGAATAAGAGAGGAAAGGTGAGGTGAGGAGAGGAGAGGATAGGAAGTTCGCCCGCGCGCGTGTATGATGAATAATCCAGCGCCCAACCGTGTATTCAGGTAGCACTATCGCGCGTCTGTAGCTCATATTGGTGCGGTTCTCGCCCGAAGATATAGCTGTAAGAACTTGGTATCTAATGTGTATCGCCGCTGGTGAAGCTCGCCGCAAGCTCCCGCAGCCGGAGTTTCCCCTTCGTTGCCCCGTTTCCATCCTCCACCCATCTCCTTCGTCCCCCCTCCGCCCCCGCCCGATCGCCCGCTCCATTCTGCGCTTTATGGCTACGTTCACCCAGAATCTATAGGTCGGCGGGAATATACCCGGCTAATCCTAATTGTTGGGAAACTTTTCAAATACCTCTCGATGTGTGCTTTGAGTTTAAGTACCGTAGGGCTTTCGAACTGGGGCGAGTTATCCAACCCCGAGCAAGTACATCGAGAACAAGTCTCACGTTATTAAATCGTGTAAGTTCCGCCGGTGCTTTTGCCGACTTCTTATCGCGATCCTCGCGGAGGATCCCCGAATTTCCGACCGGTTTTTCACGCCGTCGAATAAAACACCCCGCGGCGACGCAGTCGCAATCGATACGTTAATATTCCCGCCGCTAATTGACTTAAATCCAAGTGCTTTTGGGACAGAGCCACGATCGAATAAAAGAGGGAAATAAAGGTCGGATTTAACCGCAGGCAGCGGGTCGTATAATGAAAGCTTATAATTTATTGACCGTAAAGTCTTAACTCATTTACCTCATCTACCTAACATTTTATTAACAGCTGCACTTTACGCGCGCCGCTTTAATCACTGTTCTCCAGACTACTATTTTAGAAACGATAACTATACGACTGGTACGTAAAACGAAATCTTTCCCTCCTGCTCCGCGAACTTTAAAGATTTTCCATATTACAGCGATTCGCGGTTTCCCTTTAATAATATTACGTCGCGTCCCTTGTATCAGAATACGTACGTTTGCCCCTTAATATCGCGCGCTCTTTTCTTTCACTCGGATACGTTCCCGTCCCTTGTTTAGCGGCGGGTACCTTTGTAAGGGCTCCGATACCCTTCATTTTTCACTACAAGTGCCTACACGTTACCGCAGATAACCCTCCGGGGTGCAACGAACAAGGTAAACAGAAGAACACGCGAGGGCTGGAGAGGACAATGACGAAGTGCTGAATAAGTGGCGTGGTTTAAACTCTTCGGTTTCGCTCGCGCACCTTTGATCTCACTTGTGCGCTTTTGAACGCCGTCACGCCCCCTTCGTAGACGCTTCATTTAGGCCCGCTTTCCGCGATCCGCTCACAACGCGAGCTTACGATTCGCGCGATGTAGTTTAGCAATGCCATCGCGAGATTTAAACAATAGTTCATTTATTTTGCATGACAGAAACGAAAATGTCCACTAATTGTTCGAAAAAAATAAGAAAAAAAAAATAAGAATATGATAAATTTATTTATGAACGTAAGATAGTTAATTAGTTTTTTTTTAATTTTTTTTACCACGATTGTCATGACTGACCACTCTTAAAACGAATGCCGGGAAGTTAGAGTTCCGTGATCGAGTTTTAAGTGCGATATCTATGACGCGCCCCGATAACTCACGTTGCCCGTCGTCGCATGTAGGTTCGTACGTACACGTGCATCATGTGACTTTCGCACGTACTTCGTGGCGCAGATGCACGAGGCTATACGGAGGACGTGCGGAGGCATGTGTGCACACGCGGGGAAGCAACAAGAACACGTGGGTTCTTGCGAAAGGGAGGGAAAAAAATTCTACTGAAATTTATGTTGAAAAAAACATTTATTCTCGTTTTCTTCTCGACTACATCTTTCGTTTCTTTCGCACATATTGGGATAAAGGCTCGGGACTCCAATAGAATGGTTCGAGATACCAAAGCACAGTGCTGATCCCGCGAATCACGGATTCCGTAATATTTTTGTTAATTAAACTCTTTATCCGCAATTTAACAGCCATCTTCCCCTCTCTTCTCCTCTCTCCAGAACAAAAAAAAAAAAAAATCGCGCGACAATCGAGATTATAATTCTAACGTCCGCCCGTCAAATTTGATCTTCCGTTCCGCTCGCAGCATTACCTTTAACATCAAAGCACGCTTGTCGGCGCGCTGGTCGCTGAGCATTTCACGTGCGGCATTTCAAACTTCAAATGGCCGAGAAATCCAATGCGAAAAGGGGATTTCGCCGGTAATCCGGAGGTGCGTCGGAAACAGGGACGAAAAACCGATTTTACGAAACGGCCGGACAAAGGAAAAACGGCCACGTTGAAACTTCTTTATCTATCCAAGCCAATTTGCGCGAATTTATTGCCGGCGATGTCATATACGCGCCGCGAGAGATGCACGAGGGGTGACGCAGCAACAGCTGTCCGGTTGCGCGCGCTCGGGCGAATCTGAGGCAAGCGGTGCAGAATTGGAAGAAACGCGACGCCGGAGACTCCATCCGCGGCGTCGGAGTGACCCTCCCCCCCCCCTCCTCCTTCACCCTCGTCGGAGAAGGACGCTCGCCCTTACGGTTCCCCGTGGTGGAACCGGCGCGGCGTGCCGTTCGCCGAATCGCGCCGGATATCGGAATAGCAATAATAATCAATTGTCCATGTAAAAGCCTCGACAAGTTACATGATCGGGAAATAACTGAAATCAATTCGCCGGACGCGCGCTGGGCGGCCGGCGCGCGTTCAACTGCACGTAGTCAGGCGTGAGTCCGCGGAAGGGCAGGGTAAAGGGGGACGGACAGGGTGACCAGGGAGAAACCCGATGGCGGGTTGCACGGTCGGTGCACTTCGGGTCGTAAAATGCATCTGCCCTCCCGCCCGCCGCCAGCAATGGCTTTTATTGCGTCACATCCCCCGCGGTCCCCTTCTCGCTCTCTCCTCTCGCTCTCCCGGATCTCGCGACTCGCCCGGATCGCCTCTTACTCTTCTAGTATCGCTCTGCCACCGTCCTTTCTGTCCTCCCCCTCGTTCTCGTGTCACCCCGTCCGCCCGGCGGTCCGGTGAAAAAAAAAAGAAAAAAAAAAACAACGTCAACTGATTTATAACCCTCGTGTACTCGTTAAACTGATTCGATAGATTTTACTGCGCTTACGCCGATTCCTTTCTCTCGTTCTCTCTACTCGCCTCCCCGCGTGCTCCGGCTATCTCTTCTCGTTATTATAATTATTTCGTTATTTTTCTCTCACCTATTTTACGTCCAGTTGAAGGTTTATAGTCGAGCTCACATCGCTCGGTCGAGTTTACACGCGCTAGCCGACATTCCGCGCTCGGGCATTATTGTACGTAGCGATTCCGTGACACGGACCCCCGTGACCCTTCGGACTTTAAGCTTTCGTGGTATTTCTCTTGGTATCCTCGGCCACATGTTACCCCACATTTTTGAAAATCCGCGCACTCGGGAGTTAGTGTCGTTCCGACGAATGCTCACCGTCATTTACGTGCGAGCCACGAATGTCTCGTCTGGTGGTACGTACGAGGTACGTAGTGTTTTCGCGAGGCAGGTGCAGATAACTAAACGTAGGAAGAACGTAATCGTACGGTTTGCAACGCGATTGCTCGGGATGTTAAGTTATCCCGGCAATCCGCGGTCGAAAGAAAGATTTATGGCACCTCGCACTTTCGCTGAATACAAAAATCGCCGCGATACCTTTCTGGCGGCGGGACGTGAGGCCGCGTGAAGGGAAACGGTAACTCTTTCCTGGGAATCCACCTGGAGAGGTTACGGGAGGCCGTGTATTTTCTCATTCCGATATGTTCCGTCGTGCGTCGGCAGAAGACGGCTCGCATTACTCGAGAATGATTTATAGTATTCGGATAGCTCATCGTCGGATATCGCGCGATTCCGTCGAACGTGTGAAATAAAACGTTTGCATACCCTTTACGCGACATCTCTCCCGTTTCTTCTTTTCATCTTTCTCCCGTGCTTTATTTTATTGTGCCAGACATTACGGAGCGCGCGCTTCGCGCACGTCGTTTCTTTTTGTTTCTTCTAAGTAAAAGAAGACGGTTTTACATGTAATAATTTTTAACAGCGAACTACGAACACGGAATTTCCGCGACCAGGCCGTGTACGTTTGTCCGTCGCGAGCGACAGGCAGAGGCTTAACAACGCGATCCTCTTTTAATTATCTTGCGCAAGGCGTAATAATTTTTTTTTCGATTTTTTTTATTGTTTTTAAATTTACCAGCCACTGTTTCGTTACGTTAAAAATAAAAAATAGACATAAAGTTCCAAAAATATGCAGAATATAATATAATTAAATGCATCGAAATAATAATTTAAGTTCCATCTCGTCTCTGCAGCGAGCGAAGAATCTTGGGAGATGTTTTTTTATTTTTTTTTATTCTTTTTTTCCTTTGAAAGGATAAAAGTAATGCGCGGTATCGGACGCGTCTGCGTGAGACGTAGGGTTTAACTGCGTTTTCAGACGTGCTCCAGGTGGCCGATACTCCATAGGTCGTTTGTCAGTATAGGACTTTACTACGCCAATAAAGCCAATGACGGGTCTCGCGTCGGTTCGAATGCACAGTATCCTACATTTTTTCCTCTCCTATTCTGCGTCCCTTCGCAACGCTATGTCCCTTCCCGTTCTTCGCGCAATAGTGCGACCGATCGTTCTGACATTCGTCACGATTTCACTGCGAGACCGTTCGATATTAACGGCTTTGAAGACACCCGAGAGAAAGGAGAGGCGTTGAAACTGCGCGCACGTATGCGATGATACGGTTAACGTAGCGAATAAATATATTAACATGTGGAAACATTAAAGTCACCGGCAGCATCTTCAACTCCGCCCGATGCTCGTTTGCGTTATAAAGCGAAATAAAAAAAATTAATATTAAAAGTAGTAAAAATTGAATTAAAATTTACTCTCGCGGCACGAAGCGAGCCGAACGAGAAGACAAATTAGTATCGCAGACACGCGGCAACGTTAAATTCGTTTCGATCTAACGCGGCTTTTTTGAGATAAGATTTTATTCTTTTTTTTTCTTTTTTTTTCTTTTTTCTTCTCAAAAAGCGCAAGCCCTTATTCTCGCCATTTTCCACGGCAGAATCGCGTTTTCATCGGCTAAAACCCGCGTACAAAACGGTCGCGGTGTTCCAACGTAGGAAGGTTCTGACGTTTTGATTATTCGATTTACAACCCTTGCTGGAAATTCAGCGCGCGGCCATGACATAAAAGTAACGGTGGGAATACGAAGGGGGGTGGCGCACGCGAAGGGGGTGTACGCGAGCGCCAGCAGCTGTAACAGCGGAGAAAAATCAATTTCGGGAAAGCTCGACAGTCCGTTATAAAACTGGTTGCCCGTCGCTGTTTTTTTCCCAACTTGCGGAGAATAGTTCGCCCTGGAATTCAGTTTTGTTACAGTTCTGCGCGTTTTCGTTAACGTCGTTAAGCCGAAACACGGCGTTTTCTTTTTTTCTTTTTTTTTTTCCTATTTTTTTTTTCCCCCCCGTTTCCGCCCGCGGAAGAATATGTCGGAAAACCGTTGCGTTGCGTTTAAGTTCGCAAGGAAAATTCGGCGGGCTTGCCGTTCCGGGATTAGCCGCGTATCTCGGATACGTGCCGGCCGAAGAGAAAGAAATCCGCATGCTCTATTTAGGAACGATGACGCTGCGCCAGTGGAAACTTCGGTGCTCGTGGACGTTCGTGTGTCTCATAAGGCACACCTGCGCCTGGCGCAAGTCGGTAACGCGTGTGTAAAAGAAGGTAATACGCATGTAAATGGCGAGGGCTACAACACCTCCGTGAGATCTGAACCGTGTAAGTTGCGGAACGGCCCAAGTATCTCCAATTTTACCCTTCTCGCCGATATTACTGCAAACGCGCGTGATGTTACAAAGATATTTTTTTTTTCTTTTTCTTTTTCCTTTTTAATTTTTAATTTTTTTTTCTGCGCACCGCTCATTACAATATTTATTTCGAATTACAAAAATTGCATCCGCGCCCCCGCAAACGAATTATAGGCGAGTCTTTGAATTTAAAATATAAAAATACACCGCGGCGCAGTATTTGCGTTATAAAACGTTGCCGTGAAAAATTCTTTATCACGCCCATAATCGCGCCGGCGCGACCCGCGAGCGCAAATAACGTGGGAAATTCTCGACATTGCGCCGCAACGTGAGTTAAATTATATTAAAAGGCGAGACGGAAATATCCTTAGTAGATTGCTAATGTAAATTTCGACCTAAACGCTCGCTTGAATTTCATCGCCGAGTCCAGCTTCGCCAGGCGTCGTAATACCGGTTGAAAAATTTCAGCGGCACTTTGTTTCTCTTGGCATTTCCGCGCGCTAGAGTAGTCGGGCCGGTTGCGCCAGGCGATGTTCTCGCACTTCGCGCGCGAGCCACGAAACTACGATCGTAGCTTTCGCGCTTTCAACCGACGTGTCTCGCGTGGCGTCGTCGACGGATCTTGGGGCGGGCAGAAATAAGCCGTCACCAGTTTAAAAGAAAGACTATCCCGTCTGATTGAAAGTAACTGGGGGCAGGAGCTCGTTAAAGCGCTTGCATAACGAATGCTTCGCAGAAAGATTGCGACTCTGTAATTAATTCCGAAACTTGATCGAAGATGAACAGAGCTTCGTTTTCCATTATAATTCCGGTAGTACCTTGCAAATATTAACCGACGTACTTTAAAGACAATTCGATCACGGGCGGCACTGTTTCTGTACACTTTTCCTACTTCGCGAACAACATTGTGAAAATCGTTTTTAATAAATGCAGCTACGGCCGCGAGTGTTATCGGAACGCGGTCGTTGTCGCCCGAATACGATTCATTTATCGAAATTAAAACTCGAGAGTTAACGAGCCAATGTATCGCTTCTCTCAGGATGCACCGGAATAAATTACGTGCAATTTTTTTTTTTCCTTTTTTTTTTTTTTTTTCAACCGTAAACTGCGGACCGCAAAACCTATAAGCCATTTAGCGTTTGCGATCTTTTAAACACTTCGGGGTTTTGTTGGCCGTTTGTATCCCCATACCATCCGCGGGGCAATGTTTCCCCAGCGCGGTCGTAATGTTCCCCCGCTGTCGATCGGTGTTTCAAGATCGGTGGCGTGCACTATCGCGGTTCTAAATACAATATCGTGCCCCATAAAACAGGTGTAAAGTTGTTTGGCCGTCCGTTCGATCGGATCGTGTTTGAAGAATGTAGCCGCGAGAGCTCGAATTGCGAGGATAAGACGATAGCGGGAAAGAACCGGGGGGATGAGTCCGCAAGCCCGGGATCCTTGTACGGAGGCGGGAGTGAGATTGACCAGCAGACATTTCGCAGGGCACGGAACTTTATAGGTTGTTGTAAAGTTGTGAATAAGAGGTACCGCGGGTATCGCGATCATTAGAGCAAAAGCATTCAAATTTTACCGTGGCTTTAAATCGCGCGATCGTATAATTGGCGAACGACGCGAAATGAATTGTTGGCCCGAAAAGTAAAGACAGAGACCGTTTCCGGCAATAGGAAATAACGCCGCTGCACTTGAATCGAAAAGCGGCGTCCTCAAACACGGATTTATGAAAAAAACACGAGGGCGTATATTTTTTTATACGTTCGGCATTTTATTACATTTTTCCAAAAACGAAAGCTTTCATTTGCGCATGTGTTTATTTCGACTCCCGTCTGGTGTAAAGCGCGATGCAAATATCGCCAAATGCGTCGCGGCGTAACGTTTCGCGTATTCGATGCTCTCACGAACGTCCGTGTGAATTAATTACCGTTCGATCGACGAGGAGAGAGAGAGAGAGAGAAAAAAAAAAGAGAGAGGATCTTGCGACTCATCGTATCGATTTCGAGATTGACCGAAGGACACGCGCTCGA
Source organism: Cardiocondyla obscurior (assembly GCF_019399895.1). Lineage (NCBI taxonomy): Eukaryota > Metazoa > Arthropoda > Insecta > Hymenoptera > Formicidae > Cardiocondyla > Cardiocondyla obscurior. The sequence continues at coordinate 4,014,398 of NC_091883.1, forward strand.
AAACCCACGCGAATAAAATCGAATCGCGGACTCGGACGGTGAAAGACGACGCGTCGGAAAATTGTTCCCGACGGGAACTCGGGGAAACGTGGAGTTTAATCAATATCACGACGTATTCGCGCCGCTCACTTTCTCGAATCGCGAGCGGGGGCCCTCTCCGCTTTCGCGTGCGAGGGGGCTCCTTTGGCCGAGTGGGCGAACTGCCGTCGAAGTAAGTGCACCGTCGAAGAAAAGCTGGGGGGAGGACGAACTCCTACCTGAGTTTCGAAACGTCGCCGATTCTCGAGCCGTGCTCGGCGATCACATTGCCAATGAGAATCGTCGTCGGACGGATTCCTTCCTCCGTTTAGTGAAGTCGCTAAATTGGAAATCGGAATCGCGCGCCGTGTTACACGACTCGTAAAGGCTTTCTCTCGATGGCATCCCGCTCCCCCTTTTTTTTTTTTTTTTACATTTTTTTTATTTTTTTACAGCTATTGTTTCGCGAAGTTAAAACGCGCTGAAGTACGACGGGATTATCTTCACCAAAGCGCGGATTGATTTACCACCTCGCGCTTTATGTCGTATAACTTTGTGTTTACAGCTGCAGATTGTTCTTTAAACCCGAGCGCTCTCGTATTAATTTAATTATAAACGAATTACGTAACAATAGCCCGCGTCTTCGCGTGCAGTTCGGTCAATCTCATCGTTTGAATTACTCGAGTCAACTTTTTTATCCGCTTAATGTATGTCGAATTTGTCGAATGCAACTTAGAGGCGGCTTTTATCGCTGAAAGATGAAACGCGAGCGTACCAGGCGAAGGAATTTGTAAGCACTTTATGAGGCTTCGATGCTCCCTCAGTTCTGTTCTCTCCTGTCTATCTCTCTCAATCTCTCCCTTTCTCTCTCCTTGCTCTCTTTACCCTTAATCTAAAAGCGCTGACAAACCGCGAAACTTTCCCCACTGTGAACAAACACGCGAATAAATCGACGCAAGGCGCCCACGAATTCTCAGTTTATATTCAAAGTTTTACGAAGGATACCTATCGTCGTTCGCTTTCCTCTGCTTCTTTTTTATTTCTAATGGCGTGCGCGGTTATGGACGAGAATATTTGCAGTTATAAAAAGGAAGATTGTTACGATTTATGACCATGTGTAAAAACATAGACACACATCCGGGTGTCTCACCCATGAAAGCGCACGCTTGAATTCTTTTAATCGAAATTCTAATTTCGATTATTTTTATTATTTATTAATATATATTAATATATATTAATCGTAAACTACTCTTCATATGTTACAGATGCGGCTTTATTTTTCTCGAATCAAATTTTCTACATATGGCGAAAAGAAAAGGAGAAGCGAATCAAACCAGAGGGATCGATGAAAAATTGACACTGTAATGGACAACAATTTTCGATCGAACGTTACACGCTGCCAGTGCAATCAGCCGGATTTTATAATCAACAAAATCAGCTCGCTGTAAGTACAAAATATATTTTATTTCTAATGATACCATGTTTTGGATTTAATTGCGCGATTAATTTAATTTTGCGCGAGAGTCCAATCATCGTCCGTGCGAATTCCCAATTTCGCATAGAAAAGAAAGAGAGAGATAAAAAAAAGAAATAAATTTGAAAAATCACGGCGCCGGTCACCGTAGTTCGCCGAGAGGTAACGGAAGGGCCAGGGTCTCATTTTCACGCTTTACACGTGTTATCGCGCGACAATGTATCCGTGTGTGCGCGCTGAAGGGCCACGTCGCCACGGGAATTGCCATGGTAATTAAATTATCAACGGTCGTGGCCTGTGGTCGGAAATAATTCGGCGCGGCAGCTTTCTGCTGCAATTCGCATATAGTTTCCGCGGATGTCGAGGCCGAGGTTTCGCGTTTGCCGAAACCTCTCCGGCCGCTCCATCTCCATCTCGTAACTGCAGCGACGAAGGGGAGGGAGGGAATAGACGACGGGAGATGGAAAAGGGGCGAAAGGGATTACACGGCGGGGTTCGGAGGGCAACGGGGAAAACGCCAGCGATGGCGCGCGATGCGGTCTGGCCCTCCGCGCCTGGTTAGGACATATAATAATACGGTCAATTTTGGATTGAGTTTAACCGGACGATTCCTCATACTCTTCTCCCTCTCCCCCTTTCACCCTGTCTCTGCCCGCGACCTCATCGACAGCGCTTCAACCTCCACTCGACCTTTTCCCTTCCCCTCAGCGAGCCGCAGTCGCAATGCTACATCTACAGGACCGGTTACCAGTTTTGCGAGCCTCGCTTAACCGCCAACAATTTGAGGCTCTGAATAATTCCTGGCGCTCCAATCTAACTACGAACAAATTAGACCGAATTATCCGAGATTTGGTACGTGCTTTCAAACCGCCCTGCCACCCTCGCGTTTCCCTCCCCCTCCCCCGTCCCGCTCCCCCTTTCGCAACATCAGTGCTAATCCACCCTCGTGCCCACCTGCCTTCAAATTTCTACCTGTGGTATCGTTTCCAGCCGTGGCCCCGTCTGCGCGCACGCGCGCGTATTACGCATATTCGACAAACAGCCTAAACGATGTTAATTTAATCATATGTGCGCGACTTTGACTCGGGCCAGATCCTCGTTCGCTCGTATTACTCTCGCAAAATATGCCAGGCAAAGCGATGTCGTCTGCTCCGACTGATTTAACAATTTTGGCGAGAACTCTCTGCCGTTGTCGTAAAGTTCTTCATCCTCGCTTTCAAAACCGCATATTTGTACCGCGTGTCGAATGCATGTGCGAAAAGACATTGCGCTCGGTGTAAACGAAAGCAATTAAGCAAATTAAAAAAAAAAAAAGATAATAATAAGACGGTTATTTTTTTTCGTCGGCGTATCGTGTTCGAGGTAAAAAAAAAAAAATTAATGCCTCGCGAATTTCAAATAAAAGTTGCTTAATTTGAGAAATAAAGCACGGAACGTATCGATAGAGAGCATCCTTACTTCCAGATCGAATCGAGCTTCGAAATCCCATGGGCGTTATATTAATATTCTACTTTCGGTCGAATTGTTGTTGCAAAGTTTTCCGAGCTCCTGATTTTGGGAATGTAATTTTCTTCGACCGGGAAAGACTATCTCGAAACTTAACCATCGCGCCCCCGCCTTTCTATTCGCACGCTGTTTCGGCCGGCCGCCGTGAAGCTGATGTCGTGGGTGGGATGGTGGAGGCGGGTCGGCCGATGGTGCGGGCAAGTCGTCGGTGATGAATGCCGGTAAACTTCGCACGAAAAGTCGTTTATAAAGCAGTGCTACGCCACGCCACGGATGCTCGCACTTCATAACTTCCGCCCCACACCCCGGGCGCAACGCCCCGGCTAACTTAGTAAAGACTTTCTCGAGATTCGGGTGGCGCGATCCATACACGAGCGCGATACTTGGGAGACTTCTCCTGGAAGCACCCAATTTTTCGATCCGGCGCAGACTTAATTTTCAATGGCGCGTCGTCATCTCATTTCCGCCGCGTTCCCTCCGTCGCGGCCGCGCGCTTAACGCGAATTTTACACCAAGTCAGCTTTCGCTCTTGCCAAAATCCGGCGGGCGATCGGGCGAGCTTGCGGGCCGAAGAGAATTACGTCGCGCGCGAAACGTACCCGAAAGGCGGAGGAGGAAAGGACGCGAGGTCTCGCCGGCGGATTCTGAACGATCGACGTAGCCTCCGCTTGTAAAATTCCGCGCATCGCATTTTCAAAGTCGAGGAATCTTTCGGGAAAAAGGGGAAGCCCGTACGTGTATCGGGAGTATTGCTTAAAAGATGGCTGCAGGTTGCATACAGCTACACACGTCCCATCCATCGTTCCGTGAAATTTAACCAGACACGAAATACGTTCCCTCCAACATCGGCCGTCCGTCCTCCCCCGCGTCGTTCTCTTCTTCCCCTCCGAAGACGTACGGCTCTGTAGCGCGCGGCCTCTCCAGCTTCGTGTTTCTTCCTGTCCTCTCCTCGCCCGCCATCCACCATCGGGTATAAGTTTCAACGGAGGTCGAGGTCGGCAATACATCATCCTCTTGAGGAGACATAGATTCACGGTGTATGCATAATATTTGCCGAGCCGGCGGGAAAATTAGAAGTAGCGTAAGCCGCTTTTCTTATCAGCTCCCGTACTTTACGAGTGGCGGTTCCGGAGATGAAAATGTTTGGGAGGGATCGGTGGGGAGGGAAAGGGGGAAGGGAAAGGAAGAAAAGCGGGCGCGATGGGATAGCGGGATCGGCTAGCTCCGATTCTCTCGAAATCGCCGGAAGCCAAGCGCACGTTTGGGTGGTATCGCCGTCACTTTTACACGGCGTCATTTCGGCAATTAATCACGGCGCACTTTCAACATGCGTGCGTCACGGCGCGACAAGAGACAGGATGACGAGATGACTTTAATCGAGCGTGTTACCGCGCGCCGCGATAAATCTCGTTTGCACCGACAATTTTAGAGTATATTTCGGCGCAATAAATTATTCTCCCACGCGCGAACGTGATCGCGACTTAAGACCGGAGTTGGGTGGCATTTCAATGTTTCCGGCAATAGCGCAGTTATAGAGACCACGGCGGCATTATATGGTATTAACGTCCGAGCGAAGTACGCGGCTACGAATTGAATAATCGAATAACAATAAATTTGCATTTGCGTTGTTGTGGTCGACGCTGACGCCGCAATGGATGTAGGCAGTTGCCATCGTACGCAGATATCCGACGAGCGGCGGGGACCCCGCCCTTCGGCCACATCATTTCATAATCAGGGCGCAAACCGGCTCCACGCGGCTCTATTTTCCGCTACAGCCGACTGACGGATGTAATCTGCGTCCGTGGGCGTATTTTGCAAATTCAATCGCACGTTTCCAACTGTTTATAATATATAAACCGATGTAATCTGCTAACTATAAAGCACCGATACGATTTGTATGGGGCATGGCGCCTGTAAATTGTGTGCGAGCCATTTGTGCGTTTATGAAATGGAGTGCAGTTACTAATGGTCGCGATAGTTTGATCGGAGAGTGCGGTTTACAATCGACGGGATTATTTTGCTTAAATCCGTGGACCCGGACGGGATTCGTTGGGCGCGACAAGCTATATTCCGCGTCTCGAGGATAAATTTAGAAAAGGACTCTTTGTGAAGAATTGACATCTAATTTCCGTAAATCTTGGAGGCCCCCTTTAAGAGAAAGGCAGATCCGAATAGTTTCGCGCTGATGGAAAAGTAAGATATACCGGCTTACAATTTACCGAATAATCAATATCTGTCATCTCGCCCCCTCGGGCGGTACCGAACAATATCGACGTGCATTTCGGTAAATTAAAAAGCATCGCACGTGCTGCAAACACGCATTTCATCTTTCGAGAGATATCGCCGAGCGAAAAGTGGACGGAGTAATCTGTAAGACGATATTCCTACCTCCCTTCCGGCCGTGGAACAAAGCCGCGTACACGGGGCGAACGACGCTGTGTGCGAGCACGGGCGCGCAATAGCGTGAACACTCTCGCGGCTTAATTACGCTCGCGTTGGTCGGTAAGCGACCTGCAGACAATAAATACCAAGTGGCAGTCGCGTCTTGCGCGCTGTAAATTCAAGCGAGGGGGAGGACCACCGCAGCATCCGCCGCCGCCGCCGCCGCCGCCCTGTCGCGTCGCTCGCGCGATACAGCCCCCGTAACACACAATATCATTTTCCCGGCATAGTCGGCGACCCTCATTTCTCTCGTGGGCTAGCAGTCCAATTTCACACCGTTGTAAATACGCTTCTCTTATTTTTGACATCGTCTTCAATTCTTCTTACTTTGTCGTCCCCCAGCCCAGCGAATTCCGCCGCCGCCGCGCTGCCTCGCGGTCGTCGAGTCGGAGCGGAGCGGGTGGATGGCTTCATTTATAATCATTTCCCGGGGCTGTATCTCTCCCTCTTCTTGCGCACCACCTTCCTGCTCTTTTACCCCTCCTCCCCCGTACCGCGCGCGCCCGTTTTCTCCTCCATTCGGATGGACGGAGGCTGAGTTACTTGAGCGTCCGTCAGGATCTTACGGCCGTCGTCTTCTTTGGCATTCATTAGGCACCATATCTCTCTCGCGCCGACGTTTATAATATCGGAAACAGGCGCGCCTAGTCGCTATACGAATATGTGAATCCTCGACGCATTGTTTTACAGGATTTTAATTTGATCTTCGGCGGAATATTACAACTGACAGCCACAATTAGCCCAGTTTTAATTTGTTTTGACGATAATTTATCTCATTCTGTTTATGTGCAAGCAACGCTAAAACGCTATAGGAATAAAAGAAAAAGATAGCTGTAACGTAACAGTATTAGCAAGGAAATATTAATCACGCGGCTGTCGACGGCTGCTCTCAATTGCATGAAGCAATCTTTTAAATAGTACCTTCGACGATTATTATCGCTCTCGTGCAATTCTGCTTGATGCACAATGAGTCGAGGATCGCAATTCGCTCACAATTTCAGTGAGACATGACATTAATCCAATGAGGAACTGTGAAAAATAGAAGCAGGAATCTCGTCCTGCCAATTGAATGTGAAACTGCTCATTGAAATCGTTGCCCCGGGGCGAGCGGGTTAATCACTGCCCCGTGACAAGCGGAACGTAATATCGCGAATCAAATTCATAAGGAAGTAGGTCACCTTCTATCACGACCGAGTCCCCTTCTCCCCCACTTTCCTTAGCGCCCTTTTCACTTCGAGATCCGTCCTTGTCCCATCGTTTCCTCTTTTGCCTACCGTCTACTTTTTATGCGCGACAAGAGGCGGATATTCATCTCAGAATCTTTCCACGGATGCGGAGCGCAACGATCGATCTATGAAATTATCTCGCAAAATGCGAAACATTAATATCGTCATTCGAGAGCTCGAGCAATGTTTTTTTTATTCCTCTTTTTTTTTTCTTTTTAAATAATATCTGGATTTAATGTGATTCATCGAAAGTTTGCAACGCCATGAGTAAAATATATTGCAACTTTATTATGGATGAAATACGAAATTTCATCATTTCATTAATATCGTAACAGTGCGATTATTAATGATAGTGCGGCATAATTAAATAGATTCAAGCGGGTGGATTAAAAATAATCGATAAATTATCTGCGCGAACGATTTACCGTTGCCCCCTGCGTTCGCTTACAATCAATATGACATTAGCCGGCGCAATTATGTTCTCGTAAAGTGCATTAATTTGATTTTGGTATTCCGCCGCGCGTTAAATTCAATTAAAATCGCCCACATTGACCTGTGACTTAAAGATTTTCCCCGTATCGCTTTGAACTCGGTGAGCCGTCTTTGGAATTTTAGATCGGTGTCGCGAGAAGCCTGGTATTCACTTGGTGTGTCGGAACACGACACCGTAGCTCCTATTATATACCGTTGGGCGAACACGAGGCGTTGAGGCTTTGCCCAAAGGCGTGATTGGTAATTGATTTTCAGGCTTCAGCACCGTGCTCACCCGTCTCTTGTCCGCCCGCAGCTTTCTCCGCTTTTCTCTTATCTAACTACTATCAGAATTTCGCGACTCGGCGCGACAAAGTACATAAAACTTTCAAGGTATACGCAAAAATAATAGGCGCGATATTAATTTTTTTTTTTTTAATAAGATTTAATTGAGACAACTCTGAGAACTTTTTTTAATAGCAATTTAGTATTTTCGAAATCCGCTCGTCCGAAGAATCGTTAAATTTATTACAGCACGGGCGATCTGTAATTATCGTAAAGTAAAGTGCGTATTAAATGACGTTTATTTGAACCAATGGTCTCCGGCTGTAACAGCGGATAACGCTGCGGTATCTACGGATGGCATTCATATGCCAAGAGCAAGAGTAGTTCTACTGGCGCTTGGTAACACTGCGGTATGCAGTTGATTATGGAGGCTATATGAAGGAGCTTGACGTGGCCTAGCATCTTGAGTACCCCATCCACGCTCGGGACAGTACTACCTCTTAGCCTCGAAATCGTGCGCGGCATTATATACGGCACGCTATAGTTAATTCCCACGGACGTTCTCAGGGGATGTCGAAGATTCATCACAAGACGTTCAATATCGCCTAGCCGGGTCCGAGATATTCCCGAATACCTGCCATTGTCTTTCGCGCCGCTTCTATGTTCAATCAGTTTTATTGCCACATCGCCGCCGCGTAATACTCGACTGGTTTTTATTTTCTCTCTTTTTTTTTTTTTTCTTTTAACGCGACATATTGTTAGGGACGCCCTGCACACGCACTCGATAAAACTTTTCTCAACTTCTAAGAGTAAATAAAAAATACTTTTGATATACGTAACAAAGGAAACGGTAAATAAAATAAAAATCATGTTTAAAAGCGTCATGGGGAAACGTTGAAACGGTACGACGGCGCTGCAAAACTACACGAGTCTCTCTGTCGTTGCCGTGGCAACGACGCCGGGAGCTTTATGCAGTTTCACAAAAGATTTTTCACGCTGTATTCAGCACGTCACCGAGAGACGTGATATTCCCGCGTCTCTCGATAGCCCCCGCGATCCTTTCTGCTTTTGCATCGTTCCAAGTTTACACAACCATCTAAACTGATCCGCCTGTGGTCCCGGTAGATCGCCCAGCTAATTCGAAAGTAAGGCGCGGATCAACGGGGTCTTCGGTCGGATGCTAGGAGGACGGAAACCTACGCAAGGAGCGCGACTGATACGAGATTTATCGGATAAATCGGATTTAAGTGCGACGTTATATCCCGCCCCCGCAGACGGATTCAACGAAATCGCGAACTATAGCGCGAGTAACAAGCCGACGTGAAAGACGCGCTGCTGGTAAAAGTAAGAGCGAGCGAGATAGTTTGTATCTTCGCGCTTCAGAAGGCTTATAATGAAACGCTGATGCTCCGTCAGACTAATTACGCTAATTGGCATAATACCTTCAATGGGTTTCCCAGGGTAGCAAAGTGCCGACGGTCCGATACTAGAATGTAACCCCCTAATGCCGAGGAAAATAGCAAACGGCAAATGGAAAAATAATCAAGCGATCCCTCGGCAGGTACTTGCGTGGGTGGATAGAGCAAAGTTTAGGGAAACCGGGTTAAGCTCCTTGGACGAACGGAATAACAACGGCTTGTTGACGTACCTCGTGATATATTTGCGTACAAAGTAAAATGCAATGAGAGCCGCGCATTACCGCCTTATAATTAGCCCACTTGCGATAAATTTTATATAAACATCTCTCTGCATTTCTTTTTCTCTCTTTCTTTTTTTTTTTTTTTTTTTTTTTTTTTTTTTTCTCACGATTTATGCAATTTTATTTAGAAATTCTATTTTATGAAGTGTTCCATGATCGATGTCGTTCTGCGGAGTATTAATAGAAATTTCTTTTTGAATCCCATTTAGTGACAAATTTCGCGAAACGCACAGCATAATTTTTCCGCGTTAGATCGAGAACGGAAGACATTTCATGGGACTAATAAAAAATGTATTATTCACTGTCAGATAGTGAAACATTTGCGTCTCCCTTTTAATTTTATTAACGTTGAAACTTCGCGAATATCAATGAAACGGATATAGCTCTAAGTTTGGAATCGACGTACTCGGAAAACTAAAATCATAGATCCCTGACTAACTTTACGAAGAATTTTATATCGCTCCATATACATCCCCGCGTATATTTCAGCGAAATGACACGCATTAAAAGAGAGGAGTTTCGATAATTTATCTCGGGCATGCACACAGACGTACACACAGCAACTATTTATTCTCCCTGCTATTCGACACGCAGTGTATTTTTTGCGCGCGTATTTGCCACCGCTGAGAAAGTCACATCAAATATATGGAGAAAGAAAAAGAGGGAAAGAGAAAGAGAAGAGAAAAAAAAAGGGCATTTGTCATCTTCATGTACAAACGAGAGTATATCCGAGACGCGGGAAAGCAACGTGAAAATTTCTTTAGCGCGCTGCGGAATGGTGTGCGAGGAGGAGAGTCGGGCTGAAAGATTCGCGTCACACGCTACCATTATCTGCACGAACCGAGCCGTAGATCGTTGAAGTTCCAAGTTTTAAAATGTGGGCCAGATAAGAGCTGCCGGCAAGGTCCACATCTTCCGATTCGAACTCACGAAGAAGTCGCGTATCCACTTTGTACATCGATCCTGTTCCCCGTTCCTATTCTCTCTCTCTTTCTCTCTCTCTTTTACGCTCTTTCTTCGCCATTCCTCGATCTTTTCCGTTCCGTCTCCCTTTCTCGTCGCGGACATGTCTCGTCTCCGTCGCGCCTCCTTTCCTTTCTCCTCGAGACTTGCTCCTTTCTTCCGCACGTAAAAGCGGACTCGAGAGTGAGTGCTCCGGCGGCGGCAGAAGTTCCTCCATTAACGATAACAATGAAAGATGGACACCGAGCCCGGGGTCCCGATCATTCCCCTGACAAACACACGCGTGGACCACGTTCGTTGTCAGTTCAGGATCAACGGAAATGGTGAATATCGCCGTGGCGTCGCGTCATAAAGCGTGCACCTCGACAGCGAACTTTCGCTTTGATCGCCGCGCTATAAATATGCCGCCACGTCTAGTGAGACGGCAAATCACAATTTATCGTTAGCTTTTGCCTCGGCTCTTGCTCTCGCTGCTACATATCTCTTTCAATATTTCTTTTCTCGTCTCTTTCGTTCGCGACGCTTTCAGAAGACGTGTCACTATTGCGTCCCTTTGATAGCGCGACTCGGCATACGTCGCCTCGTCCTTTCGAAAAAAAAATATCGGATGTGTCGTATATCCCTTTTTTTTTTTTCCTTTTTTTTCTTTAACCTCGCATGTTTACCGGCTGTACTCAATCTCGCGTTTTAACGGCTTCTCGCGTTCCTTCACTTTCATAATTGCTTTTAAGACTCGTAAGGAAATTAAAAACGCGCAAATCGTTCTGCCGCTGTTGTGTTACAATGAATTTATTTTACGTTTGCAAAGAAACAGAAATGAAATGGCTTTAGTCTCGGTTATCCGGACCGGAAAGCGCATCCATTAACAGCTTTGCTAATGGACTCGTTACCAGTAATATAACGCGAAAAAAAAAAAATATATATATATATATCACCGTAATATCCGCAGCTCGCAAAACGCAAACGAAACTTTTACCGTCGCCCAGCTTTCGTCCTGTGTAATTTCTCGAATTCCCGCGCAACAACGTCTCGCGTGCCTGCATCGAAATTTTTATCGATCAACGAGCAATGCGAGCGGATAAAGAGAGATTTCCCAAGTTAAGTGAAAGGAGGAACCAATTTGGAAGGGATCCCTCAGTCATCTGACATCTGCGGTTCGTTTTCATTCGATTGTTGTTCGCCCCCGCCCCCCGCCCGCCACCCCCAGCTACTCCTCCACCCTTCGTTCGCTCTCCTCCTATTCTATTCGGCCTTTTCATCGCTCGGCCGAATTGTACGTCATGAAACGAAATTTCCGGCAAGAGAATCGGATGAGGAGCAGAGCGGTAGAGATAGAAAGGGATCGGGGGTGAAAAGGGAGTGGAAACAGAGGAACTTCATACATGATTTCCCTCGAGTCTCTGAAGTGAAGCATTTCGGGCAATGCGCGCTCGTACGAGCGCGCGACCACTGGCTCGCGGCGTGGTATCTCGCTGACAAAGTTGCCCAATCATGCGTGCATTATGAGATTCGTGGACCAGAAGGATATCTCGACCGACGGAAAAAGTGGAACGCCAGCCGGACAAGGCGGCCGATTACGCCTATCCGTCGCGATAATCTTGTCGTCGAGTCGCGTGTTTTCTTGCCCGGAGATTAAATTTCGGATGCGCATCAATCGGGATGAAATATATATATATGTGTAAATTTATGTATGGACATGTAGGAACCCCGCTCGAAATCGTTAAAACGCGGTAAACGTAAGCCTAATTACATTAGGCAAAATTAATTAAACGGCAATATCTACAACGGATATTCTATATTAGATGTAATTCAATGTTCAGAGGTCGATTACACTGATTTGAATTAACAATCAGTCTAGATATATTTTTGTCGCAACCTCCAATTTGATTATTTGCCGAGCAGTGAGCCAGAAATGTAACGCTCGAAACGTATTAGGTGCGAGATAATTATTTCTAGCTAATAACGAGCTAGAAAAGCTAGATATCTAAATGTTTTTCGTTGCGTAACTAGTCTATTGCGCGTGTTGACTTATTTTAACGCGCAACGGCTTCGACGATCGTCGCGGTAGTGTGTGTACGTGCGTGTGTTTACATCTGACCGGCAGTTTCGCGTTCTAAGAATCCTAGCTCGCAAGGTGGAGGACGCGCGGACAGCGGACGGTAAGAACCGGTTCGTCCAGCGAATTCGGCAGTCGAGCGAGCCTCGCGACCATCGCGATAGTGTTAGTACATTCGTGTGTCAACATCTGGCCGGCAGTTTCGCGTTCTAAGAATCCAAGCTCGCTAGGTAGGTGGAGGACGCGCGGGCAGCGGACGGCGAGAACCTGTTTGCCCGGCGATTTCGGCAGTCGAGCGAGTTTTGCGTTAGGTGAGAATAAAACAGTAGACAAGTACGCGACGAAATACGTTCAGATATCTATTTAGAAACATGATCCGCGCTGGACAGTGACAAGACGACCGATAATAGACACATTTTGTTTCTGCACGATTTAATTATCAGCTGGAAAATTAGATTAGCTAAATCAATTTCCATTCGGGTGATTGCATTAATATGTTAGTTATCAAATCGTCAATTTTGAGGTCCTGTTTAATTTTATTATTTAATTAATATGTTTCAGGCAAAGACGGTCATCTAGACATTTTTTAGTCTCATCCGCAACCACCAGCGATCGTGTTCCGACCACAGCGCCAGCGCTCTAGGGAGTATAGAAGTCCCCAGCGCGCCGACCAATCACAGCGCGCCATCGATCGCCTGATCGGCCTAGTGATCTACGTGTCCCGTTGCGCAGCTAAGCAGGTACGCCGACCACGCGGTGCGCTAAGGTTTTCGCGACGGATTTCGAGGCATCTCCGGGTATCCTCCCACGATTTATCGTTGCGTACCTACGTCTCGCCTCGCCCTGGTGGCCCTGTGGCCACGGTGTCGCAGCACAGGACACCGCCGTTGTCCATACGACCGAGTACGTAAAGGTGACCGTCGTGTTATTGATTCCGTCGTAATAAATCCGCGTACTTGCAGTCGGGCGACAATTCGTGAGCATCGAAGCTCTCTCTCTCTCACTCTTCCGCGGTTGTCTCGGTCCATCTAGGGGCGCACCATCTACCGGTCAGTCTAATTGCGGAGTCTCGGTCGCGCGGTCGTGTCGTTAATCGCTCCGCAATTACGCGTATTTGTGACCGCGAATAAGATACTCTCGCAGTCGAAGAAGTGTCGACGTCGTCAAGTACGGAACGGACAATCATATTCTGTACGCCTGGACTATCGCACTCATCGTTTAGTGCTTCGTTTCGTGCGTCGAAAGAGAGTGCTCGGGAACGACAATGTGACGTCACGGGCGCAGCGCCGCGCGCGGAGCGTCCAGTGTGAATTGCGTCGCGTATTACTCGGACATTTCCGAGCTCCGGCTCCCATTACTATTTTTTTCGGCAAGTTCCGGAACTGCAATCGCGCGGGAGGAGCAGGAAGAGAACCACACCTCGCCCGTCTTCTTCGTCGCGGCCGGGATTCTCATCCCGTTTCGGACAATGGACTTTTGAGGGACTCGAGGAAGATAAAGTGCGCGAGGAACATTTGCATTCCGGCCGAGATCGAGAACTTAAAACGAGAGTGCGTAGACTATTCCGTATCGCGGCCGAGATCAAAAACTAAACGGGAATGCGTGGACTCTATTCCGTATCGCGGCCGAGATCGAGAACTTTACGGGGGTGCGTGGACTATTCCGTATCACGGCCAAGATCGAGAACAGAAGTGCGTGGACTCTTTCGCGAGTGACCAGTGCTAAGGAAGGATGACTTCACGTCCCATCTGAGAGGAGGAGCAGGCCCGGGGGGCATCCTGCACCGGCGGAGCATCTCTTAGGTAAGGATAAATTTTTTTAATAAAATCTTTGTTAAATAAAAAATTCTACTTTTTTTTTTATTAATTTTATTAATAATGAAATGTCTACATTAAATCTTTTTTTATGTTACAGACACCGGCTGAATTCAACACCTCCGCTGATGATCATGCCGATCGGTGAGTCGCTTAATTTTCTTTTTATAAATTGGGACTTTCCGAAGAATAGGGCACGCAAAGCGTGCACATGGTTTTTTTCCTGTATATTAAAAACGCAATTATACGCATTGCTAGGTATATCTCGTAAAAGAAATTTCTTATCGCATTTTTTTTCTCGATGTTAGTCAATAGAAAAATATGCCCGAGTTTAAGAATTCGCAATATCATTATCATTTATTCTCCTCTTTGATTTGTACACCGTATTTTTTAAAATTAGCGAAATAATGATAGGTCTCGTAATTAGATATTAATTTCCGTTCGAATAACTTCACCGCCTTCGTCCGCTCATCGTCGCAATTGTACTCGATAACAAAGAGCGAGCACGCGCCGTCCGTAGGCGTCGTTCCCGTTTATCTTTAGATTCAACGAGGCTCCCGATCGTGTCCTTAGGGATTGCGCGGACGACAATGCGTGACGAACGTATTGTCGCGGCGCGAATCTCGTTTGTGCCCTTCGATTCCATCAATCACGACCTCGCTTCACGCGAGCAGCTCAGGAACTTTAGCGGCGTGCAACGCGGAATCGGCGCGCGTATGCGCTCGCGAGTGTGGGAAGCGCCCACGCGATCCGGGATGCTGTATGGATGCCGCGTTGGTAAACGGACGGGACGGAGCGATTAGATGTTCGATCTGTATCAATATTTACTCCGCTTCGCTGCGGCGCGCCTTGCGCGAAATGGAAGCCAGACTTCCTTCATCCCCGACGTGTTTGCCCGTGCCGCGGAGCAGATACGCCGGATTCCCCGGGGAGGACGTGCCGCTAGTCCTACGGACAGGCTTACCCTTCGAGCTACAAACCGTTTCCTTTCCCGCGTCTTCTTTGCCCCCTTCCACATCTCTCGGTGGTCTCGCTCTCTCTCTTTCTCTCTCTCGGAAGCACGCTCGCTCGCTCGCTTCGCGTTCGCTTTACCCGTTACCCTCATATACCCAAGTCGTCTTACCCCGAAGCCCGGGTGCTCGCACCGGCACGATCGATCGGCCGGCATAATAAGAAGAGTAAACGGCAGGAGATATTGTATGCAAGATCAACCGGCGGGCTGCACTTGAGCGGATGCGCCGCGGCGGTCTTTTGCATTCCCTCGCTTTCTCGTGATCTCCCGAAATATTTTAGGAAATCGCGGTGGGCAAAGGGAAGGGCTCGATAAATATTCAAGATAGCGTTCTTTATTGGCGATCTTATAACGCATCGATTGGCGGAGATAGCTTCGCTTTTTTAACCGAGCGACGTCGAGGAAACGAACCGATTTTCATTAGGATACGAGGCTGAGGTACGCGGATCATCCTCGGTGAGCTAGACGACGAAGCGAGATCCGGCGCGACGTAGAAAACGGCAAGTAAAATAATGATACTCTGGACCGCCGCGTTCTAAATGGGAATTTGTTGGCTCCGCGCTCGCAAGAAAGATTCCGGAAAGTATTTCACTTAAGTTTCCGCGCCGCGCGTGAACGCGAAACAAAATCATCCGCGATAACTTCCACTTTAACTTCGCGGAATTCAAGGTTCTGACAGTTACTTCCATTTTAACTTCGCCCACTTCATCAATCATCCTAACGCAGTTTTTCCCCCTAGTCTGGCAATAACTCCCCGGTTTTGTTCCATTAGCTCACTCGATCGGATTCTTATCTTAGGAATACTCTACATGCACCGCGCACGTATATCGATGACGAATGATACGCGCGCGCATTCCTATTCCTTCTTCCTTCCGAGGCATCATTAATCAATTCGATCGCGGCTGACTGCGACGCGTCTCGATTATGATTGTCGTTGCGCCACGCGGCCCGTCTGTTCCCTCTCGTAAAACGAGCGGCAGCGTCTTTTCGCGTTTTTCGGGGCGAGTTCCCGTCGCGCCGCGGTTGATTTTTTACGGTCGAAAAATACTACCCGCGACACCGTGAACGTTACCTGCGCGTCGGGATATCTACCGCTCGCAGTTCCGGCGATGAAGCAAGATCGCAATCTGTACGCAACGCGGAGCGAATGTCGGATAATAGACGGGATAAAAAGAAAATAAAATAAAATAAAAAAAAAAAAACGCGGGGCGGTGTGAGAAAAGGGAGCGTGTCCTACGGTAGAGTTGGCACGGCGAAAGGCAACGCTATGTGAAGCGCGGCGCGGAATGCGGCTCGGTCGCGACACGGATAAAGGTACGGGGACGAAGATCGAGGAATGGAAGACCGTGAGGGTGAAGGACGAGGGAGAGAGGAAACGGGGACAGGGTTGAACCGGCGGAAAAAAATACTCCCGCCAACAAGTCTCAAACCCTGACTCACACCCGCGTACCCGCGTGCGGCATCGGGCAATTTTTCAATGGCTCCGGCCGAGCTTGAATTCTCGTTAATTTTTACTTTCTCTCGCCGTCCGCCACGGGGATCCGCCATTGTCCGCACGGCTTCGCTCGGAACCCCTACAACGATAACAGAGAAAATGCACCGGAGCGAGCACCCGAGGTATATCTACCTACCAACCTACCTACCAACCAAGCTAACGGCGCGAAGAGCTGTCGATAGCAACACTCTCCAATAAAGCGGATCCCTTCCTACTACGTGGAACAATCGTTGCTTGAGAGCGCACCCGCACAGCCGTCGTCGCGCCGGTTGTTTCACTGTTTTGCGGTTCCCTATATGTACGCGGCTCCGGCTGTTCTCGGACAGTAACGCAATTTCGGTATTCGACGTACGCGCGATGACAGAAAGAAGAAAAAGAAATAGGGGGGGGGAAAAAAAAGCACGGGATCTTGAGATCTCGGCTTCCGCATGTCGCGTATAATCGGTTCGCAATTCGAAACGCTGTTAAAAAAATCGCCGTGAATCGCAGCCGCAATCATAATCGCTTTAATCGATTAACATTCAACGACTCCTTTTCGTTACGTTAAAATCAAATCGGAATGTCTTTGCGGGCGAGAAGTCGATTGAAAGGGCGCGACGTTATCGGATTCCATGCGTGCCGTATATGGAGAAGCATTGATCGCTGCTACTGACCGCACAATCACGCTATCCTCTCCAACTCTTCCTCGTCCTCGCTGCCGACGCGTCCTTGTCGCCGACGCGTTCTCGTACCGTGACAGCGATCGACAGATCTCACGTCGAGGCCAGATCTCATCGCATGTTTCATTACGTTCGACTGTTTTCAATGATTTTTTTTTTTTTTCCCCACAACAGTTGTCTGCTCGAGTTTAATTGTATAATAAAACGAAGAGAGAGAAATTAACTGTTAGTTTGCAGCAAAAATGATTAAATTTTAATAAATCTTCTATTTAAATAATTATTTGCTTTTCATGATTGCTGATTATTTGTCATAATGCAAAAGATTTAAAAAATTAAAAACAGTCTAATTAATACACAGTAAAAAATTTATATAAATTAATCTCGCGGCTTTTTTTTTTTTTTTTAATTCTCACTTAATTTTACTTGCGCGAACGGATAAAAGGACGCGGTTGTCACGCGTGGTGGATCAGATCACGTTCGTCAAACCGCCGAGCTGTGCAGCTTGCGCGTACACGCGCGCGAAGAAAGCAAGAAAAAATTAAACATGCAGGATGTTACGCAGTTAAGCGCACCTGCGACCATGTAGAGAGAGTTACGTCATTCAGTTCCTTGAGTTCGCGCGAAACTTCTGCCGAAACTAACTAGTTTATACGGAATTATGTTTACTTATGCGCATCGCTAAAACTGCTCGCCGAAGTTGCAACAGCGGCGGGAAAATTCTCACGGTTCGATCGGCCCGCATAGAAAATTTTATTTCGCACGGCTAACGTCCCTCGAGTACATCGATAACGCGGCAGTAATTTTCGCGCTTGTAATTCTTTCCTGCTTCCGAAACGCGGATAGGGATCTTCGACGTGGAGGGCGCGCGAGGACCAGGCTCGGCGTCAATATGTTAACCAATATTCCGAGCTTTCGGCACGGGCGGGATTTAAACCCCGGCGGCTCGCGTATGGAAATTTACGAGACTATTTCGCATGTAAGCACTAACCAGGTGTGGCTACACATAAATCCCCGCATCCTCCCGCGTATATTTTAGACCCATCGCTTTCCTCTCCGGGCTGGCGCGGGCCAACTTGCCAGAAGTTACCTGTGCCTAGAATCCCTTTCAGCCACCCTTCTCGCCTTTTCCACTCCGCTCACCTACAGACGCTCCCGCCTTTCCCTGCCTCACGACATTCACCTTTTCTCCTTCCTTATTCGCCTCGTACCTGGCATGCACGCTGCAGCCGAACCCCCCTCTTTCTCTCTTATTCTTCGCTCTCGAGATCGTATACCTAAATCACCCCCGACTACTTGCCGGCGCGAAGGCGCCCTTCTAATTGCTCCACGCTACGTTTAAATTACTTAACCCCCACCCCGCAAATTAGTTTCGGATAGTCGAAAAGAATGACGCATTCGTCGGCGAGCTCGTAGAACGCGGAAGAATCCTGCCGGGAATGCTAATTTAAGTCAGACCCCATTTTGCGCATCGAGAAATCGCGCTTTCACCCCTTCCTGCAACTGTCTTCCTTACTCGCCAAGTATCTTTCGATTTGTCAATATCTCTCCTTGCTCTTTCGCGAGCGCGGTCCTAATATACCGCTGTACCAGCTCGGTGTACAAATTATCGCGCTAATTAATATTAATTTAATCGGAATGAGATATATATTTTTCTCAGATTTTTTTTTTACACGCGCGTAGAAGCCACGTTACGTATAGCGCGACTCTTCGCCTAGTAGTAAGCGATCGACAATCGGTTCCGTTTAACAACAGCACGCGGTCGACGGTGCTCGGTGCTTCGTTGAATAATTGAATACCGTGCGCGCTGTATACTTAATTTACATCATATCCGTGTCCCCCGGTGCGAGAGAAAGGAAAACTCAAACGCGCTAGTAAAGGAGCATTGAAAATGTTAATCATCAAATTGCGATCTTCTGATATACCGTAAGGGTGCTTTCAGACGTTCTCATTTCGAACAAAGCCGGCGCTCCCTCCGGCTACGACGAATCACGTTCGCAATTAAAGGCGAAGCCGCAACCACCGGCGGAAACTCGTGAAGGGCAGAAACGGAAACGTATCTCGTGTACGGTCGCTTTCTGTGCTGCGACACGAGGCGCTCGCTCGCGCGGAGCGTCCTTTTAAATACGTGACCTGTAAATAATTATATGAAGGGACAAAGCGCGCAGCGTCGCAACTGAAAGAGTCGGCCGCGAGTCGATCGCGTCATGCACATGTGTGCCAAGTATCCGCACACATACGTAAAAATCTCCTCGTTCTTTCCTCGTCGGCTATTTACCTCCCGCGCTTCGAAGACCGTCCTTCCTTTCGCCCGTGTATTCTTCGTGATTAAAACTTCTTTGAGAAAACGCCGGAAGGACGTCGCTGAGCGTTTACGCGCGGAAATAGCGCGGGGAGGGCCGAGTGGGCGAGTATTCCGACTTGTCCGCGGACGTAAAATAAATATGTAGGTTTCAAAGATAAGTGCGTCCCGGCGCGGATCGGGGCGAGCTGATATTTGGAGAACAGTCGTAAAATTACGGAGCACCGATTCGATAAACTCCGGCTGATAGCGGCCCGCGCTAAAGCGGATAGGCGAGATCTGTTTGGCGAGATAAAAAGGTCGCGGGGCAACGTCTCCGTATAATAGAATAGCGTTGCACGGACACCGCTATTATTTTTAACTACTTCGTTACAATCGCACTCGTGCGCTTTCCTCTCTTTCGCGGCTGGCTTACATTTCCGGAAGAACGGCCTTTCCCCCTTCCCGCTACGGCTGCGGTTTTAATTTTCATAAAATTCGATATCCGCTCGTTTTGCGCTGCGTATCATTTCTGCGGATGCCATACGCGGCGGCTACGTGAAACGAAGGGCTCTCTCGGCGCGCACGTGAAGCTGGAGAACCGCAATCTGATTGTAAAGCTATTGTACCATTTCGGAAATCAAATCCGTTTCTCGTGGTCACCATCGATGACGACCAATCATTCTGATTGACCAGAATCGATCAGACGCCCTTGATGGTGGTGCTTCGATTTGGGATCTACACCTGTGTATCCGCAAGCAATTATCGTCGAGCATCGCGAGCAATTATCTCATCCTAGCCGCGACAGCAATTTTTTTCTTTTTTTCCTCTCTCTTTTTTTTTTTTTAATTTCATGTTTCTTGCGTCGTTGATACTTTAACAGAGGGAATAAATATCTTCTAGTATAATCAGAAATAAGCCCTGCGCGTATAAACGTCGAGATGCAGAAAAGCGAAGCATCAGGGACGCCTTCTTTGAAAATGTCAAAAATAACGCGATTGCATATATTTTCGCGTGTATTCTCGTGATATCGCTTTCAAACGGATGCCGGCTGCACGCGCTTGCCGAGATGCTAAAGTGGGACGTGCACGGATGCGGGTGAAATGCCGAGGAATATCCAAGACGCGTGGCGCTTAGTTTTGACAGAGAATTCGTGCTCTCGCGAAACGTTCTCCGCGGATCTGAAAATTGAAGTTTCCACGAGCTCTCCCCTTTTTTTATTTTTTTCGGACGGTAATCGCGCCTCCTCGAAAACGTGCGCTTTGCCTTCGCGACTCTCGGCCGCTGTCTACGGTTCCCCGCAGCGCCGTCGATGCATCTGCAACGGGAAAACCAATTTCCAGGTAAAGATATCCCGGCGAGGAGACAACGCGTCTTTCAGCTCGTCAAGGCGGCAAGGTCGTCGTCTGTCGCGACGTAACCAGGTGCTACGCGACAGGTTCCTTCCGCGACATTTCGCGGCAGCTCTTACATATATATTCGGCGGAAATTTATTTTATTTACCGAGGACGGGTACCCCGCGAGCGGCCCGAAACACCTTCGGCGCCGCGTCTGTTTCGGCGAGACGCGCGAACTGGAAATAAAGATCGGAGGGAAGGCTAACGCGCGCGACGAGCGGAGACGGAATCACCTTCTCTCTTGGGACCGGAGGCGTCTCATTAGGCGCGATTCAGTGTACCACACTCCGGCAGATCCCTGCCTCCCAGATTGTTCCATTTTCCTTCATACATATTTAAATTATTGAAATTGTGCGACATTACCATATTCCATTGATTTATCGATGCCTCTCCGCGGTTTTCTTGTCCACCCCCTCCCGGGGTCTACCCTACCGCCTTCGTTCCGCGCCTCCACTTTCCCTGCGTCCCGACTCGCTTCTTATTCGCAACTGCTTTCTAACGCCGGGGCGGTTCTATTTTTATTAACCGCGGGCGCGATAAAAATTAAATTGACGGCAGATCGCGAGTTTTCCGCGCGTTCATCATTAATTAACCCCGTTCGCGGTGAGTTGGCTTCCTTGGGTGTACGCCGATCGGTTTCACTGCAGTTTGCTCGAAAAAAAAAAAAGAAAAAAAAGAAAAAAAAACTGACGCTCCGTTATCTTTACAACCTCCGCGTTTCTTTCGACGTCCCGTTGCCCCGTCGTTGTCGTCGGCGCAGTTTGTTCCCGTTTCCCCGCGTGTTACTCACGGCTCACTACTTCCAGACAAACATAACGAGGCGCATACCGAACTTCTCCCCCGCGTTCTCCACCCGCGTCTTCCCCTCGCTCTCGGCTAGGGGAGGAAAGATACATATAAAGTGCAATATCGATATCCATATCGAGATATTCCCAATATCGTCGTGAGTATATCGAGTGTGGCGCGACACGAGGGGAAATGCCTGTTTGGACGTTGCGCGATACGCGTGTCGTTGTGCATCAATGTGGCTCGTACGAGCGCGTTATATACCGTCCCGAATATATGCGGAGTCGTCCCGACATCGCGGGGAGGGTTGAGAGAGAGCTCAGTTTGACGAAAGTAGGAATAAAAGAACGGTCTCTAAACCGTCAGACGTGCATGCCGATTCGGCTGCGATCGCCAGGCCGCGCGCAAGTACTCGACCGTGTAGACTACGCCGCGTTCCTCGCTCCCTTGCGAGTCGACGAAGTCGTAATGGTTAAACGCGAGAGTAGTCGAATTAAAAAAGGAATTAAAACGGATCGCTCGACTGTACTACGCGTTTTTACCGGGAAAAAAAAAAGAAAGCCGGCATTGAATTCTAGCCAGGCGAGTGACTATTATTCTTTTGCCTCCACTTCGAGCCATTGAATCGATTAGAGGGCGATATCGGCCTGGGAGAAGCGGCGTATCCTTTCGGAGTAACGGATCATTAGCATTCCCTCATTTAATTTAGATTAGCGGCGGCTGAGGGGGAGGGGGAGGAGGGTGTAAGGGCCGACGACAACCATATCCGACCCAACTTCCGTCGGCGTTTTCCGCCCACCGCTCGGGGGAAAAGCCCGCGGGAAAAGACCGGCGCTCGCGTAACACTTTGTTTCGCCGGCGCGCATAATATCATGTAGATGCACCGTGTCGTTTCGCCGCGAATGGAAATTCGCCCATTTCACGGGGAAAAGTGTTTCGATAGAAATTCACTGGCGTGTGTCGCGCTAGCGGGGCGTAGCCGACCGCGCCAGGACGTCGCGACGCTATGTTAGAATCGTTTCCATGCGGCGATAGCGTGCGCCACACGAATCGAATAGAACCCGGATGAGATAAGCGAACGTGTTCTCGTATGCGCGGAACGGTTTGGCGTCGGACGACGGAAGTATCTCCCCGCGGTTTGAAGGATAGTTCGATTTCGAATCCGGCGTATCTCTCTCTCTCTCTCTTTCTCTGTCTTCCTCTCGCCCATTTGTAAGAATTCGCTTGTCCGGAAAGCTCCCGCGAAAGATCGGTATACGGGTACCTCTCGCCGGTCTCGCTCACCCGAAGTAAAAAATCGCCGCTGCTACGCACACGTGGTAGTCAATCAAGAGAGAAATTTAATTACGCCGTATTTGACGAGAACCGGATATGTACGCGCTCCGTGAATGCATATTCGCGCCGAGCGTATTACAACGGCCGCGCGCGCGGCCCGTGCCGATCAATACCGTTTGCGCTCGCCGAAAATCGTCCGTTAAAAGGGGGACCCGGGAAAAACGGCAGTGACGATTAATTAATACGGAATGCGCCCGGCATCGCAGTATCGAATGTGATTATCATAATGCACCTTAATTCGATGAACGTCCGGCCCGAAACGGGTCGCGCGTAATTGCACAAACATGGAATATCAAAGCCGGTTTGCCGGCACATGCGTGCTACGCGTGTCGCTCGTGCCGCATATCCGCATATATCCGTTCTTCTCTCTCCAACTTTATCTAAACGGATCGGTGCCCGCGTCGATGTGTGCAACCGTGCTCCCGCGCCCGTCGATTGAAGTATTTTCCTGCGTATCTCCGAAAAACGACCGACGTCCGACCGCAAAATCAGTCGCGCAGTCGTGGACGCGACGTTCCCTCATTCCTCTCCCGCCGATTGATCGATACGATCTGTGCCACGTCATATTTTCGCTTCTTCCAATTTTTCTTCCTCTTCTCTTCTTTTTTTTTTTTCCTCCCCCGCGGCACAACGACGGCGTTTTTCATTCCCACGCCGCCGCGTAATTGACAAAGGTATTCGCGCGATTTTGCGAATCAATGAACGTCGCGTCGTCGCCGCGCTCCATTATCCTCTCTAATTGTATATGTCGCGATTTTCTACGGCCGACGACTATTTGATCTTTTTTGTCAGCAATTAGGATTTATCCTACATTAACGTCGAATTATCCGAACAATCTTATCGGAATTCCGCGCAGCTCCGACGTGAAAACGGGTTGTAATTTACAATTACGTGTAATACAATCGGCCGAGCGTAATGAGTCTCTTACCGTCTCTCCGTGGGTCCACGCAAATTAATCAGAAGTGCCAATTTTTTTTTTTTTTCTTTTTTTTTTCCGCGCGCGAAGAATGCAACAACGCGAAACTCGTAGAACGGCAAAGCGCGAGGCTCGCGGAGCGCATTAACATTTCTCATTTGCCCTAATTCGGCCTGTTAGGGAAAATTAATTAGCTCGCTACAGAAAAATGCGAAACGAGTTTAGTGCCCGAAGAAGCGCAGCATCAAGACTTATTCGAGATCTTAATCTAGCAAACAAGATCCGTCAACATACAAGACGTAGACGAGAAAATAGAAGTTGATGCCGGGCGCGCTGGGTGTCGCGGGGTAGGTGGCGAGCGGGACGCGGAATGGAACCTGGAAATTCGAAATTCTAGCCGGGGACACTCGCAAGGAGAGAGAGAAGTTTGCGAAGGAGTTGTTTACGCGGAGTTCCCCTCGTCGGTAACCTTTCGCGGCGTAAGGGTTGGCAAAGTCTTGCCTCGGGGTGCTGTAAAATACCGGTTAAACGTTGTCGCCGCGTTAAAATTCTAGGCCCCGAAATTTGCGTACACGGTGGTTTTCGCGGAAAAGCAGGGAGGGGGGGGAGAGGTTTTCTATATTTTATTCGGGAATATAACGTATGCAGGAGTCCGACGCGTTCTCGTAAAACGTCGCGGCACTTCGACGATATTTGCCAGTTACTTAATATTTCGCGAGAGCTTTTCCTCGAACGTCACTTAATTTCATCATTCGCGTTTATAGTAGACGCAAACGGTCTTTAATTATATTCCACCCTCTGGAAAATTAAGAATTTGGCGCAATAAATAACCTTTTAATCAGTGGATTCCTCACTATCCACCCTCGGAGGAGAGAGAGGAAGCTAGGGCGCAAATTAGCGACGGGGCTGCGCTATCTTTTCGCTATTATCTTAACCCCTTTTCTCTCTCGAATTTATCGCCCCTAGTAATTAATTACTGAAGTCGATCCGTACTCGGTGCTACCGGTCCGATGGCCGTCGTCAAAAATAATGTGAACGGATGTAAATTAATAGAGCGACAGCAAAGAACGCGACGTGCTTTAATAAATTAAAATACAATAATTCAGTATACTTAATTCGAGAATTTAATTTAATAAGCAATAAAATGTGTTGAAGTCGTATTTTATGGAAGCCTTGCAGAATTTATCTGGCAAAACTGTCCAGCACTGAGTTAGAGATGTGACTCTCGAAACGTTTAGGTGTTAAACAATTATTCCTGGTTAATAACGAGCTTGAAAAGCTCGATGTCTAAATGTTTTTTCGCCGCGTACTAACCTACTACGCGTACCGACTTAGCTAACGCGCGCTCGTAACTTTTTTTTAATCCTTTCTCGCGCGTGTTTTATGCGTTTTGTCGACGCTTGCATTTGATCCGCGCGCGCGCTTGTATCTTCTGCCAAGGAGGAAAATTAAAAAGAAAAAAAAAAAAGAAGTTTTTATCTTTCGCCCATATATTCTTTCTAAGATATTAATCTTTTATTTAATCTACTACTCGCGGAGTTATCCGTGATTCGGGAGGGTGTAACAAAATCTACTACGTTCAAACTTAGGTTGAGACTAAGCTATACGATATTGCGCTGCATGAAACTTAAGATATTTTTCTTCTTCTCACGAATTGAGATTATATTATGAAATAAGCCTTATTATTTGCTCTTTCTTTATGCCCCGCCGTTTCCACGGTGTGTGGCCGTTCTTGCGATAAGCCAGATAAGAGCTGGCTTGGCATTCCGCGGGGGACGACCTCGGGGGAGAAAAGCGAATGTTCTTTTGAGATAGTATATCGCTGCGAGAATGACTCGTCATTCACCGCCACAGGAAGACGCTAGGCTTTCTCGACGTTGCGATCTAACGTTTTTAAATCCGATCCCGATCGACTCGTTCTATCGTTAAATTCCCACTCGTCCACCGTCGATTGGGTGACGTTTTGCGTCACCCGTACCCGCGCGTAGTACACGCCGGGGCGCCGAAATTTCGCGTGATTACGGTTTTCAAGCACGACATATCGAGATAGTTGACGCGATAACGCGCGAATGCGAATCGGAGGCATTCGTAAATGATGGATCATTCTTTCCGAAATCTCGCCCTCTCTCGCCGGTTGCCAGCTGCATACGCGTCCATCCATCATGTTATCTTCTGTAATGGATATGCATCTTCGCGCAGGTAATGAATAACGTGTCGGGCGTATATGAGTTTTTTCATTGCGGATGACAAAACGTGTTTTGTCATCGGTCACGCGGATTATTAATTACGGGGATTATTTAATAATAATTTCAGCCTGATCGATTTTAAGAATCATTCGGCGCGGTGCTGAAAAAACTTCCGCCGAGGAACTCTCATTATTATAATGGCGTTCGTTAAAAAGCAGCGTCCCTTTTTTTTTTTCTTTTTTTCTTTTTTTTTCGGGACTCGCACGTGGGGTGGCGTCAAGGGTTAACTGTCCCGCCGCAAACCTCGCGCGATAAACCCTTGCTCGCAATTCTCGCTCAAAGTCGTTACGTCCGCTATATATCACGCGGAACGAGTTTACTTCATGCCGTAATGCCTACGCTGAAATGATTTTATGGCGCGATTCATTTTCGGCCGAAACGCACGTTCTCGAAAAATCTCTGATTCCCGCGCAACAGAGTTATTCTCTTTTTCCGCGTGCAAACGGTCGGGCTTAACATTTTACAGTACAGAATAAATCTGGAAGCTTAAAATAAAAATACCGCGGCGCGCGTATTACGCTGGGCGCGGCTGGCAACGTTTCGCGCGTGCATGCGAAATAAAGATGACGTACTTTTGGGTACTTTTTTTTTCCCCTTCCAACTATCTTGCATTTGTCTGTGCAAGAGTCTTGCGATAACGTTTGTTAAAAAAATTATTCGACCGATTAAATTCATTCGAACGTTCAATATGTCGATTTCCGCGTGTCTCGGTAATAAACATAGCAATTTATCCGAGGATCCATTAAAAAAGGTTACAAGGCGGAAAATCCAGAGATGGGTTTAATACGAAATTTCGTACGTGAGCCTTTTCGTTTAGTCGCGTATTCTTGGGTCGTAAAGTTTCATAGCAACGGCCCGGACCCTCTTGCCCGGGATACGTAAGAAAGTGTCGCGAACACTTGGAACGGTAGCGTACGAGGCTCTTCGATGTCGATTCACTCGAAGGTCGAGATTTTAAGGGTCGAAACGACTCGGGATCGCTCGTTCGAGGATCCTTATCCTCGATACGGCGGAACGATTCCGGATGACTGGACGGACGATCAAGGTTCTCGAGAGGGGCGGCGACGAGGGGGAAGACGCTATAAGAATTCTCTGGTAGACACGGGAAGTCCGTGGAATCGTATTCCAAAACGTGCCTCGACGTTACGATAATGGCGGCAAACACTCTCGCTCACGGACCATTAGTCAAAAATGTTCGGATTCGTTGCCGCGCTGTCGTCGTCGCGATGCAAAGGCAACCGCGGCGAAAGGTAGAGCGCGGAGGATGAGCACGCGTATCCGGACAATAGCGTAGTAACCGTTCTATTCTGCTCTCAGGCGACTGCAATCACTAGCAATTTGCTTCTGTTCCATGAAACAACGTTCTATGGTTCGAGACAATAGCCCGTAATGGTATTTTTTTTTTTTTTTAATCCACATTCGAATTAGATTCATCTGCGATCTGCGCGATCACGTTGTAGCGAGCGAAAATTTCTTTTCTTTCAAGCGCGACCGAATAAGCGGCGCTTGATATACGCCGGAATATGAATACAATTTTCACGGTTCTTCCGTGTCTTTTTATGAGCACGTGAATATTTGGGGGTCGCATTATTTCCGTTTTTACGCCGCGGCAGCAGATCGCTCGATAATAGACGATTACGCGAGAACGCCGAATAATGGATGCAGGATCAAGTGCCGGCGTACCTTATGAACTCTCAAAGCGGTACATGGCACGAACGTATGTTTGCTGCGTCCCCATACATATGTAGTCGTCCGCAAAAGTTTCCTCGTTTGCCCGCCACTTTGCCGGTGCACACGTACTAATCCGTTACTCGTAATTAGAGTCGGATTGCCAATGGTTTAATCCCTCAATGTCAGTGTCCGCTTCGGCGGGAGGAGCGAGTGGCCGGAGATGGGGAGGGAAGGGGGGGGGGAAAGGAGGAGGAAGATAGCGAAAGGAAGTGAGAATAGGAATCCGACGAAGGAGAGAGACGGAAGAAGTTACCGCGGTAGAGTAGACCGAAAGGTACACGCAGTATGAAGGGAAACTGCCATCGCAACCTTCTTCGCTCCCCGGCCGACACTTTGAGTAATAAGATTAGGAGGCGTCTCTACTCAGTCCGAGCGGGCGAGATAACGTCATTGCGAACCAAATGGACCGAGATATAGATAAGGGATAATTAGGAGAAAAGAGACAGACGGTACGGAAGCTGGACGAAGAGAAAATGAGAACGAGAGATACGGCGCGAGAAGAGAAAGAGAGAGAGAGAGAGACAAAAAGGAAAACGAGAGAGACAGCGGCCCGACCGGGGTGCCGCAAGGATGACGTCGGACATTTATTACTACGGATTTTACAATGAGAGCTTCTCGCCTCCGTTCGCCGCGTGAATTTTGTGTGCGTTTCGTGCAACCATATCATCGGTCTATCACCGTACTCCCGAGCGATGTTCGAAACTCCGCGGCGACGTAAATTATGCAACTCTTTATTAACTAATCAAATATTATGCATTACAATATTTATCGAGCTCGCGCGAATTCACGGGGAATTTAGATCCTATCAAGATTCTGACGCGACATGCATATTTTAAATATCTAATTAAAGTGCACGCTGTTTCACGCACAATTATATTAAAAAAAAAAAAAGCAAAAATAGTAAGAAAATTTATATTTCAACGCGCAAAGCAATAAAATATTCTATAGCTTTGTCGAGGTATGTAGCTTAGAGTTCAAGCGCAACACCGTGATAGTGTAATAAAATCGAAATAGAGTCGAATAGCTCCGACGTCACATCGGTCTCATCAACGAGCGCCCGCACGCATAGGAGATATCGCGTCATTAAATCGCATTTGCATATCACTGATCCGGTGAATAGAGGTCCTGCCATGGCTCACTGGAGCCAATTAAAATTGACAGCGCTGGCATCCGGAACTTCTCTCTCTTTCTCTCGCACCCTCTTTCTCTTCCTTTTTTTTTTTTTTTTCTCCCCGCATAGAGTAGGTACGCGCGAGCACGCGTGTTAACGGCGCGCTATCGGTGATCGGCAGTTCGTGGTGGAGGCGCGAGAATTGAAGCGCACGGCGAGTCATCGCTTCAATATATCCGAATAAGACAACATTATAAAACAAAAGAAAAAAAAAAAAAAGAATGCTTTCGTCTCGGCTAAACCGGCCGGCGCGAATCGCCGGAGGGGTGATTTTACGGACTAACGCGCGGGTTTAATCGGTCGGAGTTTAAGAAAGGTAATTTCGGTGCACCGCTCGCGATGAATTGCCTCGAAAATCGGCGGTACGGATCGACGGCGCACGTGGAAACAGGCGAAGCGAAAAACACCATTCGCCGAACGAGATGCGAGGATGGGAGGTGCAGTCGTATAAGTTGTCGAAGCAATCGGAGGTATACGATTGATCTGCGGAAAATGGAAGCCGCGCTCCTCCGGGGAAAGAAATTTTCCTGTCAAAGGGAAGTCGTTTCATGTAAAATAAAAATTGCCCGCGCGCGATACGTGTTTACGCCGGCATCGAGTTACTCTTCCTTAATTTGTTACTTCATCAACGGTAAAATATCCGCGATCTGTCGCGAAACATATTCCGTCGGGCGTTTGCGCGACAGAGACTCGAGCGTTCCGTTCATTTTGTTGAAGGGGGAGGAAAAAGTGGAAAGAATAATAAACGAAAAGTTTTGCGCACGGTGCTCGCTGCAAAGCACGAAAGCTGACAAGCGAGTACGAAACGTCGCGTGATATTTAAACAGCATTTTTACGCAAAGCGTATACGTTGTATATTTAAAAAACATGCGCGGGATATATTTATACCGGCCGCTTTATTTCTCAAAGCGGGGAACTTGCCGCGATTGTTGCATCTCGCGTCGAGAGGGATCGTGGGCCGACGGTATCTTTCAATTAATGTTTGCGCAGTGTTCGATATTTAATATGGAAATTCTTCGGTACTTCGCCTAAGTAACGGAACTACGCTCTAGGTCGATCTAAAATTTCTGGACTCTCGTAGAACGCCCGCTGAAAGCTGCCGTTATCGATTTTATCTATTGGGTATTTCTCGACAGGTACTCAACCCTCTCCACCCACGCCGCCCTGCTTTCCTCGTCGGCCTCTTACGCTACCCGTGTTCTCTTTCATTCTGTTCTCCTTTTCAACCTAGGGTCCCATCCTCTAAGCCGCATTGTTGTTTCGGAACAGCGGCACGGTATTTGCTCTCCATTTTCCGTCGTATTTACATTTAATTTATACTCAACTGCAGTCTTCGCTTGTTATTTGAGTACAGCGAGAAACATATGGATTACCGATATGAAAAGAAATGTCCGCGGCGTTTTCGAATCCCGATAGTAGGACGCGGGGACGCGAATTGCAAAATGGATTTATCTCGCGCGACGCCGTTTACAGCTCCGCCGCCGACGCCGCCGAGCGTTTCCGTCCCCCAAGTGTTTACCGTTGATTCTAACCGCCGTCCCGTCGGATACTCCATCCGGCGGATGACAGAGTTCCGGGAACGACAGAAATGTGATTTTTCGCTTTTTATCGAGCCGCGGGTCGATACGCACTTAATGAACTCAAAGTGTAACCTTCCCCGCGCGCGCTACATCGCCGGTGCGTTGCCTACCCTCGGTTGGTTTTAGAGCACCCGCCTGGTCCCCCTTTCCTCCCTTCCTCCCACCCGGTGGCGGTAGTGGTAGTTCCCGTCAAACTGCTTCCACGGCTAATATTTACATTTATTAACTCTCTCGTCGTAAATGAAATTTTCAGATAACTTTTAGGATATAGCCTGAGGGTTATAATGCTATCCGACCGCCCCATGGTCGCCCTCGACGTGCTCAACGTCGGGGTTTGCGCGCGTTCGCTGTCTCCCGTCTCCCTCCCCCTCCCACCCACTCCCCCTCGCCCGACTCTTTTTCGTTGCTCTTGTTGCATTGTCAGAAGCAGATTAGCCAATAACTACTCCGACGGGGTAAACCTCCGTCATGGGCTTAAAGGACGGCGGTGCCTCTGATTGAGGGCTCCGCAATTTTTCCCTTCTTTTTTTTTTTTTTTTTTAAATTCGTTTCTACCTCTTCGGTAGCCTCTTTACTCCCCTTCGCTGTCGGTTAGATTTTCGGGGTACGCCATCAATTCTGTCAACTGGCGCGCATCGCGTTGACAACCTGCGCGTAATAACGACGTTTTTGTAATGCGAACAAGAAAATAAGCAGGACAAGAGGCGACGGAGGGGGAAGTTTTGAAAAGTATAAATGTTGCAATTGCGGGGGGGAAAAAAAAATAGAAAAAAAAAAAAAAAACACTTTGTAAACTGCGTGTGACGGTAGTTAACGGGTATATCATGGTCAAAATATAAGGGTACAAAGGCTGCGGTTTATTCACAAGCACGATTGCCGCGTATACAGAACGCAATCCGCGAATGGAGAATTGACTGTTAATTGTTTCGTTACATAACTATTGCATATTACATAACGTATTCGCCCGTGGCAGCGCGCCACGTCAAAGCCACGATATACATTGTTCTCATATGCATCGTTTTAGACAAGCCGCTCTCTGAAACGTTGCCAAAATTTCACGTCCTGTCGTACTTTTCACGACTCTAACGAGTGCGCAAATTCGCGTTACGCCGCGCCATTCACGCGACGTATACAAGTTTCGGGTTCGGAGTTGAAAATTTCGCAGCGCCCGGCCGCACTTCCTTTGATTTCGTCAAAAATTGTGCGCGCCTGAAAAGTTGGGATCTCAAATAAATAACGTAAGCACGTTGATTGGTCTAACGAACTCGTTAACGAGAAAAACATTTCCGTCGGCGCTCGCGTTCTGATACTCTTGATTACTCGGGAAAGCGGATTCTTTTTACTTTTCTGACTGGATGGTTTTGCGCCTGCGGGTCATCGAGCTGGATAATGAAACATGCAAATGGAAATGAGGCAGTGCTGTGTCAGATAATATTATGACTGTCCACAAGGAAGAGCGAACGCTCGGTCATTTCACCGTACAGACTTTCAACGATGCTTTTACCATCAGCATTGAAATTCTCACACTATACTTTATTATTGTAGCTTTCGCGGCGGATCTTAACATCCGAGCCCCTCGTTCGCGAAAAATAATACTTGATCGTTATAATCGGCAATTTGTAGAGAAAATGGGCGCAGTTTTGTTTTACCTTTGTCAATAGAACGAAATTTAACACCTGAATTCGATACGCTGCTTGGGACATTCGATTAGTTAGCCGTTGTGTCAAAATGTATTTCCCATCGCTCTCGTCAAAATCTATTTCCTATTGCAGTTATTTCCACCAAAAAAAAAAAAAAAATATAAAATAAAAAAAAACCTCAAAAAAAGAGAAAAAAAAAGGAAAAAGTCCCGTGTTCATATTAAACTGAAATACTGTAATTCGAGAGGTGAAATATTCCCGCCGTTAAAACTCCGACGCATTTTCAAATGAAAAATCAATACCAACTTCGAGGTTGCTTTGCGCTTTCGAAATTCGAGTCGCGAGGGGTGAAATTCGAGCCATTATGCAGCTTATTGCCCGGCGCGGGATTTGCGCAACTCGCCGGCACACTTGAGGCAAACTCGCGGCGGATCCGCGCGGAAAAACGAGCGGGGATTCCACGGCGTGTGACGCAACAAGCCGCGACAGGGCGCATCTAGATGCATTCGCCGCGAACTATTTTGCAAGAAGGTAATAGAGGAGGATTCAATATTTCCTCTCGCAGCGCACCGCGGCTCGGTATCGCCATGGTTACGGCTTCAGTCATGCGGATTGCTTTCCTTCTCCTTCATGTTTTCGTTGTTTGATGCCGTTTTCCTTGGCGGAGCTTCTCACTCAATCCCCGAGCTATCGCTCGCAATACTGCTCGCCAACGCGTATCATTTTACAAATTTTCCCTTTATTCCAGCCGCGCCGTTGTTGAGCGCGCGTCGCGCCTCCCGAGCGCCCCATTCCGTCCACGTAGAACATAAAACTCTCGTCGTTCCACTTGCGGAAGCGTAAGAACAGATTGATACGAAAGTAATAACACATCCGAAAAATTCAGTATGGGCGAAAGCGCGCGAGGGAGGTTTAATATTTAAGATCTACCGGAGACGTTTTAACGCTGCGCGTGACGTGATGTAATAAATACGGACCTACCGGTCAATTATCGTCGGGCATCGTGTTTGCCAAGTACATAGCGTACAATCGCGCGATAGTATAAATTCTTACGTGACAGTTATTGCAAAACCAACCGTCGTAAAATCGTTCGGACGTCGCTGGCACGGGCACGCACGTGCATCGTTTACCGCGCGAGACGACTTTAGCGTCACTAACAAATTTCCGTTCGCTTCTCGCGGAGCGCGCGCTGCTCTTAATTACGGTCTTTGTTATTCCCAGTTATTTATGTCGAGAGGACTCGTTCCTCTTAGTTTCTTACTCGCGTTTTGTTCGCAGCGCTCCGCGCTACCTCGCTTTTGTTTAATGGTCCTGCCATCATATTCTTCGGTGCCTCGAGTCCGTGCTATTATCTTCTCAACGACGGCGGCGATCCCTGGGCCAGGGCGCTCCCTCGCCGTTTACTTAAACTTACCGTATTCATTATTAATGTCGGCGCGATATTTGCGCCGTGCCGCTCAGATAGCGCCCGGTGCTCGGGCCGCGTTTTACATCACGCGCGCGGTCTATCGCGCTTTGATTTTCGTGCACGGAGACCTTATCAGCATATCGCGGCTATCGCAAAGGTCGATATTCGGCGCACAGAAGTTCGAAAGCGATGGGATTTCGCGGGATAATATTGCAGCCGCATTGAGGGGTCGGTAACATTGTACACATCTAGAGGAATACGTTGTAGCATGATATGACCATAGAGATCATGTGTAAGGGGCTCGCTGTATCACGTGACGCTCGTATTTCATGACCGACGTAATATTGATTTTATCTTTGGCACCGGACCTTCATGTCGGACCCGTCGTGTGGACAATACGACCGTTTAATAGCGCTCGACATCGTAATAAATGGTCAGGGCTGTAGATGAAAACAAATGACTTCCGGCGGCAGAAGTCGCCGTAGCGCCGGTATTAATTCGTTAATTTGTAACTCGACCTGCCGTTAAGTGCTTATTAATTTTCACTCGATTTTAATGTGCGATTAAAGTTAATTCACGTATATTTAATAAGAGTACCTTTTCCTTTGCGAACGAAAATTATTTTCGCGACTGCTGAAAAATCTCTCGCGATATGAAATAAAACATTCACATCGTGTTGCCAATAAGGATCGGGGGAGAGGAAAAAATTATAAAAATTTACATATAATTGAATTGATATTGTATAATAATTAATATTTGTATTGTAATTAATTTATAATTATTAATTTTCATTTAATAATCGCGTCCTTATTAAATACATAATTAATGGGAATAGTTTAACGACGAGATCCATCAATGTACAGCAGTGCCTGACGCGTAATTCTTTTATAATCTTGGATATTGGAGGTGGCTGTGCGCGAAATTTGCATAAAGCGCATTAAAGCGTTTCCACAGATGGCTCAGCAATAATCACGACGTAATCCTCATGGTCCTAGATGCACTAGATTCACTAGTAATCGATTGATTTCGCTGTGATCGGCTTAAATACTACGTTAATCACTCTAGCGAGATGCTGTTGTGTGAGGAATTGCTATATAAGACCGACATGTTTATCCCGCGTG
The DNA here is from genome assembly GCF_019399895.1 of Cardiocondyla obscurior. NCBI lineage: Eukaryota > Metazoa > Arthropoda > Insecta > Hymenoptera > Formicidae > Cardiocondyla > Cardiocondyla obscurior. The sequence continues at coordinate 4,049,127 of NC_091883.1, forward strand.
CGAACGAATATATTCTGTAACAGGGAATCGTAATTTTCACCGCCCGTCGAAGATAATGCATGAATAGAAGCATTTATTATGCCTCGGCTGTTATTCTTCATCGGTCATTTTTCTTTTTTTACGTACAGATGCATTTATGCTTTTCATGTAGCGAGATACCGTACGCAAATACTTGCTCATAAATTCTTTTTTTTCGACATAACTGCGAACCAGAAAACTGATTTTACAAACGCGAAAGACTAGCCGGGCGGAGGTAACCTCCCCCTTGAATTATCCATTTTGAAATTGTCTGTACGTCAGCCTAGAGGACGTATCGATTACACGGTGTCCGAATTATCTTGAGAGGCAAGGATCCAGGGGCTGCGCGGGATTTGGATTGGGGTAGACATACCCCACGGCTAGCGTGTCACCACTTTAATTACATCCATCCTGCGCAGTGCCCTCCCCGTTCGCTCCTGTACCCTGTGGCTCTCGTCAAACCGTTACCGAGCTATTTTCCATGTAACACAACCTCTCTGAAACATTCGCGTTCCGGTATTTACGTACGCTTATACACTCCACTTTCATATATTTCCTGAAGGGTAAATATTTAACAAGAGGAAAAAAAAAAAAAAGAAAGAAATTCTTCTCAATATTATTTTGCAGCTTATATTCACCTTTGCGAGATTTTAATTAAAGAGCACGAGCGATCTGATTAAAAAAAAAAAGCCCTGGCTTTTTCTGTAACAAAAGGTCATGAGGTGTTCGAAAACCATTTCATAATGCTTATCACTACTGCTCGCGTTATAGACGGTAATGTAAAATTTTTATCTTCAAGTTTTTCTAGCGAATAATAATTTCGTCGGAATTATTTAGGGATACCAAGAGGAACATTTAAAACAGAATATATTTCGTGACGAGGCTACGGTATGTTTCCTGGTAAATTGTAATGTCCATTTTTTAATAAGCGCTTTTATTTCGCGGAAAATTGTCGCCTTTATCAGCTCTCTTAAAAAATTTTTTTTTTTATTAATTTATTTTTTCCGAAATAATTTCAACTGATAACGCTGTCTATTATAAAACATTCGTACAATACAAGAGTTCATAATCAAATGTAAACCATGATTTTCGCGTGCATTGAGCAAAAATAGTTTACCGCCTCTACTGCTCGTTACAACGTTCCCCTCACCTTTCCGCTCTTGCATTCTATCCCTCTCGTCACGCTCACGAATAATTCAAGCATTTCGTTACATCCGTGCATGATTGGCCGATTTCGATATTAAATGCGAGCGAGCAAATACTCGTTCCACAGTCCACTCGACATACCCATCTCTATCGGTCTCCCTTCTTTCTTTTTGCTCATATCGTTCCATTCCAACCGGACTCGGCTGTTTCACGCTACTCGGCTCTTTCATTCGTGCACCGCTTTCATTTCGCGTATTAATTGGAAACAACTCCAAAATGATACCGGACGCGATGCTTTATGCGCGTAAATATTCCGGCCGGAATTTAATATCGACCATGGTCCTTCCCGGCAAAGTGTAAAAATACCACGATTATCCTCCTCCTCCTCCCCCCCCTCCCCCTGTAGAATATAGATCCACGTCGAATAGGCGCATAACTACATTTATTTTCAATATTTACAGCTCGTTTCCGATTCCGATTTCAATAGTAGCCCGTTTGAATTTCCGAATCGTGCTCGGGCGGCTCAAGTAAAAATTATTATCTCATTAAATATTATTCCGTCATTATTTGGCCGGCAGTGCGTCCTTAGGAATTATAAATTAATCGTATTTCTATGAATTCGAATTAAGCGTCGGTCAAGACGTGTAATTTGTTCGGAGCGTTACCGCCGTCTCTGTCAAGAGTAAGCGCATTCCATTCGAACGTAAAACAGACGGCGCACCGATACGTTAGGTATGTCTTCGAACTTAGTTCCGAATTCGGGAACCGGATTCGCGGTGGGGCATCGAACTGCGGTCTCTCTTCGACGCATCTTCCTTTTGGAGTTGCGAGCCGAGTTGAACACGAAACTACGTTGTTAGGGAAACTTTCCTTGCTAGTTAGCCGGCGCCTTTCTCGGGCTTCTCGCAACCCTTTTGCGTGGCATAATTGAGTGTCACCTAGACATAACAAATGGACCCGGCGCGGAGGAGACGGAAAGATGTGTAGGGAAAGATGGGAAACACGACGGTTTCAGTCTTCACTGTCGGAAGCTCGCCCTATGGCACCGACGTCGCATGGGTCAAGTTACTTGTGACTCGTTTCTGATTAATGGATGTACTTGTTTAACATGCTAGACCCAGGTCACGTTTGTCCACCAAATGTCCGTGTTAATGTCCACGCTGAAACGTTAACCGGCGTCCGTAGAGGTACGCTGCTCGTCGAAGTTCCAAGTATTTCGAGGAATTATTTCAATCTAATTCGCGACGCGACGCGAATACCATAACGCTGCTTCACTTTTTAGTATTTAATATTTAACATTTTAATATAATGTTTGTTTTAAAAATCAGACCGTCACTCCAATTGCATCGCAGAAACTTGATTTAAAAGTTTGACGAACTAAAAGTATAATATATATTCGTTCTTTTTTTTTTTTTCTTTCTTTTTTCTTATTCTTGTTCTTATCATAAAACATGGTATAATGAAACAGCTTTAAAAGAGAACGACGTTTGAGGTTGATTACTAGACACGGTTTACTACAATTTTGTAATAACCTTTGAACAAAATGTAGTTTTATTACATGTAAAATTCGCCATGCGCGAAAAGTTCCCTTTCTAAAGTGAACCCTAAGAATCAGGTCGGCACAATCTTCGTTCACTTACTTAAATAAACTTCTCAACACTCTGTAAGGCATCCGCGCATGAAAATGTTAATAAGGCAAGTTTTAACGAGCTCGAAGCCCGCATCGACCTGACCAATCGGAATTTTATGCTTCTCGCTTTTGCCGTTTGCTTTTTACAAATTTTGGTTGATCCGACATAAAGCAGTACGATTTTTAATTATAAATGGTTTCGTAAAGTCACGTTTAATTTGCAATTAAAAAATTAAAAAAAAAGTCCTCGCTATTTCGTGACTTATATATCTCTCGTTTGAAATGTTTACGAGCTGCTAAATAGTAATTATAATAATAATGCATACGCATCAGGACTTAATTAAATTCATTACGTTATTAACATTAATATCACAATTATTGTTCAAGTTCGTAATAACTAGTATTATTCAATTTAGTAGTTATTCATGACTAACAAATGCTACCAAATCAGTCGGTTGAATAGACGACGAATCGACTACTGCGCCTGCATCATTCCCCGGGATTAAAAGGGCCAGCTTTCGGAATTAAAAATCCTTGGATTCCCGAACGGTTCCCGCATCCTCTCCCGCCCGCGCTCGCCCACCCGTCCGCTACTTTTATTGGCCCCTCGAGCTAAAGGATGGATATTGCATTATCCGCTCAAACAAACCCCGGACGGCTTCAGTCGGCTAGCTTAAAGGTGAACCAACTCCGGGCTCAGTCAAAGTCGATAATAGTCGCCGCTGAGGTGTGTTAGGTTAGAAAGGTGGAAAAGGTTGAGGACGGAAGGAGGATCCGGAGGGTGTGATAAAGTCGTTATACAGGCGACACCTGCAACCCCCCTGCGCGCCCATCCACCTTACTGCCCTTTCCTTCCCCTCCCCCCCCGCCGTCGGTTCACTCCTCACTCCTCAACCTCTTCTTTAGTCCCTCTTCATCCTTCCTATTACGGGCACAATGTTAAAGGGACTCCCGACGAGATTGAATTTGCTAACGGAAAACGCGAGTGAGTGAAACGTATTTGCTTTTTATCCCTCACTCCATTGAGAAGTCCTGCACTCCTCCTCTCCCATTCCCGTTTCCCACTGGCTCTGCCGTTCCTGAAGATCCCGTTTCTCTTCTCCGTCCGTTCCCTCCCGCCGATCGACCACCTACCGACGATCCCCCTCGCCCCCCCTTTTCCCTCTTTTCCGCTCTTCCGCCTCCCCCTCCCCGCCCCAGGACCTGCAACCGATGTGACTACCCTTCCGTACCAGGTCTTCGGATCAACTCCCTCCACCGTTCTTCTTCGCACGTCTCGGCACATTTGTCCAACGTTAAGAAAGTGACTCACCGTCGAAATCCCACGAAGCTGATGCGTCCTGGCACGTTCAGGAAACTGATGTGATGTAAGATTTTTCCGAAGTATCCCTTGTTCCCCGGCGAGAGAGCGACGCCGATCCAACGACAGGCATTTAAATTATTAGCCGCTTTGAGGATTTCAAGTAGCGTAATTTCTTCTTTCTTTTTTTTTCTTTTTTTTTCTTTTTTTCTTTTTTTTTACGACACGATTTTTTCGGGGGGCTTACTAGCGAAATTAAATTGATAGCGCTACTTTAATATTACGTTTGAGAATATGATCTTTCTTTGATACGACCGGATAAAATAATATTTCTTTTCTTGTGCGAACAAGGTGAGCATTACGCAGCGTGTTAGACGGCAAGAGTGTCCGCGACTCGTGCCGCGTTCATTAGCCTTGCTGTTTATGGCAGAGTATACACGTCGTAAAGCGTGTCGAGTTTCTTTACTGTCTAACTCCCTCGCCTCGCTAAAACGTGCCTGTATAACGTACGGATTCTCTACTACATGTTATAACATACCGCTGTACAAGATTTAATTACTTTGCACAGTGTATTTAGCGACATTAAGTGAAATTAATTTATCGTGATTGCACGCCGAGGTCACTTGCAGATAATAGTTTGAAGTAATCAAATGTTGATCCTTGTACGGTTGAACGACGGTAGCTTCATTCTACAAAGTGGCCGAGTACCATTGTGTCAAAATTGTAAATTAGAATTTTGCATGCTTTAAAGCAATATATTATCTATTATAATAAAAATTAAGTAATAATAAAAATTAAGTAATTTTATTACGCGAAACAAAATTAAAAAAAAAAAAAAAAAAAGAAAAGACTATTAATTATTAATATTACATTGTATTTTGATTTGCAAATTTAATATTATTATCTGCAATGCTTCGCGTGGGGCCCCTTTGCAACGTCGGCTTTATCGTGCCCAATTGATCGTACGATCGAAAGGTGCCAGGGTGCTTTCCCGTGACGAACTTTAAGATAACGAGGGTGCCTCGCGGCTCGTCATGTTCCACCTCTAGCCGCAGCCGGTGGCTGGATATCGCGGCGCGAAGCGGCGAATAACTGTTGCCCGTACGAGCGCGACGACGCGGCATCGTGCCAGAAATCCGTGCTCCGGCACGACCCACGACCCCCGCATTTTCCAACTCGGGTTCTGGTATAGGCCGCAGTACTAGGCCGACGCAGGCCATCGCCAATGAGTGCATGTCTGGGGCGGAGCGTGGCCGTGTTCGAGCAGACGCGATTTCAACTTGCTATGTGCTACCGGGTAGAGACGGCAGCACTACTCGCGAAAAACTTGAGTCCGGTCGGCAGAACCGTTTCCTTGGACCGCTCTCGCGTTCCTCGCCGCCGCTTTCCCTCCGCAGCGCCGTGCGCCTCGTTGCCCTTCTGCCAATTAGTCGCCCCCGACGTTTGAATCGCGCGAAGCCGAGCGAGGCACGCAATTTGCCAGAATCATGATTCTCGATTGCAATAAAGGGACGCGTTGTCTCCGTTACGTCATGCTTCATCGCAATGCCAGATATTACTTGAACCGAGTAACGCAATTAGACATTAGCGCCGTACAGCCACGTGCGTCGATCGTATCGGTGAACGGCGGTAGCATTCTGCGCTTTTCTACTCCATTCACCGTGCCATGTGTTACGGATCGCCTGTTCTCACTCTCTCTCCTTTTGTCTGTCCGTGGAAGATAAGTAGCACCGAGCGCGAAAGTGCATTCGTTGCCGTCGATGTTGTCGCCGTCGTCGTCCTCGTCCTCGTCGTCGGTGGCGGCAGTGTCGTCGGCGGGTACAGACGTGACCTACTTGCGCTATTGACCTGTTGGCGACGCCTGATAGGCGAAGGGTTGAAAGAGGGAGGGCTGGGGACGGAAGAAGAGAGGTGGGTAGAGTCCAGGTGAAGGAAGTGGTGGGTAGGTACCGCGGGGAAAGGATAGATTGGACGGGGGGTGGGTTGGGGGCGAGATGCACTTGACGCATCAGAACGCGAAGAGAGTGAGGGACTGCCGCATGCGGTCCCAGCGCGCGCAGCCTACCACCCGCTCTAACCACCCTTTCCTGTATATATCCTGCACTCAGCTCGGTTTCAGGATTTCGTGTGTTGCACTCTCAAAGGTCTCGTCCCCTTACCTTTTCCGCTCCGCTCTTCGCGAGCGAGTAGCTTCTTCCTGCGGCGAGAAGAAAACGGAAATGCGACGTTCGGCGTCGTCACTTTTGTCGTCGATCGTCGCGCTCGCGAATTTGAAATGCATACGATAGAAAACTTTAAATTCGCAAATAATCGCGATATCGTGCTGGGTTTTATTGGGAGCATTATAAGCTCTTTTTTTTCTTTTTTTTTTATTTTTCTCTAATATTTTTAACGCAATAATATGAGAAGTCTAGATTAATAAAACGCTTAATAAAAATTAATTAGCGATTTATAAATATAACCGAGCAATATCAATTTAAATTACGCGAGATCGTATCTTTATTCAATAAGCTTTTAAACGAGCTTAATTTGTAATTAATTTCGTTACTTAGCTCCTTCGGCGATTTTATGATAAAAAATGTCGCATATATAGCAAAGCGACGCGTGAGAAATTTTCATCATTACAGATCGTAATATCTTATTTCGCTGTTTTCAGCGCACGTTCGAATTGCATTCGAAACAGTGCCATATTGAAGGAGGAAAATGCCTCTCCTCTCGCTCCCCGTTCTCATGTAAATCTTTGTTTGCTCGCAGAAGAAGGTATAAAAGGAACCTATTCTAAGATAGAAGATCCGTTCTTGGAATCTTCCTTTCTGTCTATAAATTTTACGGCATTCGCTCCTCTTGAATATTCGTAAAGTTTTCTCCCGGACTTACAGATACTTAAATCTTTATTTGCCCCCAAGGGAAAAATAGTCTCTCTGCGACACTATCACCTGGCTAGAAATCTATCTCACTACGTGTTTTAACATGACATTAATATTCCGATATACGTTAGGCATCGTGATTTACTCTCCGGCGCGATCGTAATGGAGATCGAAACGGCAGTGCGGCTCGCAGTTTTACGCGACGCGAAACCGCGATCGGCGGGGGAGGGCCGACTCTCGCGTCGCGTCGCAAATATCAATCTTCGTTATCCTTTTAATGATTCCGCGGGCTTTCCACGTGATGCCTCGACGCGAAAAAGCGCGAGTGGCCGTCGCTCTTTTACCAGGACGGATAAGACGCGCGCTGACGCAAAAAAACGCGCCGAGATCCCGGGCGAGCTCGACGGTCCGCAAGAGCGAAAGAAGTCCGGGGAGGTGTGTTAATTAAAGGTCTCCGAGCGCGAAAAGTTGCCGCGTGCGTTTTTCGACCCGCGCCACGGCGGGATGTAACTCGGTCCTCGTCAAGTTACTCCGGGGTTACGCCGACGGTGCGGGGCCTTTCCGCGGCACACGCACGCGTCACACGCGCGGCCCGGTGCACATAATGACGGTGGCGCGAGTGGTACATATATCCGAGTGTGCGCGTCACATACGCGGTTCTGGTACATATGTACATATGTAGCTGCGTACCTACTAGATGCACCGCTCTCTCGCTCGTACTGCCAGGCAGAATTCCGCTCGGCCCTATTACCTTCGATTTGTCAGCTGGCTGCAGACGATAACGCATTTCCCTGGTTCGTCCCATCTCTCACCCTTTCCCAGGCTGGCTTTATACCACCCGCACGGCCCCCGTGTCTCTTTCTCTCGCGTCGCGCCGCTCCCTCCTACCTCTTCATTTGCACGACCACCCTTTCTCTTCCACCCCCTCCTCCCTCCCCCCCCGTCACTTCCCGGTACCGCGCGCTCTCTTTCTCTTCCTCTATCGTATATTTACTCTTCTCTTTCTGCGTATGGCCATGTGCGCACTATGCAACGGAGTAATGGTTTCGCTATTGAATTACCATCAACTGCAAATTTCATTTTATTTTGGGAAAGTGCTGATACACACGCACGCACGCCACGACCGTGCGCGCCAAGACGAAATGAAATTTGTCAGGCTGTTTGTCGCACGTGATCGTTCCGGCCGACGTGGAGAAGTTTTTTTTCGGGAGATTAAAGGGCAGCCCGGCGAGAGATGGCCGCTACGTGAAAAATGATATCGCTCTCACGCACTCTCGGTTAAGTTATATCCTTCGAATATCTTATGTACACGCGCGTATCTATACATATGTAATATAGAAAGACGAGTTCATCGGAGACGCCGTTTACCGGCCCATTAACGGGATCTTTGGCGACCGAGCTCGCCGGCGATCTAACTCATTACTATTCCATTTTTGCAATCGCTCCGGTTACCCTTCATTAAATTCGCGAGCAGCCGGCGGGCGCGGGGTGCGAGGCCTGCCGAAAGAAAGGATTGGCAGCCGCTGAAGCATTCGCCGCGCGACGATCTCGAAGAGTAAGAAGCTTTCTCAAAACATTTGATTTGAATAATAAATCCTTATCAGAGATAGAGAAGAAGAGCCGCGCGAGATCCAATTACTACAGGGCGATGAATACCTATTCCAAGATAGACTTCTCTTTCTCTTTCTCCCTTCGCTTCTCTCTTCCGCCGTCTTCCCCTCGTTATTATTCTCTTTGCTTTCGCCATCCAACTGCTATCAGTACATCCTCCTCACTTCTTCCTTCTTCGTTTTCCCATTTGTAGCGAGCCGACTCGCTGTTTCCGCAATTTTCCCTTGGGCGATATGTGTCATTTACATTACGCGCAGTACACACAGGTGGAGAAATGGCATTCTGCGCGCTCGCACTTAGCATGCATCAAACATCTCTCTCTTCCTAGGCCTTGCTATCTCGCGTAACAGTTTAGCCGTTTGCAGTATCAGGAACAAAGACGGCGGTTCGAATCAAAAGGAGGAAGGTGCTTAATGCACGTACCGAATACACAAATTAATTATCATATATATATACGCGTGTATTATTTCTCGTGGTTAACAAAATTTAAATAATCGAAATCTCTTACGCATTTAATTAGAATCGTTAGGCAGCACTTTTAACAATTTTGATTTTTAATGTGAAGAGACGAATGATTCAAGTGTCATAAATTTTTATCGAATTTTCCCAAAAGCGCAGCGACGTTCCTTTGCCCGTTCAACGTAAAACGCGCACCGTCGGTCTCGGTATGCCGCGGCGCGATTTATGCGAAAGCGGGTCACGATCGCGATGCCGCGTCATCATCGCGAGAGCATCTCGAGTTTCCGCGGCGAAGTTCTCTCGCGAGGTTCGCGCATACAGCGGCGTCAGGCCTTTCGAGTAACGCGACTGGATAAGGAGACCCGGCGCGAAGACATTACCGAAGGAAAGCTCCCGAAGTTATCGAAGGGGAGGGCGGCATTCATGTCTCATAGAGTCATAGAATGTAATGAATTACTGTTTGCCGAACAATGCCGGTGGGTGCTTCCGGAGCAAGTAGGATAAACTGATTTACCGCTCGTGTAGACGTCACCGCGCCGGCGGTGGAGAGCGAGCCGGAGAAAAGCGGAGGAGCAGGAAACGGCGAAAAAAGGAAGATACGAATAGGGCGAGCTTTGCTGAGTCACACGTACATATACATATGTACGTATAGATATGTACGTATAGTTTATTAAAGTTCGGTTACCCCCTTTCGCCCTTCTCTCTTTCTCTCTCTCTGTCTCTCTCGTCTCTCTTTGCGTGCCGCTCCCTTATCTATTTTCTACATTAGAGAAGACTTCGAGTTATGTGACTGTCGAAAGTCGAAACTACTTCCGCGAAGGAGTTCGAGCTCGCCATGCGAGAGCGCCAGTTTCTTTTCTTGGAAGTGTGCCCGCGCCAGCTTTTTCGGGCTCCGCGAATCTGCGCGTAAACCGATGGGATCGTTACCCCCGGGAGATTTCGGACAAAGTGATAAAGTACTAAGCGTTTCGTTCCGGCGAGATCATAGCGAGGGAAAAAAAAAAATTCCCTCGCTAGATCCTCGATTCGCTATCGCGCGGAACGATTCGGATCGATCCGGCGCTGGATCGTGCGCGGTTTGGAGAGAAGCGTCTGTCGTCTCGAGAAGAAATGTTACGAGGTAACGTAATCGTGCCCTTGTATCTCGAGAATCTTTCGTGAATCGACCGGCAGCGTTATGACAAGTTTCTCGAAAGCAAAGTTTTGTTCACGACGTGCATTAGACGTCATTGAAGTAGACAACGTGAAAGCTGGAAGCAATAAAGAGGATGCAAACGAGGAAGCGAAGGGTCGAAGACGAGAGAGAAAGAACGAGATAAGAGTGGGAGAGAGAAAACAGGGCGGAAGGGTGAAATGAGAGAGTTCGTAATAAACCTTGCGCCAGTTCCCGAAGCGTAGAAGAAGCGAGCTACCTTATTTTTGCCCTTCGTCTACCTTACCTCTGCCACGTTCAAAAGGCTTTCTGTTGCGCGTACACGTGTTCAACTCACTTCAACTATTTATGAAGCATCGGATAGCGTCGAAAAGCAATTTAATATTAGCGAACGAGCGCGCCTCATCTCAAGGTAATTAATGCTGAATGCAGAGCTGCCTTTCGCGATTGAAGACGCATTCTTTTCTCGTTATTTTGCGCACAGAGCCTTGTTTACTGCCGTATATTCGTAGCTGCGAGCGTTGCGTAACGCAACACGATAACATTTCTTAATATTATATGCACATATGAAATTATCTGAATTCTTATCTTTGTAACATCACATTAAGCTTAACATATTTTAACTTGCAAGGTAAAAGTTTCTCAAAATAAGAAATATTGTTATTCAGATGCAATTTTAATGAAATGTTCGCACAGATATTTTTTATATTAAAATATATGAAGGTAGTAAAAGAACTCAATTACTTGCGCATATAATATTAATATTTTATCCATCCGTATTCGTGCTGGATTACTTACTTGTTAATTTGGTAACTATTTTCGAAACATGCCCGCAATTAGCGAATTAAGTGAACGTTTATTAGGCTGTTACTTACCAAAAAAATCGGGAGCTTAATTTCATTAAACACATCTGCTAACCGTAAGCCTGCGTAAAAATGTGTGGCGCATACTCACCTGAAAAAAAAGGGAAAAATGTGAAAATTAAAATTAGCAAATGTAACATCAATGGCGCTAATTAGTTACATAATAGCTAATTTATTTCTATTGTCAATTACATAAATACATCCGTAAATTGCGTCGGGGACACAACAGTTCCATTACGAAAGAAATTTCTTTAATGCGATGGTAATTAACGCGATCTCGATGAAGGATGGTAGCGCAAAGAAATAAAAATCGTTTAAAGGGAGAAGGCGCGAGAGCTTCTATTAAGTATTGGAAGAAGACGGTAGACGCAAAGGTGAGATGTTAATCATGACTCGACATCTCATTATCGTTTTGATTAGCGCGTGTAACTGTGCCGGTCCCCGGCTGCTGCGGTTACGAGCTCTCTACTCGAAGACGATCAAAGTTCTGCGCTTTGCTCAGGCACTTCACGGCCCAGAAGTTGTCTTAATGAGCAGGTCAAACGTTCCATTTTAGCAGCACAATCTTACTGCTACGAATCAGAATGTAACTTACATTTCATAAATTAACACGGCGATTAGATTTTAGTATCGTGTATAGATCCGAAGCATTTATCGAGTTAATTATTATTCGCGACGTTACAGAGCGAAGTTATAAATTAATAGTAGAAATAAAAATGGATATGTGTGATTTTTTTTTACGCAACTGAGCTACTTAGTCGTAATACAGCACATTTAATTTTTTTCATTTTTGCTAATAAAATATAATTTTTTTGTTTCAGATGGAAATCGAAAGGAAAACTTTTATCGAAGGAGCACCAGACTGACATCTCCGTACTGAGAGGAGGAGGAGAGCCTAGGAAAGGCTTCCTGCATCGGCGGAGCAACTTATAGGTGAGCATACATTTTTTAAAATAAAATTTTTAATAAATAAAAACTTTGACCTTTTTTTTTAATTAATTTTATTAACTAATATTATACATGTCTACATTAATATATGTCTTCTTATGTTACAGCCACCGGCAGATTTTCACATCTCCGTTGAACTTCATACAAATCGGTGAGTCGCAACATTTATTTTTTTTAATTTGTAACCGAGTTTCTTGATCGTAGATACTTAATTATAATAACGCGCGCGAATTAGGAACGAATTAGGACTTTTAGAAAAATAGCGCACGCGAAGCGTGGTTCTAGTATCAATTAATTGTCTTCAGGAAAAAAAAAAAAAAAGAACCGATTTATTTCTCGCGAATTTATGTTAAATACGCGGAAAGGAGCGCGTAGGCAAAGAGGATTTTTCCACGCTCACACGTTGCTTGCGCGACAAATATTTTCTGCTTCGACGGATAATCCATTTCCACGCATGCCTGACCCAATTGAAGATACGATTCATAGAATCTGGTACTGCGAAGGAAATCGGTATTGCATTTATCTATAAGGTATCGACGTGTCCCGCGTACATGTGGCGCAGAGAAACCTTCGCATTTCATTTCGCACAATACGCAGTACATCTATCGTGTCTGCGGCGGCTGCGCCGTTCCCCCAGGCAGATTTCCTCGAGAAGGGCCTGTTAATTATAATTCTACGTCGATAATAAGGCTAAGCCGCTTACGTAGAGTACGCAATGAGTTCGGTAGGATTAGACGTAACGTGCAGCGGAGCTCCGATCGTCTAATCGTCTTTGATCATTCAAGAACATACGTCAGTAATAATGCAAGGTATCTCAAGTTTATCTTCGAGGTGCCTTTTGTCTAAGAACTTAATGAATTTTTGATTACGCGCAATGGCTTGACGTGTTAGACTGGGAGTACAGCGGAAAAACGTAACCGCTAATTATATTAATATTTCTAATTCTAATTATCTCGGGGGGGGGGAACTGTAGCTTCTTATCGCATCGTTTCTTTACCCAACTTACTCAACTACCTTTCGTACGGTGGAAAAACCTGTAGCGCGGTACTTGAAATTTCGATTTTACGCGTCTCTAATTAACAGCACCGTGTACATTGCATAATTTATAATTGTAACTAAACACGAAATTAAATCGGCGAACAAAAACAACGGAGAACTATATAATTAGGGAAAAAAAAAAAAAAAAAAAAAATACAGTTTTTAATTTATATGAAGTACGTAATTATTTTTTGTGATATTGGCACGCTTTATTTTCAATTCTCACATACGTGGTGTTATTTTGTACAGCAATTAATTTCAAATGTCGTCAATCGTACGTTATTAATCATTTCGCGAATGGTTCTGCAGATATATATATATATATATTTTTTTTTCTCTCTCTCTCTCTCTCTTCTCGTCAGCACATGTGGAAAATAATTTCGATAGTAGTCTCATCGGTACTTGAGCGTCGGTAGGAAGCATTGCGTCCATTAAAGAAGTTTAACCTATTCAAGTGAATGACGATGAAATTGCGCGCGTATCCACTTCGTCGTTCAGGCAGCGTTTAATGGTTAATGGAGTTCCAAATCAAATTATTGCTAATGAGTAAAGTTGCCGAGGGTACCACAGAGCGCGCACGCCACTGAAGCGAATACTGTCTGCGAATTATACAGAGTACCGAGCACTCGCAACATGTCTTTCGCGAAAATTATGCACAAGTACGCAGTCGATAAAATCTTTTGCGAGCCCCGCGACGCGAGATCGGCCGGCCATTAGTCGATTGGGAAAATAGAAAAGTGAGCGAACCAAGTAATTCCTTTGCGCGTTAAAGATACGCTGTGTCATTTGGAGCGTGCGTTGGATTAAGATAAATTCATTCTGGGATAATGATTCGCTCCATGAATCTTGTTTCGTGCAGCGCTGGGTGGTCGGCGCGTTGTTTCGCAGGAAGATTCCAGTTAGGTTGCTTTCCTAACGCAATATACAACGCGACAGATTCGCGACCTGGAATTGGCAATTAACGCTGTCACCGGCATATAATCGTATCTCGAGAAACGCGTAATTTATCGACTCAAACTCCTAATTGGCTGCGGTGTACGTCATGTCGTTAGGGAGCCGCGCACAACTAATTCCCGCAGTCTAACTTCGACATGATGTACCAGCAACGTACTCAACTAGGCACTATACGAACACGTCGCCGGTGCGCGTAAGAGAACCTGATTCTCACCTTCCCGCCATACGCCATATAAACATCTGACACGGGAGCAGATTCTCCCTCATTGTTACTTCCGGGCCAGCAAGCTCCCCTCATTAAGAACACGCGTAATTACAGTCTAAGGAAAAAATTGCCGCGCTATCGTGTCTTACTTTAGGGCACATCTCCGCTCGTTAATTCCGTCGCTAATGGCAAAGTGTACGTTAAAAGTAAATGTGCGCTTAAATAATTATAAATCATTTTTCTTACGCGAAAAGCACAAGGTAGCTATCCATTTTTTTTTTTTTTTTTTGTATTATCGTTGCCCGCTCTATACTTCTGAAAAATCTTATTATGTTTTTCTGCTTATTTTATTTTTTTATTTTTTTTTTTTTCTGCGAGCGAAATGTTATCCACTTTGGAATATACGGCGTTCTGAAATTATACAATAAATTCGAAACTCCTCCAGGATTTTTCCATTCTGATCCGAATGTATCTCACATAAATCGTTACATCGCGAGTCCACTGTGCGTTACTCGTGTCAACACACGTGACACGACGCTCTATTGGGGCCGCGGCACGAACGACCGGTTCATGTCTCTTTCATGAGGCGGCACCGTAATAGGTTCGACGTGCGGCAGGGGATGGAAAGAAGCGCGGCGCGTTTACATCGCGTTGTTTATACCCTTTTTTTCCACGGGTGAAAGGAACAGCGGTCGTCGCGGCAGCGGAATAAAGTCCCACCGTTGTTTCTGCCGGATGAGTATTAAAAATATATCTCACGTAATTTTAATATCAATGATATATTAGTTAAGACAGTATAAAAATTGAAATACAATTTTTTTTTTTCTTTTCTTTTTTAATAAATTTTCTCTCCCCCAAAAAAGTAACTGTAACAACATTCAACCGCATTTAAAGAAATGTAGGGATGACATGTTTCATACGACCGAAATAAATAACTTTCCTTCCCTTGTCGCTTTGTCTCCGTCCGCCCTACGGCAAACCCTCTTCTAGGTACCTAACTGCCGCGTCTCTGAGTAATTGCGATTTAACTGGATGCAGGTAGGAGAAAGGACGACCGCAGGTCCGAGGACCGCATTAAGTGCAGGAAAGAGTGAAATCGCAATTAATTACGTTCAACCCTTCTCGTTGTCGCCGGTGTCCGCCGAAAGGTTGGTCAGAGATGTGCGGAGAAGCAGAGAGGCGGCAAGCCGGAAAGTCCAATAGCTTAAATGCTCTTATAAGCCCATCGAATCTTTTGCGAAAGCTCCGCGAAGTTCCCTTCCTTATTTTCTTATTTCCTCATTTTTAGAAAACCGCGAAGTCACGGTCGAAGAATTTTTTAATTTGACAGAATTTTTCTGACGCTTGAAAAACGCGATAAACAACCGTGGAACAGAAAGCACAAACTAAATCCCGCAAAGGCATATTAATATAAATAAAAAATATTGTTTAACTTTAATTAATAATTATTTCTTTACGTAAAAAAAAAAAAAAAAATTACAACTTTTTATATCGGTACCTTTACGTATGTATAATAATCGAGAATATTATTTCGCGACATTTCATTTTTTCTCACCCTCGAGTAACTCGATATTTATCTCAAGATATGTTTGCCTGTCAAAACTTTGAGCATCGGTCGTAGGAAAGTGGACTCTTGCGTTCGAAAGTCGATAGTAACTGCCTCCCGTTTGATCTCGGTTGCTCGTGATTAATCAGCGCGTGTGAAGTCGTTTTGCCGGCGGTGATTGGGTGGTTTACTTTGAAGAACCTTTCCACGGTTGTCGGCGATGAATACGGCGGGTAGCAATTAAAGGGTTAAAAGGTCCGCGAGGACGCCTGCACCGCGCAATATAGGCGCAACTCGCTCACAGGACCTTCAAAGTATAGAGCGAGGCCAACTTCAATTCCATCGCAATCCGCTTATAGCCCCACGTAGAACTGGTGCTATTCGCGGTACAGAAGTAAAGGGGGATGAAGTACTGCCGCATGGAAAAGCTTTAGAGAATCGTACAATCGTTAGGCCTGCCGGCAATTCGATCGCGCCGAAAGATCTCTTTACTCCCGCTATCGATGATAATATCGGCGCGAATATTATTCCGTCCGACGGACACAGATTCCGCTTCGTTTCTATAATATTCGAGAGTACTTAAATCGCGGTGTACATTTTAATAGCCATCTCCGACAGGCTGCAGCCACTGGGCTGCGCTAGTTGAAAATTTCATCGGGTTAAATTCGTCGGAATGAGCCTTCACCGAGGCTACATTATTTTTCATCAACGCGCAAATCTATTTTCGTGCGACAAGGAATTACTATGAAATTCAAGTAAAATTTAGGTGCATACAACCGATATAACAAGAAACGCTCTCCCAAGTAATCCCGCGTGCCTGTAACAGGTCACGTACACTCTTACCAATGATCTTGTGTACCAAAATTTATTAAGCCGCATTCGCGATCGATCCCTGCGAAGTTGACGCGCAAATACAGCCCCGTGAATAATAAATGTTAATGAAAAAGCCCCGATTTTTGTCTATTACGTAAACAACTTTGGAAGTTCATTATGCAAAATTACTTATACCGAAATTTACGTTCGCGATGCGTTACGCCAACTAACTGCACAGAATCGTTACGAGTAAATTTATGGAAAAATGCAATTGTTTGTAATTTAAAATGCTGCACGAAGTATCAATAGTTGCCTCCTGTAATGCACTTAGAATTTATGCAATAAAAGCGGTAATTAATGCTAAATCACATTGCCGGGCTTTCGCGTTGTATAGAGTAATAACAAGAACGCCGTAATCCTTAAATAAACATGGACTAATATTATGCACGAGCACATGCAAAAATGGTAATGTTCGTTATCAAAGAATTCTCCGCTGCCCGAACAATTATCCTGTACCTTTATTTCACCGATATTCGGATAAATGAATATAAAATGTAAACGAAAAAACACATTATTATTTTTTGTTCTTTTTTTTTGTGAGGTTTTTTTTTCTTTTCTTTTTTACCTTTCGATATATCTTTCTCATTTTAAATTTCCGTAATAATTTTTGTCTGCTTCACTAGCTACGTAATAAGTATATTACATAATAGAGACCTGTTGCGGTACATCTTTAATTTGTATATCAGATACAACTCTCTTGGAACGTGCGGGAAGTTTTCTTGCGAGCAACACGTGAGAATAAAAGAGAACGTCGTGTTCAAAGACCAATCGATTCTTTTTTTCTTCTCCTTTATTTATTTTTTTTTTTTTCGTTTTTATAAAAGAATCCATTACACGAGGCAACAGTTTTGGAGTATCGAGTGGCGTACGGGATGCTGCGCGCGAGGATGATCGATATATCTGTTGATGTGTTATCGTTTCTGACGACCACTTCAGTCCCTACCTTGATCGCACAGGGGGTAGGGGGAGGGTCTCTCCTGACTATCCCTCGTCCTCCCTTAACCATCCTCTCCTCCACCTTCTTTCATTCACCGTCCTCGTTCAACGTACCGCGCGATCTCTCTCACTTTCTCTCTCCTTTCCGCCCCATCGTTCTCGCGTTCCCGTGCTCCCTTCCGCCCTCGCGCTCTCTATCTCCATCCATCTCTTTCGTTTCTCTACACAGCTTTGAGCGCCACCCCGCGTTTCCATAGCGATAGGTAAATGGAATCCGTAGTGAAGCCGTTGCCATGGGGATTCGCTCCGCAGCCTCACCTCGACTCACCTTACCTCACCTCGCCGTTCGTGCTTTAGCCTCTCATCCCGCTTGCTCCTTCGACCTGATCAAAACGCGGCTGAAGGCTAGTAGGCATCGTCCCCGGCATCGGGCATGAGCATCGTCGTCTTTGTCCGCCCGCTTCTTCCTCCTCTTTCAGATAGTTAGACGCCTTTCTAACGACGCTATGTACTGCTCATACTGATTTAAAACAAAAAGAAAGAGAGAGAGAAAAAAAAAAAGAATAAACGGAACCCGTCGTCGACATACCGATGTCACGACTCCGCGTGTCGCTGCTTCGCATTACGAAATAGAAGGCGCGGCGGAAAGACAAATGATTCCGTGCTCTTCTTTCGGAACAGTTGCATCCTCGGTATGCCGAATTAATCGCACCGGCACCACCTTGCATCCTCGCGATCCGAAAGTAAGGAATTTCGCTCATTAGTTAGCCGCGTAATTAAAAAGCCTGCGCGTCCGGCCCAAACAGATAACGAAGAAGGAACGGGGCTAGAAGTTCAGCAACCCTTTCTCCCTTTAATTCCCGTCCGTCCCTTCCGTCGCTTCCGCCGCCATACACCAAACGGTTTTCCATCCTCGAGCAATTGCTCGCCCCGCGCTTGTCGTCGCGAAGGAAAGACAGAGAAAGAGAGACAAAAAGAGGCGGAAGGGAGAGAAAAAAAAAAAAAGAAAAAAGAAAAAAAAACGAAAGTACTAAGTGGGGAAAGGGTGGGACTGAAGGGGCAAGGGCGAAAGGAGGGCGGACCTTTTTATAATTGCAAAGCGCTCGCCGCTCGAGCAAAGCGGGGTCTTTTGAAGCGTAAGATCAAGGCGATCGGACGGGGGAATAAATGCGAATAAATCTCACCACCCACGTTGTACAGGGTGTGTTTCGTCCATCGGTGAATGGTTAAAGAGCGGGGGCACATTGTCGAAAAGCGACCGGATTAGAGACCGTCGGCGTTTAAATACCAATTTAAAATGGATACGGTGGGGCAATTTGTGCGAATTGGAGCTCCCGTGTCGCGATAATAGGTATTGAAAATCGTGCCGCGGGTGCACAAACACAATTCTAAATTTCTCATATATAAAACGTTCCTCTTGATCGACGACGTTAATTAGGGCGCATCAAATTATTATGTCGCAATAAAAATCGATGAATCAGCATTTTTCTTTTTCCCCCTGTCAAGTAAGCCTCATTAATTCGTTCCCTAAGTACGTAAAAAATGATTCACTCGACTGCAGGTAATGCTCGTAACGTAGCCGGAAATATTGGTCATTGTTAACCAGCACTTATTCGGAGAGAGCCACACTCCAATGTCCGGTAGAAGGCAGCATCTCTGAAGCTGAAGCTGCGTTTGCAGCGAGAGCTTTAGAGCTTGCATCTCGTGGCGCCACCCCTGAGGAAAGCTCGGAACCCCTTATCATTCAGTGTAGATCAACCTCAGGCTTCCGTCGAACAATAAAAAGTTATAAATTAATGCGAAAGCTAACGAAATTTTTATAACGAACGAGCAAACCGTATTAATTTAATAAGTTTCCCTAAATGAGAATCAAGTCGTATATCAAAGCGTAAGTCTTTAAAAATACATATTTTTCACAATAAAAAAAGAATACAATAAAAATAATTAATATTAATATAAATAATATTTTTCACAAGCTCATTATCTTTGGCCAAATAATATATACATATATATTTTGCAAACCAATACTTTCAAATTTATATCTCAAGCCAAACGCAGGATATTACTCGGCTGTTTAATGAAAGAAAATTCAACTCGTAAAACGAGTCTTTTATAACCATGCTTTGTTCTTCGCTACTCTTTTTCAATCACAGTTTTTAAAATAAAGTTTCTGGGGTTAACTGGAGTGGTTTATAATGTACCGTTAGAAATAACTGAAGAAAACGTTGAGCAGATTGTTATAAGAGATGTAGAAGGGAATATAATTATTGAAATTGTTCGTATTAACCGAGTATTAAGTACACGGTGCACGTCGCTTGGTAGCTCGCGCTGCTTCGATAGAAAATGTACCTAGGGGTCAACGTCTTTGTCGACGGACGATGACGTTGCACAGGATATCCGATCGTGGTTCAAGGCCACCCTTCGGAACTTCCAGCTGAGCACCCCTTCCTGCTCCGTTACCTACCACCGCATAGAGAGGGCGACACGAACCCCTAGCTTTCTCGCGATCGATCGCCCCACAGGGATGACTGATCCGCACAGTCATGTGGGCTTCGCAAACCCACGAACTCGGCTCGATACAATTTAGGACACTAACATTTGCCCGCTTTATACCGCCGCGTTTTTTTTTTTTGCACGCAAAAATATGATGAATATTTGAAGAAAAAATGAAAAACAAGATATGCACAATTTTTGAAAATAATTTATCAACGATCCGCGCTCAACACTAAAAGCGGCACGGTATATAAATTGAAGCTCACTTTTTTATTTACATCTCTCGGCAAATAAAAAAGCCATCGATCGCGGAATTGCGTTCCGCCACATTTCGACGACAATTATCGAATTATTTTGGGATCCATAGTATGATGAGGTTGTCGCAGGGTTTGCCTAAACTTCGACGTGGGTAGTAACGTGTAGGTTGTATATACCCGGGTACTCGAAATGTACGAGCAAGTACGCGCGACAAGAATATTGCGGGGGCTATTTATACTTGTCCGGTAACCGTGTTAAAATTATTAACGATTTAATTTAATAATTAAAATAATTTAGAGCATTAAAATTCTAAGCGATAAAAAAAAAAAAAAAGAAGCTTGGCGTTGCGTTTTCCGCGCTTAACAGAGATTTATTTGATCCTATTTAAAAGAGAAATATACACGATATCAATATATTTATCGCCGGCACTAAGCTGCTCGAAGTAACTATCGAATTTTGCGGTGGCTGTCTAGCGCTTTCGCAAGTAACCAATCAATTTGCCCATTTAGACTTATTTAAGTTTTAAATTTGCACATACATCTGTTCCTCGAGCGCGCTATCGTATTTGAAGAAACTCCCACGATAGTCGGAGCTCGGCCACGAAATGTTTTCATTCCGAATCGGGAAACAATTTTAATTTACCAACCACTCGCTACCGCTTTCTCTCTCTTTCCGTTCTCTTTTCTCTCTTCTTTTCTGTCTCTCTCTTTCTCGCACCCCCTCCTTCCCCTTCCACTAACTTTTTCCACACTCGTCCTCTTCCGTTTGGCGCGGATGCCCACCCTCTACTCCTCGCCTGTTCATCCCCGCTCGCTCGCGGGTACAGAGGGTGAATAGCCATTCGTTGTAACGGCTTTGTTTCATTTAACAGACCGACCGTCGACCGTTTTCCCCTCAGGCCTTGCGAACCGTTTGCGCTGGCAGCTCGTTTAAAGCCAGGCTTTATTACTGATTACTGGAAAAATTGATGTCCACCGGCTAATGAACCCAATCTACCGGCGATCCCGTGTACGCGATACCGTTTCTATTCCAGCGAGCAGGCAATAATTCGCTCGGTCTGTATGCAAATCGAATATGTCAGCGAGTACGAACGGTTTGGGAGGGGAAAAAAACTTGTAACAGAATTCAGCCGCGATATATCTGACTGCCCTTTATATATATTTTTTTGTTTTTTTTTTTTATGTCTTTTTTTTTTATAAATTTCACCGCGCCGTTCTTTGTGAGCCTCAAAACCACGTTTTTGCGCGGCGTTCAATCCTCTCGCGCCGTTGCCCCCGCGATTTCGTAGTGAAACAACGCCATAAAGAGCCAGCGCAATTATTAGAACGTTTACTGACATAGAGATTTCAGCCACATATGAAACACTTCGCCTCCGAGCGTAAAAGAATTACCGGGCAAACGGTACATCGTAAACAGGCTTCGTTAATGTTCGAGACCTAAAGCACGGCGACAGGCTCGCCTCCAAACAACGGCAGTAATGAGAAACTTTTAATTAAAACCTTGCCGAGTCCGAGGCAATCGCAAAACGGAACAATGGGAGAAGAAATACGTCGTTAATGGAAATCTTTTTTTTATACGCCACCGGCTTTGTCTTTAGTAAGCGCGCGCTGGCAAAAAGCGCGTCGCGATTGTTAAAATTATCCCCGCAACGAAGCGCCCGCTGTAATTCTACGACTATTTGCCGTTCGGTAATAGCTGTAATACCCCGCGGTGGCTAAAAATTGTTATTGTTGCAGCCGATACGGTGATACGCGGGGGAGAAACTGCGGCAAATGTAGGGAGGGACGTGTGTACAAGTCCGACGCGCGTAATTAATTATAAGAGTTTGCGATGTGAACGAACAGACAGAGAGTAGTATCGAAACACTTTGGGAGTCCCATCGGTTTTGTTGTTCAACGGCCGAAACCACGGGAATAGTTCGAAACCACATTACATGCTGCAGCGTGTGCATTTCATTCCGGCAAAAGAGGGGTCTGTTGTACGTGTCGGTGAGATTGATGAGGGACAAGGCCCTGGTAAATGCTAATGAAAAGATACAGTCCGCGCAATCCAATTAACTCTCATAAACGTTGCTCCTAATTTTTTCTGTGAAACAACGAAACGCGCCGTGAACCGAAAATCACGGCGCTAATTTCATAACAGCGAATTCACTGTTAGCTCCGTGCCGTTATTTCGAAATAAATTGTTTTTTTTTGCCGAAATGCATTTTTCCTTCGCGAGTTACAAATGGAATTAAATAATTCTGTCGCTACAATGCGCTTGCAGCGCGAGAGAAAGAGCGAGAGTCCCGGAGGAGTAATATGAACGAGAGAGTGAATCTTTTTATAAAAATTTTCAGATAAACAGAAGTACCTTATTAATTTAATTGTTCCAACTTTAAAAAAATCTCTTTTATATTTTACAATCCAATCTGGTAATCAAAGAATTTTTTTTTTCCCTCGACCGAAAATATGCGAATAATTAAGCGACATAAAAAAGCGTGTTGCAAAGACGTGATTTTTTTTTAGGGAAAGAAATTCGTTCTTAATGCATTTCATATTCACTTAGTTCAAGTAGTTTTTTTTAACCTGCCCCTATCGTTTTTTTTATTAGTTTACGTGCCGAATCGCTTCGCTAATTCGATGCACGAGAGCAGAAAAATCGGTGGAGCGAAGACATGCTGCAAATAACGAGCGGAGCTAACGGAGGCAATTTGCGCTCTCGTACATGCGTTGTGTATACCTAAAATAATAAACTCCAGTTTGTCACCGTGGCTCGTGCCGATAATGTGAATATTTTATAGGCCAAAACGGCGCGGGATGCGACGCGGCGCTGCGCTAGCGATTTGCAGCCACGTCAAAAATTGTATCCGGCTCCGTCGAAACGGGAAAGAACGAATTTACCGTAATAAACTTCCGCCTCGTTCGCACGATTGAATTTCGGTCACGGAACAACGGATCTTCCGCGCGCGAACGGCTGAAATTATTGATGACGTTTCGCGCGGCTGTTTAATGAAAGCTCGCACGCGCGCCTCCGCGGTTTCACGCGCGGAAAGAAACGGGGAAAGCAATTCGTCAGAGAGAGCACGCGAGCCGCGGCGATACGTATTACGTGACACCCCCTTTCGGCCTCGTCGATTTCGTAATATCGTTTCAATTACGGATGTAACGCTCGCGGTTTGCAATTCAGATCACTCCGAGCGATCTGTCCCGGGGCACGGGAGCTGGTCCGCGCCGGCAGGATCACTCGAGCCGACGCGATTCCTTACGTACGAGTATGTTAGACGTCGCCCGGCAACGGCAAAGCGACCGTACTTTGAGAGGCAAATTTTCGATCCACTCGGAAATACCGAGCATTCACCGGAGGACACAAATCGGGGTTGTCTAATAAGGTCGTCGTGGCGCGCAAAGCCTGAGCGATGGAGCTTCCCGGCCGTAGGACGGAATACCGTAGAATTCGAGATTCGGCCTATCACTCTGCTTTTTATCGCGTAAAGAGGATGGCGCGAAGCTGTGCCTCGGTGCAGTGGCGTAGATCGAGCTAAGAATTAAAATTTACTTGCCGGCATTAGCGTTCAATTAAATGCGTAAATGTCGCAGAATATTTTCTCCGGCGGCACGTCGTCACAGTTTTGTCTTCCCAACTATTAATTAAAAATTTCTTTGTAAACGATCTATATCGCTGAACTTGTAACTGATAAATGTATCAGTCACGTATCGATTTATTTCAAATTTTACTAATTGTTATAACACTATTACGTACCGTATTCTAACGTAGAGGCGCGAATTTAACGGGCGGTCGAAGTGACAGAAATATTATTAACTCGTCGTGATTTAATAAGTGTTCGACGATTATTGCGTGATTTAAATTGAGCATCTATCTCTCGGTGGTTTATTTAAAAGTTAACCTAACCCAATTGTAAACGTATATCGTGGATTTTTCGCCCGGAGGTCTCTCTCGAGCCCCCGCTGCGTGCTCCACTGCACCCAGAACGATATCGAAAGGTAAGGGCGGATACGGAGCTTGCAGGAGTCAATCCACTTATTGGAATGCTTCGCGTCTCGTTCTCGCGCCGTATCGTCTACACGCGGTATTCGAGCTCTCGCCCTCGATTCGATTTGTATTGTTGTCGAGCGCCGTTACGACTACGGCCCGAAACGGGGGCTCGATCGGCGGCCGTGCATTTAAGGGCGCGTTAACGCCTCGCGCCCGACAACGGCGGTTTATTCCGCCGCGTTTCGCGCAGCTGTGAAATAAGCTAAAACATAATCAACCGTTTGCGCTCGCTCCCCAGCGATCTAAAGAACCGTAGGCGCCTGCTATCAGCCGGGTCTACTATCTCGGCTTACCCAAACACGTAACGTGATTTCGCGTCAACGAGAGGGCTTCTATCACGGCCCGCGATAATTCGATGAATAGCGCGTAACTTTCGTGCCGCGAAGGAGTTTCCTTTCCGATATCGCGCCGAAGAAAATGGAAAACCGATCGATCCTATCGGTCTTCCTTACAAGCGTTTCTTGCGGTATAAGACCGCCGTGTGCAAAACATTCGTGTAAACGACGCGAATTCGAGCCGGGTAAATTGATTTGCATTTGTCACATCTGTTTTTTTTTTTCTCTCTCCCCTCCCTTCCTTCCAGAAATAACGCGAGTTTAAGAAAGTGCGAAATTGCTCGATACGCGATGTGGCGACAGTTTCGCGCGCGTTGAATTTTACACTCCCCGCCGGCAAATGCGCGGTAACCGCCGTAAAAAAAATTCCAGCTAACTGGATTAAAGCTTCAGCACCGCCGAGTCGCGTCCGGGGGCGATCCTCACCGGTGGCGTGGCACGAGATTAATGCACATGGCCCCGCCGCCGCTCCGTGCTAATCATCGTAAAGTACACACGTCCGGGAAAAGCCGGCTACCAAGGTGCTCTAACGGTACTCTCTTAGATTTCACTTTGTAAGAATTACGAGCTTAATATAGTCTCTACGGCGGCGGCGCATCGCGGCCACGCTGCTCGATCCATAGCAAATTAAAAAATGGACGCGCGGGCTCTTGAAGCGAGTGACGATAAAAAGTAATGAAAGTAGTAAAAGCCCCCCTACGCTAGAGCGGCCGGAGGAAAGTTGACTTCGTAGGTGGCACGGCGCTGAATGGCGGTCGCCGGGAGAAACGGAAGGGACGGGCGGGGCGGGCTGAGAGCTCTTTTGAGAGACAGCAAGCCTGGGGCTTGACCAAAAAGATCCCGGCGTTCTCCCTTCTACCGCGCTCCGCGACGCTTCCACCGCGTACGGCACAAAGACGACCCCGGGTTCTATCTTACTGGCCGTTCCATTTCTGCGGACAACGTAATAACCACTTTCCGACGGCCGAAGGAATTATCCGGAACGACAATTGGACCGCGCGCGTTACAAACGGCGGTAGGAGTTTGCGTTCTTCTCCCCCGGGGGCAGGGGAGACGCGAGAAAATACGACGGCCGAAATCGAATAAAGTATTCCACCGGCGAAGAATGCGCGGCGACGATACGTTTGTCGAATGCAGAAATAAATCCGCTTACCGCGTTAGCGCTTGATTTGCAGAGTGCCGAAAGTCCATCCCTCTTTCGCCGCTCCTACGTTTATCCCTTTGATCGTGATAAATTTGATTTCTCTCTCTTTCTCCCCTTCGACGACGATATCATCGGCGCGCAAGCCGAGGAAATATGTGCGAGTCGCGAGGAGGCCGCCTGCGCTCGGCCTCTAATCCCGACCCCCGGGGGTCCAGCGGGCGACTTTTCGCATGTCGTATCAAGCGGCGCAACTGAATTATGAAACGTCAATCACGAGCCAGATGGAGCCGAGTGGCTGGAAAGAGAAGCGAAGGGATTGGACAGGGAAGGAACAGGTCAATCGATACCCTGGCCCAGACAGGGTGGGGAATAGACAGCCGGGGTATTATCGCGGCCAAAAAGTTACGATGTGTATCGACGTTTCCATCTCGTTACAAGCCCTCCTTACTTTTTCGAAAAATTGAGAAAAAAAAAGACAGTGAGTATCTGGGCATCACACCGGCGCGCTTGCTTTTTTTCCGATGCTGTTGGAGGCGTCTCGATTCCTCCTTGGATCCTCAAAACGTCAGCGAATTGTAAAATGTTTTCGTTACGTAAGAAATATTTTATCGTCACGTTTGAAAAAACAGGCAATTTATATTTGTAGAAACTAAACGCGGTCGCAGCCTTCGCTTTTTGACTTTCAAATTAAGCGTGTATTTCTCGGGGAACGTTACGGCCGAACCGTTCACGTATAAAATATACAACGCGTTACGATCGCACGGGAGTTTTTCACGGATTCGGAGGACGGTCGACAATTCCGCGCCCGTGATACTCTGCCGTACTTCGAGTGTCAATTGTACTTTGTATACGCGCTGGCTCCCTGAACGAGCGAATGCGTCGCGGCGTATGTACGGTTGCATTTATCCCGGGGGCTAACTAACGGATAGAGCGATAGGAAACACGCCACGCGATAAATTACGCTCAGCCCGAGCGTATACACGCGTGCAGCGTGCAGCAACGTTCTTTCTTGGAACGGCGGAAAAAGTGACGGCCGGCGGAATTTAGTGCAGCGGCAAAGTCGGGCGGGCGCAGCGTTGATTGCGCGAGAGACCAGCGACGATAAGCTCGCGGTCGCGAGGCTCATTGATAATTCCGCGCCGTTGTACGTAAGTTACAGGCACCGGCACTCGTGACCGGAAGCAAAACCGTGCGGGAGTAGGTGGAATCGGCCCGGCCGCCAGGTTAAGGGGGTAAAGGTGGGAAAAGGGATCGCTGGCTGGTCGCGTCCGAAGGGTGTACAAAGAGAAAGGAGGAGGACCGGCGAAAAAAAAAGAAGAAAAAAAAAAAAGGGGGGAAAATAACAAAGCACCGGTTGGTGCATATATTCTCGGTAAAAACTGCCGCGGCAGAAAGCGGATGCGGGGAAACCGGCGAGGGGAAGAGCAGGACGATGGTAATCTTCCGGCTGATATTTTATGTGTGTCCTGCGAGCGGAGTTTCCCTACCCGTTGCTCCCTACACGGCGCACTCACCCTCTCGTGCTCTTTTGTTCCACCTCGCATCTCGCTATCACCCTTTATTTGCCTCCTTGGGTTCTCCGAGTCAAGTCCATTGATTACCGCAGGTGAAATCGGAAGAGAAGAGGCGGCGGTTTCTTTCTCGCTTTTCCTCCAGGCGTGGTATAAATAATTCGCGGTAAATTGCATCCCGGCAAATTTTACGTTCTAAATAATTTGTCACGAATCAAGCTCTCGTTGTTCAGTTTTGCAAAAAAGAAGAAAAAAAAATTAATAAATTAAAGATACCGCGGGACGGTTATATACGTATTCCATTAAAGATAAAGGCAACAAGATCCGTAATAAAAAAAATTGACGTTCGCTCTTCGAAGGCGATCCGTTTTTATCGAGTGGAAACGGAATCCCTGTCTAAAATTAATTACATTTTACTCGGAGATTGCCGCAAATAGTACGACGTCGTTCGAGGAGAGTACTTTTCCTCTTTGCAGCGACGCACGTACGAGAACGTAAAAGATATATCGCAGAAATTCGATAATTGTCGAGGAAACACGTGGAGCCAAGGGGGGGGGGTGGAGGAGGGCCTCGCGTGTTCGGGGCCAACGGCGAACTTCGCGGCTAATGAATTTACGACGAGGAGCACTCTCGTGGACCACGTAGGGAATCAATAATGCGGTTAAATATTTCATGGATTTCGCGGAATGCGGCTGCCGGTGTACGGTCACGTCGCGCCCATCTGTCGCGATCGGGCCAACTTCAATCGTTAATGGGAACAAACGGGCCACGCCGGCTGCGAGCCGTGCGGATGACGGTCTCCCCGTGTTTATGCGGGGCCATGTTGACGGTGCCCGCCACCCGCGAAGCCCGCCACCCGCTCGTACACGCAATATTTACAAATTCCTGTTCTCTGAAAATCGAGCACCGCGATCCGAGAGCGTCGTGTCAGGCCCGAGCCTGATGTATACGCAGATGCCGCCGCGTGTAGCCTCCAGCAGCACGCCGCCGATGCGCTGTGCGATTAGCACTCACACGCGCTGTGCGTATCGCTCAATTTCCACGGAATTTCGATGCGGCGCGACGGTTTAATTAACGTTCTCCGTATCGACAAAAATGCCGATTGAAATTCTACCGAGATGGATTCGACATGCATCCGTTTTCGTGCGGTCGACGATAATTGCTAGGATAAATGCGAGAAAAAGGGAGATACTTTCTTTTTTCTTACGGCGGGTAGTTGAATTATCGGACGTAGCGGTTGACAGTTTTGAGCATTGGCCCATCGACGATGTAAAATTCACGAGAACAATGCGATTGAGCCGCACAAAGGCGCGTTCATTAATTTCTTGTCTCCCGGTGACATAGTTTCGCGAAAATCAAATTATCCATCATTTATTTTACACACTTCGCTCTTATTTAATTAAATAATTTTTGGCAAATAACGATGGCATCGCTTGGATACGGTGCCATGACAAACGTCACTGGATTCGTCAAAAAGCGGCGCGAGTAATGGACGCGTTTAACGACTGAGACTAGTTGCATATTCATGCTCGACCTTTCTACCTTCGCGTTGCGCAACCACCGCCGATAACATCGCGGCTTTTACGCTGGATGGGGCTGTCTTGCTTTTTTGTCGTTAAAAGCACTTAGCCTGCCACCCTTCGGTCGCAATTGCGTCTCTTCCGCGTGTTTTCCTTCCGTCCGTCTGAACGGGCTTGACTTCCATTACGGCATTAAACTCTTACTTAACAGTCGGCCGGAAACAAAGCGTCGTGCCCGGACGTTATTAGAAAACGTTAATTCGTATAGCACGTTTCGCTCCTCGCGTGGATTACGGCAGTCGAACTGTGTACACATAACGGCACAAAGGCCGGTATTCTCCGCGAATTACGAAGAAAAAAAAAAAAAAAAAAAAAAAGACGAAAAAAGAACGGAAAGAAGAAGCGGACGGCGCCCCTCGCAAGGAAGCTTACTTTCGCGACTCACAATCAACCGGACTCGATAGCAAAGTCCAGCCATCCAAAGTTTGCAATTTGGCACCGACGAGCAGGCATATTAGCCGCGCGGAGTCGAGAGGTCGGCCGCAATTATTTAGGGGTTTTATCGTAACGCTCCTGTCTTGTCTCTAACCTCTCTCTCTAACCCACCCTCTCTCTCCCTCTTTTTTTTCTTTTCTTTTTTTTTTCCACTCGAGCGAAAAAGAAGGGAACGCGTCGACTGAAACATGGGCCAGATAGGCGGGCTCGCGTCGCGTGCCGACGTACAGTGCAGGCTCGCCCCTGCTTGTCTGCCCGCTATCCTCACGAAACTCCAAAGATTAACGACGAGAGGTGGTGCAAGACATAACCCATCCGCGCGTAAAAAGCTAATAAAACCTTTTTGCATTCGCCGACGATATAAATTTACCGGTTCCGCTGTTCCTCCGCGTTCGCGATAATGCTCGCTCTTGTTACTCCCAGGCACGCACGGCGTGTATCGGTATCGCCGTACAAGATTTTAATAACCCTGCGACAACGGGGGTGGCTTTTTTC
Source organism: Cardiocondyla obscurior (assembly GCF_019399895.1). Lineage (NCBI taxonomy): Eukaryota > Metazoa > Arthropoda > Insecta > Hymenoptera > Formicidae > Cardiocondyla > Cardiocondyla obscurior. Next base: position 4,078,960 of record NC_091883.1, read on the forward strand.
TTATCCCAAAAACCGCGTCAACGCGCGGGGATAAAAACATCTTCGGGATTTAATTATTTTATTTAATCGTAGGACGCGTATCTCAATCGCTAAGTAAATCGGAAAGGCGCGGAAGTCTTTGCGCAATGCCGCGCGACCCGGTTCCGCGGTAACGATCGGCTATTATTAATACGCGCACGTCTTGCAACAGACTCGTAGCGGAGGTAAGTTTTACGTGAGCTTCCTTACGTGAAAGTTCGGCCTAATGCCGTGTTTAAAGTAGCGGCCATTTCCTGCCGTGTAACCGCCGCCGCCGCCTCCAGGTAGGATCATTATCGCGGGCATAACGGCGCATTTGTGTTATACAAGCGGTACGGTGCGTCGAATGTGCCGCGGATCAGGGAGGACTACGGAACGTCGGCGACGTTGGCGCAACGATAATTGCCGCGACGTGACGGCGCTGTTTCGTTTTATTGCCGGGCTCGGTAACGGTTTATTGAGGATTTACGCGGGCGCAATATATCTCGGCGCTCTTGATCCCCTTGCGTTTCTTTCCTCCCGCACCCGCCGGTTTTTCGGCCGAGGGACATTTATTAAGGGTTATCGCGGCGTCACCGTGAAACGAAAACGCGTATTGACAATCGGACGGAGTTCAGGAGTAATCTCCAATAATCCCGTCTAGCGTCCCTTGCCGGCCGCCTTTTGCCGGGACGAGACGCCCCCTCCCCGCGCGCCCTGAAATCGCCCACCGGATTTACGATCGGCGCTCGCATTTTCGCGATACGGGTGCGGGCGCCTGTCGTCGTGTTCTCCGCGGAATTAGCAGATCACTTATCTTAAACAGTCCCCCTCATCATCGTTGCATGCGGCGCCACGGCGTTATGGACGCACGGATGCGTGCTGCTAGGCAGTTAGAGACATTAGCATATCGCTGCAGCTCGGAAAGACGGCGGAGAGTATATTCGAGAGCGGCGCCCCGCGAAGTTGCATTGTGTCGTGTATGTTTTTTGGAGAGGTAAATCAGCGATAATTCGACGTCCTCGAAACGGCAGAAACGACTCTGGCGATACGAATCTGGCCGCGCCAGATACGGATCTGTTTCGCGTAGGGGCCAATACATCGGCGCGTCGTTGTGCCGCGGCGATAATATAATATGAGCGGGCGGGAAATTTCGCGAAACCCGCGTATCGTCGCTATCGCGTGTGCACGCACGCGAGCGGATCGCGTTTGGGAAGGTGTTCCAAGTGCCGACACAACGTGGGGCCTCGGCTTTCTCCTCGCCCACGTGTGTGTACGTGTCTCAAGAGTTGGCGGAATACGTGCGCGCGTACACACACGTAGGTAACCTGCAGTCGCTTGAAATATTGCTCGTCGCTCCCTAGAAGATGTACGACGCGTTATTGTTGAAAGCATCGAAGCGAAAATTTCAGTGTCTGGATATATCCCCCCCGTGTTCCGCATATTCGGCCCTCGGATACACCCTCAGTCCCTCTTCATTCCGAAATATTGTGACATTTTCAAACCCTCCGTCCAATCTGTAGGTGGATATAAATGTAAATAGAATGTCTGTACATCCGCGAGAAAGGCGGCTTTGCACAACGGCGTATCAAAGGCATTCTGGTTTTCGCTACGGTTTGCGCGCAATCTTGGTCGTCAAAGAGTTTTCCTTTTGCCGCCGATTCCAATAATGCGCTGATTCTTCCCTTCCGCCCGCGAATTTGATTAAATAACGCGAAGAGTAACTTGGCGGCTCGTCGGTTTAGATTTATACGTTGTTTGTACTCCTTTAAAATAATATACGGGCCGCGAAAGATAGGCTTTTAAATATTTTCTTTGTTCTCCGGCCTCTGGTCACGGCATATAAATTTTTATAAAATTTTCAACACGTATTTCATCTATCTCGCGAAATAAAACTGCACTTTATAATATTCTCTCGTGACGAGGCGATCGCGATAACGCGGGACGTGCCGGAAAAATATTGAATGTATATCACGAGTCTCGCATATACACGTTATTATAAATGATAGCGTAAAAAAAAAAAATATATATATATATATACATATATATTTTTGATTTCATCCCTCGGCTTTATTTGCGCGATTTAACGAAGCGCGCAGTTAATCACGATATTTAAAGAAGCTGATGCTGCGTTATCAACGCACAACGCATCGTTGGAGTGCGCGACAGTCCGATGCGCATCACGGCACGAAATATCGGTCAACTCTCGCGCCGGAAGTTGGGAAAACTCGGTGTGAAACGCAATTCCGAGTCTGCCGTGTATAATTACGCGCAGTCGTCGGCACTTCCGCGTTCCGGCTCTCCGGCGTTTCGTTCGTTATCGCACGCGTTAGAGCGTTCGCCCGTGTTACATTTTAAACTGCATTTCGATGCGTCGCCGAGGGAGAGGCGACGGGGCAGCGGCGGCCGGCGTGATGGATTTACCCGGATCGTACCCGCGATTCAACGTACTTATTTCTCCGTAGTCCGAGCCCCCGGTATCTTATAACAGCTAAATCCATTTTGGTATTAGATTTCTTCGTATGCCTTTCACCGTGCCATTGATGGATTAAAAAAGAAGAGGTAGATTAAGGAGCGAGAAGGAAGAGAAGCGTCGGAAGAAGACGGCTTGGAACGTAGCCACGTTGCGACAAGACGCGGATTTAATACTTCGAGGATGGTGTCGTTCCGTCGTCCCGGCGCTACTCTACCAGTCAAACTAAATCCGTTGGCTCGAAAAACTATTTCACCGTCGGGCAGCTCGTATAGATACCGTAGTTAATTAAAGCGAGAGATCGTGGAAAATAATCTTGTCAGACTCGTTAAACGGGGAGCTCCTTGGCGATAAGAAATTCCTAATGTTAGAATAGTTTAACGATTAAGCAGTTGCGTACGCGAGAAAACTGCGTGCGATTGCCTAGATTCGACGTCGCGAGCGAAGGGCGAGCGATTCTCGCTGGCGCACGCGTGCAGGAACGGCCAGCGCCGAATGCGAAACGAACGAGATGGTTAAAGCAAGTGCACTTCGCGCCTCGGCTAAGTGTTCGCTGAAAGAGGTACGAGGCGACGGGCGGAAAGTAGAGGGTGAGTGTCCGACCCCGGGAGAGAGCAGACGCGAAGTTATGACTCTGCGAAACGCCGAGCCGGAACGAAAATTGTGATGAGTGTAGTGTGAAATATTTACACGCGGAGGACAATCCATCACCGCCGCCTACCTTCACCCCTCGGGCGCGTTTCCCATTGCCAGCCGACGCCGACGCCAACGCCGACGCCGACGCCGTCGTCGTCGTCGCTTCCTTGCGCCTCGCGCGACCGTGGAAACCCAGCCCAACCTACTTCACGCCTCCGCAACCTTCACACCTCGTAGAGTAGAGAGGAGTGCTCTTCATTTCTTGGCCTTCCCGCCGATATTCCTCCCCCCGCGCCCAGACACCGTTTTCCACGACACAACGACTCCCTGGTCTCAACAGCTCCCTATCTTCCGCGCTGATAATGACGAACGGCGCCGCTACGAGATAATGGGCATCTTTGCTCTCGCTCATCTCCCCGAAATAAGGTCTTAGACGATGAAGAGACTCTCGGCGTAACCTCAGTAGGCTAATTGAAAACTGTTGATTAACGGCTAACGTGTCGCCGCGACACTTACGACGCGAATAACGTCTTTTATGCAACGAAAACGGCGACGTGCCTCAGCGAAATACAATAATTCTAACGTCTTTTAATTGTTTCCACAAATATTTTTGTTCGACGCGTGAAAATCGCGGCGATTAAAGCAAAATATGATTCCCTCGATGATAATGGAAGGCTTTTATTTAACCGGCACGGTGTCACGCTATGACTATCGGGTTCGAAAGTTTATACGGAGTGACGATTGACGAGATCATTTTTCATCACTGCGCGCGGATGTCGACGGTGGCGGTTAAAATTTCTGCCAGAAATTGATGGCTGCGAAAATGGCAAAGAGCGCCGCTGGGATAACACAAATATCGTTTATGAGTAACGATATTAATTTTTATGGCCGCTTGAATGGCGAACCGCGAAGTTGCCGGACGCTCTGTTAACTCGTGTCGAACACCGAGGACGGCGCGCGATCGTTACGATTATGTCTTGCAATTACGATCGTGCAACCAGCGTTTCGATAGAATAATTCGAATTTATATGTAAATTGAATTTAATGGCCGGTGCAATACAGATAACTCGACGGCGCGGCATTGAGCGGCGGCGCGCCGCCTCCTATCCATGATTAACGACGCTGCATGGTAGTAATTTGACATTAGTGTCCGTGATGAAGGATCGAATTCGCGTTTACCATTGTTGCAGTCGATTCCGCGTATCAACTGGCGTATCCATCTATTCGCGTGTGACGGCGCGCCATGATTTGCATCAATTAACATTTCAAAAATCAGGTAATACGCGGAGAGAAACACATGCACACGCACTAAAGCGGTCGTAACTTGAATTATAATTCGACGAAGAAAGAGAGAGATCGTTTATCGTGAACTCTGAATATTCGATGAATGTTTTCCGATGTCAGTTAAAAATTGCGATATGTTTATACACGCCGACGGAGGCGACGTTACGTCTAATTGTGACGGCGAGAATTAAAAAAAAAAAAAAAAAAAAAAAAAGAAAAAAAAAAAGAAAAAAAAAAAGAAAAAGTTTTACGCGTTGGAGAAGGTTGAATAACGTTTTGTTACGCACGTCTAATGCATACAGTGTCGGGTTGATAGTAACGATTCAGCTGTTATTCAACGATACATAAGGTTCCAGTGCAAACAGTCAGACTGCATGTGGTGCGGGAAGGTCTGGTTAATTACTCACCCCCATCCAGTCAGGCAGGGCAGGCAGGCAGGCTTCAGTGTGTTCCACCCACTGTTACCCCGAAGCCTTTCCCGTCCGAGCCCTGATGGATCACCCAGCCAGCCCGCCACCCACAGAATGGCCAACAATGGGTTTTTGTTTCTTTTTATTGGGAGTAGGCGGATAGGAAGCCGGTCAGAACAGAGTATTTGTCGCTATATAGCTCGTCCCTCGCCCAACAGCCCTCACGATTCGATTCGTCCCCTTGTTCTCTGACCGTCAAGTTCTTTAACCTGCTGGACCGAAATAGCGGTACACCCGCAGAGAAAGAGAACGATGAGCGCCAGGAGAGGCCGGTGAGGGTGATAATGGCTTTCACGGGGCTTTACACGAGTCGGGTGCTGGCAGCGCAAACTCGTAACACGCCGATGTAAAACTGCCCGGATTTGTAGAAGTTCTAAGACTCCAAAAATTCGATAGTTCCACGGGTCGATCGTTCGGCTGGAATTTTTATCCGGGAATCCCGCGCGATTGGAATTTGTTCTATTATGTTCGTTAATTAGTTCTTAGGCTCTCAAATACGGATATATGAGAGAGATACATGGCTTTTTTATACTATCTATAAAAAATTAATGTGACGCCTGAATTAACTTTTTTTTAGATTAGATTAGATTTTTAGATAGATAATTTAAATTAGAATATAATCGATTCTATTGTTGCCGTTAATTAAATTATATATATTTTTTTTTGTTACAGATTTGGATTTACTGCTGTCAACGAGCGCCGATAATGGTTTCCAATATAATAAAAATATAATGATTTTAAGAAGTATATTAATAATCTAATAAAGTGCATATTTTATTACTATAAACTATATAAACTAAATATAAGAAATATATATAATAGTATTATTCTACTATTATTATACTAAACATAAAAAAATATAAAAAATAAAATATAAAAAATAAACTAAAAAAAAAAAAAAAAGGAAAAAAGAAAAAAAAACTTTTTTTTCGTATATCGTAATTTTTTTATTTTCTTTTCTTTTACATAAGTAATAGACGTTGTACAACGAATACTTCAATTAGGCATAGACAAACGGTCGAATTCAGCCGGCTCGAATTAAATCGCGCATTTAAAGTTATGCGAATGACGTCTCTCATTATGCCGTAATACGAAAGAGCATGGGGACCAGGCGAATTTCTGAAACTGTTCCCCCAGGAAATCGATATGCTAATGCCGTGCCTTAAGTAATGAGAGCCCCCGTAAGGTAGGATGCCCTTCCAGAAGTGGACGAGCGGTCGCGCAGGGAGGAACGAATGGGGTAGAGATCCGAGGAGAAACCCGACCGAGGGTGATTAATCTTGGACACGGAGAGCTTAGGCGCTGGAGTTTGGGATACTGTAGTACAGACTGGAGGTCGTGGTCACCGGCGATTCACCTCGACATTTCCTCGCGCAAAATCTCGGAACTTTTCGCATAGTTTGCGGCGGCTGGCCCGCGCATCCCGCGGCGGTCGACAAAAGGCCGTACAAATTACAAATAGTTTCTCGCGCTAAGAGAATATCGAAAGGCACGGCCGGGCGTGAAAGATCGCGCGTAATTTACGGCTCCCAGTGGCAAGCGCGTGCCCGGACCCGGGCCGTAAAACGACGACGGCTTAGAGCGGCGATGATAATCGGAACGATTCGGCCTGTTAACTAAACTCCAAACTTATCGTCCGAGTCTCTAATTGAATTTGTCCTCTTGGACCGCGTCGCCATGTTGCGGTAATGTTGGCAGTTCTCGACGCCAGCCTCTAAGGTATGCCGAGGGCTTCGCTTATTATAATGGCTACGAAATTTGCATAATGGATACATATGCACGCTCGGAGAGGTCTCCTCGACCTTACCGCTCTCTCGCTTTCGCGACGGTGACGCGCGCGGGAGGGGGAGGGTCGGCTCTGCCGACTCCGCGAAACGTCTTAGTTGTTAGTTGTTGCTCGCTGTACGTGTCCTATGCAAAGTTATGCCCCATTGTGCAAGCCCGCTAAGATCCAGACTCCTACGCTAGAGTGTGCACCAGCGGGGGCTGTAACTCTTGCAAAAGAGTACTGATTAACTTACGAAAGTCACGAATGGGCTCCGCCCCTCCCCCCGCCGCGAAAAAGCCACGGATGGGTACGTTTTGCTTGCTGTTCTTTACAGGTTACACGCCCGGCATCATATTCTTTAGCGGCAGCGTTTTTGCATCGCTTTGCATGTTCAAGGATGCTAAAGTCCCGCCGTTCGTATCTAGTACGCCGCTAAGAAAAGTCATTGCGTCACTTCACGCACGCGGCTGCATAAGGTAAGCGACGTTTTATCACTGTTATTCCGGCCGCCCTGCTCATTCCTCTTCTTCCGCACGTAGCAGCTCGTACTTATTGTTTCCGGTATGAATACAGTTAGTGGAAAAAGGCGTTATTCGCGAAGGCTCGCACTCGCAACGTATTAATTAACGTTACGCGTTTACATCGGGTACAATAATTTCATAAAACATTCTTTTCAACGTCACGATAGGACGGTTTTACAAGCACCGCCGTAAACGCGCCATGCGACGCGTATTTACGATGCGTTTACGGCTTCTCTCGCACGCGGGGGCTGCTTGTCGCCGGAATTTCGCCGGTCAGCGTGAAAGTGCAATCGCGTAAGTTGACCTATTTAAATATACGTCGGCAGGTGCGACAGTTACGTCTCGAGACGGCGTTATCGACCTCCAAAAGTACCGAGGGGAGGCATCCTTGCGTGCATGTATCACCGCGACTCAGACAAAGCTCCGCAATTAACTCGCCGAGCCCCATGCGCCCGCGGCGGTTAAGACGAACTATCGGATGAGGGGCAACGAGGAAGTGCCTCTTGTATCAAATCGCACGTTCCCCGTGAGTAATCGCTGTTATTCCTAGACAATTTCCGCCCCCGTCTCGGCTCTGTACGTGACACGTACGCTCGAAGGGTTCTCCGCGAAATTGCCGCTAATTCGTTTGTCTTGCTGCGAAAAGTGCCCCGCCGCATCGGGAAACCGTCGTCAGCTGCGCGCACGTTTGGTCGCATAATATTGCCGCCGCCGCTCTCCTTCTTCCTGCCCTCCTTCGCGAAAGATAACACAGCGCGGACGAAGTCGCTGATAATTTCGTACGTATTAACGCGCGCAATAATTATGAGAGAGACGGTTATTAATTATGTGTCGAACTTCATTTGCCGGCGAGCCCGAGGCTCGTAATAAAATACCAGACGGACGTCTGCCGCGCGGCGCAACTTAAATTCACAACGCTAATTGCAGCAGCCAATTAGTTACACGCGCACGCTATAAATTATGATAATGCACGGATACGAGAGACAGCGCGTTTGACCCGGTCGAATATATACATACATATACGCAATCGTTCCGCCCTCGTCTCTGTTGCTCGCGTCCAGCACCGCGTCTGACGTGCGCGAGGGCCGCGATATTCGCGGATAGATAGCAAGCAGATACGCGAAAGAGGGCGAGGTGCTGGAAGAAGAACGCGCGGGAATAAGGGCGCGGGGGTGAGACGCAGGAGAGAAAGGGAGACAGAGGGGCCGTTATGCCAGGGACTCCTGAAGCCAGCAGGCTCTCCGTAGCCGTCGCTGCTTTCTGACGCAACATAATGTGACGACTATTGTGCTAAAGTTAGCAACGGTGGGTTATTCAGCGGCGGCATTTCCATGCAAAGCTTCCCGGATGAAGCCCAGACAGAGAAGAGTAGCCGCGGGTGCCGCGCGGACCTCTCCGTATCCTGATCGCCCTCTAACTGCGCTCGACCGTCGGCCCTTTCTACCGCCGTCCTCTTTACAACCCAGGATACCCCGCTGCCTGCATCCGTGCGCTCTATGCGCTCTATTCCCGGCCCCGATGTCATCCTCCTTCGCCCCGTTGTCCTGCCACCGTTTCTACGCTTCGTATTTTACCTCATTGTACGCGAAGGTTATCTATGATCATCCTGGTGTTTTTCGCATTCTAACAACGAACAGCTATGGCATTTTATTAGGTGCATTTCCTTTCGAAACATTCACTCTAATAATTAAAAAAAAAAAAAAATAATTAAAAAAAAATAATTAATTAGAAAAATATAATAATTACTATTAAATTCGGCGTGATTATGAATTAATTTTCGTTACTTGCCGCAGAGTTATTACACGCGAGTCGACATCGTTCTTACATTACATACATGTGTAACGCGAATAAAAGAAGCGACGGAGAAAATACTGACGGAGCACGGGAAATGATTAAACTAAATACGCGGAGATGTTAATGGGGTGAGCAGCGTGTAATTGAACGCGAGACATGGGAATACCCGGCCATAGCCGCAGCTTTATTTCTTACTCAATGGCCGACGCAGACAGCAATTCCCAGAGAAATACGTTCCACTTTCGCGAAGTCAAGGCCGTTAATGCAAACCACCAAACTGCTAGAACGCTCCTTTCCTGCAGCTTAATCACTTAAGTTCCGCCTTTATCAGCCGTGTTTCGACGAACTCCACGAGGCGGCGAAACTTAGATCCCTATATCGGTAAACTATAGCCGAATGCATCTTCTCTCCGTGAGATATACTTATCCGTAGCGGAGAAAGAGCGCGAGGCGGGGAGGAACGAGCGCGAAAACGGAGAGTAATGAATAGGAGGCCCCGGCCGTGCTTATAACGGACCGTTTCGCAGCGCAACAGATAACGCAACGAGCAAACAGTCAAAGGCGGAGATGTCATGAATAAAACGCAGCCAGTCGCTTTGCTTTTCGCGGTGCGCGGCTCTAAAACGGAATTCATCGTCCTATCGATGAATAAATTATTACGATAACCTGTAGCAAACACGCACACATTCGCGAAACGCTTCGACCTCGCCGTTCCGTCCTCCGCGGAAGCGCGGCGCATTATAATCGCATAACGTATAATGTTCGGATCCGTTCTAATTATGTTCCGTACTACGCATGAAATTTCATACGTCGAATAAATAACGAACGAGCAATAAATTACGCCCGCGCGCCATAACGAGCTTGAACAACGCTGATAATCGAGCCGCGTCGAAAAGGCCCGCGAAATTTTCGGAGGCGTCGAGGTGAAGCGGCCTGACGCGCGGGACTTTGACGAATTTTCCCGTGCCCCGCGCGGTGGAAATATTGCCTCGCGTGATTCTTTATCCGGAAGCGGAAAAACAGCGCCGGAATCCTCGGCACCGTCGTCGCGCACGCGAACAATCGTACGAGCCCGATAAATAATAAAAGCTCGGAGACCTCGGGGGCGATTTTTCACGTATCTTCGCTCGTATTCCGCGAACGGGGAAGAGGAGGCCGCCGGCCGGATGGGAGAAAAGTCGAATAAGGGAGATTTTCCTCGGGGATACTCCAATATCCCGGGAGGAGAGGAGTACGTATATCCATGCACGCGCGCGCCCCTTTCAACCCACGAATTTTATTAACGTATCGACGACGGCGGGCCGCCGTTGCGGACGAGAACCGGGGGTGGAAGAGTAGCGGATTTAGAGGCCCTTTCTCCCAACGCGCGCCCCGCGATGCGGAGGGTAAGGGACGATGGGAGGGAGGGACGCGGGCAGGGTGTGAGTTGGAAGCCTCGCGCCGCATAATGTATAACATCATCTTTTACGATATCTCTTTCTGGAGCGCGCCGGAGTATAGGTAATGCACGGTATTGTATTTTGCGATTGCATTTTCAGAGACGTCCGCCTGCGCTTTGAATATAAAGTGGCTCGACCGACGGCGCGCTTGTTTCACGTGCGGCAACGTGCACCGCCGTCCCCGTGCCGAATAGATACGGCGTGTTGCTGGCAGCTGCGCCAGACTGCACGGTAACCATCCGTTATTATCGCGCTCGGAGTCAGTAGATACTTTTCGAGTGCTGCGATCGAAAGCCACGAGGAACACCGAGGGCTCGATTTTTGTGCGCCGACGCGCGCTCTCGCTCGGTGGACGAGCAGCGAACGGGAGAGTTAAATTATTTTGTTCTTAACATTCGCGTTAATCGTAATTCAGCGGAGCACGTAAACGTTCCCTCACGCGTGGTAAGTTTTTCGGTTTCGCCGTGTTCACATTTAACGCGCGATATCGGTGGAAATGGAGAGCTTGCGAGAAATATGACTGCACAATATGCGGTTACAAAGAGAGGAGTACTCGTGAAAGGTTTTCGATTCGCCGATTGATAGCGTACGTCTCTCTGCGGTTATACCGCAAATCCTCTCGTTTCAAGGAACAAGGAGGTGGGAGTCGTGCCGCGGCGACGGCCATGGTTCCGTTCTTTCGCGTAAAAATGGGAATGGTAATAGTTGAAAACGCTGAAGGGTGAGGGACGGCGCTTAAGGGACGAGTAGGGCTGTGAGGGGGGAGGGGAGGGGGCATTTCCGTGATAAATTAATCGTCGATTTCCGACGATTACAATTTGGTATGCTTCCAAATCGCTCGCACCCTTTTTGCGGCGGTGAATTTTAGCCGTGTGCATTTTTCATCCGGCGCGTTGCGGCTCTCAAAAAGAGGATATCCATCTTCCCTAGAGGCCGCCGGCCCTTCACGGTATCCCGGCGTATAAACCCACCTCCGCAGCCGTCTTTCTCTACCTTTCTTTCCCGTCGTTTCCTGTGTCCCCCCCCTTGTACTTCGCTACCCCGCGCCCGGCTACCGCTCGCCCGAGACTGGCTCGCTTCCAAAAATATTATAAAATTCCCAATTACGTGGCATAGATTGGCGAGGTAAATTGCCCCTGGTGCGCAGCGGGCGGCAAGCCGGCAGTTCGCTCCCCCGCGTTTTGTACCCCCTCGGCATCGCCGCTATTCCGACGTCGGCGACCGAATTGAACAGGGAGCCGGATTCTCCGCTCCTCTCCAATCGGTAATCCATTACCGTGACGCGATTGGGTAATTGCAGGTGAGGGGCCTATCTCGAGACGTGCCCTCCGACCGCCGCCTTCCGCCCGTGCTCGGTTCTCAGGTCGCCTTCGCCCCTTCGGAGCTCAGGGTCCCGACCCTCTCTCGCTCTCTCTCTCCCCTGTCCGGTCGATACTCTCTCTAATTAAACACCGGGGGCACAATGACAAATCTACCTTGTAGCTCGGCCCCGTCGCCGGTTACAACAGCGAATACCGCCGCCGCGTTGGTCCGTGGCACGGACGACCCGTGCCGGCCCAGGAATCCAGTAATTCGGTTAATCTAAGGTTGGTTGTTGCGAAACGCGACTTCGAATAAATCACTCGTCCCTTGACTGCCGCAGTCCTCCCGGAACCTCCTTCCCGGTTCTTGGAGAGAGGCGGAATAAACCGAGAACACAGGCAACGTCCTCCCGCCAGCATCACGCCGCCGAGATAAACTTATCTTCATTGTACGCGGACACTTTGATAGTATAACAGATTACCCCACCAATACTTAAGTTTTGCCCAACTTCTCCTATCGTTTTGCCACATAAATATTACGTTATCGTTCTTTAATTAAGCCGTAAGTCCTCGGCTCGAAGGGGGAGAGCTTTAACGTTCCGCCGCCGTTACGGCGATATCCCGCCGACGATTGATACAGCATTCCGGATAATTCCGTGACCGGGCGCGTCATTATGGTGATAAGAGGCGATTTACATTTCTATATTTTCCCTCTTGACGCGATCCATTCACGGTCACGCCATTTCGTAGGCCGAGAGCTACTGAAATTCTGCCGGATCGTTACTCAGGCCCGATCTGACAGGTATAAAGCGAGAAGCAAGAGCGAACAACCTCATCGGCGGTCAGACGTATTCGTAGTCTGTCGCCGTTAATACAGAGCTCACGTCTTTGATATAAAATTGCGCAATTAAATATATCGTTTGTTTTCTACACGAGCCAACTTATCCACCGACCTTACTTTCGATTTTATTTCCTTGGTTCCGGCTGCACTAAAAATAAAACTATTGTCTCTAACTAATATTAAACGTTCTCTTCCGAAAATTATTCCGCATTTTAGTATCTCGTACTTTTTTGTAGGTTATAAAAATATTGCAACTAATAGAAATTGCGACGGTATCGAGATACCCCCCTTATATCGAGGTGGGGCTCGTAAAAAAAGCATATTTCTCGGTTTAACTCCGACATTGTTCTGCGGCCCGGTTATCAATAAATAGCTTGCGTAAAAAGGGAATAACTTTGTTTTAACGGCCGAATCAACTTCGTCCTTCGTTTTAGCGTAAACACTATAAAGCGAACCGAAGTCATAAAAATTACATTTACGATACGTCAATGAAATTCCGTTGTCTGTCTGCTATCCCCGCGCAGCCCAGAGAAGTTATTTTTCACGAAAGTCAAAGTTTTTATATTTCTCCTTCCCACGTATCTGTTATAGCTTCCGAAAATCTTTATCCAATTTCTCTTTCTCCGCTTAACTTAATGCTAGACATTGTGTCAAAGAAAAAGAAAAAAAAAAATTCAACAAAGTGCATAAGAGACTCGCGAAGCGGCAGATTTTTTATTTTATTTTTTTTTTTTTTATTTCTCCGAGTCGCATAGCGCGCGTGCATCTTCGCCGGACGATTCAGCGTTTAAGAAAAATTTCGCCTACTCGAATAAAAAAGTCGCCCTGACCAAGAACCCGAAGGATACTCCCGCCTTAGGAGTCACCGTGTGCACCTGGTGCAGATATATCCGGCAAAACATAGCCTTCGAAGTTCCCGCTGGGCTTTGCCGCTCTTGAAGTTGGACCGTTCGGAGACTCGTAAACACATAGGACGCACCTGGGACTCGATGTCTTTACCGATAATGCGACGCCTATACACGCGGTACCATAACTCACAATTCTAAATATTTAACGCGCGGCTGCTGCTTCGCCCTTCGGCCCCTGTGTTTCTCCCTTTCCGACGACGCGAGTGCGTTTCGCTTATACGTATGTATTCGTTTCCCGAGTCAACAGCGGGGTGCATTGAATTATGAACGGACCAATCTTCCGTCGGGTGGGCAGTAAACGCAGCTCTAAATTTCGTCGGGCATTACGTAGACATAATATGTGGAGAACATGAACAATTTAGTAAGATTTACAATTAGTCTAAATCATCTCGAAGGAAGACCGAGGCCCCTCGCGATATAAATAATTTCATTCGGCCCTCAGATATAATCCCTTTACCCTTTTCGCAAAGAAAACGTATCGGAATTATTTTAATTTTAGTATTTCATAACGTAAAAATTGTTATAATACCTGAGGAAGTATATTACTATAATTAATTATTAAAAAAAAAATTCTGATTAATTTATATAATTTTTAGCATCTGTCAATCGAGATATATTATAACTAAAAGTAATATGTATATACATATGTACGAAAGCGGGCTTGCCCGTCGCAAATAATTCTTGGCGACATTTGAAATACGTATCCGTGCTTTTTCCGCTTTCGGTAAACTCGCGTTAAACTTCGCGGTCGTAATGTCGCGTGTCCGCGATCTCCGGGGCTCGTTGTGGCGCGCGGGAGAACTCTTGGATTACTTGGACTGGACGAACGTCTCTGGAACACGTCGCGCTCTCGAGCTAATCGTTATTTTGCGTGGACAGTACGGGTGATCGATGCGAGGTACGAGCCGAGAAGGGCGCGCGACGCGCGGCGGGTGGAATAAGGGCGGCGCTCGACGCGCGAGGGGGGTAAAATCAATGATGGCCTCTTGAAAATTTCACCAGTCAAAACGGCAGAAATAGTCGTCGCTCTGCCCTCGCGCGCCGTTTTAAAGGAGCAACACCACCGCGCCGACGGGCACCGCAGCATCCCCCGACCTCTTTTCGTGCGGGCGCGCTCGAAAATTTATAAATTTCTATAATATATTGACGCCGGGCTCCGGCGAAGTTCCGGCCAATTTCTGCATACGTGTCTTCCTTCCTACGCCACACGTACACTCGCGAACGGCGTCCCTACGTGTACGTACCGGAGTCACGGATAGATTTCAAATATGCAGAGATTGTTCTTCGAAATGGAGTGCAGCTGCGACCCTCGGGGTGTCGCGAATCGGGGTAAAAAATGGATGAGAAACGAACGCGATGGAAGAGCGAGAGGTGTATCGGTTGTCGCGCAGCAACATGTGTTAACGTATTCCCTGAAACATCGAGCCCGATGTGCCACAATGTTTTCTCCCTCGAGAAATGGAGAATATAAATTACGTTCGAATTACGAAGAGATCCGCTCTCGTAATCTGGTTATCACTAATGTTCGCTTGTCGAGCTGTTTGATTGGACGCGCTTCTATCTGCCTATTACACTTGCAGAACTTTTTACATTTGTTTAAATATGAAATTTTAGATTTTAGTAAAATAGAAGCTATTTTTAATACAGCAAGATATAATTTCAGTCGCTTTAATAATATAAAATTGCGCGCTCTTTATAGCTAGTTAAAAAGAAACAGATTTTATTTTAATTTAACTTCAATATTTAATTTGATGAACAATTCGCCGCTATAAAATGTTTAACTTCGAACGTGATTGGAAGCTGATAAATATTATTTTTATTACGTTTTCCAATTTCGTCGTATAGTAATTTATAGAAGGTAATGAATTTAATTTAATTCTGCTGGCGAAACTCAAAATTGAGCCAAATAAGGTAGGCGAGCGTATATCTTGTCGAGCCAGTTAGAAGATCCATATAAAGATGTTCATATATCCCGACCTCGAAACGTTCGAAACTTCGTGTCATATATAGCAATCGCGAAGAGGAAAACTTCGGGTCGCATTAGGCAAGTCACCGAGGAGTTTGAGGAGGATAGTGATCGATTTCGTTTTACATCGGGGGACCCGCGAGCATCTCGCACCGAATTTCAATGTAACGGAGCTTTATAAAAGTCGGGAGAGAGTCGAGTTGTTTGCTCAAGAACTACCTCTAATGGCATTCAATAAATCAAAGGCGCCGCAATCTGCATGTAACACGCGACGTTATGAAATCTTAGCTCATCGCCGCGCGATCGCGGACCGTTTATTTACCGGCGGGAGACGCGGCGCAGAATCACGTGACGTATCTGGCGTGGCCGGTGGCCGGTCAGGATCGTTCGCTTTTCAACGGAAATTATCGGACGACGGTGAATGTAATCCGTGTAACTATTCCCAGGAGAATGAGAATGCAATCGAGCACTTACTGGGTTTCGCTCTGGTTGCTCCAGCAGGACGGAGCAGGAAAACGGTATGACTGTCGCTAACCGCCGTCGGTCCTCGTACACTACCGTCCGTACGTATCACGCGATCGTGTGCGCGCGATCGTGTCTGTGTTCGTGTCCGCGAGGGTGAAAGACTGCGAGAAGGGTCAAGCAATGACGATCGCCAGGGGTGCTCCCATCGCACTTTTCCGACTCATTTTCTCCGCCGATATCTCCCGTCTCCGTTCGTGCTCGTAAATGTGAACGGCCCTTAGGCGTCGGCGTGTCTGTCGTTACCGCGAGCATAACGGAGGACGAGCGGTAACGATGGCGGAGACGAGGATCCAAAAAGGGAGACAGAGAGAAAGAGAGAAAGAGAGAAAAAAAGTAGAACGAACGACGTTATCGTGAGCCCCGCCGATCGACATTTTACGACTGACCCTAACGCGTGTCCGATATGACGAATAACATCGCTCGATGGGCGCTAAAACGTTAGCGTATGCGAGTATCGTCCGTTCTCCGTTTTCCGAGGTCCATTGAATCTCTTCTCGCGCCTCCGCCCTTTTGCCGAGAACTATGTCACGCGAACTGTTAATTCGATTGTTGATCGCCCTCGCCACATCGGTAAAATAACGTTTTAATGCTCTAATAAATCTGACATTTCACAATTATTTTAATATATCGCGTCGCAAACGTTTTTCATTCAATAATTCGATCTACAAGTATTAAAAAATTATTTAAGAATTTTTTTTTATATTAGAGAGAACAAAATCTGTTGGCTGTGTTACTTTATTCCTGATTTTCACAAAATTGATAACGCTATTTTTTTTTTTTTTTATCTATTTTTTACTTTTGTTAAAGCCCTGTATATTGTCTTGTATGAATTAGTCTGGGTAAACTCTCTTAAATTTCTTTCGTTAGACTTCGAGATCCAGATTTTTATTAAGCTTTTTTAATATACTCGATACTTTACAGTCTACGCTGCCATTATATCTGCCACTTACTAATACAAGTGGAGTTTTCTTACTAAAGGGACAATAAAATTGTTTTTTTTTTCTCCCCTTTTCTTTCTCTCTCCTTCTTACTGTCCGCCTCTCTTTTTATTTCTTGGAGGAAGGAAAGCGACACGCTGAGTAGATATACTATCCAATAGCATTGTTCGCACTTGCTTCAGCTTCCCAGTGCTCTTTATTTCTTATTTATACTCGCGCTCACAGATTGTAACAGCGCAATTACAATGAAAGCACGGTTGTAATAGTGCGCCGCGATCGATCCGTCCGGCGGTGTAACAATGCAACGTACACATCTGTAACGCGTCCGGAAGAGTTATAAAAATAACTCTTGCAAAACATCATTCCGGACAGCCTCAAAATGTAAAATGGGTCGTGGGAAGAGAGGATCGCGGTCCCTCGCGAGCTGCGCTCAGCTTTTGCTCTCGTCGTAGCAAAAGAAAAACAAAAAAAAAAAAAAAAGAAGGGAGCGAGAAAGGTGCGGTACATTCCTAATGAGAATCTTCCACCGAAAAAGCAGATCAATTGAATTATTCATTGGAATAGCTACGCTTGTATAAATGAGATTTAATGGCAGCGTGGTTCCCCGTTCGGTTCGATCGCGCGGAGTCACGGCGTGTAACGCCAATTTCGTCTGACACATGTAACATGCATTTCTGAAGCACCTTCCGCTTTTTGCCACCGTTCACTTACATATATTATCTCGGATATGCCATTCCTCTGTCTCGTTCGCCGATCGGGATTAGCAAATTAATATTTAAGCGCGCGATGTAAATCCGATTGCAAATCTGCCCGGCGTCGCACAAATACAGACGTGATTTAGTTGAGAGATATTCTAAAAATAACATTTGCCGATAAATGATAATTTAGGGTAAGTTATATTTAATAATTACGTTAATATATAATTTATTTTAACGAAGTTAAGCTTGGCGTGAAAAAATAATCGCTACCGCCTGTGTCTGCCGGTCGAATTTTCGCAGCACAATGCTGCCGTTTCGCCCTAAAAGATTTAATACGTGTTCTGCTCTGAATCTCTAAATTTTGAAAACTTTAAATTAATCAGAATAATTTTAATTTTAATTATGACGAATGTTACATTTTTGTTGCTCGTAAAAAAATAACAATGTCCCTCGATATTTCTTACGCCCGAGTATAACACCTTTGTGCAAGAAATTTGTCACTAAAATTATAGTTCTGTAATACCCTGTAATCTCTGTGCAAGATACAGTTGAAGTCGTTCTCCTATCACGAAAGTTTAGTAGCTCGAGGGGACACGGTAGAAAGAGATAGAAGAAAAGTGCTCTGAGATATGCCGAGCGAAATCAAACTTGAATGCCGTGTAGCATACTTAAAGTGCATACTTACTAAATGGATGAATTTCGCGAACTACTTGTACATTGTGAACAGTTACTACTGCTATGAAATATGCTCTCTGTATCTGATTTAAATGAAAATTTACCATTTTGATACATCCAAACGTACCGCAAAATTGGCCAATTAGAGTGGAGTGGCGGATTTACATATTATTAAATAAAACTCGGTTTTAAAATCAGTGAGCCCGTAAGAAGTTACACGTGCACGACCACCCTTTCGAGAGACAAGAAGAAGCTATTTTCGCGGGGATGGCAACCTGGGCGAATCGAATTGAGCGTCGAGATCAGCGTAAAATAAGTTAACGGAACTATCGGGAGGGGCCACTCTCCCCTTTTTCCCTTCGGTTTTCTCGCTCTTTCTCACATTTTCGCTCCGGCCTTTCTTCCCCGCGCGCACCTCGCAGGCCAATCACTCCCTTTTCCTTCCTGCTCTTCCGCCGGAAAGTTCTACGGGCGCTCGACCGAGGCCGGATCGCTCGTGGTTTTTGTAGAAACGGCCCCGGTATTTCTCCTCGAGCAAAATTAACGATCGCGGAACACCGGGGCGCACCTTCGCCGGGATAAAGCGCGAGGTTTACGGTTTGCATGTACAAACACATCCGCGTAGAACCTGTATACGCGCCCTTCTTTCTCCTCGCTATCGCCATCGTTTCCCTCTTCCGGTTATGCGGAGTACGGTCAATGAATTTCATGTCTTCATCGTCGGCGAAACTAAGTGCGCGCAGTTTCCCTTCGGTTCGTGTATGTAGAAAAATAAACAAGCGCGAATATTCCCCGCATTATTATCAGCCCCGTGAGCCACGGCGAGATAAAATGTAAATTTAAGAAAATCGAGGGCTTTGGACTTGAACATTTCATTCAAGAAAAACCTGTCGCCCGCTAAAAATTAGACGACGATAACATTGACGCGGACCGTCGCTCGCTTCTCGAGCGAGTTGTTTACGAGCAACCAGTTCGTTAGCAAACGCTCTCAAAGAGCCGAAGCATAGAAACGCCGTCTTTTCGGGGATGTGCTCTAAGATTTAGATACGGTCGGTCCTCGCGTTTCCAAACGCAGTTATTTCAAAAGACCGGGTTATGTAAGCAAAACGTGACGTCTCTTTGGTAGGAATAAGATTAAGATATCTGTGTCGCGGCGGTATAGAAAGGAGGAAATAAATATATTCTCTCTTGAATGTAAGAAGTCAATCGCTCAAGGACACTCTTTTAAGAAACGCGAACGAGCAACTCCCCCCGTCGAACTGGCTGGAAGCCATCTACTACGATCACAGTATACCTTCTTTACATGAAAATATTGGCAGCGGCTGTCTTTACCTCGCCCATATAGAACAGAAGCGATCAGAAGGATGACTTACCTGAAACAGAAAAGAAAAGAAAAGCGGATTACGGTTAGATCAATTGTGCGGTGAGTTTTACAACGATATTACGTCATTACGTTTAAGGATCGCTCTCGTGAATTACGCTCGGGAGATGATTACGCGTATCGCGACGCGCTTGCTGCAAAGGCGTAACGCGATAGAAATTGGCGCGACGCCGCCTCGTGATAATACACATTTCGTCGCGTCAGACGTAATATATGACTTACGCAATTTGCGTAAATAGATATCTGTGCTATGGGCGCCGGTAATGGTCGTTAACCATAACCGCGGGGGGCATTAATCACCGTTGCCGCGTATACAAAAGCGCGGCGAAAAACACACGGGGATCGCTGACCGGGCAGGAATTTTCGAACGATACTTATAAGCCGCTTATCTCGAGGCCCAAACCTTCCTGCGAAACGGCGTTAGGGGCCGTCTACGAAGCGTCGCCGTCTGCCCCGTCGTCACAAAGCAAGTTTACATATTCATGGCCGTAGTGGCGACAGCAAGGTATATTAATACCCTCCCGCGACCCCATCTCGTCCCGTCCACCCTCCACATGTCGTTCCCTTGAAACTTTTTTATTTCGATTCGCGCGCTTCTCCTTAGAAAGTTTTATCAAATAAATCACTTCCCCGCGAATATTGATTAATCGATCAACCATTTGAACGAGTTCTTCATTCGCGACGGGGTCTAACCGGAGAAATTCACGAGTTACAAATTAGCGTCGTTGAATTTCATTTTCTTCTCTTCGTTTCGCCGCCCTTTCATCCCTTGAAGCACATCGGGACGACGTGCCTTGCAAAACTCGTAAAAAGAAAGGACTTTTTTTCCCTCCCCCCTTTTTTTTCTTTTTTTTTTTTTAACATCGTTAATTAGGAAAACGTATATTCATTTGTAGAAAGAATTATTCCGCACGTGGGAACCGTGGGCTGCGGGGCGTTCATAAACGCGGCTTCGCGAGAGAAGGAGCAATGACTTTCGTCTGTATGCAATTTTATGTTATTACGCGACGACACAAAGACACTTCCGCCGTTCGTCGGACGCAGCCGCGATTTTCTTTCCCTCGTTATCGCGGCGCGAGGTATTCACGTAGAAAAATTGCATGTAACGAATCGTGACGGCCGGCCGATCTCGTTTCCGATCACGTTTCCGCGGTATTGAATCATCCAATTAGTGTCGTCGCGTGGCGAGATGACACGGCGGATAGCCGGGCGAGGCCCAAGTGCCAATGCGTTCCGAAAGACGTGAATATGAGAGGCCGCGTTAAAAGGCATACGGTAGATTTGTTAAAATTTCCAATTAGGCGTGCACCCGTTCGTGCATTCTGCGAGGGATACGCGAAATTTTAACGAGACGAAGCTCGCCCGCTCCCTCAAATATATTAATCGATCCCGGGCGCTTCCGCCGAGATCTCGGCGACGATTTCGCGTACGCTTAATGCGCTTCTCGGTGAACCTCGGAAACCCATTCGCTTGTAAAATGCACGCTATAAGACGGTAGGAAAAACTGGCCGATATAAAAATCTTGGCTCGGCGAGAGCGCGCACAGAATTCTCAGCGGTTTTCCGAATTCCACGTGGCTCTCGGATATCTAGATATCCGCGCGTAAGTAGGTTAACTCGCGGGACTGCCGCGGATTAAGAGGAACGCAGCCAACCCTCCCTCGTAGACGGGTCAAAGGACGTAACGGCGAAAACGTAGGTCCGCGTTAAATCACGGTGGTGGGAGACCCGGTCCGGAATTACGACGAGTTTTATGTAGCACGCGTTACGCCCGGGCGGAGGAAGGAAGAGGAAGAAGAGATTTCTTCGTGCCGAGGTGCCCGAAAAATATTATTGCGCGAGCGGCGCTATGGATACGAGACACGTGGAGCGACCCGGCTCGTGGAATACGGCAGAAGGTCATTCGTAAATCTCTTTCTGGAATTGCCCGCGCGGCGGGCACGAGTAGGTTACGAAGCGGCAATCGCGGTAACCACGACGGACGAGCGGCGGGTCCGCTCCCTCGTTTCTCGCGAAAATCCGCGTGCGAATATGTGCGGCCGCGCAGCGACGAATCGGCTACGTTTAATAAATACATTACGCGATAAATTCGACGCGCAAAGAGACCGTGGGGGTCGGTGGGACCAAGGGGCAGTCTCCTGTCGCATAAAATATTCGGCAATTCATTTTAGCAGGCACACATAATTAAAGCGCCATGTGTGCAGGAGGTCCGCCATAAATCTCCGGGATCAGCAATAACGTCGGGGACTTGGCCGTTGCCGTCGGTAGTGCGGATGATGGCGATGGTGCAGTAGAAGCGGCGACGACGGTGGCGGTAGCGCAGGGTGCCTACAATTCGTCGGGCAGCTCGGTCTGAAGAACGGTCTGGCATCAAGTCGCGAGAAATTATGTGAATGTTCTCGCCCTACATCAAGGTAGACGCGGAGGAAACGGGGGGGGGGAGGAAGGAAAGTGGGTTCCCCGTACTCGAGGGGAAGGAAAGCCGGGAATCAGGAAGCCATGGCCGCGGCTGAGGTGTCTAGACTTGGCTCGGTTCTGCACTTTGCACGCCGTACGTATTCAAACCGATTTGCGAGGATTCGCACGACAAAAAGTCAGAGAGAGAGGCGGACCCGGGATTTACATTGGTAATGCGTGCGCCGGAAGAGAGGGACGGGGTTCGGGGCGAGAGGGATAACTCCGTCGAGGAAAGTCGGAATCATGGCGGGTGGGTTCAATGCAGCCGCACCGCCGCTGCCCTTAGCCGTAAGTCCTCAAAGACATCGCGATAATTCCATTCCGCCATTTCGCGTCGTCCGACCGAAACGTCCGTCCTCGCCCGCGACGATAGTTCCGCAAGTTTGCGAGATACGTTTGTCTCGAAGACAAATATGAACTCGCTTTAGAAAGGTACCGGGTGTAATGCGGCATGCACGGAAACTTAGAGTACACGGGAAAGTTTTCGGTCAACAAGATGCAGACGCCGCGACTAAACTTGAAACAATCGGGAGCTCGTCGTCATTTGCGGCTCGCTTGCCCGTGTCACGAGGCCGGACGCGCGGAATATCCTCCGGTCGGTGTCCCGGAGCCATGATTATACAGAAACATCGCGCTCGTTTATCATTCCGGCTGTGCGCGGCGGCGGGCGACGCGATCTGTCTCTTCGCGGTAAGATAGCCAAACCCTTATTTGGGAGGGTCGGCCGGAGGGGTAGAAGCGTAGCCGCATCTGGACTGCCTCCAAAAGACCAAGACACCCCAGAATCTCCTGGCTCGATTCAGATCTCCCCTCCCCGCCTTTGACTTCATAAATTCAGGGTGGAGGCCTCTTCCCATCTTAAGCCAGAACCGCGTAACTGTTTCTAACCAATTATTATAAATAAAATGTGGCCAGCCGTAATGACAAACGGCAGGAGCGCCGGGGACCGTCGCGTGGTATGCCGAGCTCTTCGCCAATGGGCTCGGAGCCATCCGCCCTACCAGACTATACTAGTCGAAGGATTACAGCGACCTTCCCTTTTCTTCCCATTTTCCTCCACCCGCCCTCCTCCCCCTCCTGCCCCCGACCCCGTGACGGTCGATGCAGTCTCTCCGCGAGATCTATGAGGTAGAAAGTTCGGGTTTTCAGTTCCAAGAACATATTAGACATAATGCGGAATTGCTAAACCGAAAATCGACGATATATTTGCGGAGTCGTAAGGCTCGATAATTGATAGCCCGCCTGAACCGTCCAAAAAATTCCGTGCTCTTTTTTTTTTTTTTTTTTTTTTTTCTTTTATTATGTAACTCGCAAACATCGCGACGAAGCGGAGTTAGCAGAAAACTTTTTCCAGATTTATCTCAAGATCGCGAAAGAAAACGTACCACGGCATTCGAGATTGAATTCAATTCAATAAAGTCGCGATTGTTTATAATATTAATTGACTGGAATCGTTCTCAATAATTTTATTTCGTATTACGAATTATGAATATCACGCGCGAGGAATGGAAGCTCTGTATAAAATTAAATTTACGTAAACAGGAGAAATAAAAATTCTGTGCAAGACTTACGCGGAGATTGCGGGATAGCAGAAAACTAGCTGGCAAAGAACGTGCAATAAATAAGCTCGCCGAAGTATCCTGTATCGCGATTAAAGCCATATTAAGTTTGTCAAGACGCTTATGATCGTTGTTTACAGTCGAAAAGCAGCTGTCTTATTCTGGCAAACTTTGCTGGCACCCGGACCCGATATGAGTTTCGCTCTACCGGCCGCGAAGTGTAGTTCTTTATAAAATTCTATTAACGAACGGACCAAGAATAATATCTGCGCTTTAATAAAGCGAGATCGAATCAATTACTCGCGCTCGGCCAGGCAAGCTATTAATCTGCTCAATTTTATTAAAGTATCACTTCATCGCGGCGGGACGAAATAACTCGTGCCTCGATTTTTATTAATTTCGCTGCAAAAGAAATAGCGCGTATATATGTCAACCGCGGCCGCAAATCCGCATTATTTGTCCTCGAATAACCGCCTCCTATCTCTCTCTAGCCCGAAGAACGGCGGCCCCGGTCGGATCTAATTTGGTTTTTGCTACGAGATGCTTTGCATCCATTTGCTTTGCTCTCTCGCGTCGACTCGATGTAAAAAGTTGGAATTACCAAATGGATTCATGGAGTTTTCGCGGATTCAACCCGATATTTTTCGTGCGATAGCAGCACACGCGAATTTTCTGCCCGGCATTATCTTCGTTTCTTCGCGGCGGAAATAAAAGGATGCGGTACTTTATAATCGACGCGCATTTTCGGTCGCAGCCGAGCTCGCGCTCGTGAGCGCGTACGCGTCAATCGAAACGAATCCGAGACAAAGTACGACCGCGGGGTGAAGGTAATTAGTGTCACCCGTCACGATGTGCCGGCGGTCTACGCGGAAATTTCTACGACTTATCGTTACTCTCGCCTAACCCGGTGAGAGGCGGTGGCAGTTGTAGCCCTTACCCCGAATCGTACACGCAGCGGTAAGCCTAGACTCACGTAGAACGTAACTTTGTGACGTCACACCACAAACACGCCGGAGGGCGAGAGCCTAGTTACAAGCATTATACCTAACCGCTCCGCCTCGTTACGACAAGATGTGCTTCTGGTTTTCACTGCACGCGTGCAGCCGGTCTGCGGGTTAATTCGTGCGAGGAAGTTTCGTGGGGAAGAGTACAGAGGGGAGGGAGAGGGAGGAACAAAGCGTGCGGGTCTGCGGAAAGGCGGCGGCGGCGAGCAAGACGGAGAGATTGCGTTAGCGTGGCACCAAGGTAAATCCAATCGATCTTCCTCACGCGAGAGGCATTAACGAATTCTGCTATTCGGCGAGCTTAATTCGCCCCAGCGTTACCGTCGGCCGGATCGTGTGTATGTAATTAATGCACGCACACTGGCGTACGGCATACGTGATGCGTCGGGATACTCTTTGGGTATCAGGACGGAACAGCGCAAATAGCACGTTCTCTCCCTGAGCACCGTGTACGCGGATATACCTCTTGCCGCTATTATTTTGATAACCGTCGATAGCGAACGCACCTAAGGGCGCTAGATTGTAAGCGGTATTTTTCTCTCACGTTATGCAAATTCGCGATCGAGTCAAAAAGTGTTCGAGTCAAGCCCAGATACAGGCGAATTGATTCGGCGAATCGCGCTGCATCGCGGCGGGACGAACGGGGAGGGAAAATCCTACTGAATTATTAGGGTGCCGCGAAACGCCCCGAGAGCTCGCAATAAGATCGCTGTTATCGTGTGTTCTCCGCCAAAATTTCAGGAATAGCAAGTAATGGACTGAGATATTTTGAATAACGATCTCATCAACTCCCACCGGCGCGAATAAATTACTAGGTGTAATGCGAACCGATGTGTTCTTGCTCGCGGTGGTTTGAAGCGTGCAAGAGAGCGAGAGAATATTCTCACGGAATAGTGGTTACCATCAGAAGTAGAACGCTAATTACACAGTTTGCTAATCGTGGCCTTTCCGAAGTAGTTTATATATATGTGTGTTGGTTCCTATACGCCTTACGAGGCAAAAGTTCATGCATAAATTCGCCGCGTTGCTTCCTTCATCGGCGAAGGAAAAATTTAACTGTACGGCTTTTGTGAATTTTCGTCTCTCCAAAGAATCGACTTTAAAGTTTTATTATTTCATTGAAAATTATAAATTAACGTTAATATTTTACACGGTAATTTAAAAGTCATTTTTTTTTTTCGTATGAGAAGACGTGGGTATTATTAATATTTTTTTTACCTTTTGCATAAACGTGTACTTCGATGCTCGCATCTCGTTCCCCGGTGAAGGTAAGGCGCGGTGAAGGGAGAGAGGCGAAGGGAGAGAGTCGCGAAGATTTCAATGTATTCTGAATGCCACACCGTCGCTGGAAAAGCTTTACGTTACGGCTCGTATCGGACGTGTCTTATTTAATTCGCCCACTTACTTGTTGGACTGTCTTCGAAAGTCAAGCCGTGGATGCGGAGTATTTCACATTGCGTCCGACGAAATAACGAGAATCGAAAGTCACGAACACCATGAAAATGAGTAATGCAGACTAGTGTCCAGCTCGCGGTCGCGAGGCGTCTCGTGATTGGTCGGCGCGCTAGGTCTTCCATAACTCGGGGACCAGAACGGTCAGCGTGGTGCCATCTAACAGTTTGCCACTCGAAGTACATACATCGCGCGATCGGCGTCTGGCTGCTCCGCTTTGAACCAGCGAGCTTAGAAGGGTTTCGTCGAAAGAATATTCAGGTATACACTTTTTTATGTACGTTATCATTGATAGAGAGAATGTGCAACGCGGCGGACCTCGACCTGGAAATGCACGAGCAATGTAAACGAGGATCGTAGCGAGCTTGACCGCGCGGGCTTGACCGCGCGGACTTGACCGCGCGAGCTCACTTCGTCTCCGTTTCCCGCATTCCCGGGGTACATAATCATTTCTCCGACATTGTTTCTAATATACGGTTCTGTTCGCAGTTATCTATCAGAGGACAGCGCATCGGATATCTCGCATTGCGTTCGACGAAATAAGGAGATTCGAAAATCACCAACACCATGAAAATGAGTAATGTAGACTCGTGTGAAATTCACGGACGAGAGGCGTCTCGTGATTGGTCGGCGGGCTAGGTCTTCCATAACTCGGGGCCCAGAACGGTCAGCGTAGTGCCATCTAACAGTGCGCCACTCGAAGTACATACATCGCGCGATCGGCGTCTGGCTGCTCCGCTTTGAACCAGCGAGCTTAGAAGGGTTTCGTCGAAAGAATAATCAGGTATACACTTTTTTATATGCGTTATCGTTGATAAAGAGAATGTGCAACGCGGCTGATCTCAACCTTCCATAAATGCACAAGCAATGTAAACGAGAATCGTAGCGAGCTTGACCGCGCGAGCTCTCTTCGTCTCCATTCCCCGCATCTCCCGCGCACGTAACCATTTCTCCGATATTGTTTCTAATATACGATTCTGTTTGCAGTTATCTATCAGAGGACAGCGCGTCGGATACTTCGCTCCGCTTAATTGCGTGCTTCACCCACCGACGCCTGCACGTACCGGGAAGGAGAAGAGAAGGTTCATAGGAAATCTACGTCTTTTCGTCATACCGGATAGAACCGGGTTAACCGCACGTCGAGTCGCCGGCGTCAAATCTTCTCCCCCAGGAGTCCGGTATTTCCTTTCAGGTAAAAATAATTAAAATGAAAGGCGGGGGTGCGGAGAGGGAAGCGCGTTTTCGCGACGCAGCGCAAAATATCGACGAGATTACGTTGCGCCGGCTGTAATGCGGATGCAAATGCGATGGTAAAATATTCCGAGTGTGCAAATTAAAATGATACTGAAATATATATGTATATATGTGCGTGTGTATGTCTGCGTGTGTATAATACGGTACGGTACAAAATAAAAATGTATAAAATAATATTAAAAAGAAACGGTTTGCATAATTTAGAACTAATATTTTAAAACCAAAATGCTTTAATATTTAATTAATGTTTTCAGGCAAAGACGGTCGTCGCGGTTTCCATATCCACGCTTCATGATCGCCTGAGTGACTCGTCATTCCACTACGCCCATTCCACTACGGATAAGAGATGCGGAAGGAACGTCGCTGCACATCGAACCGGTGAGTCAGATTATTTTTTTTCAAATGGTGTCGGGTGTTTAATATAACATGTGTATAATGTAATATGCCCTGATAGGGCCGCTGCGTTATTAATTGCTGCGTAATTAAAACTCGGTTTAGTACCAAAAGCTCGAATAGGTTTATTAGCAAGCGCACTGCTGCGCTACAAGTATTTCGCGTTCTCGAAATCTTGCGCTCAGTCTTGTGTGTCGTCAACCGGGAGATAAATTCGCTTGCGCGCGAGCTTGAATTTTATCGACGTAGCGTTGTTTAATATTTGGGTAACCTAGTTCTACGCGGTTGGTTTAAAGCCGCCAGAAAGTATCGGAGAAGCGCAGTATAAACTCACGACGCGCGATACAAGACATAGCGCTCGCGAATACAGCGTCGTGTCTCTTAATTAATTAAATTTCGCCGCGCAGTGTCGCGCCGGGGCGAGCCTGTTCGACATCCGCGATACGCGAACTTCGCAATGTACTAAACTTTGTCTCCGCGTTAGTTTGTCCGACGATTACGGGGACCCTTTAATTAAAACCTCGCTCTTTTCCTCTCAAAGCGGCTCGGCGTCGCATTTACGTCTCGCGTTTGCGAAATGCCGCCGCGTACAGCTCGTTACGTCACCGTCGGCGCGCATAATTTCCTAATGACTGCCGCTGCAATTTAATTAATGAAACAAAAACGGCCGCATTTATGTATTCGCCTAATGCCGACGATACGCGGGCGAAAACGAGGGAAAAGGGGAAGGGGAGGGGGAGGGTGGCGCGCTGTAACGCTGCGGAATCGAGGAAAAAGTCGCGACGATGGTAGAAGCGCGAGCGGAGAAAACGTGGATCTCGTTTCCGTGAAATTGGGGTGAAAACTGGCGAAGGTGAGCACGCGAGACGGGAAGAAAAATATTCAAGAGACCGTCGGGGACAAGTACAGAGACAGGGTGGCAGGATATCAACGTATCGATCCTGGGGGGTAGTACCACCGCCGCACCGGCGACGAGGAGCGACTCTCGAAGCGGCCGTGTCTCTTCACGCTCGGTCGCGCTTTTCGTTAACGCCGAGCTAAGAGCCGGGGCTCGTGTAACGGGATCCTCGCGGAAAGCGTCTTGGGGTTTTATGGTGCTCTCCTCTCCTTTCCTCTCCGCCCCCGCGCGCGTTCGGCTCTTGGATCAGAAGAGGCGAGGTGGTGAGGACGAGGAGGCGCGCGAGTGAAGGAAAAGAGAGGAAGACGGTGATGCGGGAAGCGGCGGCGACGGTGGCGGCTGGGATGCAGGAGGGTAGGACAGTGAACCTGTTATCGACCGACTCGCGGCAAGTTCAGGGTCGCACTGTCGCACCGGTACTCCGTCCGCTCTGCCCTTCTCCGCCGCGTCCCGCGATCGCTGTCCCTTTTCCCTCGAACTGCCGTCAAACCCTTGGAACGACCCGTCTATCCTTCTCGCGCGCGTCCGCCGGTTTTACGAGGGACGGATGGATGAATGGTGTGAGGAGCCCGCCACGCACAGCTGTTTGCATACACCCCCTTTCTACCACCTTCGCGTCCGCCGTCTTTCCCGCGGGGGTGGCGGTGGCAAAAGGGGGGAAGGGAGGGGGGAGGGACACGGTTCTCTCCAACTACTCGCCTTTCGAAAGACGAGCAAATAATAACCCCGCGATGACTTGCAGCCGAGCCGACCACCTCCGATCTCCCGCGTCCTCGCTCTCACGAGAGAGACGAGAGAGAGAATGAACGGCGCGTCGACCGAACGAATGCCCGACTTAAAACCGTCTGACTTTATCTTGTACTCATTCCTTTATGAGCTTTAATATGCGGCGTTTAATAAACAGGCGTTTCATTAATTCCCCAGCTCGACACGCAACCCTGTCACATTTACCTCGGCATCTTCGAGCTTGTTTTTATTTAATTATTTCTTCTGATTTAATATTACGGTCGTTTGTGTTGATTAGTATCGCGTGACGTTTAAATAAACTTAAAAAGAAGATATCTGTTTAATAGACGGCAGTTTTAAATTGCATCTCTAATAGCGCCGCGGTAAATATATAACGTTGTTTCGGTTATTAAGTTCATTGAAGTCGCCAACTGTCGCTTTTAGTCACGCTGTCAGGTTCCTTTCCATGCTTCCCGAGTAAAATATTCATTTTTATCAAGAAAAATTGTCGCTGCAGACATTCAACGAGAGCCGCCGACTGGTTAAGTAGCGCGCAAAAAAAAAAGTTTGTACCGTTTAAACAGCTAACGATATACGAATACGAGAAACGTCAACGGTTTGGATTCTATTAGTCTGAAAAAACGAGATTGCAGCAACCGCGGTACCACGTCCTTATCGATTATTGCGACAATAATTATTTCGCGAGCGGTTAAAAAAAAAAGAAAAAAAAAGAAAAGATAGAAAGGAAAAAAAAAAAAAAAACGCGGTCATACGAAATAAGTCAGAGAGAATATTGGAAACTCGCATATCTGGGTTAAAGGATACTCTCGTTCGCTCACCTGCAAGGCAGAATTGAATCGGGAGTCACGCTCGCGGGGAATCGTTTAAAGGGAATTACAATCCGGACTATTGGGCGGAAGGAACGAGACGAGGGGGGAGGATTGGGAAGACGATATTTCGTCGATTCCTATTCGATGGTCGTGGATAAACTTGGCCGAGTGTTCCGCAGCTGTGTGCGGGCGGCTCATCGATGAACACACTCTTTCGGCAGCAAGTTCGGCGTAGTGAATTGAAATTAACATAAAATCGAAATGCCGGGAAACTTTGCGCATAAAGAGTCAACTGCCCAAGTTCGTTGAATGGCTGCGAACGGGCAACTCCGTTTCGGTATGAAAGGGGCCCCCCTGTTCCCGACGTTCCCGGCTTCCCCTCGCGTACCGTCGACACCTCTTTCGCGCGGGCTTTCTTACCTTCTCCGAGTCCCCGTCCCGCGTACTACCGCCGTCGATTGGCGAAGGAAAAGGCAATGCCGAAAAGACCTCTCCCGGAATAATTAGACGAACGGCCCGTTTCCGTCGCGGCGATAACCATGATAACGTCCGGCAATAAATAATCCCGCCGCGCGGCGCGGCGCGGCGCGGCGCGGCGCCTGCACCGTCGCGCGACACTCGCTCTCTCGTATCTCGAAAATATAAGGCGCGATAACGTGCCGGGCCCGATAATGGACGACCCGAATACAGGATAGCGCTTTTATCGCCCCCGAGGTTTTTCTTTACGCGCGGGACGGGCCAGCCGCGTGGAAATGGAAAGTTTATCTGCGGGATCTGCGCGCGGCGATAAAGCACATGAACGAATCCCGATCCTCTGACGTTTTGAGATATAATATTAATAAATGTTGAGAGAAAAAAAAAAGCGAAGAGGGGAAGAGAATGAATCGGCGGTACACCGGCGGTCGCGTGGCAAGAGATAGTACACGAGTCGGTCCGCTCGTCTCCCGATCGCACGCGAAATTCACAAATCTTAACGAGCTAGGGCTGCGGAGGGATTTTTCCTCTGTGAAATATGCCGTTAATAACCTTAGACGGAGGCCAATTTCTCATGACTTCTACCGGCTCGGATTTACCGGACCACGTCCACGGCATATTTCGGAAATATAAGAACCCGGGTGCGCGGGCACGGTTAAGGAGCACGCTTCGCTCGTACGCCAAAGATCACGTAGCACGATAATGGCTTCCTTTCCGTTCCTTATCGCGCTGGCGACATTCAAAATCCTAGGCCATTACTGCCGAGCGAATGGTACCCTTTTCAGGTGAAGTACGTAGCTACGTATATTCCACGGGAAATTTCCCCGTCGCATTAACGTGACAGATTATACCGCCGCTTTCTCTGATCAGTTGCGTCTGACTATCTACCATCTTCTCTCGCCGTCGTGCTTTTTGTCTCTCTGTCCTCGCTATCGCGCGTCGCGCGTTAAAGCTCCGTCCTATCGAAAATTCAATCAAAAATTAGAAATCTATATGCATTATAATCTACTATCGCGCCGAAAGATCTCTCTCCTTCTTTCAAGCCTCCCCCGGAGTCACGTAGCCGCCGTTATCGTCGTCAACGTAATCCGGTCGATGTCGCCGTCGTCCCTTCGAACGAATAAGGACGAAGGGTCGGCCGGCTGAATGGCTACGCCATGTGCCGCGACGGAGACCTGTCGCTTCGCGTAATACGCCGTCCATTGCTCTCCGTAATAGTGCCCCGAAGAATTAGCGGTAACTACGATCACGTGTCGCCGAGCTTTCCGACGGTCGCGATTCATCCGATACGTGCTCGATAACTTCGAGGCTCAAATCGAGTCGCTGAAAGTTATGTTCCAGCCATCCTCCGACCATCCGCCGTTTATCCCTCGCGTATATTCACTCCTCCGACTTAATTTTTCGAGTCGCGACTACCGGACCAGATTTTTATGTCTGTTGCATGTACAAATAGACCGCGGGAAAAAAAATTGCCGTGATGGAAACGATTATGGTGAAGTAAAATGCACGCACGTGTCTCCGGGTACGTTGAAAAAAAAAAAAAATAAAAACAGGAGTCGAAAAAGGTAAACGGGTGCGCGCGATGCGGCTAGAAAGATACGTGTCCCGTTTGCAAAACGCTCGGCGTTCACTTCGAAGTCTATTTCACGGGACATGAATTATTTCCGAAGTGTGTCACGCCGTCGGCGACATACTTGCGATGCGAAGTAATATAAAACCGCGTTCTTCTTTCAAAGTTAAAATACTTAATTTATGAGACTTCGACGTGGCCGATAAAAATAGTTAGGGCAATCCGTGGCCCATTTTGAGAGAGGGGAGCCCTGCGGCAAACTTTCAGATCAGTTGATACTTTCAAATCGATGCGATGCTGAAGCGCGGATAGGATTTAAGAGGTAACTGGGACGAAGCGCTGAAATTAGTGCTGCTCGGCGCGCTCAGCGAGTATCCATTAAAAAAACTGTTCACATTTAATTAAAGCTTCTTTTTTTTTTTTTTTAATTTTCTGTCGACTCGTCTCGTTTTTACTCGTTTCGTTTCGATTCATCTTGATCGGCACCGCTTTAAGAAGCCTTTACAAGCGACTTTTAATAATGATAAGCTTTCGCGGAAAATTTTTGAGAGGTGACATCTCGTTTTGCGCTTCGCTATCGTGTATTCCGAGGGAAAAATCGCGGGGAATGAATCCGGCACACGGATAGTACCGTCTGAGTAATTGGACCCGTTTGCATCCCTCCGGGATTCACTTTTTAATCGTGTCAGTCGGTTCCTCTCCTACTCTCATTTTTTTGCCTTCGTTAAATTTCGCCGCTCGCCATGAATATATACTGCAAATAAAAAATTTCGACGTGTAAACGGTGCACCGCGGCAAATGAGAGTACGCGCACGAAAGAGATCTCCGCACGAAAAATATCCAGGCTTGTCTTAGATGTTTCTCCTGAGGTACGCTAGATCCGGGAAAAAAAAAAAATCAACGAATTCAATTACGAGGCGCGCGCAGAACTGACGTTTGACGTTCTTTCTGCATAAGGAACGGGGGCCATGCATAATGCCGCCCGGCCGTAATTGAATGCTGGTAACAGTCGAACTTAACATACGGAAAGTTTTATACAATCCATTCTCGCCCGGCGTTCGACGTCCTTCACGTTTTCGCATTACGCCCGAAGTTTCGCGAGTGCTATTCATCTTCTCGTGAAGAATGAATATTTCACCGTTTAAGATCGCATTAACGTCACCCATCTATTATGATACCTTTGTAAGCGAAGATCCGCGATACGGACGACGTTCCCTCCCCCCCCCTCGCGTCGTATACAGTTTCGGAGTTTCTCCCCGGCCCCGATTCTCAATTCATACCGAGATTTTTATCCACCTGTGCAACCTGGAGAGAGAAAAAAGGATTCAACGACCGACGATATTCCATCCGCGGTAGTGATTCTCTTTTTTTTTTTTTTTCTTTTTTTTCCTTCCTCTCTTTTTTCGCTCTCAGCCTCCTGCCTTTTCTCCGCGCGCTTGTCCCGGCAAATACCGAGGGAAAGAACGGGGAATGTAGATATAGCTCGGGTGCAATAATTTCACGGGCTGATCGTCGTGGAATCGTAGTTCGCGGGAAAGGGACGATTGGAAGTATAATTGAACCACCGTCTTGCGATTAATATCCATAGGGGTGCGAAAGGCGCGCCGAGCGCGCCCAGAACATTTTTCATTAGATCCCATCCGCATTGGGTTCGTTTAATTCTCGGCATTTCTTCGGCCGCCGCTGGATATCTAAATTTTACCGCGATATATTACATTTAATTCTGCAATAATTTACACGCGTTATTTATCGCTTATTACTTTCGTCGCATTACGACGGAAAGTGCTTCGTCTGGGCTTTCGAAATTGCGGTGAAGGTAATGCGAATGGAAAGCGGGGGAGTCCGCGTACATACGCGCTGTGTACTTGCCCGAATAAATATCTCGCGGCGCGATTAATTTTCTAACGATCGATGGGCGGGCTCATCCTATTTCAGGCGACCAGGGAATAAGCATTTCTCACGGTTTCGTACATTCGCGTCGACGTTACCGCGCCCGATGTAATATGTTTCGTCGTCGGCTCGTAAGTTACCGTCGGCCCGGGCAGCCCAGCTGCGGCGATCTTGTCTCGCCAGACACGTGTACGCGATGCGAGACATCCATTTATACGGTTGGCACTCAACTTGGCACCAGTCATGGTTGATGAGCCCTCGGCTGGCGGAGGGAAACGGCTATTAGTCATCGTTACGTGTCACCTTAGTCCTAGATACGCACCGACTACAAGTGCGTGGGAAATATGGTTAACCTGCGCGTCGCGGCGAAACGCCTGGGCTCCTTTGTGAACGACGAGGGAAGTTTCTTTTTTTTTTTTTTTTTTTTTTGCGCGTATCACAGCCGTGAGATAGCGGAGAACTCCGTAGTTCGCTTTACGAAGTACGACCCACGTACGGATCAACGCGCGACGAACCGCTACAGTTCGGCCGATCCCAGAGGCAAGCTCTGTGTGCGAACGGCAGCTCGATATGTGAGCATACATACTCGCGGGGGCCATTACCACCCCAGAAGCGCTGTAAGGGCAACGCGTCTGAATAGGGTATACGCGATATATAGGTGAGCGCAACACGGGTCTCACATTACTTTTGCGGTAGATTTATTATCGCCCCCCGACAACGTCGGATAGATTCGAAACGACGGAAGTGCAACGGGAAGGGAAAAGGAAAAAAAAAAAATAAAAAGAAAGCGTATCATCAGGTAAAATTAAGTATATTTCTGTGAGATAGTTACATTAATTAAAATAAAATAAACGTAGATTCAAGTGGCGATGGTTTCGAAACAGGTTTATTAGCAAGCGCTATCGCTGCGCTACAATTATTTCGCGCTCTTGTAATCGCGCGTTCGGTTTCTTTTGTTGTACGTCTTGTTTCGACGACGTCTGGTCACTGTCCAGCGCGGACGATGTTTCTAAAATAGATATCGAAACTTTTTTCGCCGCGTGTTTGTTTACTGTTTTGTTTTGGTCTTACGCAAAACTGTCTCGACTGTCGAAATCGCCGAGCAAACCGGTTCTCGCCGTTATCTGTCCGCGCGTCCTCCACCTGCGAGCTCGGATTCTTGGAACGCGAAGACGATTGCCGGCCAGACGTAAACACACGCACGTACTCACACTACCGCGACGGTCGTTGGGTCCGGCAAGCGGCGATCTCGGCAGTCGAGCACGTGTTAGGTAGGTCAGGACGCGCAGCTGACTAGTTACGCGACGAAAAACGTTCAGATATCTAGCTTTTTTAGCTCGCCGTTAATTAGGAATAATTGCGTGGCGCTTGGACGACTCGAGCGTTAATATTTCTTGCTCAATGCTGGACAGTTTCGCTAGACAGCCACAAGACGAACCGCGAATTGGCCGGTTAATTATTAAGTAACGGTGGGAATCAATTTCCACTCGGGTCGTTATCATCGACGTGACGAGTCATTCGCACAGGTCGCGGAGCGAACGGAAACAAAAATCAATGTCTAAATAATTCGTTCCCCTGCACTTCTGACAGCGTAGTTTGTCGCGCACGTTCGAGCGATATCGTAGCTCAGTTACCACGCGTAAAGCGCCATTCGTTTCCAGACGACGTGTGATATTCCGCCGTCAAACCGCGAACGCCACGAATATTCTTCGTTAAACACCGCGCAAAAATTACTCGCGCATTATCTGCGTTTAGTGGGGCGGTATTTTCACGACCGGAGTTATAATAAAAATTATTCAAAGATCATAACGCTTGGGGAAAAAAAGGAATAAAAATAAAATAAGCAATGTTTCGCTATCTGGATATCAATTTTTACCGCAGTCCCCGGACGATATCAAAAATATCTCGCGTAAACGTGTCATGAGTGTAGCTGCAAAGCTTTTTTTTTTTTTTCTTTTTTTTTTTACTTTTTTATTTTTTTTTTCTACGCACGACATCGGTGTACTGCGCTTGCCGACGAAAACGCGACGACACGCCGTGACAGCGAACCGCTTTAAAATGTGGACGAGATAAATCGCGACGGATGCATGCCGCGCCCGGTGATTTGCCGGTGATGCTCTGTGTCTTCTTGTATACCGTACATATGGCCGTGTACGAAAGGGGTTTACGTATCCGCACGCGCGATACACGTCGCGCCGAGCTGTCGGAATATCAGAAATAATTACGTGAAAATTATATGAATAAACATTGAGAATTTTCAGAGCGTTTCGCTCTTACCTCATTTTTTAAAAATTATTTTTTTATTTTTCGTTCGATCGATATAAAATTATTCGATTATTTAATTAGAGTCTTCTCGAGCACGTCGTAAAAATTACCACGAGAAACATACAGAGCCGTGTAAATGAATTCGCGGCGCGAAGTCGCATTCGAGTACAATGCGCAAGGTTGCGAGGGGACAAAGACCCGCGATGAAGTGCAGGTAATCAGACATCTTCGTGACCGTTTCTATAAGGATGACGCCAGTTCATTAATTCGCCGTGTCGCGGATCGCTCGTCACGTCGGGCCAAACAAAGAATGAAGGTTTATCGCGAACGACGTCTAATAAACTGACGGCGGTTTCTTGTCGCGGGGTAAGGCTCATTCGGCGCCACGCTGACATCCTGTCATCAGTCTTCATTACCGAACAATGGACCGGCATCGCGGTTAACAGCTCATCTGTGCCGTGAACGCGACGCACCTCGTGAGCGATTACGATGTGTCTACTGTAATGGAACTCGTTCGCGGTTAAGGGAACAATAGAACTAGACGATTAAGTGATATCTAGTAAGAGCCGGGAAGCGGCAGGCACATCAGAGATTCCAGACGACGGCTCATAATGAAACGACGTCAACTTCGCCCGTTAAGGAATCTTCCTTTAAAAGGCTTCTCTCTAAGTACGAAAACAAGAAGATTGCGCGTTGAATCTTACGAAGATTACGATGTCAGGTAAGTGAAGTGGAGATAAGTAATTGCCGTAAGCAATAATGAACTCACCGTAATCTTTTACACGCGGAGAGCGCGGTTCCGTGGAATCACTTTTTGGGCGCCCCGTCACGCGGCGCGGCGGGAAATCGCGCGTCATTAATCGAACGGGAACCACGGTCGACAGATAATTATATCATCCCGTGCCCCCGGAGTAAATAATAAATAATTAATTGATATGCAATTTCGACGTCGTGTTTCGACCATATTCGCGGCGAGCGATACACAACGCGGCCCCGTTGTCAATCTCCGTAAGACTCAATCAAATTAATTTGATTCATTAATACAAACCGCATTGTAACGTTACAATTATTTTGCCATCATCGTCGCTAATGGCTTTCGATATGTACGCAGCGCGGGTGTACAGTACATTTTATGGAGTATGCGCATACGTTATGCCGCAATGTAGGAGGCCAACCCTTTTCAAAGTGCCGCAGGTACACAGTGCGGTATGTAACCAATAGTATGAACTCGATGGCGCAGGCTCCATTAGGTGGTTAGGACGCCCGGGGCCTTTCTCTCTTGCTCTCCCTTCGCTTCTCCCTCCGCCCCCCCCGACTCGCCCGTCTTCGTCCTTTCCCTTTGTTACATCCGCCGCCACTTTCTCTCCCCCCTTCCCTCTTGCCCTCTTGTTCTTACTCTTCATTTGACTGATTCCTCCTTTATTCCGTTATATGCGCTTCTCTTTCTCCGTTCTACACATTTGCGGTATTAATTAAGGGAAGACAGAACGGGGTTGGGCTCGGCGCGAGAACGGGGGTTAGTGTAAACAGGTCCAAGTATTATGTTATCCAACAGACTGACAGCCCGGCCCCATTATCTCTAGCAGCAAGAACAACTCGAGGCCTCTCTATCTCTCTCTCTCCCTCCGCCTCTCGCCCCCCTTTGCTCGCCCCTTCGGCAACTAATCTTCTAAAACATACGAACCGGCGTACTGCGTTCTCTTCGAGCTACCGGGTTCATCCTACTTGTGATTCGTAGCACGCAAGATATTGGGCTGCGAATCCATCTTTGTATTCGCTTGTTACCGCGAGAAATTAGCTTCTCGATTATAATTGCGATATCGCGTTCTGAAATTATGTATTTCGCTTGGCGTTATCAAACACCTAGAGCTCCGTGACGAAGATGTAAAGCCATTGAAATTATCGCGAGTATGCAAAACGGAGCGATTGCATTTCTCCGTTAAATTAATATATATATATCTCCTCTTTTTCTCTCATTTTTTTCCTCTTTTTTTTTTTTTCTTTTATTCATCGTGTTATCTCGAGGTTTTGTTCGACGCGTCAATCCGCGTGAACGTAATCAAGCCACGGCAAGATGCAATTGTCGACGCGTAACGCGGCGCGGCGGAGTATCGCTGCTAGAATTTTCTATTGTAATGAAACATGAGTTGTTCGCCGGGCCGAACAAAGTAGTTTTGAAGCCGTTGTGGAGATTCATTGGTAACGATTTCGCCGGGCGGGCAGGGGCGAAGGGGGATCTAATTTGCGCGCCTGGCCTACATTCCGGTGTTATTTTATCAGAATAGAGTCGTAAGCCTGCAATTTTGTCAGTACGCGGCGGCGTTCTGAAAGCGGACTAACCGGCCCATGAATAATGCAGCCCCGTACGTCTTGCTGATAATTATGTTTTACACCGTTATGCCGTGTTTCGTTAACTCAACGACGGCCGCGCCCTTCCCATCCGCTTCGGCATTATACCTGCATATTCATTACTTAACGTTAAGTATGACTTCAACCCGAAGGGCTCAAGTTCAAGCGGGTCGTAGACGCAAAACTGATTATATTACACGCCCGCGCGAACTTCAAACCGCATTAGCCGCGCATTACCAATTTAATATCTAATCACTGTCTGCGCGCTCGTCCGACTCGCAGCATGCGTCGTAAACTCTTTGCTTACCGGGGGCGCGCGTTGAAATCTGCGCTCAGGGCGTTGCGCTAAACGCTAATTCCGCTCTGTCGCTCGCCGCTTTATTAACCGGAAACCCCGGCGACTTTCCAACTTTCGGAAAACTTTCCCCGGGGCCCGCCTAATCTCGTTCGCGCGCAATTACCGTTCGTACTGTCCTCGCGATACGCGAATCGGTCCCGGCCCGCTGTATACGCCTCGCTATCAACGAAATCGACGGTGCACGTTAAAGCACCGACCGCTCGCACGTAGGTACACACGATGCCGAAGTATGAGGGGTGGTTGCCGGGGAGTAATTACAGCCCGCGCGCGCTGTAACTTCCTATCTGCGAGATCGAAATTACCATTGGACGGCGTATCTTGCGCCGCTTCTTTACGGGGCCGGTTACCGGGCGTACGCTGTTTGCATGTAAACGACGTCTTTACACGTACCGAAGGTTAGCCGTGCACTCATGTCCGTTTCGTCCGCGACAAATTACAAGCGGCACCGTTACACAGGAAAGATATGTAACTTATCTCGAAACGTTACGTGATCGCCGGCGGCGCGCACGGGGACTCGCATTAGCGCCTTTTGCCGGGAAAATCACTTCGCCGGGCTTTACTCCGGCGCTTTACCGTTAGTTAAAAAGCACGCGCGGCGTTGTAACGTGCATGCATTTATCTCCCGCGTACGCGAGGGGTTTTACGATATAATTTCACCGGGCGTGGCGCGATTATCGCGAGCCCTCGAAAAGTCGAAACGAAAATGCGGCCTTTTATGCCGCTCGTATAAAAAGGATAGAGGGATGAAAGTTTTCCTAGCTTCGAATATAATAGCGCGTATAGACATCTAAGGAAGATAGACTCGACTTGCACCGTGTCGCGAGCATAACGATATACGTGCCTCGCAGAACGGGTCTGGTTAGGGATGGGCGCCATATCGTTGATCCCCGGCTCGTCTAGGCATAATGCCACCCTCGTAAGCCAGTCACGTCCCTCATTCTCTGCACTCTCGCCCTACAACCCGTTGCTGATCGTACTGAAGTCATGATCGGACCGGCGGCCCGGTCTCTGACAGATCCAATTTAACGCGATGACGTAATACTTAGTTGACAGATCCTATCAATTAAAGCTCGAGTCTGTAAACGCGAAGGGACAGGAAAATTTTTGGGGAAACGGAAAATTGAGGCGGCACGTAAAGATCCTTCTCTTTTTCAATTTAATGCAATTTAATAAAATATAATGTACAACTTATTTTTTTTTACACGTACGCAGTTCCGCTAATTTCGCGTCGGTTTTGTCTACGTACTTATTAATCGCTGCGCTATTTACGCGTTGAAAAAGAATTTACACGGCGAATATTTACTTGAATACATCACGACTGAAGAAATATAATTAATATCCGATAGTATGTTCTGTATAAAAACTGGCTGCTCGCGCCGGAATCGACATTAAGTAATGCAATACGCTTCGTCGGTGAAAAAGACGAAGGAGATAGGAGAAAAAAGAAAAAGCGAAAGAAAAAAAAAAAAAAAAAAGGGGAGACGAAACGCGGTTTGCAAGGCAGGAAAAGCTGGTCGAACTTTCCGTAATTAATACGTTAAACTTTTTTCCCCCGGCCGCGCACCGGATCTCACGCGCTCGCTCGTCCATTGAATGTCAATGATCGAAATCGCTCTTTGATATAATTCTCCTCGCCGGCGCGCGGAAGAGAGAATACGTGAGCGTGAACGTAAAGCGTTATCGCGATGCGCTCAGTCATTCGAATCGATGTGTTTTTCCGTACGGTCATTTCCCGCCCCGGCGAGATTCTCACTCCGTAATTGCGAGACGCGTTTCTTTCGTTGATTAGCGACGGTTCATTATGTTGGTAATTAGTAGCTTGTATAATGCGTTTAAGTGTTTCCCCGGCGGAATTAGTATGCTAACTAACTTCATCCCTTAGTTCGCACCCGTTACCTCTCGCAACTCGAGTTCGGCGCATTTGCCAACCCCTCTCCCTTCCCTCCCCCTACCTCCGGCGAAACTGAATCACAGGTGGCAAATGTCAAGAATTACGATGAGCGCGAAGTGGATATTCGTGCACTTGCTCCGCGAGGGAATGTTGAAATATCATACGTACCATGCACGCGCATTTACCTCGTACAACATCGTCATTTAAAATATAATTGAACAGCCGCGCGCGAGATCCTGGATCTATCGTTATTCGATTGAAATCGCGCTGCGCGCCAGCGATAAATCCTCGTCCGGCTCGTCGCGCGAAAATTAATAACCGAGAGCGCCAGTCGTTTCTTTTCTCGCGAAGGTCGGAATACGTCCAAGATTATCCGAACGGATCGTACGTAATGTCCCAGTTATATTCCGATGTATCGATGGCCATATCGGTGTTTGTAGAGGGCGAAGGGGGCGGGCGGGTGCGTGGGTAGTCGAGCGATAGGTGCAAACAAGAAACGAGAATACTCGGGAACGAGAGTCTCTCCCTCCCCCCTGCCACCCCTTTTCACCCCCGCGTCGGCCAGGCCGGATCAGGCTGAAGACCGTGGAGAGTGCGGAGGAAGGTAGCGCACATTGCACCGGGTTGGAACATACACAGTAGCTAGTCGATGTGATTGGACCGGTGCCAGCAGCCTCTAACGACGCTTTCGAAAGGAGGAGAATCCTACTTCGTCCTCTCCAACGACGAGCCTCCAAAGATACCCCGAGACCGGCGTGGCGGTGACGCAATGTTGCCGCAATCACATTTTGGCACGCCTCTGCCTAACCGATACCCCCCTTTCTTCCCCCCTCCCCCGACGGCGAGAGGGTACCTTTCGATATCT
Source organism: Cardiocondyla obscurior (assembly GCF_019399895.1). Lineage (NCBI taxonomy): Eukaryota > Metazoa > Arthropoda > Insecta > Hymenoptera > Formicidae > Cardiocondyla > Cardiocondyla obscurior. The sequence goes on from NC_091883.1 coordinate 4,120,808, forward strand.
AGCACCGTGTTGAATTCGACCGGTATCGACCGCGCGGAACTCGAACGGTCATCTAACGACGGGTCCGAGCGAGCCGACCGCGCGGGGTGGCCTTCGCCGCTGTGTAAATTCGAAGCCGGCTATAGTCGACCGTATCTGCTTTCCCGCCTCGTTCCGCGACGTCGCCGGCTTCTCAGTTTTCTGCCCTACCTTCTATCAAATCGTCCTTACGTATTTTACATTTAATTTCGACGTCGAATCTAATTGAATTTTAATTCCCCGATGAAATCAAATCGCCACGTTTACGCACCGCGCTGAAATAACGCGGCGAGGCTCGGGCGGCTATTTCCCATCGTTTTAGCCGCGCGAACTGTTAAACTCGTTGCGGCGTGGATACATACGAACGATAAATCTGTCACGCGCAAACAGCGAAACTATTTTATTATGTCCGCTTTAAATCTTTGCGCGTTGGGTATTGTACGCGAGTGTCCGGCGGTCCGCATATATTATATGCCATTGACAGGAGTATCGATCCGGCCGTTGTTGTCACTTCTATGCTAATAAGATGTATACTAGTAATACATACGGACATTCACGTCAGTGCCAGAAAGTGATTACGTGGAGGAGAGAGAAGGCACGTGCGCGCGTATAACGGGCTTCATGCATGCATCCAGAACGTATCGGCTCGATAACGAAAGCGTTAATGTTGAGCGTAGAGAGAAAGAAAAAAAAGAAACATTTTTTTTTCAATATCCGGGAAGGAAAATCTCGTTCGAATCGCCGATACTGTTTTACGTATCGCCCGGCCGCGGTAACTTCCACGATGGAAACTTTCTGGATTCTCTTTAAATAGGAAGACGAGCTGCGTGGCGCCGTCGAATAAAGTGCCGTGAAATAAAGGAGTATCTCTCTCGGGGTGATTCGGTAGGCGCGGCGCGAGTTTCAGTGGCTGCGGATGGAGAGTGGTTGTATCTAATTTAAATTCCCGACATAAAAAGCTTGCAGAACGCGAGTAGTGGTCGGGATAGCGTGGATCGCGGCCAAGCCACGTGCGGCTGCGAGATTCATTCCGCTTTACATGGCCGGCCTGTACCCATCCACTTCTCCGCATCTCCCCGAAATTCCCTCTCGCTGTCTTCTCTCTCTCTTTCTGTTCACGTCTCTACCCTTGTATTCTCGTTCTCTTCCTCCCTGCTACCAAGATCTCATCTCCACGCAACCCATTCCGCGCCTCGAGCCAAGGTATGACCGGCAGCCTAATGCTGCAAGGGGTTTTCCCTTGGGAAACAGAATTATCCAGCAACGAAGATATTCGGCGTCTTCGAAAAGAGATGCTTAGCGAATGGCAAAAGAATATTAAATCGACGCCTAGCGTCAAAGCGATAAGAACAAAAAAAAAAGAGTCGATTGACTCTTTTTTTCGTAGCTGCATATAGTTTTTATTCACTCCCACGTCGGCGCTTCGAAGGAAATTACTTGCATTCGAGAAAGAATATTATTAAAAAGAAAATTAAATTAAAAAATAAAATGCAAATATGCGAAATAAGTTAGAATTATATATATTGTTTAAGTAGTACATTTAGATTATTATTTTATTCTATATATAATGTGTTAATTATCGGCGATTTTGAGGCTTATTTTAATTTTTATATTTAATTTAATATGTTCCAGGCAAAGACAGTATTCGCGATCTTCTACTCCGCCTCCCCCGCCTCCCCCACAACCACCTGCAATCATGTTTCGACCACGGCGCAAACGCTCTAGGGAGAACTAGGACACCTGAGCGCGCCGACCAATCACAGCGCGCCATCGATCGCCTGATCGGCCTGGTGATCTACGTGCCTCGTTGCGCAGTTGAGAAGGTACGCCGACCACGCGGTGCGCTCTGGTTTTCGCGACGGATTTCGAGGCATCGCCGGGTATCCTCCCACGGTTTATCGTTGCGTAGCTACGTCTCGCCTCGCCCTGGTGGCCCTGTGGCCACGGTGTCGCAGCACGGGACACCGCCGTTGTCCATACGACCGAGCACGTGAAGGTGACCGTCGTGTTATTTGTTCCGTCGTAATATATCCGCGTGCTTGCAGTCGGGCGACAATTCGTGAGCATCGAAGCTCACTCTCTCACTCTTCCGCGGTTGTCTCGGTCCATCTAGGGGCGCACCATCTACCGGTCAGTCTAATTGCGGAGTCTCGGTCGCGCGGTCGTGTCGTTAATCGCTCCGCAATTACGCGTATTTGTGACCGCGAATAAGATACTCTCGCAGTCGAAGAAGTGTCGACGTCGTCAAGTACGGAACGGACAATCATATTCTGTACGCCTGGACTATCGTACTCATCGTTTAGTGCTTCGTTTCGTGCGTCGAAAGAGATGCTCCGGAACGACAATGTGACGTCACGGGCCCAGCGCCGCGCGGGGAGCGTCTGGTGTGAATTGCGTCGCGTATTATTCGGACATTTCCGAGCTCCGGCTCCCATTACTATTTTTTTCGGCAAGTTCCGGAACTGCAATCGCGCGGGAGGAGCAGGAAGAGAACCACACCTCGCCCGTCTTCTTCGTCGCGGCCGGGATTCTCATCCCGTTTCGGACAATGGACTTTTGAGAGACTCAAGGAAGATAAAGTGCGCGAGGAACATTTGGCATCGCGGCCGAGATCGAGAACTTACCGGGACGTGGACTATTCCGTATCGCGGCCGAGATCGAGAACTTATCGGCAGTGCGTAGACTATTTCGTATCGCGGCCGAGCGCGTGGACTTTAACGGGATTTCAACGGGAGTGCGTGGACTATCTCGCGAGTTTCCAGTGCTAAAGAAGGATGACTTCACGTCCCATCTGAGAGGAGGAGCAGGCCCGGGGGGCATCCTGCATCGGCGGAGCAACTCATAGGTAAGGATAAATTAAAAAAAAAAAATCTTTGTTAAATAAAAAATTCTTTTTTTTTTTTAATTAATTTTATAAATAATTTAATTGTCTACATTAATATTTCTTTTTCTGTTACAGCCACCGCCAGAACTCAACAACTCCGCTGACGATCATGCAGTTCGGTAAGTCGTACAATTTTTTTTTTTTCATGAATTGGAACTTGTCGAAAAAAAATAGCGCACGCGAAGGGTGCGCACGGTTTCTTCTGGTAGATAGTAAAGGACTCGTACTTTTGAAGTGCACGAAAAATTCAGTTAGACCGGTGAAAGGATAAAATCGAAAAACTACTTTCATTTAGAAATAGCGTGGTCCTATACTCGCGACTATTCAGGATCCAACAGAGAAAGAACGTCTAAAGGTTCTGGCGCAGAATCTTTTGGTCTGTGTGTCTTTTCGCTTCTAAAGCAGCCCCGATGTCGTCCTAACTCGAAGTTCCCCGCCCATTACGATAGCAAAAGAAACCTTTTCCCTTTCTTTTCTTACGATTTCCACCTACTTCAAAGGACATCCATTAAGGGAGGCCGACTATAATCTCCCCGGTACTGTTCTCGAAATCAAATCAGTAAACTTATAGATATCGTTATAGGAAAAAAAAAAAAAAAAAAAGAAAAAAACTTGGGTAATATTCAAAAGGGTTTTAATTTACAAAAGTACAATAATGAATTGTTAATTAATTCAGCGGTTCGCTACATCGTTTACATATTCACTTTTCGTCTAGAACTTTGTTCGAGAAACAAATTTACGTTAATAATTTATATATATACATATAAACTACGCTGATAAAAAGTTGGGTGTTATTTAGGAAGGCCGATATATAGTAGTCTCCCCGTGCGTGGAGGGCGCATATTTCGTAACCGCGAAAATTGTAAAAATATGCCATGTCACATTTTTTAATGCAGATGTATTCAACGTCCTACCATTAACACGGAGTGCCTCGTGTAAAATGTCGTCTGAAGTCTCCAAAAAAAAAAAATTAAAAAGTGCCGAATACATGAATAGTACGTCGTCTCCCACCTGATATTCAAATCACCCGGACGTAAATCTAACCTAGGGCTAGATAATTATCGCGTGACTTTTCCGACGACGCGATGTATGCGACGGTCGCGTACGGCGCGTTCCGTTCGCCGAAAAAAAAAAACGCGAAACCGCGTAATAAACCGTCGCCGTTACACATAAATGCCTTCAGAGATTTCGGTATTATGCGCAATTGAGATATATCATCTCGCGTCGCGAGCCTGTATTTTGTCGACGATCAACGCGATCAAAACGACGCTAACAATGACCGAAATGATACCGTGTGCAAATCCCCCTCGCCCCCTTTCCCCTCCTCGTCGGGAAATCGCTGTGCCATCGATTCTGCGTTACTAGTATTTCCGATAATTCTCAATACGCGCACGTGCGACGCATTTACATCGCTCGTAAAGCCGAATTATACCTGTCAAATATTAACACAATTTTAGCATCGGAGATCCTGATGCTGCGGGCTTCGCTCTTCCGTCGTCCAAAGACCACGATGTATTTGAGAGATCAAACACGGACTCTCCCCCGGCATGATTTATCCTAATAGAAGCTCTCAGTGCCTTTCGCTTCCGTTTAACGTTTTATGTTATTTGCGTTAGACTGACTGGTCTTTAACGCGCAACTATTCGCGTTATAAAAATACTCCTCTCGTTAACGCAAAAGGATGTCTTTAACGTTTTCGGATACGGGACTTTTTTTTATTTCTTTTTTTTTTTCTTTGGTATTTAATTTTGTACACCTCGGTGTTGTGAGAGAGCCGCGTGTATAGCCGCAAAGACGAGTGTGCTTTACTTGTCCGTCGGAATGCCTCGGTAAGGTAATACACGTCAAGAGCGGAAGCGCCTGAATTAGTTACAAATTCGGGTGTAGTAAACGATCCGGCGCTTAGGGCGAGGGCCACGCGAGCTTTGGAAATTCTCGCCGCGGCGGGTAGGACGGGGAGGGAGGGTTCGGTCGAGTGAGCGGCGCGATGGCGATGGCGATGGCGCGGGTAGGTAGGTTTACCGCGATAAATCACACGGTGCACCGACAAAAGGGGCCCCGACGAAAGGGTCGCCGCCATAAACGTATAAAGTAATTACGCGCCGTATCCGCGCGGTATAGCGCGGTGCCGACAGGCCATTCACGAGGACTCGCCCGAATTTCGCGCCCCGCATGTCCGACCGTACCTAGGCGCGCACAGCGAGGCAGGCCGAATGCGATTTTCATTCCCGCGAAACCGAAGCGTTCCCGTCTCACGCTACGGCGACGTGAATTAGGTTCCATCGCGCGCATTATCGAAACGCGTGTTCTCTATGAAGCGTTCGATGAAAGCCCCGGCTACCACTCTCCGTCGTCATAGATTTCATCGAATTAATCCTTCATTTTCCACCCAATTCTTTTTTTTCTTTTTTTTTTTTTTCTTTTTTACGGTACCGTCATTTTACTTCTTGTTCGTATTTTTTAAGAAATAATTATTTTAACTATAATAATTTCTGATCGCTCGCGTTGGTATTTTATTTATCGCGATTAATCTCGAGATTTTTTTTCCCTCTTACTTCCCGCGTTTCCGTACCTTCTTTTTCATTCGCGTATAAGCGGCGACTCAAGCATGTATTACGTCTGTCAAAATGCTCGGCGTTACCGGAAAAAAGGCGCGGGTATTCCGCTCCGTTCTTTCCGGTCAAGAGGTGCCTGCTAACTTTCCCGTGAAAGGAGCCTGAATTTATATACCTATAAATTTCTCGGTATACGGCTTGCTACACTGTAAGTTGGGAGTTAAGACACCGGGCGAGGCATCGTAACTGTTCCCGGTAAAATTAATAGTTTGTGATAAACAGAACTTACGCGAATTATTGTTCATGTAGATAAACCTGTTGTCGAAGGATTAATCGGCCCTTACGCGCTTAAGAAAAAAGCAATTTCATCGGCGGCATTGTCGTTATTAATTTCACGCTGTTGTTTAACCCGCCGCGGATCCTTGATATTCTCTAATGTTCCACAATCGAGAAAAATTACTCGCGCACGTGTAGCGCCCGCGTTCCTCTTATTAAGAAAGTTCTTCATTAGGAGAGCGTCGAACTGCCACGTTTCTTACGCCGCTGTTCTTCTTCCGCCGTTCGTTACGGGCGGAGATTGATGATCGCGAGGAAGCGTTTAAGCATAAAAAGCACCGCGGCTGCGCCGAAAAGAGAGGCCCTCCTATCGCGGCCCGTTAAATCGAGCGAAAAAAAATAAGAATACCTATGAGCTCCGCGGCGGACGGTCGAGAGCGGGTTTGCTTACTCGCAAAACGATATATTATGTATACGGAATAAATGGAATAGAGAAGAGCCCCGAGTCCTTCGTATCCAATAGAGCGAGCTAACGGCTTCTGCCATCGCGCGTATTACCCGCCGGCGTGGTCAACGTGTTCCGTTCCCTCCCGTCCTCCCTACGCCAGATAAGTTTTCGGACGGAAGACGTAGCTGGCTGGATAAACCCTCGAGACTTCCGGCGAAACTTCCTCGCGGGGTGCTCCGAAAATTTCTTTTCTTTTTTTTTTTCTTTCCCTCCCGACTGCATTCTGCCTCTACCGAGATAAACGAGATTAGCGAATCTCTTCGCGAATGATGCAAGAGTGACGTATAATGCGAGATTGATGTTCGCCGCCGTGAGAGCGATCGCGGCGCAAAAATAACAGCGACTCGCGGGCGGGTGTTTTTACACGAGCTTTTCCGCGAGAGACGAGTATCGGGCGGGATAAAGCAAAATAATAGGATGTAAAATTGGATTTTTCTACGGTAAATAACGCAGCCAGATGAAATGAAATGAAATGTTTTACAATTATACCGCGCGCGCAAACGCAAATGCATATCGGAGCCCGTGGGCAGTTTTTCACGACTCGCCCGGCGAAACTTGTAAAACGATCGGGTCGTCGAACAACATTCGGCGGCAGTTTTTGTAACGATAATACGCTGCGAGAGCGAAACATTTCTGCGCGCCATTGTCACAAACGCAACGCTTCACGATTGAAATGGCGCGTCCTCGACAAATCTGCGTTCCCTATGCGATGTTTTTTTCCGCATACCCTCAGGCTTTCTTTTTTTTTTTTTTTTTTTCTTTTTTTCTCTCTCTCTTTTTTGCACAACCATTTTGCGAAATAGAACGGAATTGCAATCGTCGTGCAACTTGGTAGAGCGACTGTACTGACGAAGTAACGGCTTGCGCTAAGTATCTCGGCATACACATCTCCACACCTTTCTGTCTTTCTCTCTCGCTTTCTTTCTCTTTCTCTCTTTTTTTCCTGTCGTTGCCCGAGCACTGAGAAGCTATCCACCTCGCCGTCCCTTTCTAAAAGTCCGCGGGGTGAGCTAAAATCGCGCGCTAGGCGGCCAAATGTATTTCTCGGAGGGCTTAATGCTGGTGAAAGTGGAGACGCGGCACAATGGAGATACGAGGATACCGAGGAAGAACTTGAGCGCGAGTCTGTCTGCGTGCGGGGATACGGACGAGAAGATACGTAAGCGGGGTGGGTGGGTTAGACGAAAGGAGATTGGGAGGGCGCAAGCGGGAGCACTCATTGTGTGCGAATACACTAAAACGCTCGACAGACACGTCGATTCGGTTCCACGTAGCGACGATACCGTCCGCAAAACGTTCGAGGGGGAGGGAAGAAACGCAGAAACTCGTTATCAGAAACGCCCTAAACTCGGTCCACTATCTTCGACTCGCGCGCGCGCTCGCGTTTCTCTTCGGAATATCGCACGGTGAAACTTCCGTTTCCTTCGCTTCTTGATTTATTAGATTTCGCGACGGACTAGGGTGATAGAACGAAAACAAAAAGGAACGTTCGCAAGAAGAAAGGAAAAGGTAAGAGCAGGCGGCAGGAAGCCAAGAGAAGCGCGCGCAGTGATCTCGAGGGCTGCAGAATCTCTCTTGGCCCTTCTTTCTCTTCCTCGGCACTTGCGGGTCTTTTTTCGTTCGATGCCTGCAAAGTTTTCCTGGCAGGTATCCTGCCTAGGGATCCCCGCCGGGTGCCCCGTCCGGACTCGCCCGCAAGAGTCCGGTATCATACCTACACCAACCTCGTTGCTCTGTCTCTAGCAGGGTCTTCTCTCACGTATACTTAGCTGTATCTCTTTCCGCTTTCCCGCGACTTGCTCCCGACTCCGTTCTCTTCTCTTTTCGGCGGCTACGGGCCGCTGTTTGTGCCGCCAGTGATGATAACGACGACGGTAGCGGTGGCGGCAGCTGGCGGCGGCGCGTCCCAGAACTTCGGAAACTCTAACGAAATCTCGGGCGAGGTGAATATTTTATGCGTAAATCAAATCCCGACGAGTGTATGTGTGTGAGAGAGAGAGAGAAAGAGAGTGAGATAGAGAAGATCCGTGGCACGGCGCGGCTAAATTCAATAATAGCGCAATGCCTCGCAAGCTTTTCGCAGCTATATCGTTTGTATCTGGTTTCTTTTTCTTATAGAATGTGCATGGTACTCTCTCTGTCTCTCTCTCTTTTCCTCCGAGCCTTTCGGCCTTTTCCTTTCTCGCGCTCATTCAATACCCCGTACCAAAAGTCTGATCCTTACTAGAAATATTCCATCGCGAGTATCTATCGACTATTGAATTTCTGTCGCGCGTGTTGCAACGACGCGCGCGTTATCGAGCCTATTTGCATCGTTGAATTCAATGCCGCACAACCACTCGGAGTTCCCCGATTGTTTCTTTTTTTTTTTTTTTTTTTGGGACGACAGAAAAACGGTGGGGCGCGTGGGCATTGTTTTTTTAATATCCGAGACCCATGGACGACGCGCAATTAACATACAACGTAACGCGGGGATCGCGATTCAAGAGAGATCGCAGAACGCGATCACGCCGGTCCGTAATAAAAAGACGCGCGTGCGTGCCTTGTTTCGGTACGAGATATCCGTTCCTTCCCTCGGATTTGAGCCCCCGAGGGTGGAATTCTCCTCCGCCAAACGCCTACACAATACGGCGATAAAACTCCGGGGCTCCCTTTCTCGTTCTCGACTTCTCGTACTGGGTTAAGGGGGAAAAGCGCGGTTCCCTGGGCGACCGAGCAACCCCATGACCAGGTACTCGGTCAAAGTAACGCCCTGCGGAAGGATCAAATATTCAGCGGCGTTTCTGCGTCGGGCGCTGCGCTGCGGATTCCGCCTTTATTTATTTGTTTGCGACGAGAGTAAGCCCTGCGCCACCGGACGGGACACCGGACGCGACTGCACGTGTGCGGGGGCCGCTCGGGGGAGGGCGGGAGGTATTTTTTTCTTATCCGGGAACGCCGCCAGCAACCTTTCACCCAGATACGATTCTGACCCAAAAAGTCACGCATTAAATTAATAAATTACGAGAGCTCGCTCCTATCTGTCTCTCCTGCCTGCTCCTCTTGGCTTCCGGCCGAATAGCGCGACTCTCGTGTTATCCTAGCGTTTCCTCCGCGCCGATCCCGTCTCACGCGTGCCTCACACTCGGACGTGTTCCGGTCGTCCTAGGCAATTTACATCGACGAAGTCGTTCCGGAATTATTTCTCATCACTCCCGTAAGCTACATTTCGATCCGCTGGAAAAATTCATATAAAGTCCCACGATTCCGCGCTATAGTTTAAACATTTTTAACAATATTTTTTGTACATATTCCTGGCGCGGTGATACATTTTTGTTCAAACCAGTTCGGGTTGTTCCGTGAAACAGTCGAGGCTAGGGAAACCCAGGCGGCTTTCAATTTTTAACTTTTTAACGAGATTGATGAGGCGTCACTTTTTTAACGAGCTTAACGCGAAGGAAACAACGGCTGCGCTCGCGGCAAAATGACGAGGAATAACATTTCGTACGTGCGTGCGTACTGGCGTTGAATTCGTCGCGTACACGAGGAAGGGCCGAAGATGCCGAATGAAAATTAGATATCTCGAAAGCGGGCGGCGTGCGCGAAACCGTGCTGGGAGCGCGTTAAAATGTCACAATGGCACGGCAGGTGCATTTACCGGCTCTCGCCGGTGCTTTGACGACAGTCGCCAGATAGCTCTTTCATCCGGTAATTAGCCAGAGAGCTCGGAGGAGTTATCACCTGGCGCGATCGTAGCCGTACACGCTCGTCTACCTGCTCGCCGAGTGCGCGAAATGAAGTGTCAAGGGGAAAGGGCTGCTCCCCGGCGCTCGGCGGGCTCGCGCCTTAATTAATTAACACCGCGTCGAATAATAATTATCGAAATGAAAGATTTTATCGGCGAGCTTATTTATTGGCACACGATGATATCGAGGTAACGTATAATCCGAACGACCCGGAGTTGCCGTTACGTTGTACGCGGCTGCGCCCCGCTCGTCGGCCGATAGCGATACTCCGCACGCTATCCTGCTAATTGATACGTAAATTAATTTGTCCGCGACCGGTCTCGTATTTATGGCTCTTAATTACGGCCCTTCGCATCGCGCTTCGCGGGGATCTCAGACGCGCGCGATGCTGCGAAAGGTGATCCTCCCAAAACGTATCCCAAGACTCGTTTCGACTCACTTTTTTCCGTTCTCTATTATCGTACGATGCGGACGCGAAGAATTTGTTTTATCGGAGCCTCTCTCTCGCCGCGGGCGAACGCACGGTAGCGGCAAGAAGGGCACCCGAGATAAATTACATTCCGTGAGGATTCAATCGAGTCGCGGTAATGCCCCGAGTTTGCGGGAGATCGCGCGAAACCGCGCTCGTACGTTCGAAAAGGGAAATAAAAACGATGGGTGCTGCTCGGCGCCCATGCACGAAGGGGAGGGTGGGAGGAAGGGGGGAACCCAGGCGGATAAAAAGGAAGGAAACGAAAGCGCGGCGCCGGGAAGCGATTTCGGATGAAGGGCAGGTCGATTCCGGACTCGTTAGGCCGGCACAAACCACAAGCGCCGGGGATGTTCCGCCAAATACGCGCAGACGAAATAGGATGTTTTCTCCCTCGTCCCTTCGCCTAGTGAATTTTTTTTCCCTCGATATTAAAGCACGAGCTAACGGGACCGCGCCGACCGGATCGGCGGCGACGCGGCGATCTGCTTGGTTAGGTACCTGGACTTCCGATAATTATGTGCCAATTAAATTTAACGACTGTCCATTATTCCGGTTCTACGGGCCTCCCGCGTTTGCCCTCCCGCTCTCCCCTTCCTCTCTTAATGCCGATTTCATCACCCTTCTTTCAGCGACGTGGCCGCCGGCGGCCGAATCGGCAACAACCGTCATTCGGATCGCAATCCAATTACTTTTTAATATCATCGGGGCGCGCCTGAAATCGAGCTGCCTTTGCGGAACGTCGCGCGACCACATTGTAAAACTACGAGAAGCTCCCGCTGGCAAATAAATGCTTCCGGGCTCGCTGCGCGTCCCTTTCTCGCATACGTCGTTGTTAGGAGCCATTTGCTCGCCACCGCTCGCTTGTCGCTATCAAATGGAATAAAGTGCCCGGCGACCAGTTCCGAGGGAAATGGGAAGTTTGGAACGTAATTTGCTGCGATCGATCACGTAACTCGAAGAAAATGGGGAAGAAAGTATAATAAATATTTTTGTCATATATTGCGCGCGTTTTCCCGTGTTTCGCCCAGCCGGTTTAATCGAACCGAAAACGTCGTATTGCATTTCGTCGTTCTTATCAAATCGCAATTATTAAAGCGCACGTTATTCCTTGCGTTATCATGACCGGGCGTCATATCGCGCAAAAAAAGAAAGAAGGAAAAAAAAGAAAAAGAAAAAATAGATACGTGAATATCTAGCATCCACGTTAAAGCATCCAATTTCATGCTGTCTACTCGTGTAATTGTTTTAAAAAGTATGTCTCTCTTTCTTGCCCCTTCTCGGCTCGTCCTCGTTAAGAATTCAAGCGTTTCAACCGCAGATTAACCCGCCATCGGGCCAGTGTTTGCTACCGTTTTCCAAGCTCATTAAAAGAATGGGCCAAACATGTAGCGAGCTTTCAGCTTAATTATCATTACAGATGTAAAATATATTTAGAGAACAATATTTACACGTGTATAATTATCGACTCATTTACGTGCAATGGTGTTTGCATATCAGCGTGGCCGATTTGTTAGTTTCGTGAGGTGCTTCTATCGTATTAAAATTGCCATTTAACGGATGAATAGCCTAGGGAAAGATAGCTCGTTGTCAGAATATATATTGCCAGGCGCGAAAGGTAAAATAAAACTTCGCCCACGGTGGCCGAAAGCCTTCGATATTCAGAGACACGTTCGATAAGAAAATATGAACCGTGCATGCCGGAAGAAAAATACGATATGGCACGTACTATTCTCTAATCAAATGTCGATCATTCCTAAACATTCCGAGCGAGAAATGATTTTTTTTTTTTAGAAAAGTTTCGTCCGCGCGAGTAGTAAAAAAATCTAGCTTGGCCTGATGTAATATATTCTCGAGTGGAGATTCATCTAACAGCTATTCTGATTTCGCAGTTAAGATTAGATCGCGCGGATTAAATAGTATATTCCTTAATAGTAAAATATTCGGTACTAGCCGTATTTTGTGAAGCAAAGTATTTATTTGTGATATTCTAACTTGCGTCACGCCGTGATCGTATATTTTTTTCGCCGCGTACTGGTGTGGGTGCGTGCGTGTGTTTACATCTGACCGGCAGGTCCTCGCACTCTAACTTCGCAGGGTGCAGGACGCGCGGGCGGCGGGCGGCAAGAACTGGTTTGCCTGGCGAATTCGACAGCCGAGCGATCGTTGCGTAGGTCAAAATATAACAGTAGACTAGCACGCGGCGAAAAAAAACGTACAATATAACGGGTGGGCACTAGTTAGATAATAAAAAATAGCAAATACTTTTCCTTACAAATTATGACAAGCACCGAGTTAATTACTACAAAGAAATATTTTTAATCTGCGCGATCTTATCTGAGCGTTATATTTCTCGCTCAGTGCTGCAGTTTTACTAGACAGCCACGAGATAAATCATAAGTCGGAATACATGTCTAATACATGTCAGAACTATAAAAAAAATTTATTTATCATTCAAAACTCTCTTGTGCGCTTTGAAAGTTGCATCATGATCGATATCACGATACTGAAAATTCAAATGCATTACGTCGTATCATGCATATGTGATGACAGTCCCCTGTAAAATAGTAACAGCATGCTTAGTAAAAAAAAAAAAAAAATTAATACTTAGAGGCCTTACCATTCGTCTATTAATTAATAAATTCGGAGGTGCCGCCGGTGTGCACAGAAGATGACGGCAGGCAAGTTTGATATCGTAACTTCTAACATCAAGTTTAGGGATTCGCGTGGATGTAGGTAGGGTGTTCGTCGCCGAGACGGCGAATACAAGGAAGTCGGTAGGGGGTGGGCACCAACACAGAATGACCACTAAACACCTAACAACCAACAATAGCAGTCAACATTGAACATCGATAAACCAACGAAACTTAACCAACCACAAGTCACATTGTAACGGAATTCAGCGAACAGTGAAGACATAATCCACCAATACATATATGTGTGTGTGTCTGTACGTGTGCCGTGTGCTCCGTATCTGTATGCACGTATTGGTGTGACGAATGGATAAAAATGTATATATAGAATACAAAACGTATATATAATGTTAACATGACGCGTGGGTACATACGTGCATACGAGGAATGCCTCTGCCAAGCGCGACGTTAAACTGCCGTCGAGATAATTTTGCGCGAGATTTCGCGGGGATGCTGCGTGTATTAATATATGCCCCACCGAGTTCGACCTGATTGCCAATTAGACAGAGCACCCTCGAGTCCACGCTCGCCCAAAGGCGAGGGCGGATTTTTGAGCCTCACGTAACTTCCTCTCCCTCTTTCTCTCTCTCTCTCCCTTTTCTATGTTCCATCAAGACATCAACGAGAGGTAATAATTGTGTGGCACGATAAACGTAAAAGTGAGAGACACGTGTGTGTTAAAACTTAATGACACATCTTCAGAGACACCGAGTTAGGGGTATAGTGACGTACCACATTGAGTACATTGAGAACGTGGTTCGCGCGGACGACACTAGTAGTAGTAGTTGTTGTTACATTGTGTGTTGTGGTCGTGGCAAGAAGAAGAAGAGGTGGAGGAGGTGTGCGGCGCCCCCGGCCAGCCGGTCGCCCGTCACACCCTGAAACAGAATAATATTGTCACTCCCCTGCGAAGAAGCGCCGTCCCTACCGACTACCTTCTCTGCAAGTAGTTTAATATCATTTATTCATTAACTACATATTTTATATTTAACGGCTGTAACGCGAGACCGCCGCATCTTCATTCGCATCGCTCCGAGCGTAAAAATAATTTTTACGTAACGCGTAATTAATTTTCTAAACCGTTCAAAAAATAATTATTTTTATTTCGGTAATAAATTTCTAATTTTTCTACATCGCTGTCAGCTTTAGGAACAGATGCGATTAGTATTAGTTTCGTATAAAATTCGCTTTTAATGAATGGAGAACATGCAGGCAGCTGCAGAATCAGCATTTTCAGAAATCACAGTTAAATATGTAGATCCAACTTCGGCACTTAGAATGATCGAGGTACGTCGAAGTTAGTGTTACTTCGGAATTGAATTCTATCGTTGACGCGTCCGCCTTGACGTACATGAGACCGTCCTCACAGTGTCGATTTCGTTTGTTACGACTCGGTTTTATCGGACGGCTTCGATACTTCGCTCGCACGGAGTAGCGGCGCGAAGTCTCGCTGCTGTGTAGGAAATCGAAGCCGAAAAAAGGGACGAAGCTTTATATCGAGGAAAAGGGGATTTCGGATTTGCTGGACCGTGTCCACCTCCCCCCGTTGCATCGTTTACGTCTAACACGAGCGAACGGACGAGCACGCGCGCGTACTCGTACACGTGAAGGAAGGGCAGAAAGTTGGCGGAATGGCAGAGGAAGAGAGAAAGAGTGATGACGGTCAGTAGAGAGAAGGGAGGCTTAGAAACGGGAGCAGCGACCGGGATTTTAACGTCGAGCACACTCGTTTCGAGTCGATAGGTCCACTTCGGCTGGCTTGGGAAGCAGTCGACATGGTCCAACAACTTCCTCTCCGGTCCCCGTCTCGCGTCCCCCGCGGCTGCCATCGCGCACCCTTTCGTCCGTCTAGCCCGTCATCTTCGCGGCAGGAAACGGGGCGTGAGCGGATGGAAGTTTTCATACGTAGGGCGCTCACGCAACTGATAAAAACAACCGATCCCCCGACTCGGCTCTTGTTAGGAAACAACTACGGAGTTTCTTCAGCTCACTTGCCGAGGAGTGGCCGCTTGTCATGAAGTGATATTAACGATTTTTGCGCGACGGCCCTAGACGAGAGGCACGTCGCGGCAGCCGTCGTATTTTCGTAACGTAAATTGCGGAATTGTAATAACGCGGCGTCCAATCAAGCGTGAAACGCGAGGAGCAACGTCGGCGAATAAATTGCCCATGACGTAACAGACTCGTTCGTGAGATCTAGCACGTGTCTCATCGTCGTAAGAAGGATACGTACAAGGTTTATTTAACTCCAAAGGAGACCCCGGGCTCGCGGCGTAGATTCCAGTTGGCTGATAGCGAGATATTACGATTACCCCCCGAGTATTTAAGCAAAGACCGTAAAAATCCTCGCTCGTTGCGACGTAAGAAAATTAAATATTGTCGTAACGTGCCGCGGCATGAGTCGAGCGATAATAATCGTCCGCGTGATAAAATATATAAGAAAAGATATTTAATTAAATTAGACGCGCAGACTTTTACGTTAATTTTCGAGCTGCTGTATTTCCCGTTTATTTAAATCTAGAGGACCTCGAGTCCCGCTACGGCGAGCAGACAGGTGAACGCATATCGTGCGCGATTTAGGAGCGATCTGCTCAACTCCAAACACACGAGAGCGCGTTCTTTGTTCGATAACGGCAATTTATTTTTACCGACAATAATTAGATTCCTACAATATTCATAGCGCACCCTCCCGGCACCACTCGATCCTCCCTCTTACGAAGCTCTGGCAGTTAACCTCAGACAACCCCTTCGTCGCGATAATATACGGCCGCCCTTAAATTTTCCTTCCCCTCCGGCCATGCTTGCTCGGCCTATCTCACCCCGCGGAACGAGAGCGCGGTCTTCTTTCCGGAATATCCCCGGCCGGCCTGGCGATTATTATTGCTAGGTCAAATCAATTTTTTTTTCTTTCTTTATTTTTATTTTATTTTATTTTTTTTTTTTCGGAGATTACGTCGATGCGTGCGTAACAGATGCGTCGAGAGAGATCGTCGGTCGTTCGTGAAACGAGGCCAGATAAAACGAGATGAGATATGGCGCTCTCAAGTTTTCGTTGTCACGCGAAAAGACGTATATTTTTCGTCTTGAACGTATCAGTACGCGTTTATCTTTACCCCGCGTATGAATACTAATCGGTTATGCTAAAGTGACGTTGTGTATGCCAGGCGGAGGCGTTCGTACGGTAAAGCACATTTTCCGCGACGCAGTCGAGGGCACGCTCCCACGATCATGATCGTTACCTTAAGGGCAGGATGTGGAATTACTTAAGGAACGGTAGTACGCCGCGATAAAGTCTCACCGTGGGTCCGGTACGATCGCGGGGCGGCGGGAGGAAACGCCTCAAATCGTTTTACGAGGATAGTTTTAAAACGACTTTACGACAATGGCTCGGAATTTTGAAATAAATTTGCATCAGTTTTACTGCCCCTGATATACATAACTACCGGTGTTTGGCACTGATACTCACGCGGACGCGGGCCTGAACGGCCCAGACTAGCGGTGCTTCGGTCCTTACTGCCGATGATATATGGAGTACGTTTTTTCTCGAAAAAACGAAGGGACGCGTGTACTCTTTTTTTTATATATATATTTTTTTTTTAATGTTAAGACAATAGCTGCGAGACACGCGTTCGCGTAACATTATCGGCCCTCGAGAAGGGAAGCAAATCGCCCGGCGTAATCTGCGATATTCCGGCTTCGCGAGAGCTCACGGTTCTTATGCATGTATTATTATATTACCATTGGCAGTGGAATTTATTGTGATCGTTAAATATTCCGCGAAACTTACGCTCCTTGCCTCGGATTTATTCATAGCGGGAGTTTCTCTGACAGTTTTAAATAATTCTATTACTCCATAAAAGAAAGTACAATATATCCTCTCGGCGCTTTCGTTGAGCAATGCGGGCATGGAACGAGCTATGCACGGAGCGTAACGCGAACGAGTGCGTCACCGAGGCGGTACGTCACGCAGCGGCAGCGTCGGTTCGCAATTCGGCGGAACCGCGGCGTTCTCGGCCCGACCGATGGAACGCCGGACGAGAATTTCGAGCATCCACCGCGTCTTTATTAAGGTCGGCTCGTCTATTATTCACGGGAGAGAAAGAGAGAGAGGAGGAGAATGTGTGTGGGAGAGAAAGAGAGAGAGAGAGAGTAGCCGGGCATAGGCCATCCTGACAGTGTTCGGACTCACCGGCCGCATAAACACACCGGCGTCTCGCGCAGGAGGCTCATGCGCGCACACGGCCGTGTGTGCCACGCATTGCGGTTGTCAGCTCTAGTCAACGTGTAATTTACTAGCCCACCCCCTGCGACCCTTCGGCACGATGCAGATGCAGTCGCCGGTTTCGGTCGGCGTCTGCCCGGTCGCAGCAGCAACAACACAACCCCGTCAACAGCGACCGTCGTTACCGTTCCCGTTGCTGCTGCCGCGACTAGTTACGATGCAAATGGATAACGCCGCTGTACCGCCGTTCCTCTGACCACTCGGAGCCCGACGACCGCAGGGCCGCTATAAACCAGCGGAGTACGCACTACGTTCTCCCGAAACGGCCGGAACTTTCGAGCTGTCGCGCCGAGATGATCGTCGAGATTATCTACCGCTCTCGCGCGCGGGCATTTCCCTCGCGAAATATCGGCGAAACTTTTTCCTCGCCCGCGATAAATCCCGGTACCCGATTTTTGCCCTTACCCGTCTTCAATTTATATTCCCGCTTGACGCGTCACCGTCGGCCGTATATTACCGTCGTCGTCCGTGCAATTAGCGACATTCTCGGGGTCGCAATTTCCATTTTAAATATCGTGTCGCGATTAGTTCCGGCAAGCGGATGAATCTTAATCGCGCCTTTGATATTTTCATACCGCGAGACCGCGGCGCACGTCGTTGCCGGTATAAATCAACTCATCCATCCCTCTATCTGTTTGCCGCGAGCGGTGCGCGAACTCCGCTCGCTCTCTCCTTCGGAATCTCGCAAATGGCATGCTTCCTCTCGCACCGCACGCACCGCGCCGTGCAACGGCTCGGTCGAAATGTCGTTTGCCACGGGGAACCGGTCTCTTACGCTCGCAACCGTTCGTTACCGTTAGTTCCGCCTGACGTAGCGCGTTCGCAACGTAAACACGTACGTGTGCACGGCGCGGCGGAGAGAGGCCAGACGAGAGCGCGTTACGAAGGTGTGGCTGCTTTACCTTCTGCCATTCGTTACCTTTGCCGCGGGTGCACGCGCGCGTGGCCTCGTGGAGCAGCGCGGTTGTGCAAATAATAGGGGACCGACCGCCGCAACGCCGACCGTGGGACATTTCGCTCGCTTTCTTAGGCGTTCACGAGGCGCGATACGTGACTTAACTCGCGGCCCGTTAAATATCACACCGCGAAAACTAGCCGTCATCGTTTTACGGTCGACCTGCAAATCACTCCTCCTCCCCCCCAATCTCAGCGATCTCGCTCCTCCGTGAGCTTCTCCGCAGAACTCCGCCCTGGCGACTCTTATCTCTCTCTTTCTCTCGCTCTCGCCGGCGGAGAGAAGAAAATAGACCCGGCGCGCGCGCAATTAAAATAATTCGCGCCGCTTACGGCGGGAAAGTGTAACGACCAGCCAGAAGTTCGGAAGAGTTAATTTGTAAAACGGCCCATTCGGTGAAATTACGCGCCGGATCTTCCTTGTAAAACTTCCTCTCCCCCCCTTTTGAAAATTGCCGGGTCATCGAGCGTGTATTACTTGTACGCTCGCCGGCGAAGCGTCGTAATCTCGACACGGCACGGCCTTTAGAGCCCTTCCGCGACGAGCGGAAGGATTCATGACGTGTCTGGCAAGTATGAATGCATAAACCTCCTCCCCCTCCCCCGTTCGTGCCCGCTCGCCAATTTTCGTACATCGATGTATCGTGAAAGGAACGATCGTTGTAGATCGTAATGAATAGCTCGGGTAGAAATGCACTGGGTCAGGTGCAGGTACCAATGGAAGGATAGCTCGATGAATGTAGCGAGTGCAGCGCAGGGGTGGGGGTGGTGCAATCAGCGCGATGATAACCAGTATTACCGCGTCTACCCATCCCAGGCCGCCGATCTCCGCGGCGTAATTCCCGAGGGTTCTATTTGCGACGAGAACAAGCGG
Organism: Cardiocondyla obscurior; assembly: GCF_019399895.1. Lineage (NCBI taxonomy): Eukaryota > Metazoa > Arthropoda > Insecta > Hymenoptera > Formicidae > Cardiocondyla > Cardiocondyla obscurior. The sequence continues at coordinate 4,140,046 of NC_091883.1, forward strand.
CCTGTATAACGGCAATTCGGGGGGATGATGTATTCAGTGTTATTTATTTCTAGCGATACCGGAGCCGAGAGATTGGCCGAGTGACAAAATAGAAATCAGTTCAGGAAGCTCGCGGATATTCGCGCTCTCAGTCAAGCCTTGTCCCTTCATCTGGTCCATTCATCGGGCATTTTATTTTCCGCGCAAAAAAAAATTGCGTCTCCCGCCGCGAAGCTCTCTTTAAAATGCACGCACTTGAGGACCGTTCGTTCTTTTTTCTTTTTTTTTTTTAATTTGTTTCTTTTTTTCTTTTTTAATTTGAGCTTTTCGAGTCGACACGATTAATTATTGCCGCTTAATTACGCTGCGATTACGTTTCTACTTTGGCCTAGCGGGAAGGTAAAGAGCCACGTTCGGTTATTTGCTTTTCACTCGCTTGCGCGTGCTTGGAAGATGGAAGCTTAAACTCGCGAGTGAGTTTTCATCGAGAGGAAAACTAAGGAAGACGCGACTAACAGCTGGATGGAACTTTCTCACTGCGTGGCATACAAAGTAAACTTACTAACGTTTTCTCTCACTCGCTAACCCGTTTCTCTCTCGCCGTCTTCGTCCTCCTTCTTTCGGATATTACCCTTTCCCGCGCTACGTAATATTTCCGCCTATTCATATCCATATATTCGCCTCGCTGTGTGCATGTGCGCGGAACCATTTTTCGCGTCCCTCGAAAGTAATACAACTCTCTACTCCAGCAGGCACTCTATTTATTTCCGTACAAATTTTAAGAGGCAAACGGAAACAATGATTTTTAATAATATCACGAACGTGTTCGCAAGCACGGAAGAGAAAAATCCTTTCTCGATTCTTTTTCTCGTATCTCCAAATTTATTTATCTCATAATTTAATGCGTTGAAAATGTGTGTTAAAAAAGAAATTTGCCGGCTTATCTTTGAAAATTGCACAGAATATTATTAGAAAGAAAAATTAGACTTTTTTTTTTTCTTCGTTAAAAATAAGTACCCATATTCGTAGGACTGTACAAGTCCCGTAGGGAGGAACGGGGGGCTCCTAATTAATTGTAGGACCGAAGACATCCCACAAATTTTCTACAATATGCCGCCATTAGTCACAAGCCGAATCGCGCGCTGCGGAAAGAGAAGTAGGTGACACGAATTTCCCGGAATTGCGCGCGCCCTATTGGTATCCCGGAGGGTAGTAACGCGAACAATTCGCCGTAAATGCGCATTTATTCCGGGGGGGCCGGCGTGGAAATCGGCGACGGCGTACCTAAAAGCCGGGGGTAAAACTTCGCCGGCAAGAAATTCATCGCGTCGTTTCCTCCTTTTCCGCCGTCGCTGCCGCGAGCGCGACGATCCCCCGTTACTGACGGCGTCAAGCCACCCTGTCGAAACATTCGGGGCTCGCGGCGGCGTTCGTGTCACCGGCAGACCTCATCGTTACATCTCAAAAGGCAGCAATGAAACGGTTAACTAAATTGCTACACGCTCCGGCTGTCATTCGCAGAGACCTGCTGCCACTCCGTCCTTCTATTCGGCCGTGCGCGCAGATATGCGAACGAGCCGTCGCTTTTAGTTACAAATCCATCTTCGAGCGCGAAACGTGACGTGGTAGAAAAGAGTACGATTTTTTTTTTTTTTAAGCGCGTCACCGCGCGCGAATTTATTTGGAGAAAAAGAATACATTGTAAATTCACTCATTTCATTCATCGTTTTCACTCGCAAGTCGTAATTAAATGGCAAGGCAGTCGAAATGCGCGGGGGAGATTGCTATAAATAAAGACATTTCAAGTGAGGTAATGAAAGGCGTAAAGGCGTCTCGGCGAGTTATATTTGATGCCAAAAGATGATAGGGTCCGGCGCTCTCGTTCTCGCGCCGGACGGCTCGCAGTTCGTGCCCCGGATAATGTCGTCGACTGCTCCCCTAATTAGTCGGAAGTTCGTCTCCGTCGACTTGAGGCTCATGTTTATCGTCTTCTGAAGCCTGTTAGTATTGAACCACAATTCTTCCTCGCCGGCCCTATTCGTGATCACCTTAATGCCGCTCACGTACTGCAGAGTCTCCTCGTCTTGTGCTATTATCACGACGTTCTCCGGAGTAAATGGTTTCCCGATGTCCCAACAGGCAATGGCAGTTAATTGGACCAATTGGAAAAATATTACTCCTCTTCGGGAGGTCGCCTGCACGCCCGCTTGGCTCGCGCGCTTGTAATTTGATTGAAATATTACCGGCTCCCTGTACTCGCTTTGCAGCAGCGAAGCCGTATCCGTGTATTTCTGATGATAGCTCGCGAGCGAGTTAAAGTACAGATATCTGAAAGTGGTAAACGATAGATAACGAATATCTTTCTCCGATTAGCATACTCGTAGCGAGCTTCGGTCGCATTTATAAAGTACCGCAGAAATTTTCGAAATTCTTCTCGACGATGATGGAAACGAAACGGCCGCGTAAGCAAAGAAAATATTCCGACAACTAATTAGCTGCTTGTTAATTTATTACGCCGCGTGGAAATTAATTTATTACGCCGCGATCAAAGACAATATTTTTAGATTCAACTTGTTGAACTTTTCCGCGGTACGTCGAGATCAAGTGGAATTTCGATGAAAATTTATGTAGTATACTTTTCGATTTGCAAATGAACCGAATACGGTATGATAGTAATTAGCGTCGGTACCTGTGATTAAAGTATCCTAACGGCGACAGTGACATACCGAGTGTACCGTCGGTCAGGTCGAACCATTCGCCGGCGATAGTAATATTCATAGCATCCTCGTCCGGGCCAAAAGCGTTGCCGCGGGTGTTGTTTACTCGCCAGGAATAGTCACGATATAAGTCATAAATCACCAGTCCATTTTGATCCACGTCCGCCACGTAGAGATAAGTATCGAGACACGTTTTTCCGACATCGACGATTGGCGTAACTAATGCTGCCTTCCCGAACAACACTTGATCATCCGGCACCACGTATTTATGGATCAGTTGATCCGTGGCCAGATCGAAGATTAATATTTTCGTAGGACAAACCGCTCTCATCATTACTCTGCCAGTATCGATCACCCATAAACGATTGCATTCGTCGATCTAAAGATTGCATGCCAAATCCATCAATTCCATCCATTGTTACATTTTTAAGCTTCAAATTGATAGCGTAAAAATTTTGAACGAATAAAAAAGTATATATAAAATGAGAGAGAGAGAAAGAAAAAAAAAAAAAAGAAAAAAACATTCGTGTAAATGTAACGCGTTCAAAATTTTTCTGCCACAATTTAAATCGAACGAATTGTGAAATTACCGCTATTCTATAAACGGATACGATGCTGTCGCAACTGAACGATATATGCCAGGACCAATTGGGATACGGTATAAGTAAATGGCCACCGGGGCCGTGCGCTTTAGTCACCAAAGACAAGCTAATTGGCACACCGTCCAACCACTGCGGGCTCGTGACGAATATGCGGCCCTGCCTGTCGATATCCACGTCTTGCGTGAAAGCATTGCCCAGCGTAAAGTTTTTCCCCGTTAGCAGTGTATTCGGCCAAACCCAATCGAGATATTTCCACTGATAAGCCACTTCGAGGTGCGACAGCCGGGACGGGTGTACAAATCCGAGAAACAGAACGAACACCCAAATCAATTCCATGATACGTACGGTCGAAAATCCATCGACGTCCGAAATCGCGGCACTGATCGACTGACCGTTAATTCGTTTCGACGCGTTTTTTAGTTCGCCGAGGCGAAGCCTTTCAAGCCTCAGGGTCCTGACCGTGTCCGCGCTCGGGGGACCACTGCATCGCGAAACGCAGCATGGTTATTTCACGTAGTGGCGTAGATCGTTTCTTTCGACAGCGACTGACAAACCCCACTTTTGTCTACGATCCCTCCATGCAACTCCGATTTCGCTATTTACGGTGGCGTAGAGCGGTTTGCCTTGAACTAAATTTACATCGGGTTCACTATGTAACATGACTCGTTAAATAATCAGGAAGCAAGAGAACCTCGAGCGGAGTTCTGCTTCGTCCTACCATGACCATATAAGTAACGCATCTCCTTCGGAAAATGTTATATCAACTTCTTTCCCATAAGTAAAAAAAAAAAAAAAGAAGCGTGAATAATTTCATATAATGGAAGAAAACACGCGATGTCTGAAGGTGTGCATACTCTTAGCAAGCGAACGCGATATTCACACGGAAATTAATCATTATAAAAGTAACACACCAACGGCACACATTGCCGAGAAATGTTCGCGGTCGCTGTGTTCGTTCATTTTCTAAGCGTACACATAATTTTATATTTCGAAATATTTTCTAATTAGAAAAATTTATAAATTACATATTTTTTTTTTATCTCCGTCGCGCATCGCGCGAATAATTAATTATGATTATTTAATCCGATGGAAAATTGACGCGAGATTACATTTTCGGAAATAATGATGCGCGATTTAGAAAATATATTACCACGATATGATCGGTATTTGAGGCACGCCTGAAGGGATGTGGAAATTATTGGTTGCAATGATAGGTACGTAAAATAAAAAGATCCATTAAGCGTCCGCGTTTCTAATACATGACGCTAACAGCTGGACGTTAGATCACGTAATACTTTATAATCCCGCGAGATTTACCGTACGCGTTACGTATCTATTTAAATCTGTTCTGCGTACTGATTGTTACGCAAATCGGTGATATCAAGTTTTGCACATCAATATGAAATACAGAATGTGGTTGAGCGCACACATTAGCCACCGCGTGATCAGAAACTAGAGCAAGTGTTCGCAAACAGTGCACGTCTACCTGATATAGAACCAGAAACCTTTGTTGCATTTCCTCGAACGCGTTGCGAAAGCTATTACGAACGTGTCTATGTAATGATATTTTCTGTAAATTTCATATCCGAAGTTCGTGTGCTCCGAGAGACAATGCGCTGAAACTTTTATGTCGTAAATGTTGCTTCGCGGATTCATAATTGATAATCCCCACCTACGCTTCTATTAACTCACGCTATAATAGTAATTTTTTTTTTTTTACCGTCGGCTATCATTTTTATAATGCATGATTTCCTCGCCCACTTGAATATATAATATTAAACAAATATATTCAATTCGTAAAGTACATTAGTCACACCGTCGTTAGTATCGATTGATCCGTGCTACATTGCTTCGCGGGTTCCTTGCATATTCATAGAGTCTAGAGAAAATCACAGCAACCGACGGCGGTTCCGCATACTTGCTACACGCGGGCGGCTTCTCGCTAAGTTTACGGCAGTTAATAGCAATTAAAATGCAATAAACTAGCTACGGAGTCGGGTGTAAACGGTGGCCAGTGTCACGGCACGAGGTGATATAACGCAATGGCATTATATCACGGGACGACCACGCGTGTTTCGAATGTAATAAGGAGTTCCGCGAGTTGAGCAGAACTATTTTCCAACAGCTGTTATAGCGCGATCACGCAACGCGGCCGTAAGCAGGGCGCTTTTCATCGCGCCGCCCTTGCGCCGAAAACTTTCCCTTTTTTTTTTTCTTTCTTCTCTCCCGCCCCCTCCCCACGGCTTTTGGGTTTGAATTGCATTACGCGTTGCCGCCGTATTCAGGCGGAGAAACTACACTCGCGCCCGGCAGAAGTGAAAACCATAAATCACCTGGCTAGTCACGATTAAGCCAAACGGGAAGACAAATGGGTGGCTAATTTCAATTTTAATGCGAAGCCCAGAAGGTATCTGCTCCGCCGTGAATTATAGCCCCACTCTTCGGGCGCGAACCGCTTTAGGGCTTATTAATAAGGAATAGTTTATCGTTTTGATTAATCACGGCGGCGCGCGTTTCCCCGGCGATGATACCGTCGAATTGCGGTGCCGTGGCCGCGGTACATTTGCCGGATTTCCGATTGGACGCACCAGTTGAAGCGCGAATACTAGTAAAACTTGTGCACATGAAATCGAATGAAATTGCTTCGGGCATGAAAGCGGGAGAGGAAACGAGAAAGTGCAAACGAACGGCTCGGCTCGGCGCGCGAACGCTTTCCGTCTCCCTCTTATTGTGATTGCAGAAAGGCATTCGAACAAATTAGATCTGATAATAATGGTTATACGATGTCACGGGGGTTTTTTTTTTTTTTTTTTTTTTATTTATTAATTTATTAAAATTAAATCGACGAAGGGGCGATAACAATATATTACGATTACGATACCGCTTCGTTATACCGGACAGCTCAAACTGCTTCCAAACAGCTATTCCGCTGGAAGCTCTCGCGTCATGCGATTTTATATCGACCAGGTCGGAGAGAAAGTCCCGCAAGATGCGTCTCTCTTTCTACAGCTGAAACAGTTCTTCTTCTTCTTAAACTGAGTTTGGTAAACCCTCGTACAAGTCGAAGTTCTGACCGTGCGGGTGGCGTCGAAGGGACGCAAGGGAAGCGGCGCCGTAAAAGTTGGACGAAGTCAATTTTGCAGTTGAAGTTGGTAATGCGATTTGTGCCGGAATAAATAGTTTGAGAGAAGAGCACACAGTACGCGTAGGGGGGCCCCTCTATTTTGTCCCCTTTCCCTCCCGTACCGCCCCCCATTTCTCTCGTTTCTACGCCTGTCGCGGTTGTCTCTCTAGCGGCTAACCCGTCGACCAATCCACCCGAGTTTGGTGTCACGAGCATGTCTCTCAAACTCACCGGACGTGACGTTCTTACCGGAAGGAGTTCTACTTGAATCAAAACAACGGGCGGCGAAATGAAAAGCGCCGATGCTGCGATCGCGAGAATCGTCGATTAAATAAATCCGATAAACGTTCGCCGGGAAAACGTAGCTATAAGATTAAAAAAAAAAAAAAATAAAAAAGGGAAACTAAACAGGATTTATAATAGGTCGGCGCGTTACTCCGATTATTACGCTTGCCGAGAGGATGAGGCTACGCACGGGCGCGCAAGTATTCCACTCGAGGAAAGCTTTCGCGGTCGGGAGGGATTCAATTACGACGTTTCGTTTGTCCATCTCCAGCGATTTCGCCGTTTCCTTCGCGATTCCTGAGCCGCGCGAAATTAATGACACTCTTTCTCGACTCGTTACGTTACACGCAAGCGGCAAATTGCCGCGAGCCCGGAGAACGTAATCCGCGAAAACGCAATAATAAGCCGGCTGCCTCGGTGAAAAACGGGCGCCGTGCGCTCTGCTTCGTGCCCCCTCGTATTCTCGTTTCTCCCCCGCCTCGGCCCGCTGCCTGTGTCTCCGTCCCGCACGCTCCCGTCGACCGGTATTCCGACCGTAATCCGAGAGATGAAAACTTACGCTAATTAAATCGTTAATAGTGGCGAGCGCATGCACGTAACAGCCGTGGCGGTTACTTAATCCCGAGAAAATGAAACATTCGCGGTGTCCACGCGCGTATCCGCGGCATGCATTTTCCCCGCACCACGTGCGGCGCACAGCTGAGATACGTACTGTCGCCGCGGTGCACGCACCGGGTCCCCGCAAACCCGGGCGCATCCTCCACCCGATCCCTCTCCCCCTTTCCTTCCCGCGAGCTCCAGAGACGCGTATTTAATCTCTTTCGTTCGCCGCATCCCGTCTCGACGCGGAGCCTCATTATATTCCGCGCGCATCCGTTTTGTCGTGCGATCCCGCCGACGTTAATTCCTCCCCCGGCGCATACCGCTGCCCGAGCCTTAATGCGATCGTCGATAGCGATAAAAATGCGAGAAGTCGCGGAGTCTGGATCTCTCTCTCTTTCTCTTTCTCTTTCTCTCTCTCACGGATACGCCACCCGACCGATTGTGAATCGGTGGATCTCGCGTGCGTCCCCGTGTCGTCCTTTTTTCTTTCTCTCTCTTCCGGCAGACGCGCGCTCTCGCGAGGCATACCGGAAAAATAGCATTGGGGGCCGCGAATTTGAATAACGCGATTCACCGAGCTCCGAAAGGTGGAGGACGTTAGAACGCCGCAGCTGGGCCGTCCACCACGTTCCCGTTGGTTGGTCCGTGTTGACGAGCAGCGTAAAAAAGCTCTTCCGACACGAGCGTGGTTTTTATAAAATAATATTAGGTAACGTTCGACTAGTTTCGGTAGAAAATAATCTTAGCTCTTTCTTCGTAAATGTTCCGGTACTGGCCTCCGTCCGATCGTCGCCTAGAATTTTCGTTTAAGACCTGGCTGTCTCGCACGTATCGTCAATGAAATGCGCGGAAGGGCCGAGAACTGAGCGTTAACAATGCCGCATTTTCTGCACATTCATCGAGTTCTGTCGTCCACGACGGTGGCACACATAAGGGTATTTGCAGCTTCTATTGAAAATCGTTACTTGTCCGAGACCCGCGGCCGAGGCTCGCACAGCTTCGCCGAGACGAGTTAAATGTAGAACTTCGAATGGCGGGTCGGAATAAAATATAGGCGCGGATGCGATAAGAGAAGTTTTCCTCGGCACGTAGGGCGTTGCGCGATATGAATTCCGGCGCGAGGTAAAAGCCGAGTAATAATGAGTCGCGGCACGGAGCCGAGCGTTTGTATGCCGAGGATCACAATTAACTTTCGATAGGTAGGAGGGCCGGTTGCGCGGGTGCAAATTATATATTTCACGTTTCGACGGCCGTACGATCGCGCGTCCGGCTATCGTTGCCGAGGTCCTCGTCTCGTCGCGACTTCGAGCGCCCGTCGAATAATTTATTTCACGGACTACTTAACGGACCGTGAACTCGCAGATAGAGGGCCGTTTTTGCAGGACCGATTACCTCTCTGATCGGTATTATACGGTCGCTGAATCCCTAAACCCGATTTTCCCTCCGCTTCCAAACCGCCGCGTTCCCGTTCGATCGTGGCTTAAGTAAACTCATGAGAATAAATAGAGCCGAAGTTGTTAGGACAATCGGGGAAAGGGATTAGAGCCGTTTAGTCTGACCCGTTCTCCGCTTGCTCTTTCCTCCTCTTCCCCTCCCCCCTTCCTTCTTCCTCTTGCCTCCCCCGAACGGACGCTCCTAATACGGCACTTTAATTATCGGGAGTGCTAGGCTGCATGGGCCGCAATTTACTTTTTCGAAGAGAAACGGAAATCCTACGGCGGGGACTTCTACCCGCAATTTTTCTTCCGACCGCCAGACGCCTAGCTCATGTTAGTCAAGTAGGATTACCGTAGCGTCACCTGAATCTTGTAGTGTTTTGTTGCGTGCGAAGAACTGCATCTTATCGTCAGGCCGGCGGTACCTATGCTAGATTTACCCCCCGTTGCACCCCCGATCCCCCCTGCTATCCGCAGTCAGCTTTTCCCCGCTCGCCCGCTTCTCGGGATACCCCGTAGACCGACGTCTCGCTAACAAGAACCTGAAAAGATCTCCCGAGTAAGATCGAGGGTGATTTATCACCGTAACCCATGGTCTCGCGTATTTTTCCGAGCTTCCCTCCCTCCTCCCCCATCGAGGGGGGCGCGTCTGTTCTTTCTTCGCGTCGCCCTCTCGCACGTCGTGGCGTGCGCATTGTACAGAAGCACCGACCGTCGCGATATTCGCTCGGGCTTGGAATACACGCTTCGAGAGATATATTGAAGCGGGAAATCGGCACGTGGAACGGCGGAATCGTTGCGGCAAATTTTTTTTGCGGTCGCGGAATATAAGTGCGACTCGCAGACACGCCGTGTTCGTTGGATTTACAATTACGTTACCGTCACGATATGCATCGCGCGTCAGACGCAGGCACGCTTTGATCCGCATGGGCAATCAAGCCGCGCCAATTTCGCATACTCGATCAATCACGAAATGCTCTCCGGCGGCGGCGGCAATGTCACCCCGATCGTACTTCCCGCGACACTTGATCGCAATGAATATATCCTTCGCCGGCGTCGTGTGACTGGATTAGTTTCAGGATCGTTCCGCTTCTGTTAGCGCGGGCGCGGTAAAACGGGTACGAGTTTATTCTGCGGAAAAGTAAAGCACACAATTTTTCTTCGGCCCCGCCGTCGATCTGCAACGTCTGCGCGAAACATAAAGCCCGCTGTAAAATACTCCCTACCGTAGGTAAAAGGGATTCGTTTCAATCGTCCTTAATCGAGCAAGTTGGTGTACAACTGTTTGTTCTCGTTCCACTACCACGGTCTAACAGTTCCATATGTGACCCACTGGAACACAATGGCGGCTGCTCTTTCCCTCGGCCTGTCTGGCTGTCAGCAGGCGCTGCCGGCTGTGTAAATACGATATGCCGCTCGCTTTTCGTGCTTTCAAGCATAGTTCAAAAAAGGGAAAAGTAGCAGACGTATAGACGCGAAGGAAAGAGCGGCCGCGATCGCCAGCGCGGCGCTTCGCCGCCAGCTCGAAATTGCTCGGCTCGGGTTTTCAATTTGCAGTTTGTATGATATCTCGACCGCCAACGACGAAGACCCGGCGAAAAATAATACTTCACATCGACACGTTTCGTTAGTTCGCGCGCCAACCGAGGCGATAAGTAAAAAAAAAAAACCCGGCGAAGGAAAAAAAAAAGAAACAAAAAAAAAGGAAAAATGATCATACGTCGAAAATTGAGCACATCGGGAAAAATATTTTACTAATGTTACGTTAGTATAACAGTACGCAAGTATATTTGCAATAAATTTTATTTGCAGCTATTGTGACAGCAATTACAATTTGTAACAGTTATAAGATATATCTTCCAAAAAAATCGTAACTTCGATTTTTTTTTTTTTAATTTCGCGTACTTATATATTAAACACGCCTCCGTCGAATTTTTCCATCGACGAAGGGCTCGATGCAATTTGTAAGTTTCGTGGATCGAGGGGAGGCGAGAGTTCTTGCCTGGACATCTCGTTAGCGCGATCATCGATTTAAAGTTCGTTATAGAAGGCGACGATCGATAATGAGTTCCGGAGGTAACTTATAGTCGGCGGCTAGAATCGGTAGGTCGGAGAAAAACGGGGTGGCTTGATTGCTAGGCGGATCGCAGTCGGTGATTTGAGGCAATCTACCGGGTTCTTGTTACTCCGGACGACGAGTAATAACCGTAATGGGAATCGGTCTTCGGAGGTAACTATTCTTCTTTCGAACCTCTCCTTCGATCTTATTGTCAAATCCATCCGGGAGAGCCTGGGTACTTAAATCAGTCATTTCGCGCGCGTGACTTGCAGGAAGATGTGCATCGAGCAACTTAGATTAGCGATTCGCCGATTAAGCTCGGGCTCGCGCTCGATCCCGCTCCGCGATAAGCTCGTGCCGAAACGTGCCCGCGTCATTCGCAAGTAATAACGTTCCGTCTTCTTGAGAATTAATTAAATATATTGCCCCCCGGTGCTCGTCGACACTGGAATTAATGTTGTAAAGCACCGTGAGGGATAATTAAAACGGTAACGATCTCCAAATCTTTCGCTCAGTTTGCGTTAAACACGTAAATATTAACATAAATATTACAGCGAGTTCTGCTGCCGGGATGAAATCTTCAACGGAGTAGTTAGTCGTTACGCGGAACCTGACTCAGCTGGAAACTGTTTCCAATATAATTCGTGTCTCTGGAACGACAGCGCAGCGAGCCCCTTTACTTCGCCCAGGGTCGGTATTTTCATAATGCCAAGCGACATCGTTTGCGCGGATCCCGTCGAGAATACGACAAGCATTTGTATTGTTAAGGGCGTCCCGGAGACGTTCCAGACCTCTTTACCGTAAAGCGGAAATGGACGAAAAGGTCTAACTTGACTGCGATGGCCCTTGCCTCATCTTCAAAATTCTTTTCCATTAAGTTTTTATGGCATTATATTCAACGTCTCCAAATCAGATAATGATGTTAAGGCGTGGTATATATTTAGCGACCGAACGCCAAACGAACAGCGAACGCGAACATTCTAAAATAAATTAATTAGTGCGAAAATACACACTTTTACACGCTTGCCTCGTTCGTCAAAAATAATAATCCCTTTTCTTTAGTATTAAAAAATTTTTTTAACATCTCAAGTGTCCGTTTTGCAAAATTCTATTTGTAAAAAATTAATGTAACGCCTGAATTAATCGATTTTATTGTTGGCGTTTATTAAATTATATATATTTTTTTTGTTACAGATCGACGCAGCTGCATCCACCGTCGTCTACAAAAGTGTCTGAGAGGAGGAGCAGGTCCGGGAAAGGGCATCATGCATCGGCGGAGCAACTATTAGGTAAATATAAATTTCTTTTTAAAAAAAAAATCTTTATAAAAATAAAGCTTTATCTTTATATTAATTAATATACTAACGTGTCTACATTAATATGTTTTATTCTATGTTACAGCCACCGGCAGAATTCCACAACTCCGCTGTATGCAGATTGGTGAGTCGCATGACTTTATTTTCGTAGTTTAGAATATGGGTTCCTTAAAAAATAGCGAGCTCATAGCGCGCGCATGGTTTTTCTCTGATACATATTAAAAAATATCACGAAGAAAAATATCGAAACAGAGTTTTAATATCAAGGTGAAAACATATCGTTTACGAGCGAATAAAGCCACCGGTCCGCCGCATATTTATACAAACGTCGCGCCGCGTTTCGCAGCCGAACGGACACCGACACGCATTCCATTTGGGGTGCGGAGTCGCACGCGATGGCGTAGCCCGCGAAATGAAGAGAGACGCGCCTCTCCGGTAATGTATTTGAATTGAGCGCGCGGGGGAGGAGTAAAACGGTTTGGCTCGCCGGGATTTCGGAGATAGAGCAAACGCTGGTACACTATGGGGACGAATGCCGTTCCTGTATATGCGCATAGAAGATTTCAGCACGGACCACAATATTACCATAAAGCCGCCGCCGCGGTTATGCATAAGCATAATTTTTCCGGCGGCCGTAGCGCGCAGCTTACGAGCGCCGCGGCGGTCGCCGCATCTCTAATTGGTCATGCGGCTAAACGTTGCATAAATTCGCAATAAAGCTACCGCGGAACCACGGGCCGTTTCGTTCCCCGCGGCCGTCCAAATTATCCGGGATTTCCTTCACGTGCGTTAATGTTTCGTTCGTCGCGGGATTGCCGGCGACTGTCGCGAATTAACACGCGGGAAACGCGCAGAGGCGCGCCCGCGATTTCTCTCCGCGAAAGGAACGCGCTTGGCGTTTTTTGACTCTTGACTAAAGCGCTTGAACTTCGTAATCTCGCCTAATATCTTCACCGGGGGGGTATTTTAAGAAAACAGAGAAAAGGATCGCGCGGCGGTTCTATTACTGGAAATAAATGTCAAGAGGTTACTCGCTCGTAGGTGATGGAATAATTATAACAATTAAGAATCTAAGATTGATTTCACCGGGCTCCCGATAATACGCGATAAGCGCCCGTCGCGTGAGCGTTCGTGCGCGAAGGAGGCAATATTTAGAAGCGACCGAACGATAAAATCGACTTGCCCGTACAAAGCGCTCATTAAAAAGCTTCGTCTCCCTTTTCTCCCTCCCCCCTTCATCGCCGCCGCCTCTGTTTAACTTTTTCTCCAAGTTCATTAGGTCCTCCATTTTTCTTCCGGCTCTTTTCCCCCGCGTTTTTTGTTCACCGACCTTATTTCTTTCTTTTTACTTATACGACGTTTTATGCTTTCGCCCTCTCCTCGCCGTGAACTGTGTCCGCGAGTGTTGCAAGAGGACGGGAATAAGGGGAGGAGAGGGCGCGGTAGGGGAGGGTCGAAAACCCAGGGCAATGCTTCCCACGACAGTCGAGTGTCCTCGGTTTCTCTCGGTGTTCTTTGCCACTTCTCCGATCCCCTATCGGACACGATAGATCTTCGCTAATGGTTACTTTTCGGCGGGACGGACGTCTTCCCTCCAATGTGATCTCCGACCGCAAGAACTCGATTCACTTTAATGACGACATTGATTAAGTAAACGTATGTCTTACTTAAGATACCCTCGCGGATATCGCGGTGTATAACCGCGTTGAAAATTCAGGGAAACGCGTTTCTCTTTTCCATTTTCGCAAATAAATTGCCGGGGAAAAAAAAATAAAAAAAAAAAAAAAGGCCCGTCCGTTCGAGAAGAGAAACAAACAAAAATCAGTTTTGAATGCGTATACGTCGCTCGTTGCCTCCGCGGGCTGCCCTCCATTCGGCGCGAAGAATTATTTGGAAACGATAATTGCTCCATTGTATCGCGGAAAGACGATAGCTGCGAACATCGATTCAACGATCGATCGTGATCTAGACAATCACTCGGCATCAGATAGCGAGGCATCAGCATCAGATAGAATCTATCGCGCTCCCAGTTAAAGCGTAATCTCTTTTCTCGTCAAATGCTCGCTCATCGACACACAGCATGACCAAATACTGGCGCATAGGCTAACGGAACGGGATGGCTCCTCGCTGCCGCGTTGTACAGATTAAACGGCATTGTCCGCGAAGCGCCTCGTAGACAAAAGAATTTCGCGTTGAGACCAGACGCCGAGTTTCGTTTATGCAGTATTTTCATTCAGCTACGCCCGCCGCGAGCTTCCCTGCGACGAATATTTCGCGGGGCTCGCGTCAAATTTTAAGCCAAGTTATTTGTAACTTTATCTACGCGATTATCTCGGAATGTTGCCCGGTTAGCGGTCCTCGTATAACGCAGCCGGGAGTAAGGAGCGCAAGTTTCGTAACGAACTGACATGTTCGCGTGTGTAGATTAAGTTCTTGGGAATTATGTCACCGGATACGCGTCATTCGTGATAAACGTTCCCAAGGCTGGAATGCACCTCTCTTTAACGGCGTACATAAACGTTTCATTGACATGTACATACGTCGCTGTGTGCGGCAACCGCTGGACTGGACATTGTTCATCCGTACATACATTCCGCGATTTCGGAATTCCAATTCGCATTGATGCGCGATCGGCGAAATGCACGCCGCTGCAAAATGAAGTTCGATGCGACCTACCTTTATCAGTCTCCCCTATGACGCACCGCCATTCCCTCCTGAAGCTCGCTTTTTTTTCTCTCTCTCTCTCTCTCTTTTTCTCTTTCTTTCTTTGCCTCTTTCTTTCAATTATTCTACCACGTCGGGATTTAATATCGCGCGATAATGTCGCCGCGCGGACCAACGTTTACACGTGTGCACGGTAACGATAGCTGCTCTTCTCAAGAAGAACGGGGAGGAGGGGGGAGGGGCACATACTTGGGAACGGGTTATTAAATTTTCACAGGAACGAGAGCAGCCTTAAATATCGATTTCGGCCCCAGTCTTTCCACCTTCCGTCTCTTCCTTTTTCTCCGCTTCAAGTTCTCGCCCGGTTTTCCTCTTGCCGCTCGCTCGTTTAAAGTCTCTCCACAACGCTGTCTCGCCACCGAACGCGGCCCATCGACCGAACGCGGCATGATTAAACGAAAGACTTCCCGAACGCTCCCACTCCCCCCCGGCGTCCCTCCCCCCTCGGCGAGATAGATATCTCACATTTTTTGAAATTCCATCGGTGACTACGAAATTAGTTCGTACGGGAGAGAAAGGGAAGAGCGACCGGGGCCGGCAGGGGCATTAATCTCTTGAGGACTTCGACAGTTGCGCCCGGCTGAAAGAAGGAAAGTCTTCGATCTTCGCTGATACTTGGGCTATTTGTTATCGCGCTGGCACGATCTTTTTCGTTCATTACGGCACGTAGCAGCTACCGATCGAATTCCGAAATTCGGTATGGCTACGCCGTTCGTCATGTTCCTGTCCTCCATGAAGATTAATTCACTTCATTATCACGTCTGAGGTATAATTTATGCGCCGAATTTTACGCGCGCGGCGAAAAATGCCAAAGCGGGTCCAGCGGAATTTATCGAATTAGCGTTTATTATCCTCATTACCAGGGCGCGCTCCCTTATAACTTGCAGGGGGAGGGAAAAAAAAAAAAAAAATTCCATAGCTTATCCACTTGTTAATTAAGCGACCGTTGTGTACTTTCGCGTCTTGCTGCGAGGGATATTTTGCGCCAGACAAACAGCCCGGGCTCGCGAGCCAAGTGCTTCTTTTTAATTTCGTTGTCTCGTCTCTTTTCACCGGGCCGCGACGAACCGGCCGTATCTACTTCTCGCAGCCGCACTGCAGCGGCGGTAGCGGAGTTACAGCGTGAAAGAATACGGACGCGCGAAGCAGGGATACAAACGCAAAGTAAGGTCGGCTTTCATCCTCTCTTTGACGTGAGTGCTTCACAAAGAAGTGGGCCAGGCCCGAGCCCCCGATGTCGCTCCAGGGCTAAGCAGATTACGTTAATAAATCCCTATGGCGGAGAGAGCGCAACGTCCATTTTCCGCGGAATCCAAAAACTGGCGCAAACCGGGGGCGGCCATTACGGTCGTGTCTTTTTCCCGAGGTCGTACGTGCCTTCGACTTCCTTCTCGCTTGACACGGAAACTCCTTTATGCCCGCCACAGTGCGCAAATTTCTGGCTGCTCCTGCCCGCCGTTGGAGTCACGTATCGCGTGTGGGACTCCATAAATTCATTTGTCACACATACCGCGCCGACCGAGGTTTACGATTTTAGTTTAACGAAGTCTCGCTGATAATACAATTAGATTTTATCTCCTTGACGCACGTTATAGTTACCGGTGTATTCGCCACTCTGGTATTCTTCTAATAATAGATAGACGTCGCGGTAACTAAATCATTATCGCCAATTATACGTCTCTCGCTTCATTTACGTCGCGAACGCAAAAATATTCTTATATTAAACGGCCAATAATTATGCGGTTTATTTTATCGGGTCGATCCGATTAACGTTTCGATGATGAATTATTTCTCGGGGAAACACAGATAATTTTATACCGTTCGGGTTTTCGCCACGAAATATGGTTACCAGAATATTACATTATTATTACATAGTACTCTCGTACGAGAATCTGCTTAGTACAAAAACATCATGCGGGATTAACCAACTGGCCGAAGCGGGGAAGCAAGGTCGTTGCATAAATTTACGAGGCACCCGCGAACGGAGTTTCTCCGTTGCTTTTCGTAAAGCCTTGAAAGTTATTACGCATTCTCTTACGAAACAGGCATCCTAGGTTTAGTTATAAATGCACATAGCTCTTTTCGCGCACGTACTGCTCGGCCGTTATGTAATTATCCACGTAATTATCTGCGTGAAAGTATGATTTAATTATCCACCGTAAAGATAAATTTACTCTGTCGCTTGAATATTTAGAAAAAAAAAAAAAAAAAGAAAATTGCACTTTGCAATTATTTTCTGACAAATGACACCGGCAGTCCGCAATTATATATACATATAACCTCGCGTATTAAAATGTGACGTTTTTCGCGATACCTCTTGTCTCCGATATAATCTTCTTATAATGTCGCAACAAATCGTGCGTGCACCGTTTTAGCGTGGAACGAGGGACAGCCATCGGCACATCAAGAGTGCTTATCGCGTCGGTGCGCATCATTCTGCTCGTTATATTCTCGATATAAGCTCGGCTCCCGGCATTTCAATGGTTACATTATTGTCGACTGGCCGGCATCAAAATATATGTACATTGATTCCGTATGTGACATACAATGGTCACCGTGTTCCCGTCAGTCCGCGTGGCTCGCGGACCGTCTACCATTGCCCGCGCAATCGACTAACTGTCAATCGATCGAGTCGGATTAAGATAATTTCGTTATCGGCCAGTGGGCCCCCCGGTGTTCGTTGGACGCAACGAGGCCGGGTTTCTGATGAAACGTACGCTCGGCGAGGTAACATTCTGCGCGACGTAGATAAAAGTGTAACGATGAATATTGATTTGTTTTTTCATTTAAATCCATGTGATAAAGACTAGTTCGTTCGGGGCAATAATCCGCTCCGTTGCGAAACATTAATCTCGTTCGCTTGCAAGGATCACTTAATTAACGAACAAAAATATCAATTTTTATATGAATTTTTTATCTCAGCTAATATTTGTGTTATCTAAAAGAGATACGTAACTCCGCTCGAAATTAATACGAAATGTTTAACGTAATACTTTTACGAATAAATTTTCATACGTTTCTTGGCTATTAAAGAAACCGAAATCGCTCGATCCCCGCGCTTTTCACGAGAAACTCGCCGTTGTTCCTGGTCGATGCGCTCCGGCATTATGAATTCTCGATTCTCGAAGACGTTCGAGTTTTACGGCACCTGGCAATAAAGAGCGTTAGCATAATCGCGTCGCCGCTAAATTCAGAAATCACGGTCTGGCGGAATATTCGGTTTTATCGGTAGCCAAATCAGCACGCGAATAGAAGGGCCATGAGAGGCCATGAGAACGGTTAAGGGACGAACATGAGAGAGAGATCGGTTCGAGCCGAGCGTTTGCCGTTGCTGCGTCAACGATGCGGAAAGCTCCGGGGGGGAGGAGGAGGGAAACAGGGGGGTAAAATTTAGGTCAGCGTCAAGGAACGAAAACGATCGTCAATATTTTTTCTCTCCGCTCGGTTTCGCGCGCGGCGTCGCCCGCGCTCGAAATCTCTCTGATCCGGCGAAACCCTGTTTTCGCCAAGTCGAACCGAGCCATCCTCCTTATCGAGCCTCACCGTATGTCCTCGTTAGGGAAGGCAAAGTCGTTTGCCACAGTGAGCGACATAAACCCTCCTGGAAAGGGTCGAAATCGACTACGGCGAAAGTTCCCTATCCTCCGTCCGTATCTCTTTTTTCTGACTCATCTCACTTCAGTTTTGTACGCGATAAAAAGGAGCGCGCCAAGGACGGCGTCTGCGAAAACGACTTCGGAAGGAATGCATCTGCGACCTGGGCTATTTAGCTGACTACTCGGCTTGAAAGCGCGATATCCGCTTTATGCGCCCCGTTTTATCTCTCCTCCTCTCGCTCTCGGTGCATATTTCACCTTCAGCTGTGCGTGTTGCGCCGCCGTGACACTTTCGTTTTCTTCCCCGGCGGTGTCGAAAGAAGTATCCGGCTACTTACCCGCGCTACACACGTCTAGTTCATGTATTACGCAAACCGCCTTTCCCGTTTTTCCCACCGAACGATGATAAATATCCGCCTGCCTTTAAACTAGCCCGTCAGCTTTATGATCAAACCTGCCGTTTCGGCTTTCACGCTCGGAAGGCGCGCGTATCGTGACACCTAATCGTAATATATCGATCACGCGGTTTAGCCTTTCGTGAAAACGTCAATATCAGCGGACGGCGTATTGAAGCAGAATTATTGGTATGCGAATACTCCGCGGGTACTCGCTTATCATTGCGGCATTCCGGGAACATCGAAATTCTTTATGCTACGTTTTTACAGCGTCGCGTATCAGTCGTTCGGATATTTCCCGCTTACTGAATAAGCGCCCGTTTATACTCGCGGCTTGGAAAAGAGGAAAAAAAAAAAAAGAAGGAAACAGCGCTGAAAACCTACTCGGATGATCTCGGAGTTTCATGATTGCTGCAACTGGTTGGGATTGAAATTTCACGCAGCCTTATTTGCATTTTTACTTAAAAAGGAAAAAAGAGAAAAAAAAACAATTTCACATTTTTATATAACATAGTTCTTTATTGCAGAACTGTCGGTCTTTCCCCTTTCGACTCGATCTCTTTTTCGTGAGCACAATTAGCTTACGTTATGTAATTACGCAGCGACGATCGTACAAAGACTTATGTTTTATTTATTAATGTTATCAATTAAAAATTAACTCGCTCGAAATATAAATCTCTGTTCCGAGAGTGTCGTCTCATTTGATTATAAATATGAAAGATCCCGGTTGCACGTGTCGGTCGAGGTTTAATAAAGAGCGATGCGCGACAGCCGAAATACATTATTAAGCGGCTCACGATGTGTACAGGGTGCGTCACAGTGAATTTCGTCGTATTAAATGGGACTTTTTTGCCGGCACGTTTGGCAAGCCGAGACCAACCCTCCGTGTAATAACCGGTGCCGTGGCCAAGTCCCACGAGGGCGGTGAATAAGGGCCGCACCGTGGACTGACTTCGTAGTAGTTAGATCGCGCAAACTTTTCGTACCCTACTCGCGTAATTTTCGAAGTTACGTCGTCGGGGCTGCCCGCGTAATTTCCACAGTGTATATTATAAGCCGTTCGTGACCCGACCCGCAATGTTTTTTAATTTTTCTTCCTCATACTTGAGGGAGACGAGACTGGGCGCCCGTCCTGAAATTACGTCATTCTCTCTCCCGGGTTGTAAACAAAGTTAATGAAGTAATACCTTCTAGATGAAAGCGAAATTGTACGACCTCACCTGGTCATCTGGTTAATGAGGAACAAAATGAAAAATCAAGGCTTAGTATTTGCCTGATAAAAAAATATTCATATATATATATATATTATATATGCGCGAAAATATATTTCGGAAATTAAATTAAATTATATACGTCGTCGATGTATGTGCTTTTTTAAATTGAAAGCTCGCGTGAACTAAAGGCGTGATGAAATTACCCGAGCGAGCAAGACTTTTTCGCGTCGATCTCTCGCCCCGAACGTCATTCACTTCAGTCTGTCTGTTTTTTTTTTTTTTCTTGCCGTTAAGAGAGTTCTGCTCTCGCAGCATGCGTCGGAAACGTATCTCAGCGCCGGCCCGCTGCACATGGGGCCGGAGAACCGTAGTTGCGGAGTGCCCCTTTATTTTCATTTTCGTTGCTCTTCCCCCGTGGCACTGTTCCTCCCTATATTTATCTAATAGCACCCCCGGACCCACGGAGTCGTCCGCCATCCCCTTCGCCATCCCCGTGCTTGCATGCAGTCGGCTGCGCGTACTTTGTGCCTCCATTATACGGGCAGTTTCCCTCCCCGCTCCGGCGTGTCCTCGAAATAATTAAGAGTTCATTAAGCCAAGATTGATTGCTCTGTTTAGAGCCAACCCGCGCACCGGTCGCACGACGTGCAAATCCATGAATAGAAGACCACTGTTAATCAACAAGCGTTTCTCGTCGGCCTATTCGCGTATAAAATCCGTCGTTTCTTAGCAAAACCGCTGACACTGGCAATTGGGAAAGCACCTTTCGAAGGGAGCAAAGAATTCAGTTCGAGACACTGGCTATCTAAGCGATCTTACGAAAGAGAAAAAAAAAAAGAAAAAAAAGAAAACCTTGAAGAATATGGCCCTAATTACAGTAAAACAGCGCAGACTCCGAGTGCACCCCCGCACTGCGTCAACTGTCCCGTTTCCCAAGCCGGGACATTAATCATTCTGCAAAATAAATGTTTCGAGTTTCCGCACGTATCCCCCTGCGTTACCGCATCTAAAAATATTCGTTGAATGATGGACGACATCCTCGGCAATAATTCGGTCACGAACAGATGCTTTTCGCATTTCGTCCATCATTGTGCATGACGTTACGTTATCGCGAGCTAAGCACATTTAGCAGACTGGATGATATTCATTAATTGCCGGACTCGCGGGTCTCCTCTCCTCAATCAAAGAAACCTCCCCGAAAGCGGGGCTCATAAATATTTATTAATAAACAACTATTAGATATATTTTTCGTTGCGCAAATTTTTTTTTTAAAGACCGAAAGTAATGAGCAAAGCACTGGGTTTAAATGTAGATTAAGTGAGATTTAAAAGACGAGAGATTTTGAATGTCTCGCATTAAAAATTAAAACTTTGACGCTAATGAAAAAGAATGTTTAAGTACAGAAGTTTTATCACTTTGTATCCGGCATTCGTTACGTGTGAAAGCTAATAAATTTAACTTTCTATTAAAGTGCTTGCAAATTGACCGAACCTCCCATTAGCAATTTTATTATCAAATTTTGATTTACGCCGACGAAGTAAACGCGTCAAATTTTTTTTTTTTTCTTTTCACTTTAAAATGCGCGTTTCAATAAAGCGCCGAGCGCATTGTCGTCGCCGACGCGTGCGATTTACGCCGGCTAGAGAACGCATCATTACGGAGCACAATGCAATGTCCATCAAGCGCGCCCCATCCCGCTGTCGGTTTATTCTCAACATCTCCTTGCGCGATCATGACGAGAAGGTAAAATGCACGGGGAATGAAACGAGAAGACAGGCGGGTGGTGAAATAAAGACGGAGGGAAGCGAGAGAAAGAGCGCGAGGGCATTACCGTCGTCCGCGCCACCGCAGAACCTAGGCTGTAGTCGATCTTGCGGAACATTTTAATGACAGCAGCTTACCGCGCGCATTTACCGCGCCCGCAGCCTCCCGTCTTGGTTACCGGAGCGTACGCGTGTACCTCGAAATGGCTCTCGAAGTGTGCATCGCGGTCCTACCGACGTCCATCCGCCTCGTCGTCTTTTCTAAAGCGCGGTACGCCCGTTTTCCCTTTGCTACTTTCAATCTGCATTCTGCAATCATTTCTATCATCCTCATTTTCGTGCCCGATTCCACCCCCCTCTCCGCCCACGCTGATTCGCCCGGTTTTAATTATTTATTCGTTTGATTCTTCTATCTCTGCTTGACCGCGGAACTTTATCGGGCGGAAGTAAGCGAGCACGGGGGAGAAATTTTTGCCACGGCGGGTCCTACTTTTAATCTTCTTGCCCCTGCGCCCGTTGTTATCTTAATTCCTGGCCGCGGACGTTCGATGGTAGCGCGTTTACCGTGACTTTCTTACCGCGACGTCGTAAAGATACCGCTCTTACGCGAAACTTCTTGCCGCAAGAAACGGCAACTACGAATTTAACAACCTTTTTCCGAGTTGACGATTTATATCCCGGCTACGTGCACGCCTAGTTGCTTCGTGTGCATAACATTCCCGACCTGTATCATACGCGGGTCCCTCTTACGCTTCACCCGGCCTTCCTTTCCTCGCCCCCTTGTCCACGGTAGCGGAGTGGAAATATTTGCGGAGGTATGAGGTCGCGGCGCTCCTACTACAGTCGAACAAAGTGGCCCTAATGGCGCAAAAACAAACTCCGTCTTGCAAAAGTTGCGGCGCGGTCGGACGCGAAGTACCTTCCAACGACCAAGAAGAGGGATAAGTAAAAGGAGGAACGAGTGGAAATAGAAGGACGAAGACGAGGACGACGACGGCGACGGTGGTAACGGCAACGGCGGCGACAAGCATTTGTCACCGTGCCCCCCCTTTCCTCCTCTTTGCACCCACCTCGCTTTTCCACCCCGTGCGAGCAACGCCTTCCGTTTATGCAAACGTACAGTCCCGCTGATGTTTACCTCTTTGCAAACCTAATTTCAGTTCCCCCCGGAGGAAGAGGCCGCGCAACTTCTTCGGGGTTTCTACTCGTCGCGAAGGGAGAGTCTCCGCGTTCCCCCGTCCGCCTCTTTCTTGCTCCGCTCTCTTTCGCTAACTTTTGCGCGCGATGGCAATCCTTTACGACGCCACTGGGAAGCGAAAGGAATTGCAGCCTCGCAGTCCTTCTGATAAAGGAGTTTTCTAAAACGGCATGAAAGGGAACGTACAACTACAGATTTTTCTAAGCTTCTCTCGCTTATTCCCTCGCTCTCTCGTTCTCTCCCTTTTTCGCTCTCTGCGTCCTTTTCCGCTTTTTCCCTTTTTTAAAATCTCAAATAGTCAATCTTTTTTGGCTTTAAAAAATAATCGAAACATACATTATATCTACAATATATAATAATGAAATAAATGGTTTATAATTTTAATTTATATAAAATTAGGTACAAAAGGAACGAACGGGAATTAAATATAATCGCCATGTGCGATCTTCGCGGCTTCGAACGTTGTTGCGATTTTTATCTGAATTATGTAGAATCGTAGACACACCCGGGTATCTGCTGCTAATTCCGATCACCTTTTATTGTTTACGCCCTGATTATAAATTAGTGAAAGTACAATAATTCTACGTTAACGTGAATTTTACTTAACTTCTCGATAGTCTCTCCCGAGCGGTCTTCGTTTTTCAACAATAAAACGCGATCTAGGGCGCACTTAAAGAAGCAATCAAATTTCTTGAATAGAATCCGATTTCGATTTAAATCTGGAATTCGATGGTCTTGGAAAACCGGCGAATTGCTCCTTGTCGTGCCCGTCGAAATCTTTTCTGCAGTTTTAATGAGTTATCCATAGACATGAATAAAAGGCCCCTCCGAACAATTAAAAGGAGGTTGAAAACTCAGAGAGAGAGAGAGAGAGAGGAAGAGAGAGAAAGGAAGAAACTCGAGATCGAATGGTACGAGGGCAGCGCGGGTGCACGTAGACGACGCGGGTCACCGCTGCATCGTTCGAGTCACAAGAAATATGTAGATAACGCTATCGAGCACGTCCCGTTAATAGAACGCGAGTCAGAATTTTCCCGACCACCGAGATCGCGGAAACGCGGAATCGCGCCGCCACGCTTATGTGATGTGTTGCCCGTCAATCGGTGAGCTATGGTAGGAACAAAGTTTCAGCTCGCTCTCTTTTCTGCCTCCCCCCCCTCCCCCTCTCTCTCTCTTTCCGCCCTCGCGGCGCTTCCCCGCGCCACGGCCGTGTCCCCAGCCAGCTGCAGCCGTGGAAGTTTTAAGAGAAATGCGAAAGTTGGGTAGAGAATGGATAGGGTAGAGTTATCTATCGATAGCACGAAATATCTCTATCACTCGTTTCTGCCTATTCCACGCCGTCCGCCTTCCCAATCTTTCGCGACGTAGTGCGGTAGTCTCTTTCCACCCCTTTTCTTTTCTTTTCCCTTTTCTGACGCAACCGCCTCGATCGAATCCGTTTCGGGATCCGGCACCATATTCGCAACACGATTCATCTTCCTTTGCATAATCATTTCCAGAAGGCACGACAGTGAGATAAAAGAGATGTTCTTCCGCGTGGTTGGATGTCGCGTCTACGATTACGCGACACGTTATTTTTTAACGGAAATGCGAAACCCTCATAAATGCGCGGTGCTTTCGCCCCCTTACTCTCTCGCCCCGTTCTACCCTCCACCTTTCCCTCCTTCTCGCATGGTTTTGCCGCATTTCCCGAGAGAACGCGGTCTCGATTGCTGGTTCTTCCCCGCCCCGTTTTCCCGCATGTCACATCGTTCTTCCCGTCGTACGAAGCTCGGCGACGAGTTCCTCTTCATAATGTCCGGGACGTCCTCGAGCGCATAGGCGCCTCCGGCCGGAACGACGTTTTCTCTTCACGGCTCCGCTGTCCGAAATTAATTGCCACTCCATTTTTATCGTCGTCTATTTATCCCGCCAGTTGCCGCCTCGTCCCTTGTCCCTCGACAACCGTCTCATTAATCAAGCCTTCTTCGTCGCCGCGGTGACGGTCTTCCGCCTCTCTTCCTTCGCCGAAAGGATTCGCCGGCGAGGCGGAGCGCCGTGAGCTTGATTGATTGTCGTCGCGAATCGATTGATCCTGCACCGGGCTCGATGAACATTACCAGAAATCTCGTCAAGCAGGAAGAATCGCGTGCGTTTCAGTCGCGCCCCGTGTACGAATACGTTAAATTTTATATCCATTTATGGAAATCGCGTTATTCACGGGTGAAGCGTAGCCCGAACTGAATTAATCGTGTGATCCGAATAAATAATATAGCCCATTTTAATACATCGTTATAAATTTATGTATCGCGATGTCGACAATGTGTCCGCAAAATTAACTTCTTGCTAATGTCCACGCGCCCGTATTTGCAATGCGAATCAAATATTAAACGGTGTTAACGATCTGTAACCGGCATAATTATATCGGTAATAATTTCAATGAGCTCGCGTGGCATGTGTGACGTAAACGTAAAAATTCTTCCCTCCCCGGCGGCCGCCGGCGACGCCGAGGGATGAAGCAGTCCGGTGATTTTACGCACGGGAAATAAAAAAGAAAATTGCGGGAACGCCAAGGGGACTCCGACGGTTGTCCCGTACGGTGCCGCGTGTATCGTTCCTATTTTCATGACACCATTAAAACTGTAACCTCGTCGGGCGTCCTGGCCACGGCCGGGCTGGCCGGGCTCTCATAACGCGTTATGATCCTGTCGGCAAAGGCTGATGCGTTTCCTGGGGGTCGCGAGACGTCTTTGTTCTTGGTATTCGTGCTGCTCTGCGTCGCCGTGCCGGTCGTTTTGCGAGGGTTGCAAGGAGGGGGGCAAAAAAAAAAAACCCGACCGTGGCGAGCATAATGGTGGTGGCTGGTGCCTGTCCAAGCATCGCCAACCGGCATAATCACACGTACGCTTTCCGTTACTCCGCCACGTCCACTTCTTGCTTCCGACCTCCGTCCACCGCGTCGCGCGCGACGCAAACTTCGCTCGACGCCGCGCGCATTAATTATAACGTCGCGTAACACGGTCGCATGGCACGCGCGAAGGAAATTGGCTCTCCAGCGCGCCCAGTAAAAAGGACTTATGCCCCCACGACCACGTTCGTTGAGAACGTCGTCGGCAATTACGAGGCGAGAGGTGTACTAATCGCGCACGCAACGGCCGCTAAACGACGTCTCGTTATCAACTCGCGTATCTTTCGTCGCGTAGCGGTGATGGACAGGGACGCAGTTGCACTTGATTTGAGCTTTTGATGCCCGGCGAAAGCTCCGAGACGCGCGTAAAAATTTCGACGAGAGAGCGGTCGACAAAGGCCGCGGCGTCGTCGCTTTCATTTTCTCGAATCCGCGCTGACAGCGGGCGAGCGGGAGAAAACTGGAGGAGGGCTGTAAGATGGATCCTCGAGACAAAGGACGAAATGGATATGGACAAAGGACGTAATAGGAGGAAACTGTGGTGGAGAATGCCATGGGAATGCCGGCGCGCGCGCTATCCTGAGACGCGACTTTGTTGGATTTATGGATTATAAAGAGAAGCGGGACGGCAGAGGTCTGCTTGTGACAACACGACAATGAGAGGACGGGAAAGAAGTGAGCGATAAAGCTGTCGTGGAAATGCATAATTTATACACCACGCCTCGTCCTGCTCCCCGAGTCCCTTCTTTCCCGCCGCCGATCTTTTGCCTCGCAATAAATAATGCGGTACTTCTCGGGAGGGACAGGCTCGGTGGAAAAAGAGTGGCAAAAAGATCCATGTGTTGTTTGCCGGACGCGCGACTCGCTAATTAATTAGAATCTGAGAGAGAATTTTGAGAATTATATTCACTGCGCCGGGGCAATCGATATCTGAATGAAAATTAGCAACGCTTCCCGCGCGCCGCGCGTAATTTATCATAAATTACACATTATAATTGTAGGAAATTTGAATCGAGGGAAATAGAGCCGCGTCATTAATATATTAGAGTATTGCACGTACGTATTGTACATTTTTTTTTCCTCCCGACAAATACTTTTTCACTAATCGATAGATTATTATTATTACTGGATTTTAAAATATATAATTTCAGTTTTTTTTAAATCGAGAAGCGTAAGATTAAACCGATTTTAAAATAAAAACGTGGCCACGTGTCGGGCGGCACGATGTATGCAAAAATAACCTGCTCCAACCTGCTTCGGCTCTCTATTTGAAACCTTCGAGTCTCCACCGTCGAGCCGAGCAGGTCCTGCCACCCTACACGTCGCCGCAGTGCACCCCCGCAGGGCTCGTTAATATTCACGGCGCGACACGGCCGCTTTTTCGCGGCGTTGTGTTACGGGGAAAAAGATACGGCCGCCCACGGGAATTATTGTATTCCCGCGGCACGTCGTAGTTCGCCGTAAGTGTGCGGGCCGTGAGAGAGGATGGTGGGTTCGAGAAGAAGACCGGTTCGGGTTGCGGGGAACGGGGGAGGTTGGAGCGGCGGCGCGGTGGTGCGGGAGGAAGGGTTGGCGAAGAGGGTAGGCGGCGGCGGGCTTTCGGAAGCTTCGAGGGTCGAGAACGGAGACGAAGGTAGAGAAGGTGGATAGCGCGAGAGGCACGCATCCTGCAGACACCGCGGCAGATACTTCAGCGAACCGTAGGTCGGTGGCATCGGTGGATGGGCTGCTAGGTAGCTAGGTAGAGATAGGCGAGGGGGAGAGGACCGTACGGGGAGGGTGGATGTACCCGGGCTTCCCGGTTCGCGTATTAAGCCGGCCCGAGCGAACTCTGCATGCCGATGAGCTTAATATACTTTACTTTGTCATAGTCGTGTGCACCCACCTTTACGAACGGCGGCGCAGCCGGCGGACTGGCTGGCTGTCGCGTGAGAGCCACCCGGATAAGGGCTGCACACCCTCTTCATACTGAAATCGTACGTTAGGTACCGCCGTTTTGTTCCTTCCCGCGCGGTGTTGGCATTAGCGGATTTTTATCTCGAAATGGTACGTTCTATTTCCGGGCTCGCTACGCCGGATTCGAAAGGCTGAGAAGTATCGTACCTCATCGCGTGCACGTCGCAAATGTGCTTATTATAATTTTTATAATAATCGTAGGTAATTAATTCGCGTCAAGCAAATTACGGCGTAAGGATCGAAACGTTGATACCAACGCGGTCCATGTAAAGTCTTCGCGTGCTTACCTGAAACAGAGAATATCAAGAAAATCGTTAGTACGCTCTTAAAATAAATATCCAGGCGCGTGTTCATAAACGAGTTAATGTATAAGACAGTGCTACGTCCGTTTTTAATTGCACGTGAATTAACGTGGAAAATTTTTAATTTTTTTTTTTTTTTTTTTTTTCCGGCCCGCCGGAAACGTGCCTCGTTTCAAAAAAGGAAGCGGAAAAGAGAAATAGAAATGCGGTTGCGCTACTCAAACAAGATGAAAATTAAGCCGGGCGTAATTTAAGCCAGACTTTCCACTCAAGCGGCGTGTGGGCACCGGCGGCGATATCAACCGCGCCGTCTGTCCGTCTTCTATGACGAGCGAGCAAATTTAGTTTCGAGTTACATCACGGTGTAATATTGGCAAACTTTTAATCAGAAGCTCCGAAGACCGCGGCGGCGCGGGGCCGCGGAGGCTTTATTTTTCCCGGTGACGTCAGGAGACAACGTCGAAGACCAAGCAAAAGCAGAATGGAAAGCGGGTCGGGGGGAGGGGGGGAGTAGGTCGAAAATGAAGGGAGGGCCGAGAGCACCCGCGAAACGGAATATTGCGCTGGGGATCTGGTAATACGAGTACAATAGGGAGAACGAATCCCGCCCGAGTCTCAAGAGAAATCTTCGAACTTTTCGTCCGATGTCGAAAATCATCGCGCGCGTACAAAAGAAAGAGATATCGCCGAATAATTTTACCGCAACGACAAGAATGGATTACGACAACGGGTGATATCACAGAAAAATCTAAACGCGAGACGTTTGCCGCGCAGTTAGATATATTTTTTTTTTTTGCCGCGTTGTTCGTTGTCCTAAACATGTAAAAAGCTCCGCAGACGCACCGGGCGTTGAAAACTTTACGATATTTGAGTTCTCATCTCCATTATAAAAATAGTAATGAGAATATTTTATATACCGCCCTTTTGATTCGTTCCCTGTTTAAGAACTGACGTTACTAAGATTAATGGCGCGTTCAAAGAACACTTTTATTTTACAAGGATTTATTACAATGTAACGACGTTTTCTTTGGCCTGACTGGCTATGATGGATACCAACGCTTCTGCGGCAGAAAGTAGATTTATAACTCGCCTAATAAATCTAAAGTTATGACATCAGCCACCAGTCGTTTGCGAAGACGCATTTTATTTTCAATGCACGGAGGGGCGCGCTTATAAATTATTTTCCTATCGTCGAAATATCGCAAATAACACCACTTAAATGCTAAATTAATTAACCTGTCGTTAAAACATTCTGCTTAACTTTGATCGGTACCTAATCGCCGTATCTTGTTCACGCGAAGCTCGCTGAGTTCGATCGGCACCGACGAACGTCGACATCTCGCGCTCTGGCTAACAAATCGTCTCGTTCACGACACGGATCGCTTACGAATCTGTAGCTATTCTCAATGCAACGTAGTAATATCGACTACAGATGGTAGTCCCGATATATACCTGGACTTCCTGCCACGCCTTTTGATTATAACGCGGGGGCACTACTCGCGGCGAGCGCGCCGCGCGTTTGTGCACCGTGGTATCGCGAATAGTGCTTTGTGCCCGATACGTATTCAAGTGTTATAACGTTCTCTTTGGCGAAATACGGCACCCGGTCCTCCTTTTTACAGAAAGCAAGCTGGTCATTGAGCGATTCAATTTATTTGTAAATAAAATACCGGGGAATATTTCTGCGATAGAAAAGGCGGAGGCTTTTTCTCCGCTTGCCGATGGTTTAATTTAAAATTGATATAACAGAGCTGCAAGTTTTTTTTTTTTTTTGTACGCGAAGGAAAATATTTTATTTTAGAAACTACGGCTCGACGATAGACAGTCAAGTGCATTAATTCGGATTTATATATCGTTACTTTATCTTGCATTCGTTTTTTTTTTTTTTTTTTTGATGGACCTGAGCGTCGAAGGAAACGTACGCAGTGCGTGTTCTATCTGAACGTCAATTTAACGCACAATGTCGCGTTGATCGATCAGAATGCGTGTAGAATACTCTGCGTGTGACGCTTGCACTCTCGACGCATTGCGTGCTCGTTCGTACTAATCCGCGGTTACGACCCCCTGCCTCAATGATAAGCACACTGACTCCCTGCACTTCGTGCGGCTTTCCTTCTTCCACGGGGCTAAAAATGCCCCCGATGCGTCTTATCGTCGTGGAACATTACGTATTCCGATTCCCTCTCAGATTCGGCCACTCGTACGGCAATTTTCTCGCTGTACTGCAAATCCGGCGCGTTGCGAGAAATTCGAGACGGCAGCTTTGAAACGACATCGAGTAAAACAGCCTTATAACGGTGGCGATAGTTGTCGCGCGGCATTTTTGTCAGTCGCGTGCAAATCGAATATTTAATGAGCAGAAATAAATTAATCGGCACGTCGACACGCCGCGATAAAAACTGGTTTGATGACTGCGAGCTCATTAGGAAAATGCGAGCCGCGTTCGTTCTAATAAAAACGAGGTAGATCGATAGCACGTAAGTGATCACGGAATGCATTTTAGAGTACATTAGACATGCTACTGGCTCTCAACGTTTGCGTTTGTACGTATCATACGAGCATATATACTTGATAATTGCATGCGGGAAGGTTTTTACGCGCATGCATGCGGCGCAGTCGTTCCGTTTCTAAGACGAGAAGCAAACTTTTTCCCAATTATTATTGCGCCAGGCCACGATAAGAAGACCTCCGGCGAGCCGGCTATTAGACCGTTATCGCTCGAGATTACGCAGTATACGTAGATTACGTCTACATTGTCTGCGTCGGTGGGTTACGCGAAGGCGTCGCCTGTGCACGTGTGGGTCACGGCGCGGCGATAATCGTCCCCGATGAAGCGGATAAGGCCTCCAGGAGGCAGTGGTTTTCTCCGCATTCGCGCGTATTTCCAGTCAATTATTTTTAACGCGCCGCACGAATGGAGGAAACCGCCGCCCGGTATTTGATATCGGCCGCGATATTATTTGTAAATTTTCGCTCACGGTACGAGCAGTCGGACGGCAGTGTATAAACGTTCCGCGCTTTTGTCTGCAATTCGAAACGTGAATAATGTTCTTTCCATTAGTTGGACCCATTATGCCGGGCAAAACTATATTGGGGCGCGTACATGCATCGCGTAACATATACATATTCCTCTCCTTTTTTGGATGAACGCGTCGATACGCGGGGCGTAGCTTGTGCGCGCCCCCGCGACCGAAGTGCGTAAATATACTTCACAAAGAGAGCTTCAAACCGCATCGCTCGCCGAAAGTGACAAAGGCATTAAAAGAGCCATAAATTCAAATTAGCGGTCGGTTTTACTCAATTTTCGCGAGGACCTGTTACATAACTTTTTGTTACGAGCCCGCCCCCACATGCGGCCGCTGCCATTTCGCCCGATGTGTCTGGACCGCACCAACACGTCCACATTCGCCCCTCCAGACGCATCGGACCAGCCTCCCCCCCGGTTTAATTACACATTATAGGCGTCGGCTATACCTTGTTGCCGGCAAATGCGCGAATAAATATTCATAAATATGCGCGGAGCCCCGTATCGGGCGAGCGTTTCGCTCTCGCTGTCCGCCGCAGGATTATCAAGTTCGCGACTAGGGCGCGTTGATATTCCACCTTCTAATCCGAAATTCAGCAGTCCAAAATTATCCGCATTCGCGATATCGCGTAGACGTGGTATTTTCGGCGCGTATCGCGATATCGCCGCTGTGTGATTTACTTATCGAGAGCTAATTGACAAATGGATAACCGTTTTGAGGGTTTAGCGTCACGATATACAATTTAACACCCGAGGGATATCAATCGATTATTGAGGTTCGCCACAACGAGCCTGCTTGATATAATGCAATCAAAAATTTGCGCAAATCGAATCTTATCAATAACAATCAATATCTTTGAACGAGGGCGGGTGAGCGAGGAGGAGGAGGCGGAGGAGGAGAGAACTTTTCGGCGAGATCGCTCGATGCGGATCGCGCGTTTTGGCGGTAAAAATCACCAGATCTGATATCGCTGATATCACGTTTTCGGCGATAAAAATTCAGGATCGAACGGATTTCAAGCTGGCGGCCGATGTGCCGCGGCTACACCGGCGACGATTAAAGATATCACCGATTCATATCGCCGCTTGAATACGAAAGCAGCGTTTACGGTATTTCTAATTTATGACGTTGCCTTTGCAATGGTAATGCCCGTGTAAACCGCGGGCAACACACACCGGTATCGCGTACCAGTTCATTCGGATTGTTCGGAGGGATACGGCTTAAATTCAGGGTTTATGGTTTCTCGTACGTAAATGATCGCCCCGAGGACTCCGGCTGGCTTCCTTTCCTTCCTTCGTCTTGCACGTACGGCGGCGACTAGCTCTCCGCGAAAACCAAAGGGCGTCATACATTTTTGAATGCACTTACCTGAGTGCTCTTAAGTACCGCGGCCGGTATGCGCGCTGGTTTTATGCCGTATGAAATATGACAGAGCTAAAATGACATTTCCAATATTTCCGCGGCAACGAAGGCACGCAGCGCCGCGAAAATTTAAGTCTGAGAATACCATCTCTTTTCTCGCCGGGACATATAACTCGCCCGCCGCCTGGAACATTATATTATTTAAAGCGCAATTTAATTACATTTCATGTTAGAATCGGAATTTTGAAATCCAAAGGTCAAATGTAGATAAGTCCCTTATGGCGCATTTAATTTAATTTCCTGCGCGATCAAAAATATTTTTGAGGTACCTCGTAATTGGCGAAATGCCCGAATCCGCACTTTTCATTCGTGCGGATAGACAAAATTAATAAACTACAATTAGATTTCGAAAGCGTCACGGGCGTGTTCGAATAAGTCGCAAAATCAAATTTAGATTTTACGATTTAATAATAGGTGCTTATTCGTTGCCGCGACTAAATGAAGTTAATTCTATTTATTCCGTGTAATGTGAACTATTTTAATGCCACCTGGGTATATTTTTATATCGATACATTTTACAAATTTTATGTAGAAAGTTTTTCATAGAGAAAGTTTCTTTAATCTTAATTACGCGAAGCGGGAAACTTTATTAGACGATTCGCGAATAAGTCCTTTCAACGATAGCTCACTTGAAAGCGGGTATCTTGTTGCGCGAATTGGTGTTATCGATAAATGATTTGCAGTTCCGGGCGCGTTACACGTTCGCAATTTGCCAGCCGTGATGATTGTAACGTAGACGGTACGTGCCATGCTGGCACTGTTTGCCATCAGGATTGACTTACGCGGCACGCAGTTACACCCGCGTGCTATCCGTGCTTATTCGCAATACGAGCCGGTCTTCGTCGCGGGTCAAATGTCGCGCATCGACGTTGCGTGCTCTCGTGGGCACATATTACTGACGCAACGCGCGCGAAAGGACAATAAGTATAATTATTATAAACCCGCACCGGCAGAGCGGGCCGCAAAATGCATTACCCGGCACGAGACCGTATCGGAACGGTCGCATGCGCGAGGATAACTACTACGATGTTCCACGGCGCAACTTTGTTATCCGCGACAGTGAGGAATCCCCGATTGTGAAAAAAGGTAGAGGGTATATGGGACGCGGGTGCTACGGAAAAACTCTCTCGATGCCGAACACAAAGGGTTCTGCCGGGCATTCTGGCAGCTTTGAACTCGCGACAGAGAGAATAACTCAACGTACCAACGCCGAGCAACGTATTTTTCTTCGCTAACTGCTATTTCGTGTTTTATTCAGTCCTTTTTTGCTCTATTTCATCCCCGCCGTTCCTCCGCCCTCCCCGCCCTCGCACGCGCAGCCTGCCGGCTAGGGTGCATTACCGTAGGCGGTATCCGGTTTCGCCGGAATCGCGTACCCCGCGGAAATCTGCCGAATAAATAATCCCGAGGAACTACGCGCGTCGGTTAGGGGAAGAACCCGTTACGTATATAATAAAATATATATCGTACGTAGCCCCTCGTCATCATTGGGGACCACGCAGACTCCGGGCAAATATTTTCGTCCATTTCGGCCGGGCCGCGGGTACCGGTGTCAAAGTGCATTCGCGAATCCGTCGTAACGTAAATATTCCACGAGCAAAAGTGGTCCGCGCGCCGCCTGGTTATCATATTTATTCGTAAATTTTAAATAATCCGAATGCTCCGCCGGAGTATGTATTTTCAGGGAAGCTCTTCCGCGATGGCGTTTATTTCAAACAAATAATACGTAAAAATTGAGCGCGGCGAGATCCCGGCCGGCGTCATCGAATGTGAAACGCTACCGAAAGTATTACAGAATTCTTTAAGGAGTGAGGAAAAAAAAAAAAAAAAAAAGAAATAATATTTCGGTAGGTGGTGCACTTTAAATCCGTAATTGGATAAACTTTTGGGAGAGAAGAGAAGGTCTCCGGGTCACGATCTTCGCGCGGGATGACGTCGAAGTCCGCTTAAAGGGAAAGAGGAGAGCCCTTCGCCGGCTCCATAACTTTCGATCTTCCGTTTCGTTTTAATTATTTCATCTCCGCCCCCGGGCGCTAAGAATACTAAGCAGTTTCATTATTCGCTGGCTGATTCCCGTTAAACCGCCGTCGGTTTTTCTCCTGGTTTCATTATCCGCCGTGGACGGAATGTAAATGAGCGGGGAAGCCGGCCGCGCTAACGCACGAGATTTTTGAGCAAGACGCGCAACCGAGTCCCTTCCGCGAACGGCGGGGGAGCTTTTAAAATGCATAATGTTATTGTCCCCGCGCGGAATGTGACGAATCCGCTAATTGTAATTTGTTAACATCGCGCCCACATGCGGGCGCAATAATTGCACGTAGTCATGCGCGATATTACGATGATTACACAGAAATAATTATATACGCGCGATACGAAAATGTCACGGGGGCGTATACAAAATCGCGCGTCTATGGGAGGACGCGGTGTAATGCGCTTTTTAATTCGGCGCCCTGTTGTCGTACACGGCAATAATAACCGGCGGCCGCACCATTGGGAGAGGAAATCCCCGAAAATACAATTCGTACAACGGCTTGCATTACCCTCGGCATAATACACGTCGCGTTATACAGACAGATAGAATTTATTTAACGTGCTTGTATCATCGAATAATTAATGAGGGTTAACGATAGTCGCGCTTTGCGGCGATCGCCGCGACGCAACGTTATTTCGAAACAAATGAGCACTGGATGCAACACGCGAACGCCACAACTAACGAGCTAAATATTGAACGATATCGAGTGAACTCTCAACCTGCAAATACTTAACTGAATTTAATTTCTTTTCTTCTTGTTAATTTTTTTTTTTTAACTCTCTCGCGCTTGAATTTTGGTTTTACTTGCTACGCGACGTACGGCGGAAACTTCGTTTCCTTCTTATCGAAAGTTCGAAGTAGTTGTTGCACGCGATTGTTTCTCGCACAACTCGACACGTCAGTTTAACACGAGGGAGGGGAAAAGAAATAGAAAAAAAAAAAAGAAAACCCAAGGAACACTAAATTTCTTTATCGATGTGTTCTTTCGATCGATTTGCAGCGACGATGTTTAACGCTGCATCTCCGGCGATTTTTCAGACGTTTGGGACGCCATCGGGGGCGAAAACCCGACCACCTCGTAGCTTCAGGCGGTAGCAATTTTATTAGGTTCTCTCCAATTGACTCTATATTAAATTTAGAGGATTCCCACGGGAGCAGCCTCCACCTAAGTCGCTGCGACCGCCGTCACCGTCGCCGTTCTCTCCCTCGTCCCCGCCCTCGGTCTCCTCCGTTCTTCTCCGTTCTCCACGATGGTCGCATCTTTTCGGCTCTCTCCAAAAACTCCCATGAGGACGATGCACGTGTTGAACCGCCTCCGGCGCGAGCACCGCGACGTGCAATGTTTCTAGACACCCTGTAGCCTGACCCTGTCGTATACCGATAATATACTGCGTGCATACGGGGGCGTCTTTAGATTAAAATCGGATCGTTTATTCGGAAAAAAAAAAAAAAAAAAATTAGGGTCCGCAAGTTCGCCGGTATATCGACACCTAACCAGCTGGCGCAGCGTAACTCGAGCAATTAGAATAGCCTATTCCTGGTAGCGGGCCTCCGTTTTTCGCACGTGCGGAAAATTATTTTGCTCCGTATTATTTCTCGCGCCAGATTCCCGACGTATTATCGAGACCGTTTGTTGGAGCCACGGCGAGGAAATATCGATCATCATTCGTGCGAGAAGAAGCGTGTCCGAGGTATAGATGTGCGCCGCTGCCACCGTCGAGATGAAGAGGTTTATAGTGCCAATAAAGCGAACATCAGCAATGTACACCAAATGCCAGAAATATTTTAACGGACGAGTTCGTACTTTTTGGCGTATACCTGAAGCACGCGCATTATTTCTAGATTCATTTTGACGATTGATTACTCTTGAAACGCGCGATGGCTACTAATTCACGAGCTTGACATTTATTGAAACGATTAAAAGATAAATATTAAACTGCGATTAATAAAAAAAATAAAAAAAAAATAAAAAAATTTTACGGATCTCCCGGTTGAACTTAACTCGATATTTATTTAATTTAAAGCTGATTTTAAATTTAAATTGACTCGAATTGAATATCTTTCGTCCAGCTGCGAAAAACGGGATTAAAAAATAATGCAGTTTACTCGACGGACGTATACCCGGGTAACGTGAAATGAAATTAATACGCCGAGAATCATTTCTAAGCTCGTGCCGCGTTACACGACGTGGTTAAAAATTGGCGCAGTCTCATGTGTTAAGGCATTTGTGGCATCTTGTGTACCTTATGTGCGGATCAATGACCGAAGCCTTCGGGTAACTGAAAGGCTCTTGAGAGCACCCGCGCTCTCTTTTTCTCTCGCTCTATCTTCCACCGTTTTCTTCTACGCTCTCTCGTCTCTCCTCTTTCGTCTCTCGAGGTCGTATCAGCAAAGCCCTCACGTCGTAATCTCCGATATCCAATTGATTTTCCAGCTGGTATGCTTCAACATCGCGAGAGACGTGGCATCCTACTATTCAATTAAAAGTTTCCCACTCCTCCTCAACCTGCGCTACACCGCGTCGTTCACGTTTTCTCACACTGCCGTTCGCTCTCTCGCTCCTGTCAAAAGGCAACAATCGCAACGGGAAAGAATTGCTTTCTCTCTCCCTCCACCTTTCACCGTCTTTCCTTCTTTCCTTTTCCTACGGTAGGTGTCGAGTGCCACAAAAGGGCTGCCCCGCAAAAAAGCTTCCCTCGAGCTGTATTTTTTTTTTTCGTTCTTTTTTTTTTTTTTTTTTATAATAAAAAGCGCTAAGTCTCCGGGCGACCAAGTAACCTCTTTCATCCAACCTTCTCATCAGTGCACCGACCGAATTTCGAGGGTCGGCAATGCCGGCGCTCTCTTCGCCGTAGATTTTAATTTCAAATAATAAGAGTGGGGCTTAAAGCTGACTACTCGAGGAAAGAAACTTTAGTATGATTTTCCTTGTTATGCCGCTTCTCTCGGCCCTGCGAATGATTTGTTCCCCTGCGCGCCGCCTTTTTGCAATTAAAAGTTTAAAGAAGGGATTTTCTCGCTGTCGCTAACGGCGGGATCGATCCCTCCGAGAAGTTCGCTTAAGATTTCAGCGCGGCGCAAGGCATCTTGACGACTAAAATCAGATATGAAATTTGACTTTCTTGGAAAGGGGAGGACTCGCGGGGCTTCTTGATATGCAAAATCCCTTTCGTGTACGTTAGTCATTTTGCTGATGATATCTTTTAGGCATGGTTCTAAAAGATTTAAGCTAACAGTTGAAAATTTTCTCGAATAAAGTTAGCGTCAGGGCGCGGGCGCTGCGCGCGCGGAGGCAGCTGTAAGCGTGACATTTTTCTTCCTTACGTTACGCCGATGCCAACGACGGCTACGTGAAAAGCGCGTCTGAAGGAAATCCTCAATGATGTGCACAAAGCCCTATCTCGTGTAAGGGATCTCCGGCCGAAGTACGATGGAACTCGAGACGCGACAGCGACAAACCGCCCGCTATTTACAGCCTACTTCCACAGTTTATCGCTCGAGAAAACGATAGAAAGAAGAGAAGACCGTTAAGGGATTAGGGAACGATACGTACGAGCGTCGCCCTGTTTTTGAGAACCGGTCGGGGCTCAAATAATCAATAAGCGTGGCAGCCTCCCCGTCTGTATTCTGAAGGCGATTTAATACAACGGTACGAACACCGGGAGCGATCCTCCGACGACGAGCGTTAGCATAATATAGATTAAGATGAGTATCAATGCGGAGTGAGTTTGAAATAACCCCGAGGTATATCGTCAGGCGTGGGTGCGCGAATACCCGCGGAGTAGTCGCGAGCCAGGCTCATACCGATGACGACGTTGGCAGTAGAAAAGTCCGTTTCTCGGGGCGAGAGAGAACAAGGAGGCGAAATGATCGCGCTTCGTGTTGCTTCTTTTCGGTCGCGGTGGCTGATTCAACGACGGGCGACAAGAGCGGGGGAGGGGAGAGGGCAGGGGAGGACCACCCGAGCTATTAGAATGTATTATGCATGCGAAATGGTGCGGTTTCCTCGAAATCACTGGTGCCGCGCCGCTCCCGGATGAAGGAGTTTTGCGGTGACGACGTGGAAGTCTGCCAACCTTCGTGGGTGGGTGGTCTTTTAGCGGACGGCGCCCCGCTCCAATGGGAGCTGAAATATTAAAGAAATTATATCGCCCGAAAGGCCCGTAACCGTTTAAATAATCACGAGCATCGTCTTCCTTATAACAGAGACGGGAGTCGTGCCGGACGGTCTTCCCTCGCACAAGCGCCGCTCGATCGAGACCCATCTCCGTATTGCCGCGGGATGAAGTACACGCCAGGGAGGCACGTACCGCCCATATGAGCTGCTTATCGGTAAAAAGGGTGCCGGCGGTCGTAAAAGTGACGGATTTTCGGGGCACGTCGATCTCGTCGAGAGATTACCGCGCGCAACTGGTGACGACTTAATAAACGCGTCGATAGCTTTCAAGGGCTGTACAGCATTTCGTCGACCTCTCTCTCTCTCTCTCTCACACATTTTTTCTTTCTCTCTCTCCTTCGCGAAAATAAATCGCCCAGCGGTTTAAAAGCGCGATCGTAAGCCGCGCGTTGTAACGTTGCGCGAACAACCTGCGTCTACCTCGTATGTCTCGACTGTCTCGCGGCCCCGAGAGCCGCGCCGCGGTGAAAAAGTACGCGGCACGCTTCATACGACGTATATAACTCGGCAGAGTGATCATAAACAGGATCCCCCCGGGGAAATGACTTCTGTACATACTTCCGCGAGAGGATGTTTTACGGGTGGTTCCTATAAGCACGTACGACGCGCAGCGCGCGTCTCCGGCAAAGATAAACGGGCGGTATGCGCCGCGCGAGGTGAAATTATCGGGCGCGTCGATAATCGCATCTCCCGGTGAGAAATGTCGGAAAAAAAAACTCTCCCTTTTTTTTTTCTTTCTCTCTCTCTCTCTTTCTCTCTCTTTTCCACGTGCAACCATTGTGACTATTTTTCGTCGCTGCCTCGTGGTCCGACGATTTAAAATTCCGCACGAGCCGCGCGGCTCCATTCGTGTTCTTTAAGGCGAAGCTGGCTTCAATCCGAAACGAGTCTTCCCCTCTGCAACTACCGTGTCGTCGGTTCCTGACAAATACGAACAATTCCGTATGTCGGCGGCGCAACTGCACGACAGTACGGCAATCTGTTCCGCGGCTAACGTATTCCAGGCTACGTACGGAAATGGAGCTTTCGACGAAATGTGCGCGATGTGCACGTATCGTGCCTATTGATGAGAGACTGTCAAATCTTTCTTTTCTTTTTTTTTTTCTTTTTTTTTTCGAGAGAAAAAAACGCTCTTCTTTTAGAATTTAATCTTTTCCTATCTGCGCGATTTTCCCGGAATATATACGCCATTTAATTTGCACTGGCGTCATTTAATAAATTAATTGGCCGATAAAGTCGGGGAAGTCGGAATAGTTACCGTAACCCAAAATCGGGCTTTCGGTGAATAAAGTTTTTGCATTAGGAAGACGTGAAAACCGAATAAAACGTTTCTCTGAGAAACGCCGCTCATAAAGCCACGGGCGCGTTTTCTGACTGCCGCTTTAATTTGCGAGAGATTTATCCCCCACCGTATATCCCCCGTCCTGAGTTTAGTTTGTAAAGGAAATAATCCATTTTATGGGAATAAACGAAGACGTAATATATATTCGGGCGTGCAAATGAAACGGCTAAAAGAATTAGCGGCGAGGCGGGAGCGGGCTCGCGATAAATGCGCGCGGGGGAGAGGCTATTTGCGGCTAATACGCGTAGGTATTACTCTCTGATTATTCGCGCGCCGCGAGATAACGGCGCTATCGCGGGATACGTGAGCGCGCGGAACAAAGAGGAATAATCCGTCTCGCCGGCAATTTCGTAACTCCGCCGACCGGCGTCGGCGATCGTATCCGTTTGTATCGTGGGCAAAAAGGATTCCGCTTCTCGTGCACGTACGGAGGGGGGTGTATCGACGGCGATTCGTTTCGCTTTAAGCCCCCGCTCTCGCCTGATCCCCTCGGGGGCTGAAAATGATCCCCGATAACTGGAACCAGCACGATACGTCCCCGGGTAAGCCGAGGTGAAGGCGGTTTGTGCAAGACTTTAAGGTTCCGCTGCGAGGTTTAAGGCGCAGCGGAAGAAGCATGATGAATCGCTTTGCTACGCGCTCGCTCGTATTCGCCCATGCTGTCAAACTCCCTTTAAGTCATCGTCAAGGGCCACCGCGTATTTTTATCTCTTCCGCGATGCAGCGCTGCAATAATACTAAGCAGCGATATATTAAATACCAAATGCATTAACGCGCGCGGTGAAATAATTCAGTCACATCGCGGATTAATGTTATCTTTAGTTTAGGCCGAAGTAAGTTGAAATATATTTAAAAGAAATTACGGAAAAAAAAAAAAATAAAAAAGATAACACTCCAATCATTTTAATGTCAGCTATGACGTCGGTAGCATATCGACGTGCATCAACCGTACTTATAATTTTGCCTCGCATTTATAAAATATATGTACACGTCTTTATTTCTGCATTCATGTGTATAACGCGCGGTAAGGCTAAAAAGTTTCAAACCAGGTCACCCGTAGACGGTCGGCCTAGTAGACGTTCCACCGCCACGCTCTCGGCGGATTTTCACTACAATTTAGATCAAACCCTTCCACCTATGATGAGTTTGTACTCTATCAATTTCCAAGGGCGTAACCCAATTCCATGCAAATTTAGATGTAAAATCCAATACAAAGGGAGGGATAATTAAAGGAACTTGATCAGCTGTAATTCTTTTTTTTATATTCTTTTTAATTCGTCATCGTCAAGTCTTCATTCGCGTCGAGCGCAAAATGCCGCGTGTTAAATTTTAACATCCGCGCATGCATCCTGACGCGCTCCGCCGTAACGCGATGCGAATTGTTAGGAGCCCACCGCTAACTGAATTATTACCCGGACGTAATAAATTTTGTAAAAACGCATCTGCGTCGCGTATTAAAATCTCAGGCGTATTTATTTGAGCCGCGGGCACACTCGGCTCGCCGCGACTCGGAACTTTTCCGAAGCCGTCGTTCTATAATTGAAGCGCAAGAACTTGGAAAGAAGGCCGCGGACATCAAAGCCTCTCGAGACTACCGTCGT
Source organism: Cardiocondyla obscurior (assembly GCF_019399895.1). Lineage (NCBI taxonomy): Eukaryota > Metazoa > Arthropoda > Insecta > Hymenoptera > Formicidae > Cardiocondyla > Cardiocondyla obscurior. The sequence goes on from NC_091883.1 coordinate 4,181,802, forward strand.
CGGTAGGACGGTAATATCTGGCGCTCGACTTTACAGCCGGGGACGACGTGCCAGGACCACCTTTTAATTATTATCGTCGTAACTCCGTGAGTTCTCGTAAAATATTTGTTTCAATCTCCGAGCGGGCGGTCGCGCCTCACCGCCGTCGCCGAACGACGAGGTCCGGGCAGCGTGTGCTGACCGGGGTCAGCATTACGAAGTGGAACCCTCGAATGATGCGCGGACGCGGCCGACTTTATGCGTTGTTAATGCGACGATTCTCCGCTCGTACCGCGCGCCGAATAACTCTCCGGTAAAACCGAAAACGAGGCGTCCAAATTCCGCGGGCTCGTTCGCGCGAATAAATCGGCGATGCGAAAATAATGCGTTCACCAGCGTTTCGCGATTTCTCGCGGCTCATCCGCCGGCTGTAAAAGCTCGACCTGGCACGGATACGTCGACAAAGGGAAGTTCCGCGCGGCCTCGAAATTTTCGCAAAAAGCAAGCGAGAGCCGCGCTCTTTTTTTTTTTTTTTTCGTCGGTGATTAAAAGTTTTAATATCTTACCGCGGTACATCCTCGCGATAATCTATATCGAGTGACCAAATAGATTAAGCGCGGCGGGATGGCCCTCGCATTCCCGGTCGGCCGCACGTTTTAATTTCGCTCTGTCTTTCTCCCGCGCGTTTCTCTCATTTTCCTCGTTTTCCTTGGGAAATCGGCGCGCGGTCGCGTGCGCCGATTTTCACGGGCGAACACCGAGGGACTGGGAGGGATCGTCGTTCCGTCCTTTTCGGCCGCGCTCCACGAATGAACATTTTATGCAGATCCACCCGGCATCACGCGAGCCTCGTGAATTTGGCATAGAAGCACGGAGTCGAGCGGGTGGGCGGGCATGGGTAGAAGGATGAGTAACCGGTAATTGTAGGTTGGCAGAGATTCAATGTAGGTAAATACGCCGATTCCAGTCGCCGCAAGGGCCAAGCGATACCGGCGCGCACGTAGGCACCGGGCCATGTGCTACTCGGTTTACCCGCCTCCCCTCGTACCCGGCTATCAATCCTCCTCTTCTTCCCCCGCGCTCGCCTTCACTCCACTCGTCTTTCGCCAGCGCATCCTAGGCGCTATCGCCGACGTCGGTGGCAACTGCTACACTCCCGCTACGCCGTCACTCTCTCGGCCTTTCTTCTTTGGTAAGGGGCCAAGAAACTCCAATCTGTCCGGCAGGTTACTCTTAAGCCCGTTCCAGATGGACCCGGCGCGAGCAAGCTCTCCAGCCCAATCCACGAGAGCGGCATGCCTCTCCCTCGCCATCTTGCTGCCACTTGATATTTCCTTCGGTACCGGCGTAGCCTCGTCGACACCTAGCCGGGCTCGAGACCGGAAGAAGATTCGCGGAGCGTGCCAAATTTTATCTCGCGGCCGAGATACAAGCACCGGGAGCCTTACCGTGTCGCAAATGAAACGCAACGTGATAGAAGTAATGCGGGGTTTTTGCCGCCGGCGATGAATCGGCATTCAAAGTACGCGCGCGATAATCCTATTAACTCCGCGCGATAGCAATGAAGCCGTATGCACCACGAGAGGTGACATCGATCTGACATACGGGTCACAATATAAAAATACGCGCAGGAAATTTTTTCTAGCATTAATATTTTATCTAACGTCGAGCTTGCATATTAAAGCAGCGGGCTATTTAATCGAGGATCATCCTCGATTTATTAACCTCCTCTCGTTCTTTTTTCTTTTTTTTTTTCTTTCCACCTCAGCGAGGCGAACCGCGGCATTAAATAAATCAATTGGGAGGGTCGAAGTGCAATCTTGGCCGGACACGTAGGCGGGGGAATCTCAGGGCACCGTTATCGTATGCAATTTATAAGCTCCTCGCCGGCATCTCGCGCTACGGCTGCCACCGCCGTCACAATCGCTACCCCGAGAGATAGAAGTAGCGGCGGCCGCGCCCGCCACCCCATTTCGCGGTCCAGTGACGCTCAGGAATTTGCCAATTGGATTTTCTCCGCCTGCCCGCCGCTCCCGGTGCCCGGGATGTACCGTTAGATGGTGCAGAAGGTAACCAACACGGTTATCATAGCGTCGACGGAAAGTCCGTGAAATCCTATCGGGTTCGGCGAATTCGGTTTTACCGCCTTAGGGGGTGAGGGGAGGCGGAGAGGAGACGATCACCCGTCTCCTCCGTCATTCCTTCGGAGAGGCCGCATTTCGCGCGAATCTCGGAAACCCTGCCCGAGGGTCCATCTCCCCCCGCGATCTAATCAATATGGAATATAGGGTATTTACACTCCGCGCCACAATGCGCCACGAAGCGTGAATATTTATTACCGTCTGATTAAGATAAAAGAGCGCAACGGCGACGTGGGATCGGCGGGCGAGAGAGCGCGCTTTTTCGAGGGTACGTGTTACACTGCCATGGCAACCGATATCGAATTCATTGGGTATATTAATGCGCGTATCCGGTCGGAAAAGTCGCGGGGGACCGAAATAGCCCTGACAATTTTGTTTTAGTGCTGTATCAAATAAAATGAGCGTGGTTAAATTCCGCGGGGGAGGGTCCGGGCGGCGGGTGGAACCCCCGCTTACTTTTCTTAGCTTTGGATGATATATCAGTAACTCGTAAAATAAAAGCAATCCGACATTTCACGACGATTGACCGTAAAAGTCACATGGCCCTCTCACGGTCAAACTTTTTATGTGAGGATGAAATTTTCTTTTTTATTATTTCGGCATAACCGAGACAAATGAAACAAATATTCAATTTTGATAACGTCAGAGAACCCAATCGATGCCTCAAACTTTTCCTTCCTCCGTTGCTTGCACGTGCGCATCGAGAAAGTATGTAAATGTTGCGAGGGGGAAGAAGAATTTTTTTTAGCAAAACCGGAATATAAATGGAGGCGAATCTGATTATTTTTTACATCGTCAAGATTTTACCGCTGAAAGTTCGTCAGTCACGTCGAATATCCGGCTTTGCGCCGTGCTAATTGGTATTCATTTAATGTAATCACTAATAGCGATAACGATGGCGGTGCGGAAGGTACTAAGCGCGTTTATTAAAAAATATATACGAGGAGGGGGAGGATTTATTAAAGCGCGCACGGGAGATCATCTGTTATTCCAAAGGAAACAAAAGCCCGCTGATCCGTATGTTTCTCGCGAAATAAACGCGGGCGAAATTATATAATGCGCAACGCCGGCCAGGTATAAGATTATGTGATGCCAACAATGATGCTATTTATAGCGGCGCAGAAAAATGTAATATATATTCGTTCCGCGCGCGCCCGGCTTTTGTACGTATATTTTTACAGTTAGAAAATATTATCGTAGCGCGTTCCGTGCGCGCGTATAAATGTTTCCATTATTTTGGGGCCGGGCTTCAAGAGCACGAATTTTTGGTACTCGGCGGAATTCATTCGCGTGGTACGTCAATTGTACGTCGAGGTTTTTTTCTTTTTTTTTTTTTTTTCTCTCTACCCCCGTCCGCTCGGTGCGGGAAACGAGCGTGCGGCGCTCGAAAATCCGAAACCCGCCCGCAGCGGCGCAGTCTGTCTCAATAAAGGCAAACGGGTATTCCGAAGGTATTCCGCTTTTTATCAGGAACATCGCATATGCATCGTACGATCAGCGGGATTGCGCGCGTCTCCGCTATCGCGCGGGGCCGGGGGGGGGAGGAGGAAAAATTGATGGCGCCGGATTACGAGCGGCAGCATGGGCAGAGGGATAATTTGCCGTGATAAGCTTTAATAATAAATGTATAACCGAGCGAGGAGAGTGCCTCGGCGGCCTGGCATCCCGCAGATATTCGTCGATTCGTTACATCACCGCGTCACGTCCGCGGGTCCGAGAGGGTTGCTTCGATTTCGAGTCACACTCAATGATATGTGTACACACGCCCCGGCCACGGTGTACAAAGCCAGACGCAAAGTAAACCGGATCAGAAGCGTCATATCTACGACGAGGTCCTCCTCCGCGACGACGATATTGCAGACGCGTCTAGGATCCGCAATCGCGCCGTGGCGGCTACTCGCGACGACGCTCCGCGCTCACGCACGGGAACGGTGATTTTACGGTCTTCCTTGTAACAATGTCGTTGAATAATAAACCCACCCGGCGAAAATCTCGCGCCCGGAATTCTATTGCATCGACGCCGCTGTCTTACGGAATAAAAATCACGTATCCCAGAGCCGCTTCGAATGCAGGCCGCATTTGTACATGCCGCAGATTCCGTGCTTGTGTAACTAGGTTTATCTAGTTGCATAGAGAGATGCCTGTTAGTGCGCATACGGGGATTCGATGCATCGCACGTTCCAGAATTATCGAGAGTACTCAGCAGCTTGGGCGAATTACAGCCCGCTGTAGATACTGGCAAGGATGCCTTGCCTTGGTATGGGTGACCCGGGGCTGAATCTACCTGATACACAAGGATGATCGGCAAAATCGAACGTGCAATACCTATCCGGCGCCGTCGCAGCAACCGCGGTTGCATCGCAAATGTCCACGGACGTCTGCAAGAACACGAGATACCTTGGCGCGACACGGGATGACCGATGTCGCGATATATCGCAATTCCTGGGAGGTTCCGCGCGCGTTGCACGTGGCTTCCTCGCGGTCGTGGATTCGCGCCGGGGTGAAGAAGTAGGCCGGAAGGAAAGCGGGGGAAGCGGGGGGGACGAGAAGCGCGTTTTTCGGCACGAAGAAGAGCGCGACCGAATCGACCCCGGGCACGGGCGCGCTGATGGCCATTGTTTGCTCGCGCCATACATTATTAGCGATAAGCCGGGCGAGCCGTCCCGGCGAATAGGAAATGCCGTAGACAAAGAATGGAAGTAAGAGCTTTAAATAATACGACGCCTTTGTGGGGAACCCGTGAACCGGCGGGCTACGGGGTCGAGTACATTACAAGTATGGGGCGTAGGCGGGACTTGCATTATCCAGTTCGGAGCCAAAGACTATTTTCTCAACGCGCTACTCCAGGGGTGTTGCCACGTTCGCCAAGGTGGAAAAAGAGCCGCGAGGTTGCGGGAGGGGCTGGAGATGAGGGAAAAAGAAACGAGAGGACAGAGCGTGCTGGAGTGGTGGCTTCTTCCGCCTTTCAAAATATGAGACCATACTTTACGGATATTTACTGCCTCCGGAACGATTCTTTTTTTTTTTTCCTTTCTTATTTCTTTTTTTTTTTTTTTCTTCGTCTTTTTTTCGGCTGGGGTAACCCGCACGTCGAGAGGAACGGTGGTATACGTTTATGGGAGTAGCACGCTGACCCATAAACATTACTTAGTATCCGTGCGACATAAAATTGCTACTCGCGTGTCTCAGGTGGAGGTAGTAGTCTTAAAAAGCGTCAGCGTGAAAGTAGGCCAAATTACTACATTTCCGTGTACACGTATCGTAACGCCTTCCGGCAGTAAAAGGAGAATAAATTTTCCTCATAAATATTACGCTAAATGGATTTCGAGTTTACGGTAAAACGCAATGAATTGAAATCAACGTAATTACGCGTTTGTTTTCCTACAGGCGAGCTCAAGTGCCTCCTTTCGGGCGATCAATCTTATCGGAGTATATATCTCGGACGTGATTTAAACGAGGTAAAACAATGAACAGCGAACGGACAACTGCAAAATGCATTCCGCGGAGGATTCGTAATAATGCAGAATAGTGAAAACTAACTCCCGTCTCGGCTTCAGACGCGGCGAAACGGTATCGGATAATAGACGGGACGAAAAGCGAATTCGATGGCCGATATCGAGTTACGTGAAAATGTACCCCCGTCTTCGCCGTCGTCAAAATTGACCGCGATGCGCCGCGAGGTTTGCGGAGAAAAGGATTTCGGCCGGGCTTCTAAATTTCCTTGATTTCTCGCGGCAGTCGCGCCATTTACTCGTTCCATTTAACGTTCTCGATTTTGCGCTTAAGGCAATAATTAAACCCGTAGATCTTGCGCTGCGTCCTTTTTTTTTTCCTTTTTTTTTATCCCACCCTCGTCTACGCGCAGCGTATTAAAACCCCGTAGATAAGATTCCCGCTCGCGAAGAGCAAACAGCACGGAGGTAACATTCACGCTCTATTTATTTAAGACTCTTATCCTGGCGGAGGAGAAGGGAGTGAGTTGCAACGCAGCGGTACCGGTCTGGTATTTATGGTATTTGGATTATGGAATAATCCCTTGCATAGCGACAGCAAAAAGAGAAGGAAAGCCAGAAATGTACGGTGTTTACCGATATCTTTCACCTCTTTTGCTCGCCGTATTCCTCGACTCCCTCCCGTCGCGAACGCCGTCTCTTTTTCTCTCCGAGCGATCTCGCTGATGCCGCGCGAGGAGGAGCACCTCGGCGGCTCGAAGAAATTTTGTTTCCGCGCCGAGACAACCGCGGAATTGAAAAATAAGTTTACGCCGAATCGCGCCCTTCTGACGTTTAGGAGTCATCAACCTTTATTGTGTCTCGCGGTGTCATAAAGTCGGACCCTTCCCCGCTTTTACTCGTACTTTTATCGGAGAGAGACGCCTATTTGGAAAGAAACACCGCGGCATGATTCCAACTCCGTTCTATCAAAGCTTAGATACGATATCTGTACGATCGCGGACAAAATGACGGACGATACGAGCGGAAAGATGAGACCAATCGCGCCGGAGAATGCAACCATTTTTGCGTCGCACTCAGGAGGGCGGTCTCGCTAAAAAGAAACGTTCGAAACAAGTTCCATTTTCGTCGAGCGCAGATCCCGTAGCCTCGCGAAGTCGTCGTGCTATAGGAAAATTTCCTTTACGTATCTCGAAATAAAATAAATTAACACTTGCCGAAATAAAAAGTAAAAGAATAAATCGCGCGAATTAATATATCAGTTTTTGCGTTTTGATTAATATATATTTTTAAGGCAAAATTGTCTCGATAAATATTTTTTGCACGTCGCGGAAATACATATATATATATACATATTTCTGAATAACTCGGCGAGCAACATCCACGGAAATCCAGCTATGTGTTCGTCTGCTTTGAGTCTGCTCACACGGTCGTTAGTACCTTAGGGAATCGCAAACAGGTATCCAGGTTGCCTCGCGTAAGGACGATGTGCAAGGTGTGTCGTATAGTTTCCGAGGCATGACCGCGCGAACTGCGAGGGCACCCGGGAACCACAACGCGGGCCACGAAGACGGACCACCTCCGCCAGCCATTCTCGGCTATTATACTGCCTCTAATTAATTTACGGGTCTCGCGGATGTTGCCTGCTTTCTCAGTGTTTGACCGTTATTCCCTCTCGCCCCTCCGTCGCGACCTTTTTCCTCCCTCGATAATTCAACTTCCCTCTGTGCACGCTCGACGCCGCCGTTGTCGCTTCGCTTCCCGTTTACGCGCTGTCCCTCGCGCCGCGGCGCAAAATGAAACCGGCCCGGCCAATTAACAATGCGAACACGACATTGCGGCACCGGGCGGCGCACCAGCCACCCCTAAGCCGAATTCGCCCAGTAGGGATCTGTTTCGCGTATATTTAAATTCCATTATTCATAATGCATGAGCGGCGGCGAGGAGGAACCGGCGGCCTCGGCACTTTTTTCCTCCCCCGTACGGCCGCCGGGCGAAGTCCCGAATTAAACAGCCGCGTCGCGGATCTCTGCAGGCGCTGTTTTTTGCCCGGGGCTGCTCGCCCGCCACCCTTCCCACGTTCACCCTGGGCCCCCACCCCCTCCCGCGCGCCGTATTCCCGCGCCCAGCCCAAAATGGCAGGCGTCGTCGCAGTGTTTTGCCGCGGCAAGGGTTCCGCGCGAGACTCGCCGTGAAAGTTGTACGTTTTTCTGCCGGTGACGCCGGGCGAGATGCAGCAGCCGATTTGCAAAGCGCCGTACGCGGCCGGAATGCGCCAGCGCCGAGAGGGAAATCGGAAAGGGGATTTTTGTCGAGGACACGCAATTACGAGCGGAGAGCACCCCCCCTCCCCCCTCGGATAACCGGGGCGGGGGGTCGGCGCAAAAAATAACAACGGCTTCATTTCACGCGTTTCACGGTTTTGCGATTCTTACGGGAACACGCCCGTCTTGCCATCCCTTTTCTCCTCTTCCACCGTTCTTTTCCTTCTGATTTATTCCGGTCTAAGCCGCCGCGTATAAAACTCGGATTTACGAGATTTTCTAAAATCGTGTAGCGCCTTCGTGCTACCGTAAGTGGCATTTGCTTATCTGCCTCCCGCGGAATGTTGTTATCGGCCCACCGCCCGCGGAGCCGCCCGCGCTCTGATCGCCACGCGGATAAAGTATTTATACCGGAATGCAATTATGCGGCCCTCGCGAATATAGGCCGAGTCCCGGCGCAATGGACGTATCTTTACGGGCGAATGTGTAGGCGACTGTTTAAAGCGTCTCGCGAGCATTATCGCGAATCGAATAAGTTCAACGGCGATATAGTCCGGCGATGACTACGGGCGCAATAGCAGGTGCAACGCGAATGGAAATAAGGTCGTTTCGATGATGGCGCCCGACGTATCGCGGGAAATGGGTTGCCGTTACGAGGCCGATTATCGGCTAGTTACGTTGAATTCTTCAGAAGTCTCGGGTCCTCTTTGCCGTTATCGAAATGCCTGCGAATCTTGTCCGAGAGCTGCTGAAATAACAATATACCGATCTGGATAACGAGAAACCGATAGTATCGCATTGCGCGGAGGGCGGTCGTACTAAATTCCACGGGGTTACCCCGTTAGCTCTCGCGACAGCAGCCCTTTATCGCGAGCTCGTCATTTTCGCGTTCCGAAAGAACCCGTCCGGTCTGGTGTGTAACTACTCGCCTTGCTTTTTATCGCTCTTATTTCCGGCAGTATCTTACGAGCGTCACGTGTGCCTTTATCTGGATACGAGTAAAGGACGGAGGCACGGATGCTTTCGAAAACATCTGTCGCTCTCGTTATTTTCCGTTTTGGAGGATGGCGCTTCGGTGATTTTATTTAAATTAAATCACCACACATCCTCGCGGTTAATGCAGTTATTTATATATACATATATATATTTAATGGACAGGAAATTAATATGCCACCGTACATTTGATTTGCGATACGTATATTTATTCGTCCGTTGATGATTATTATTGCCGATTGTTTAAGCACCGTAAAACGTTTTATGGTGAGAAATTTTTTTTCTTTCTTTTTTTTATCTTTCTCGAGTACCTATTATCAAACGTAGCTGCGTTTAATTCGATGTCTCGCTGAAGTAGATTATATTATATCGCGCAGATACGGAGGGAAAAATCTGAGAACATCGCGCGATGAATGAAGTGACCTCTCTCAAGACGCCTGGGACTCGCTTGAATTCCAGTATGGGTAAGTCCACCGGGAAATGAGCCTCGACTCGACCCCCACTACTTCCAATTAAAAGTTACGCTGCTGTTGAATCAGAGTTAATGAAGGAAATAGAGAAACTACAGCACGGTCGACCCTGTCCCCCGGCCGAGCCCTTCGCCCATCGTATCACGTTTCCGCTCATTGATTTCTTTTTCTTTTTTTTTTTTTCCTCTTCCCCCGTCCCCTTGCCGGTTCGTATCTTTACTCCTTCTCACTTCGTTCCGACGTTCTCTCCCCTTTCCGTCGGCGAGAAATAAGAAACGAAAGGAAAACGTCTGGCGGGCGTCTGCGCGTTACGTCGACACCGCGCAACAATCTTCGAAGTGTCGGCCATCAGATAAATAACGTAGTTCGACTTTCGCTTTCGATGAATTTTCTCTACCCTTTTTCCTCTTCTTTTTTTTCTTTTTCTTTTCTTTTTTTTTTTTCTTCTCTTCTTTCACGGTTGAAGTCTCCGTTATTTTGCGAAGGAAAAAAAACTTTTATTGCCGAGTGTACCGACCACCTTCGCGACTGCCTAACTTCCAGCACCTCCTCCACGGGATTTAATAGACCGACGATAAAGCTATTAGTCTTTATTAATTTGTAATTAGAGTGTAAAACTTTAACGCGCTGAAAGTGGTCTTAAACTTCTCGTCGGGAGCTATATGTGCTGTCAGTGGTTTAGTGCATGGGAGTCATTTTTTCAAGATTACTCCCGTCGTATCCGCGCGAGACCGTTAATGCATGGAGATAGAAGACCGCCGTATGTATTAAACGCTGACAAATGTAGTTCTGAAGTACGATTCTCTCTCTCTCTCTCTCTTTTTCTTATATTTTTTTCCTTTTCAATTTTTTATTTTCTTTTTTCGGGATACGCGACGGATAAAAGCATCGATGGGTAATCTCAAATATTAGTTCGACTTTTCTGATATTTCTTCGCGCACAGCAGACTTTTGTTCTCCATCCACAACGCTCTCCCGACGTTCTCTCGAGAAGTAAGGGCGGAGGGAGGGAAGAAGAGCGGGGCGCGCCTGACTTCAACCTTTTCCACTTTCAAGGAGTACCGTTCTTTCCTCCTACGTCGTCGAAAGCCTCGGCGATTCTCTATTTATTTAATACAGCTGTGCTATCTACTAGGATTCGTCCAACCTTACTCCGTTCCCCGGCCAACTTAGGAGATACGGCGGCAGACAACGCCCAAGGGTACGACTAACATCCACACAGAAGGAAGTCTTTTGTCGTTGCTGCTTTCTTATTTACCTCAGTCCAATTGCGCTAGTAGTCGTGCATCAAATAACGTCGCGGATGTATCACGGGGCACGTCTCTGCCTTTTGACCGACGCCAAAAAATCAAATCTTACCGAGTCGCGGGTTAAATTTTCACGCTACGCTGCCACGTGGCTCCTTTGTCCCGGGCCGAATCGCTGTTTGACTAGGTCGAAGATACGTATGAATATACAGCAACGGTGAGAGATACCTGCGCGAGCGATGTCTCCCTCGTGACCAGACGGAAAGAATCTTCCTGACGATGTTTGTAGACAGCGGACCGTTCGCAGCTCCTGCACGAGATGCGCTGTGATTTCCTTCTTTCTTTCTTATTTTTCCTTTTTTTTTCTCTCTCTCTCTTTTATTCTCTTTTATTTTATTCCCTTTTTTTCCTTTTGCTTCTCACGGCGATACATCGCGGTTGCACAGAGGAAAGACTCGAGGTGCAAAAACGAAATTGCTAAAAATAAATTTCTCCTAAAAATGAAACTTGCTCGCGTATTATCTATCTAAAATAATGAGCTAGTTTCTCGCTCTATTTAATCGGAATAATGAAATTTCCTTATCCTATAAAGTTTCGAAGCTAATATATTTATGACGTAACAATTATTATTCTATCGGCGGATTAATAATTAATTTTCTTACTCGATTAATTAAAGAGTTAATTATCGCGATGCTTGCGGAGATACTAGGCTAAATTCATTTTGTTCGCAAGACACATTTCATATCAAAGCGTGTCAAGAACGGGTAATGAAAATTATCCAAGTAATTGAGCGGACAAATCGTTATTTAATATCTGCCGGTCGATCTCGCGGGGGAAAATGATTGAGGCCGCGAATAAACCTGAATGAATTTCGCGTTTGAGAGATGGAATTTATAGCGGAGAACTCCTGATGTACGAGTAATTCAGGTGGGAGAAAAGATTCGCGGCGACGGAGCTTGCACGGAGTAATATCGTGAAACGTAGAGCCGCTCCTTTCATGCGGATATGCGAGAGAAGTTGCCTGTCCGCCCTCCGGCACATACACGTCGCGCGGGAGCGTCGTGCATTCGAGACTTCGCGATGGAACCTCTTCCACGGCCGACATTGGCTGCGATAAATAGATAAGTCTCGGATAAGACGCAGACATCGATAACTCTATTATGAGAAAACTTGATAAGATCCGGCTAATGCGATAGCGCTCCGTATGGTTGATTAATCTCCAGTTGACAGAGGAGACTCGTTCTTCCGCTAATGGAAAATGAAATAGAGGCTGGAAGACTAAACAGAATAAACACACCGCCGGCTTATTCGATCGAACGGGAGGGGAAAAAAAATAGAAAGATGCCGCGGAAAGCGCGAGCGAGCGAAAGAGGAAGCCGGGACGCGAGGAAAAGAGACGAACGGAGCAGCGGCTGAGGATTCGTATCCCAGGGAAAGCCAAGGGTATACCGGGGTCCTGGATTATTCGAGGCACGACGACGATCTTCGAGTCAGCCGACTGTCTGTACCGTGAAAGTGGCACGTATCGATCGCATGACTGGATTATCTTCCACTTCGATCGACGACGATTACTTCCGCTATCGTATGTTCGAGTTTCGCACCGGCGTGGATATTTAAAAGTCTGGAGTTAACTTCTTATGATTTTTTTCATTAAAAATAATTATTCGAGTAAAGGAGAGAGAGAGAGAAAAAAAAGGGCCACCCAGATGAGACTAAATAAGCCGAAATAAAATATAGCGAAATTTTTCGAGCGAATAATTATTAGTTGAATAAAATATAAAATTTGACAAGACTCGGAAGCGCGGGCGGAGGAGAAAAAAAAATCGAATCACCGAAACGCCGTCGCCGTGTCTTTAAGCGGCGAATAAAATTTCGAAGTGCTTTTCAACGCGACGTCGGCGGCGAGTATGATCTATTTTAGCTAATGATTATTACAGGTCCCGGCCGCGGATGTTTCCGCGCGGCGCGATAAATTAGACCGCGCGAATCGACTTTCACAGCCGTTGTGGAAAGTACTTTGGCAAACGTTATTTCTTCCTGTCTCGAAGGAAGCGCCACTCGAAAACTTGGAAAAGTTCGGCCAGCTGCGCGCACCGCGGTCTCTGATCCGTTCTGGCTCGGTGGCGTACGCAGCACGGTCGCGAGAACCGGCGTAGGAGAGAAAGAGACGCGAAGGGCCGCGAAAGGGATGGGAAGAGAGAACATCCGCGTGCGTGGTTGTATCGTGGCGTTAATGGCGGCGAGCATAAAGCATCCCCGCGCCTCCACGCTCGACCACGGTCGTTTACAGTGCCACTATTTATGTTGATAACTTCGAAATGGAGTCAGATACACGGTGCCGAGTGCCGGCGGTGGTCCGGCCAGCGGTCTGGTAGCACTTGCAAAGTATAGAGAAGGGAGAGAAGGACAGGGTGGATTCGCGGATCTTTTTGGTCGTGCAAGGAAGGCGGGTCGGTTAGGGTGGGTAGAGAGGAGACGAGCCGAGTCGAGAACAAGATTCAAGCGGAAAGTTTTGCGAGTTAATGGTGCGGAGGTAATGCCGCGGCCGCAACAGCAACAGCCATCCCCTACTCGTGTGCTCGCTTCTTCCGTTCTCTCCTCTTCGCGCTCGTTCGTTCTTTCTCTATCTCTTGAAATAGTCGGAGGGAATAAAAAAAAAAAAAAAAAAAAAAAAAAGAGGAGAGAGACGGAAGAAGAGATTCCTTTCTCCCCGCGGATTCTCTCCTCTCCTTAAACACACTCTCTCTTCCTGTCTGCTCTTCTTCTTTCTCTTTTTCTCATTGCTACTATCTTCTTTGCTTGCATCATTCCTCGTCCATTTCCCTCTGGAGAACGTGCCGCGTTCTCACTTCCTCGTCCGTTGTCACTCTTTTTCTTTTTCTCAACGTTGTCTCCTCTCACACCCTCGAGACGGCCCCGATCTTTTCCTCGTACAGCTCCCTATCGCGAACAGTCGCTAACAAGTGCATCGAATGCAAGTTGCGAACTTCTTTCACCGATTCGTGCTTGCTCTCCGTGTGCATGCGCAGGCATGTATATCTCTATTAGGCGACATCTGCTCTCAGCTTTTTCATAACGAGGTAGTGCGAATTCGCGCTCAGAGAGACTTTGCGAAGCACTTCCGATCTCACCGTTACTACACAAGAATGCGTATTGTATTTGCTTGTCTCTCATTTACCCTTTCCTATCTTTCGTATCTAGGGCGGATGCTCCCATGACGAGCGTTAGAAGCTGATGATAACGAAAAAAACCATCATGACTTTTAGAACGGCTTTCTCTGTATCTAAAATTACTCGATTGCCTGTTCCCAAAAGACCATTTCGATGTATATAGATTTTTGTTTGCGTAGAAATTTTCGCACGGAAGAGAGATATAATTTTTTGTTCTTTTTTTAAACACGTAATTTAAATAATTAAAATTAATATAAAACTCATTATTACAGTAAGGCCAAAATTATAAATCATAAAATTATAATTTTAAAAGTAAGATTTTTCTTTGACTTGCTGAAATAACTGGTACATTTTATTTTTGTTAGTTGGAATAATGTCGGATTCAAGCTTCCAGAAGATTTCAAGTAAAGTTGAAAACAATTTGTTTGAATTCCGTGTGTGATCTCAAAGTTAGAGCTAAAAAAAAAATGTTTAAAGTCTTCAAAAGGCAAAAAGTCAATGTTGCACAATCGACTTGGAAGTAACTCCACTTGGAACAGAAGTATTATCGAGAAAAAAGCTCGACGCGGTTTGAAACTGGAATCTATAGGCTTTAAAACTTTGTTTCATTTTTTATTTTTTCTTTCTTTTTTTTTTTTTTTGAAAGTAGATCGCTTTCGTAAAGTTACTTCAAATAATATAAATTGTACTTAATTATTTTTAGTGCTAATTTAAAATAATATTCCATTAAAAATTATATTTCAGCATGGCGCAATAATATTTCTAATTCAGTACGTCTTATATTGCCTGGACTAGTAAAATTTTCATGAACAATTTTAGGACGATTATTGCTAATTATTCGCTAAAAACAGACGCCGTTCTCGCGGAGTAACGACTCGAGCTGCATTCGCGGTTGACGGCTTTCCACGGCGCGTCGCGGTAATATGGCTCCTATTTAATTACCCGGTCCTTTGGGGGCTTAAACCAGCCGGAGCTGGAACGGCTGCGCCGTTATTCTATCTAGACTCCTTTGCTTTCTCAAGCAGGCGCGCGATCAAACCTGCTCGCGTAAAAGACAATCGCAGCTGGCAGTCGGCGACGCGCGGGACAACCGAATCATGACCCGCTCTTCTCTAGTTACCGCCGTCAGTCTGCTCCACTTCCAGACGCCGCGCGTAATCTATTCGACATTAGTTGCTTGATTGCACCGTAAAATGCGACGGCGACGAGAACGACGACGGCAACGACGACAATGACAACGACGACAAGGACTACGGCGACAAGGGGGTGGACCCGTCGGTGCTCGATGGCGCCGGCGATTCTAACCGCAGCACGATGCAAGCCCATTACTATCGCCCGGGGCTAAACGGCACCCGGTGCCCGTGCCATTAACGGAATCCGGAGTCCGATCCACCTCATTGAATTCCGTTCAATTGCAATTATGATAATGCGTGAGCGATCGTCTTGGACGCGGGCTGCGGACAATGGAAATGTCTCGTCCCGTAGAAGCGTTAACGATGAAATTGCTAATCTTCGTATGGTACACGCGGATATTTAACTTGCAAAAAAAGAAAAGAAAAATTATATATATAAATCAATTAATTATTTCGTATACGATATTTTTTATTTTACACGATACGTATATGCCTCGCGTTATTCTTCCACGATAATGAAGAAATTACAACTGAAATGTAGATGCCGGATTATTCGCGGGGGAAATCGTTGATTATTTGGACTCCGTGGGCTCGAGGTCTGGTTTACTTCTTCCCTTATGTCCGGAGATAATGGACACTATTACCTTAACGAGGCCCCAGTCTCTTAGCCGGTAATTGCTTCGAGATATCCGAGAGAGCTCCGGCGTACGTTGCTGCCTGGTGTTGCACAGAGAGCCCAGACGGTGTTATTGCCGCCGAGGCTACTCGCCCGTTTCATGGTGGTTATTGTTATGGGCCTGCGGCATTAAGATGTACACCGCACTCTCATACGGGACCCGCCACCCCATATACGACGCGCATGTATACTTATATAGGGCGGATTTCATTACGCCGCTTCATAACTGGCGGTCTTCATCGCCGCGATAAATCGGGATTGTCTTCCTTGTCAAATCAACTTCCTCTCTTCATTTCGCCGACGAAGCCGACGGAGACGGATTAATCTACGCGATTGAATGGCCTCCGTGACGCAAGAGTATCGTTTACTGGCGGCAACGTCCCTGTCCCGACGCGGAGCGATTCTCGTCGTAAATATTTTAACATCGCGCAACACCGACGGCGAAGATCGACGATCTTAAAAGAGATTCTTAAAGGCGGAATCGAGGGAACGCGTTCGTTGATCCTTGCGGTATCTCGAGGACCGCTTTCCCGAAGAAAAAGACGGCGGGGGAGAGACACAGCGACGCGCGCGTCAGACGGGAAAGAAGTAGCGCGGGGACGGCGGCGCGGAGACGGAAAGAGATCAAATCTGGATATCAGGATTAGGGTGGTACGTAATCCGCAGGACGGCGGGTGAATCCGTCGCGTAGATCCCATCGCGGAGGAACTCTGCGGGTACTTCGCCCGGCCAAATACGACAAGAGCAGCGGCCTAACTCGGGTAGAGCCGCCGAGATGGTTTACGGCTCGTCGCAAGTTGGTGAAATTTAAGAGCGCATTTAAAACTGGTTTGGCGCGATGCCCTGCGCCACCCTGCAGCAGGTACTGCCAGCAAGAGATACCGCCCGGGCTCTGACAGGAGTTTATCGCTCTAACATTCTTGGAAAGCTTCGGATGGATTTCTCTCCTCAACCCATTTCTTCCGGCAGCGCCTCAAATCGTCGCTTCTTTCGGGCTCTTCCCTCCCTCCCCCTCCCCCTCCTCACGTGTCGCCCGCCTCCCTGTCGGCCCTTTTCCCTTGCCGAACAGACTCGGCACCAAATCGTCACAACGATCATCGGTCAAGATACCCGGAGAAACGTCGCGGACGATGTCACCGTCAGATCGGACGCTTTCAGCTCCGCACCGGAGCTTTTTCCACGGGCATCTCGGAGAAGATTTAGCAGACCGGCAACAAATGAAGGTCATCTTTCGCGCGAGAAAGCGTCTCGCCTCGATTCCGTCTCGTTTCCCCGGGGAATTGGATATCACAAGTAGACGTAAATGCATGCGCTAAAGTGCCAATTACGCACGGTATAACGCCGATTATTCTTAAACTATTATTCCCTTAATTCCTCTAAAAAAAAAAAGAAATAAAAAAAAAAAAAAAAAAAAAAGAAATAGCCCCTAAGATTTTAATAAAGATATTCTAAGTGACGCTATTCACCTGCGTGGAGAAACTTTTTAGTTTTGTACAATGGCATTATACGTTATCTTTCGGTGAACGGAGGACGCACCTATCGCGCAATTTCATCGCGACGTCGTCGTACAGCGATTATGGCTACTCCATTAAAAATGGATTTTATAAAGGCAATCTTTCCGTGCGATCGTTGTAGGAGAAAAAGGCGAGGGCCGGAGCCAAAAGGGATGAGGCCACTACCTTCGGCTGATCCACTTCGAATGATAATCACCTCTAGGAGACTCAATTTCGCCGAACCTTACTCGTTCCTATCCTAGCTTCCTCCCCGAAGGTTCGGCGCCGCAGCGGACTGCATCTCTCACTTCGTCATTCACCGTCCTCGCCGCCTATTCCGTCGCCCTCCGCCCTCCAATATCGCCCCTACCCTCGCGCCCGGACTATTCTGAACGACCTCCACCCTATCCGCTAACGCTCACCCCTAACTGATTGGAGTACCAATCAATGCCGCATTCAGGCGGCCGTGCTGAAACTTTAGGAAATTAACTATTCACTCTCTGGAAATGGTTATTTGGTGGGCCGGAAAGGCAGTCGCGACTGTGTTACGGAGAATATGAGCGAAAGGATACGGGCGGTGGACGAAAGATAAGACGGCTGAATTTTCAATCACGCGCGTGCACGGAGCGCGGTGTCGGCCCCCCCTTTTCCTCCCCCGTGCTCGGCTCGCACCGCTCGTTTTGCGGAGCGCCAAGAGAAATACGCGCTATCGGCCGGACGCTTTTCGCGGATCTTACCTTTGGGAAATCTCGTTCGCGTAATGAGATTATTATTGTACTCGCCGGAAAATCCAGATAAATTATTCTGATAGCCGTGCGACGTTGCCTTCCGCAGTTTCGCGAGCCGATAACGAACGTAGTTAACCGCCGAGAAATTATACGGTCCACATGAGGAAATATATCACTTCGCGGGGAGAGACATACGCGCCGCCAGGCGTTGTGCAAAGCAACGCGCGGCGAGAGAAGTATTATCCCGGTACTCTCTTTTGTTAATGGCATCGCGGTAATCTACAAAGCCGTACCGAGGTATTTGCAGTTACTCCGACGCAACGCAGGGCACTGGGAGCGACGGTGGTAGGCGCATGGCGGATTTATGCGATGTTTACACTCGCGCAAGGCTGCTAATACGGCTTTCCGACAACAGCCCCGCGCCGCATCGCGACTGCTCGACTGTGCCCCACTGTTTGAAAGTGAAACTTCTGTTTGTACGTTAGTTCCGGCTAATCCCGAATATTACGCCGGCGGATTCACCGCCCGGGAGAACGGAAGGCGGCGACGGCCCGACGCATAGAACTCCTCCGCAAGTCGGAGCCGGCGCCTTCAGCGAGATCGAGCAAGTTTTCACAAAGGAGAAACGCCTCCGCGAAACAGCCTGACGAAGCGAAATACACGCGTTCCGTACGAGCAGTTTGTATTAAACAAAAGCCAATCTTGCCAAAGCGGTTCCTATCTTACGATAAATCTCGCTCGGTCTCGAAGTCGCGCGTAAAAACCGTTCGCCGGCGACAGTCCGTTTCGCTCGTCCGTCGGGCAGAGATCGATGCCTCTCGAAAATTGCGACGCGGAGGTATTGAGGAACGAGATCGCTCGGGAAAACGTCCGAAAAATTTCCGCTCTTCATCGTGCCGGGATTTTCAGTGAACGTGTACAGACATATGTATACGCTCGCCGTGAATCCGATCCGCAGTCTCAAACAGCTATTTACCGTAACGTCGGTGGATCGTCGGTACTTTTGTAGCCAGAAGGGAAAATGGATCGGCGGAATCGCCGAGAATGCTGCTGCAGTATACAAGTCCGCCGCTGTAACTCATTCACCGATAAATTTCGGCGGGCGAAGCATCGATCACAATGTTCTATTTTGCTCATTGGTGTTTTTGCCGGCGGCATTCGATTCAATTCGAGGATGCGGTGAGTCGATATATCTCTCGAGGTGTCATGAGCCGCCCGTAATGGATGGCGGCTGTTCCCTTACCCTTACTCCAAAAGGAGAGGCTGTGCCAAGAACCTACCCGGTACCCGCAACCCTCTGCTTCTGATCCTGATTTTTGTCCGCCGCCTTCCTCCCGCTCTACGCATTTATTCTTGGCTCTCTCCCTCGCGCGGCGCTCGCAAAGTGGCCGACAAAGTACTCTTTCCACGCGATATCTCGCGGTGGATCTTTAATCGCGAGGGCGTCAGATTTAAAATATCGCCCGCCGATCTTTCGGCTTATAAACATCGTTTATTAAAACGCTATTCTTTATCGCGCGGGATCGCATAAAAATTACGGTTGTACGAAAACAATTATTCGGTCCGCGCTGATAAATTCGGCGACGCGCGAGCGACACTTCCTTTTGATGCCCGACATTCCTAATACAAGTTGAGGCCTCATCCCCTCGGAAGGAAGGATCGATAGTCTAGCATCATTGGGCTCCAACGGCTGATGCGGAGGAGTAGAAGGCACAGAAGGGAGAAGATAGGTGGATAGTGGACGGGGACTTTCGCATGCGGAGTACTGCTGGCTTTGCTTCACCGGAGGATTAGCATGAATGGCCATCGTCTGCGCCAGTCGAGATAGCAACACGAGCTCTCGCCTATTATTGCTCGGAGAAATTAATCGCATCCATCGCGAATTACTCCGCGATTGCTTTTCCGAATACAACATGTAGTCGGCGGGGCAGAGACAACGAGGGAAAGTTCCGTGATAGGCGTCGCAGTAATTATCAAACCGGACAAAAGAGCAGGCTTTCTATCTACTACCTTCCTATCCCCGAAGTCATTAATTATTGTCTTGTAATTTATAAATTATAATCGAAATTATAGTACTTTGCGAATTTCGGGATTCTGCGATTAATAAAATAAAATTAATTTCGAGAGAAATATTGCAAAAGAAAAAAAAAAGAAAAAAAAAAATTTACTTGTATAACGTACGATATTCGTTATTTTTGTGAACGCCGCTGTTATTATTCAGTTCGCATCGAGCTGGATTTGATATAATTACGAAATGGCAGACGCCACCCGCTTCCCATCAACGTCCCACCACCTTTTCCGCCGCCCGAGTCCTTGGTTTCGGGGAAACAGGAGCGTAATTCCACTCCGAATGCAGTCATTATGGAGATTTTATCAAGGCCTGTTGCCAGCTAGCTAGGCTTCAACTTAACTCGCCCATTACGGCGTTTCCTTTGTCTGCGACTTATACATCGTCATGTCCCGCAGTACTATTCCGGTGCCGAGGGGAGAACATTGATGAAAGAGATCCAACGGTTCGCACACGACGACGATTCCGGCGAACGGCGTCGCGTATTCGTTGACGCAAAAAAAAAAAAAAAAAAAAGGGAAAAAAATTCGCGAGAAATTGGCAAGACGCGAAAAACGATCGCACGGAACTTTCTTTCGGTAGTTTATGCTGGTAGGAACCGCCGTTGACGGATCGGCGTAAGGCGTCGTTGCCAAGGGCCGATACCTCAGACGCCGACGCGAACTGCGTGCCGGCGTATAAAATTCCACGGGTCATGCAACCGAGTGCCGATCACGCGCATACGTGGAGGTAATACGACTTTAATGCAGCATGTATTATTCAACGATACCACCCGGCGTGCGTGTCCGTTCGGCCGCCCCGTACGTAATTACGAACATAGTTGTTTATTGCGAATCCAGAACGCCTTATCCGGCGGTTGCAGACATCTCCCTAACCCTCCTCGCCGAACGATTCCGATACCCATCCGCCAACCCCCCGTCTCGCCCTTCATCTCGTCCCTTGTCTCGCCCACCTCACCGCCTCCTCTGCCTCTCGCGTCGACAAGCCGTGAAGAATGATCGTGGAGTTTCCCTGGTTGGACAGTGACAAATAGAGTATATTCTTGCCAGCTCGGAGAAGCGTGTTTTACGCTTTGTTTACCGTTTGTCATGTTATGCAAAGGAAAGGAATTTTTGCCGGCTTGAGTATTCGGCGAAATGCCGTCTATACGTAACAGTCGCGGGCATTACTTTGACGATACGTATTTGCCGCGGGTAATCCGCGGGTGAGACCGCTCGCTTCTAACGTCTTTTCTCGGTACGTCGTAGAAGTTCGTTCATTTATATCTAGCCGGTGTAGAAAGCGCCGTCGGTCCAGTCATTTTAGGCGCCGAAACCCCAGGGAGGAGGAGGAAAGAGAGAGTTTCTCTTTGGTCGCATTCAGCCGACATTAGCGTCACGCTCGGTAGCGAAGGAGACGGAAGTCGAACGTGAGAAAGAGACGCGGGCGCGAAAGGGAAAGAAGAAGGAAGCCCTTTCTATCTCTGGTAGGAAAGCTGAAGTTTGTAACTCCATTCCGGGTGAAAGGGTCGCGGGGGGCATAATTCTAGTAGAGAGGCTATGACGAGCCAGCCAAGTTGGCCACCTTCAGGAGACGCCTCAAAGACTCTTCCGCTAATTTGATGATCCTCCAAAGACCTGGGCTGCAATCTGCCGCTCGGCTCGTGCTCCTTCAAACATGGACCTCAGTCGATTTCGCTACGTCACTCCGACCCGAAGGGAACGGTTCCCTCCGAGGAGCTAAACGTCGGGTCTCTTCACCTTTCTCGCCTACATCCCTTAATCCGCGTCCGCGCCCGCAGTAAAAGAAAAAAAAAAAAGAAAGAAATGAATATTACACGTTATGCCGATTTTATGCGCGCGAAATTGTTACGGCGGCGTCTCGCGATAAGATCGCCGAACTGACATTTGTTTTCAGCTTAAAAGTTGCCAGCGATAACGAGAACTTGATACTTTTTAAGAGACTTTTAATTTTTATTATCGAGAAATAATATCGAGAAACATGTCTCGTCAAATGCGGATTACGGCGATACCGCATTAATTAAGAGAAATTAAATAGAGAATCAAATAAATCATGTCACGTGAATTGAATTATTTGAGAGCTTATTATTGAAATCTAATAAATTTCTTGATCAATTATAAATGCTTCGTCAATTATATATAATATATATAATATTTAAAAAATATTTAATTACGGTATCAAGGATATCGACGGCTTTAAGCTTATCGATATCGCGCGAGTAATTAAGCTCCTTTTCTTCTCAACGAAATAATAGCGCGCGAGGCGCATTTTGCGGCAGGAACTATCCGCGCTTTCGAAAAGATGCTTTTCTGCAGCTCTTACGATCTTACACGTATTGAATGTCTCGAGCTGCTTAATTCCGTGGGCAATTCGTTTGGGTCTCGTACCACGGGGATTACGGGAGATCTGATGAGTTCCTCGGGTAGGGTTTCGGCGCGACTCGCCGTAGAGAGAAGAGCCGGGAGAACCTTTCCAGATTCTGGAGAAGAAAGGGAGGAGCAGCGAGGGAACAGGGTGAAGTAGGCGGCACAGAGGGCTAGAAGAGAAGCTGGGTCAGCGTCACCGGAGTGTATAATTGGCTTGATTGTCGGGTTCTAATCTGGTTCTGCTTCTGCCCCCGGTCGAGGTAGGACGTGTCCAGCCTGCCGCTAGTGGCGTAGAAGGGTCCGGGAAATACGAGCAATGTGGCTCGCTTTTCTGGTCCGTTTCCTTATTTGTAATACGTTCTTCTTCGGGTTAACATTCGGGTTAATCTGCAACGTGCCACGCCGCCGTCTACGCGGGTAATAGATCAAGGAGAGGGTCCCTTCGAGGCCACGCCTCGCACAAAGCAAGCTCGCGTTGTACATTAAAAAAAAAAAAAGAAAAAAAATTAGGAAACTAGCTGAATGCTCCGGGGGCCGCGTCAGAAGACGTTATCGCGGTAATGAATCGTGACAAGTCATAAAACTGAGTTACGGCATCCCTCGCAATTAGGCGACGAGGTATAAACAAGCTCTCCCGACAGCGCCTGGATGGACGCGACGTTGCGCAAATCGCTCTATGTGCCTTTATAATTTTTGCGATTCTATCGCAACCGCGGACTTTTATGGCTACATTGTACGTGCATTAAGAGTAATGAGCGTATTGAAAAATTCAGAGCATGCATCATGTCCGGGAGAAATAATATCCGTCATATCTTTGCAGTATAAAAAGCTACGAGTAGCAGTTTATAATCAATGTTCGTAACGTCGTCGTAAACTATAAATGATAATTAGTACTGAAGATACGCTTTACGGCTATTTTAATTTTCGTTCTCTCTATAAAACGCTTCTACTAATCTTTATTTAACAAAATTAGTTATTAAAATAGCAAAAAAAAGGAAATTAATATTTTAATATTTTTTTTTTTTTGTTAATCACAGTTCTATCTCTTAATAATTTTTATTTCTCGAATTTATATTAAAAATAATATCAGCGCTTACGTAAAGTCTGTTTTATTTTATATTTAAGATATCAACGAACGTTTCTCTGTTAATATATGATTTTCTGGCATCATGTAATGTTAAGTTTGCTTTGCGCGAACTTAGATAGTTTCCCGGAATGAGCCTCGGGGAGTCTGTTGCTGCATAAAGTAGAGATTGAAATTGAGGATAATGAAGCAGCATCGATGGCTAAGATAAATACTGGGCTAAGACGCGCCCGGGGGCATTGCCTCCGCAAGGTATACATCCTCTCGCGAGGTAGTTACGCGATAATGAGGAAAATGGCCAAGGATGGGTTAAGACGAGGCTGGTGCCGCAGAAGAGGAGATATTTTCGGAGACCGGCCCGGAAATTGCCTGTCCAATTGAATCGCAAACAATATGAAAATTTGTTCGAGAGTTTTGATTATACAAAGGAGGCTACGGTAGACGTTGGCAAAAGCGGGAAAGTGGGAGGACAAAGAGGACACATTCCGCTATGGCGGAACCGAGACGGGGGAGTCTTGGAGGCGCGCGGAAACAATGGGCCACCATCAGACTTGCAAAGCGGGATCGCATTTTTACTTTCAAATTAAATTATTTTCTCCGTTTCGTGTACGATTAATGCTCTTCAGACCCCAAGTACTTTTAATCGCCAGAGCTCTTTCATTGATATTAGGCCATTAGTCGTTATGTCCATCGACGACAAATTATTTCGCTCGTTCATTTAATCCCGGACAGTTTATAGTTTTAATTAAATTGCGCGAAACGAAACTCCGCGTTATAAGAATTGCTACGTACCTTCTTCCTTTTTTTTTTTTATTTTTTTATTTTTAATAGACACGTATATTAGGCGCGTAAGAAATAAACGGAAAAAACGTAGTAATAAAGAATTAATCGGAGAATAAATATGCGAAAAGAAAATGAAATTGATATTGATTAATGAAGTTTAATATTATCAAATATATTCGCGCTTGATATCGTTGATAGCTAACAAATTATTTATTTATGCATCACAGATTATTTATTCTGGCATAAATTATTTACGCTGAATGCAACATTATGCAGTTATCTCTGAAATGCTAATATGCATCATTGTAAAATGTAAATTCTTCTGCAATGAAAACGTTCGTTGTATTACATTTTGGTAAAGTAGCGGCAACATTATCATTACAGTATTTCGCAACATTTAACTCTAATTACGATGCAATGATCAGAAAAGACGGTGGCGGACGCTGCTCGCGAGTCACAGCTCCGTGCGAAGATAAGCCGCTTGTTTTAAATAACAATCTCAGAGGATCTAGATACTCGCGTTGAATGAAATGCTCCTTGCTCGGAATTTCAACTATTCTGACTTTGCAGCTAGTGATTAAGTCGCGTAGATTAATAAATCGCGGCAAAAAAATATTTAGAAATTTAATTCTTCTAGCTGGTTATTAATCAATAATGATTGTCTAATATCTAGACCATTTCGAGCGTTACATTTCTGGGCTTAGCGCTCGACAGTCCCGAGTAAAAATTTATCAAGCTATTCCGATTTTGTAGTGAGTAGTTACAATAGATCGTGCAAATTAAATATATTCCGATAAATTATTACTGTCTAATAACGAGCTAGAATAATTATGTATTTCATCTTTTTTCCGCCGCGTACTAGTCCGCGTACTAGACTCCGAGTTGGGCTCTCTGCCTACGGGCCCGTCGGCCGCCTCCACGCGATCTCTCACCACATGGACGGTGAAACAATGATAACTGCCGGCTGAGGTAAGCAGACTCACCTGCTCGCGAGGCGGTCAGCGGGTCCGGTGGCCGGTGAGTGAAGCAGCCGGTGGGTCCGGCGGCAGTCGAGAACACGTTAGAATAAATTAGCACGCGAAAAAACGTTTAGATATCCAGCTTTTCTAGCGCGTTATTAGCTGACTACAATTATTTAGTATTTAGTACGCTTAAAGTATTACATTTATGGCTTAATGCTGGGCAGTTTTGCCAGCTGGTTATTAAGACTCAACTCTCACTCGGGTGAAATTTGTTATCTTTCAAATCGCCGGAAAATTTCGATCTACGAACTTTTCTGCCTTGCGAGAGACCGGGGGAAAGGAGGGTGGATCAGGTGTTGCGAATAATTCCGTTTTCAAGTCGAGAGGTGACGTAATCGCGCGAGTCTGATCGAAGTGGCATAAAATCGATGGCGCGTTCGAAAAGCGAGGAGACTGACGTGCGAAGATACCGGCGATGTACCCTCCGCGCGTGGCACAATTCACGGACGCGCGAGTGTATGACGACCGCGTTATTATGGCGTATTGAGAATACGCGGCTATATGAAAATGTAAAAGGGCTTTCGGAGTGCCAGGGAAGCTCGCGCGCCGCGCTCTCCTGAGAAACTGGGTCGCGTATATTTCGAGAATTGTCCCTTATCTCTCTCACGGCGCGTAGCCACGAATTCGTTTCCCCATGAATTTCAATCGAGTCAATCGTGTCGCGTCGACGCCCATTGACGCCACGGCGTACGTGCGTATGTCGCCGGGGAGTTGACTTTAAATTCCCGTGACGATCGACCGTAGCGACAGCGCGAGGCTCCTTTGTGACGCAAGCCGGCAAGGAAATGAGAAACGTCGAGTCGAAAGAGAAACACGGGTCCGCGTATTGTTTTTTTTTTTTTTCCTTTCTTCTTTTTTTTCTTTCTTTTTCTATAAAGAATCATTGGTTTTTTAAAGGGCCGACGCGAAAGCGCCAACGGTAATGCAACGCTTACGAGCAAGTAAGTGCCGGTATTAATATTGAAACTCAAAACGTTACCCGCGTTCACGTAGCACAAGGCCCCGCTAAAAGGAGAGCTTTGTACCCCGATATAAGGTTTTCCTTTATGTATGCCGTAGTCAATATTGCATACGCTAAATGCGAGCACGAGCCCGCTTTATTTTATCATGCATTTTGATCAGGCCGAAGCTTCGATTTCGGCCGGTGAAATAATTGTTCCATTATGTTTTCCAAATTATTTATATAAATTGATCGGCCGCCCATTTTCAAAAATCTACTTTCTATCGTTTCCGCATTCATCTCAATTTTATTTTCCGCAAATTATAAATATCCCCACGTCTATTTTATTTCACGGATAAAAAAAAAAAAAATATATATATATATATAAAAGCAGTCGCTTTAATTTGTTGAAATTGCACGGCGACGGGTATACGTGGCGATTGTTTGTAACGTTGCGCGATTTTTGAAACGATTTTGACGGGCATGAGACTTTTTATCGGATCGACCCACGCGCGTCACGATAAAGTGGCGTACATATTAAAAAATCAAAACACCGAGGGACGATGGAACGACTGTCAAGATGCAAAAAAGCGATATAGAGGACCGCGGGTTTATCCGGATGCGCGACGCGAATCGATGGCGACAACTTTGTGTCCCGTGAACCATTCGAGCTCCCTCATCCGCCGCTCCGGGCTCGTATGCGTGTTCGTGTGCACGCGTCCGCGACGCGGAGATACGGCCGCTCACGCGTACTAAACGCGCGCATCGCACACGTCGCGTGTGAATGTGCGCGTAAACAGCCCACGAAAAGCCAGCGCGAGTTGAGTGCACAGGGAAAGAGACGGGAGATGAAAATGGTGCATTTAGAACGGGACAGAGAGAAACAGAAGCGGAGAGAAAGAGATAAAAGGGAGGAAGAGGAGAGATTAAAAGGGATGGAGGGATAGGCGGGCGAGAGCGAGAGGGCGAACGGACAAACGCAGGAGGAAGAGATGAGAGAGTTGGGAGAGGCAACATAATGCGCGCGGTATACCGCGGCACTTCCGAATTACTCCTGCAAAATCTCCCCGCGTATTTGCATTCCCCCGTGGCGAGCGCAGGCAGAAATTAATTGCGTACTTGCACGGGCGACAATGAAACGTCGTTGTGCGCGGGCAAATCCTGTCGGCTACGCCGGAAATCAAAGATCAACTCGAAACGATATTATGGAAGTCGGCGCCGCTGAAATTTTATTTCACCTGATTCGGTTGAGCTGTCAACTGGACGCTAAAGCGATCCGCGAGAGTCCCGCGCTTATTATAACGAAGATATAAATTAGGCAGGCGCCGGCGACGCCGTTTGATATTAACTTTGGTTGAGTAAATTCCCTTCTTCCAGTTGTCGTATCAAAGATACGAAGATAGTTTAAGAAGGAAAGAGAAAATCTGCGAGGGAGGAATTAAAAGGCAATTTGCTAGCGTCGCAAAAATGATCGAATGGTTTTGTCTATTTTATTTTTATTTTACTTTCTTTTATATTTAATTTTCAGAACGTAAAATGTAAGAGATTACGCTCCGAAATTTAATCCGATCATTTACTTTAATAACTAATTAGTTTTGAGACTTTGAAGTAGATTTACGCGCGCGCGTCGTATTCTTCATAATTAGTTGATCGTTAACTATCCTTTTTGCTGCAGCTACGAAAATTGGCAAGTGTTGTATTCCGCAGTAAGGCGCGCGAACGCCTAACACGAGCTCGCCGCTACGAAATATCGCGGCGGGGTCGTTAATATCGTGAATAAGCGTTATCTCGCGCGACACAATGTGACAAATCGTGCCCGGTTTTGCCGTTGTAGTGGCGTCGAATCACAACGACACAATGCGGAGTAGTTCTCGCGTACTGCGCGCGCGGCCTCAGCATATTCCGCTTCAACTCCTGACGAAGTTCCCGTTCTTGGGTAATTACTTGTCCTTGCGGAGGAGTTACACGCCAGCCGTCGGATGTACAAGCGGCGCTACAATGACTGTTCAATCGGTTTAATCGCGGCCGCATAGTTATGACCACGTGAATGACAGATTCGGGACGGATTTGAACGCTCGAATATATCCCTTATCAATTTTCCTTTTAATTAAATTGCTAAGCGCGAGGTATTGTCGGGCCCGGATACGCGAAACCGACGTTTGTTACGGAAACGATCGGCGCCTCGGACGTTACTCGCGGCGCGCGCTTGCCTGGAATTTCTCTTCTAAGCGTTTGACATTAGCGCGGTGCGCCAGCGATATTTTCTTACTTGCATTTTACCGCGTCCTTCTTCCTGGCCCCGGAATGCCAGACGAGCCCGGAGGGTGTCCCCTTCGGCGACTTGTTTCGCGTAATTAAATCCGGGCAACCCGACGAGACGTCGGAGCTTGATAAATGAAGTGTTTCGCCGGGATAGAGTAGAATCTCCTCTTCGTCAGAGTCGCGGCTGTGGCGAGCAGGGAGGTCGACGAGGCAAGGGGTCATGTGAATATTGCAGGACCTCGCACCTCTCATTGCCCGTCGTCGGACTCATGTCGGCACATTATTTAGCATACATAGCGGCTCACACGCCGCGCTTTATGGGACGGGATCACCGCAATCGTCTCCTTCTCATTGGATTATCGCGCCCGAGCTGCGACTTAATTTATTCGCGCCTACGAATCGCATTTGCGAGATCGTCGCCACAAAAATGTACCGACAAGAAGTTAAAGCGTTTCTTTTTAATTTCTGGTAATATTTTATATAAATTTCATTGGTTTTATTAAATATTGAATGACGTACCCTGACTTATGTTCAATATTCCGCGTGTTATAACGCGTCTACCACGTGTACGCGTCTCTAGCCAGCTCACAAAGACAAATTTCAGCAGTAAACATGTCTGGATCACTGCCAGCCGTACTTTTTTGGGCAGCTTTATCGCACTTCAGCTTATTCAGCCAACCTCAATTTTCAGAACAGGATTAATGATTCTCTTTATCCGTTACTTCCGCGATAAATAACGCGCGCGCGGCGGCGTTAAAACAATGCGGCCGCGTATTTCTGAAATTATGGTAATTTTTTTGCCGTGCGTAATTTACACGCCGAAAGGTTAATTAAGTAGCGTCTCATTAGAGCACAAATTCCGTAATGCTTTTCCCGTAAATAATCCCGGCCGCCAGCCGTCGGCCGGACCTACTTTTCCCATCGGTTTTTCCATCTCTTTCTGATCATTACATTCAGACGCTCGTGGCCGAGAGACACGTAATTCAAAGGCCCGACATATCTCTTACACGCGGACATATTTCAACGTCGGTCCTCAACCCGCGCGGCCTATAATCCCGAAGGATTTGTCGTACACATGTTTCCGCGCAAACTGTCCTCGAAACGTTCGATAATCCGCCCACTCCCCCCGTGACAGGGGAGGATCCACGGTGGCGGGAAGATCAATGTCGCGCGTTTGGTTGCGAATGCCGGATGATTTCTGGTTGCACCTGAGGCCGCCCGTGAAGTTCACGCTTGTCACGCCCGCGCCCGCGTGACGTATGCACGCCCGCACCTGATACAAAATTTCCCCATTTATATTCGATCGATATTCGCCTGATAGCCGCGGACAGATTACGCGTTCCGCGATTCGACCACCGAACCGTTCACCTCCCCTTCACGCGCCTTTTTTCCTTCCCTCTTCCACCTTCTTTCTCTCGCTTCAGGATTTTTTTTTTCTCTCTTTTTTTTTTTTTTCCCTACTAAACTCACCGTTATATCGGAAATATCGATCTCGTCTCTTCTGCGAGTGTGTGAAAGCTGCGGGCCTACACGTAGAGCACGAGCCGTCGCATCGCGAATCCAGACGTCACCATCGCTCTCATCCCGCGCGCCACCGCCGCTCGACCCCTCATGCCCCCTGGCCCCCTTCTTTCAACCAGTCCTCAGGGTTTTTGCGCGCCACCACGAAACGTAATATTTCCACCGGCCGCGTCCTGCCGGCTACCAATCTTCGCAGAAGCAATAATAGCGCACCGTTCGTCCGACTGTCCATTCGGGGCCACCCCCTCGGTCCCGCACGTTCCGTTATTCCCCGCCATATATCGGTAGTCTCTCGTTCTTTCGCCCTCTTTCGCCCCCTACGGCCGCCGCGGCAGCGCGCGGTTGATGACGGAGACGAAGAAACGAGAGGGAGAGGAAAAGGAGCATAGCGGGAATCCCGTCATTCTCCATTTGTCTCCTCCTTTACCTCTCTCGCCCTGTATTTAGCATCAATATTTGCCTTGACAAAACTGAATCGCCTCTCTGTCGGCGAGTGGCGGCGACGCTCGCTGTTTGAACTATAGTAATTTGAGGCAGGCTAATGAAAGTGCTGCGCAAACAGCGTCGCGACGCCTCTCCCCGACGTCAAAGCCAAAACCTCTCCGACCGGCCCGACGTGTTTCCTGAGTGACCCTCTCCGCTGTCGTCGCCGTCTCCCTTTTTCGGTTCCGTCACCCCGCGCGAATCAAAACTTTTCCGTGGACTTTTGCCGATGCGTTTGCCCCCGCGACGGCGAAATATCGCGCTCGAAAGAGTATCGAGCGATTCGTAAATTTTTATTACACGCCGCGTCCGGTCGCATCTCCGTGTAATATAAAATTAAGCGCGGGCGGGAGCATTAAACACACGCGCGCGCACACGCGCGTAATCTGTTTCAGCTTTTCATTATAATACGTATGAGAGGTAGCCGAGGTATTAATACATTGCCGCCATTATACGCGGTAGAATGCCTTCATAATGCATAAAACACCATGCAATTCATGCCTGATCGACCATTATACACCGCGCTTTGGCATTGTATTACGTAAAGTACACATCTTTTTTTCAATGTGGATTGTTCTTCAGCAATAATGTAGCGTAAATCTAGTTTCGAGCATAATAAAATACTGCAATGCAAATTATAGACGAATTAAATATGAACGAAAAAAAAAAGAGAGAATGTACGGATAATTGGCGGTAAATGATGAACGATCAATTTATTTTATATTAATTTTATATTAAATAAAGAACGACAATAATATCGTTTCTTTTTTAAATAAATTATAGATTGCTCTTAATTGAATTTATATCGTAGATTACGTTTCTTAAATATTAATCAGGTTATTTTTTTAAAAATAATAATCCGCGCCAGTTGCCTCGTACGAAGATAATCGATGAGATATAAAAGCGTTAAGGGAATATTTTCCGTCGCGTATAAGGACATTTGGGAGTTCTCGCGTGGGTTCGAAATCTTAAAAAAGGGGGGCCACTGTTTATTGGACGTTCGATTTCGCGGCGAGCCCGAGGGGACGTCAAATAAAATAAAGCTGCGCATTCTTTTTCAAGATTTAGCCATCGTACACACGATTTGCCTG
Organism: Cardiocondyla obscurior; assembly: GCF_019399895.1. Lineage (NCBI taxonomy): Eukaryota > Metazoa > Arthropoda > Insecta > Hymenoptera > Formicidae > Cardiocondyla > Cardiocondyla obscurior. The sequence continues at coordinate 4,213,167 of NC_091883.1, forward strand.
CCCGGCGTTATGCGAAGCCAGATAATCCGCGGATAGCGTGCTAATGCAAGTTTTGGCATCAACGCAAGCGCTTCTTCTTCATTTTTGTCGGGACGGCGACTTACTCCGCGCGCTGGCATACACCGGATTACAGCGGTATCCGGGAGAAGCGTTAATCTCGAGGAATATTTTGCGCCCGTACCCTCCTCGCCGCATCCCGTATTCTTGCTCGCAACTGTATAACCTAATAAGACCGCCTCACCCGCGAAATCCTCCGCCCTCGGCTCGTTCGAATACGACGCGACAAGTTCCGGCAGAGCCACTCGGCAATTTCGCAGTTGCCGAATAGTAATCTCAACTAATGCCGCGCGTGCACGGGCGAACTTTCCGTTCTCGAGTCTTCGGAGGACGTAATCGGCGCTCTCGAAAGTAGGCCCGATCGCCGGGTACGAGATACATCCCGGGGATTCACGATGCAAACGTGACCCTGGCCCGAAAGCTCGCGGGCGCTCTCGAGAAGGAACCGAAAATATCCTCGACCGCGGATAACTCGAGGACGCTGTGGTCAAACGCGCGTGTCGGCGCCATGTGGCTTCTGGCTGGCGGAGGCGGATATAACGGCGCGATATGAGGAGCCGGCTTTCGCGCTATCTTCTCGCGTATATACTCTTGAACCGGAGGGCCCGAACCGGCCGGGCGTTTCGTGAACTCTCCCGGCCGCTATCGCCGGGTAACTTTCACGTGTCGGGCACGAACCGCGCGGCGGTTCAACTTTGACTTTTCGCGGCCGTTACACGAAAAGAAAGTTTCGCAAAAATTTTTGAGAGCCATCGCGAAGCCCGATCTGATACCCGCCGGTCTGCGTCGACGTGAAGTTAATGGTCGCCGGCGCAAAGCTGGCGGAGGCGCTTTTAACTTTCTTGTTTTTAACCCGCCCACGGAGCCGCCTGACGTCGTGGCGTGAGTCACGAGGCACGGGGCGCGGCACGCGTTTCATTACATGCCGACGATGCAGTTACAGCGGGTTAGTTGTTAAATGTCGTTAAACGTCGTTACGGCCGCGACGATAATTATCGCGCATCGCCGAACAAAAGCGCGCGCCGAAGAGGTTTTAGGATGATCGAGCGCTGGTCACTGGCTGTTTTACGCGCGCGGTGTAAAAGATTCCCTCCCGTCCTCTTTCTCCCTCGGTCTTCCACCACGTTCAACCTCCCCTGTGCCACCCTCTCCGCCGTAATTCCGAGACTCCTGCGGCGGGCAGTCGCGGCAGATACCCGGTATTAATTCGAGGCGAGCTTTCGAGTCGTTTTAAGCTTTACGATCCCGGCTATAAAGATTGTCTTGACCGATAATTATATAGACGGGCGAAATTGTAAACCGCTATCGCGCGACATCCTTTGAAACACCGTCTCCGAGGAAGCTTTTAGTATCTACCATCTTGAGAGCGCCGCGGCGCGACCGGGTTATCGCGATTTGATTTACCTTGATTCTCCATTTGATATATCGTTGATTAGCTCTTGTTCGTTCAGAGCCTCGTCCTATCAGCGGGCGCACGAATTAAAGTACGTATCGATTAGCACGTCGTGCTAACTCTGCGCACCTGCGTTTAAAATAAATTGCACGCCGGTCCTTACTATAAATATTAATATATTCGTAATATATTCATAAGCCGCGTTTATTAAGATTAGGAAACGAAATTATTATCTTACGTTTATCGTTTCTCGCGACGTACGGGCGAGGGAGTACTTTTCGTGACGGGCTGAATTTATTATTCGCGCAACAACGCCCCGGCGAAAGGCGGGCCTTAATGAATTAGCGGGCGGCGAATACCAAACATCATTATCGAAATTGGTGGAGATTCTGAAAGTTATGCACGACATTCGCCGAATTCCCGCGCGTTGCGTAAAAGGCGAGTTCGCCGTGTGGCGCGATCGCGGATTAATACATTTGCCGCGGCGGCTGAAATTCGGTCGATTATCAGGAATAACCGGCCCCCGACCATCGCGTTTCGGGCTCCAGAAATATCAGGAATGCTTTGGCCCTCCACGCCGCGCTTCTATCTCATTCCAATCTACCACTTCCATTAGCTGGAAATGTAATGTAGCTATGTACAACTCCACGCATAGATATTTCAAAGCGGTGGAGGCCGCGTGTACGTGAGCGCGGCCGCGTACTCACGATAATTGTGCGTGAAATTTTTACATCGTCGCGGCGCATTGATAAAGATACGGGGAGCGTAACGGCGTCATCGCCCGCACGCTCGTTTCCGACACGCGCGCCAGATATTCGCCCGGGCTATTGTACTTGAGAAAGCTTTTAACTTTTCGCGGCATTGGCGGGGAAAGGGAGAAAGAAAAAAAAAAAAAGAAAAATTTGAGGGTCGCGAGCGAAAGTGCCGAGGAAAGCTGATTGTCATTGCACGATCGTAAAGTCCGTTTCAATCCTGAACGGAGCAGTAAAACTTGCTTGCAAGCGAGCAGTTTCGCAGAATGTTTGAACGGTCATGAAACGCGGTGAGAGTTTGCCACATAATTTAAAGCAGCTCGCGGCACGATATGGTTGAAGATCGTATAATGTAATTGTTGTTAATTCGCCTCGCCGAAGTAAAGTCATGTCTCGCGCGATTTTCCTCGTTAAAGCCGTCTAATAATCGAATGATTGATTATTCGACGCGAACGGTCTGCTTGCGTCGCGTTTTCACCGGAGGAAACACGGTGCTCGCCGAGGGATCGATGGGATCAATTCGCTAAAAATACGATCGCGAGCCCACCCCTACGCCTCTTCTTTCCGTTACAAATTGATTTCTTCTGACTCGAAGCGGTTACCGGCTACAAATGCACTTTTCGCATACATCTGCATACGTAAGTTACTTACGCGCGGTGTAAATTCGGCGTACAATCGACGGAAGAACGGCCGGATCGCTTTTACGTTTCACCGCTGTTCGGCTAATGGCGTTTCCATGATCCTCTGGAAAGCAATGAAAGACGAAAGGACTGACGTCGCTGACACGGGTTACGCTTCTTTATCGCCTCTTTATCCGTTTTGACCCGGGGCAAGTGCCCCGAGCGACGTAAGGTTAGACAGGTTCTCGAAAATGATGGATGTCTCCCTTTCCTTCTCCCGTTTTGCACAAACGCTCGTCTATAAGGGGCCCTACGTCGCTACAGCTAGTGCGAATTGATAGTTATTGATAGCACGCTAACCCGACTCCGGTGGGAGCTTGATCGATGTCATGCGCAGTAGCGCGTTCTAATTATGGTTAGACCGCCTGCAATTACGGCGATCACCCTTCGTCCCTTCGTCCCTCTCCGACGATTATCCGCTAAGTGATGCCGTCGCCGGAGGTTTAGGGCCCGCCATTGACAAGGGAATAGAATTGTCTCCCGCGCGTCATAACCGAGATTCATTCCCGTCCGTCGCGGAGGAGCGTACACGCCACTTGTGATTAACGTGTTGTTCCTAAGAACCAGGCCGATTAAGATTGATTTCGGCGAGCGCGGGCGAAGCGCGCTCGGTCAGAAAAAAAAAATTCAGACGACGTGTATTCGCGTACGGCCGCGTAACGGGACAGTTGCATAAAGAGCGATTGACGTTTTAGGAATTAATTCGGTATTGATCGACGAGCGACAGCGAAGACCGGATTAATCACGGAGAAGAAGAGGAACGTGGAAATGGACGGAAGAAGAATGGCAGTCGCTGCCAGTCGGATGGGAATAGGACCCGGTAGTGTGTTTGCCGGCCAAATTACATCTGCATAATAGCTACGCGGTGGGCTATCGATCCGTGAGCAGCGTCCCTTCGTCACATCAGCGTCGTGCATCTCGTGCGCGCCCGCATGCGGCAGGCACGGGCACATGCACAAGAATTAAATTTCATCCCGCGGTAGCGCGCCAAAATGGTTTTCGTAGATTAGAGGAACTCTGGCCCTCCGCTCGCGCGTTCGCTCGGCCGGAGTCCGGCCGACACAATAGATTGGTAAACAGATTTACGTGAACGTAACTGTTAAGTTCTCGTATCTATCGATACGAAATTGCTAGTCCTGTAACGAAATTGACCGTTACCGCGCGGAACAAAGGTTCTCGGTATGTTTTTTTTTTTTTTTTTTTTTTCCCTCCCTCGATCATCCTCGTTCTTCCGTCCACTATATCGCTCTGTCTCCGGCAGCCTCTCTCTCTTTCTCCGTTCACATCGTCCGTGAACGTGGCAATTTTTTCTGCATATTACTGTCAAGCTTTGTATCGCGAGCGGATGGGGGATTTAAAGCGCGGCCGGTGCCGGCCGCAAATTAAATCTTGCGCGGCGCGGGCGACGGTCTCCCAAAATGATTGTCGTGCGCCGGAAGAGAACGTCGCGCTGCCCCGGCGCTGCGACATCAAAGGCCGCGGCGGGGTCCAGCGAGAGTATCGGGAGAGAACGATATCGCGCGACGTAACGCGACGCGGCCCGAATATCTCCCCCGCGTGGCCCAAAATCACCGCGGAAAATGATGACGGCGCGCGATGGGCGAGCGCTAATCTAATTATATGACCACCCCGTCCGCCCCCCGTACTCGGTCGCCGGCGCTAATAAAGGACGGCCTGTGCTTGCCGATCGTCCATCATGCCGCGATTGTTGTATTCATCGGTGATTAGGCGTGACTCGCCAACGAAACGACCATACGGCTAACGACCCGCGCTCACGGGCGTCACGTTGCGTCACGTCGTCACGCATGCACCTGTATGCATATTATTACGCGACTATACGCGTATTATGCGGCTCGCCTCAATTTTCCGAACACCGCGACGTGCACCGGCGCGAAATGTCGAGTCGAGCACGGCCTCTCTAGCCGCTCCGATCCCTAGATTCGTCGTTATTCCGAGCATTTAACATTCCGCGCTCGCCCATCGAGACGACTCGTGATTTATAAGTAATTTCGCGCCGCCGCGCGATCGAACGGCTCGTTTGCAAATCGTATCACGGCCGTCATATATAGAATTGTGTGCGGAGGAAAGATTGAAGAATTTACTTTAGCGTCGTCGGACGCTGGCGAGGTAATCTCGGGAATTACGTTTGCGAATCGAAATAAGTGGGGCGCAATTTGCCGCGGACGCGACTTTTTTCCCCTCTGCGACCTTACTCTCTTTGTTCCCGGATCCGCCTCGAATCGTTAGCGGTAACGGTTACGCTACCGGCCGTATCGTCGTGTGCGGTAATGTAACGCTGCCGCAGAAATATCACGCACGTGAGGGTTAAGGGTCGATTCTCCCACACAGGCCGAGCGGAAAAATGTTTCGTGCAATGTCGAGCGTAGGCGCGAGGCGATCGATCGAGGCACGCAGCGGAACCGAATCGCGAGACGGATGCTGGAAGGCTCGTAAAGCGCAGAACCGCGAAAGCGCGCGTATTTTTTTTTTTCTTTTTTTCCTTTTTCTTTTTTGTGGCTCTACGTCGGCGAAGAATCATCCGCGTTACCGATCGGTGCTGCGCGATACTACGTATCGGCTATTTTTAACTCAAGGTGGCAACGTACCCTCACACGTGCCGGTACGATGCACGCGCGCGAGGCACACATGGAAAACGCGTAAATGTTTTATGGCCCGGCCCTTTCGCCTCCCGCGATGTAATGCACTACGAAACCTATGCAGCCGGCCTGGTCGGCGGAAACTGGGGCAGAAACACAAAGCCTGCCCACTGCCCGGTCGAGATACCGTCGACAATACCTAAACGCACCGGAGGAAGGACACTCTCTTTCCATGCCCTCGCGCGGACCAGCCTATCGTTGATAAAACCCCGTTGGAAAAGCCCTGAATATTTTCCCAGCGCTTTGCCCCTTTCCCCCCCTCCCCTCCCGGACTCCTCTTCGCGTCTGTCGTTCTATGACTAACGGTTTTTTTGTTCGCGCGAGCGAGCGAGCGAGCCCGGGGGGCTGTGTAAAATCCGATAAGCCCACGTGTAAATTACGTAACGAAAAAAAGTTGGCCCGATATTGACTTGTACACGTCACACAGGATTACGAGGCTCCATTGACCCCGTTTCGACTGACAGTTGCGCAGCGCGACAGGTAAAGTCCATTGAACGTGAACCCAAAAGCAACTATCGCGGAATTGTTCTTACCTACGGGAAGGCAGGGGGGAGGGAGGGAGGGATTCACCGGCACCGACGTAGATCCGAGATAACGTACTCGTAACTTCGCGATAGCGCCTTTATCCGCGCGATGACGTTTGCACGCCGAGTAATTTTAGCCAAGTAAGCCGATAGGAATTGAGAGCGGGCGAGTCGATCTTTGTCGGAAAACCTAAAATGAACGTGATGTCAGCCCCGGCTGGCTCGGGCCGGTGTAAATATTTATATTAGACACGTGCCGACGGAGCAATCGCGAAATGATTTAAGTAAATGGACGGTGCCGCGGACGGGGACGGGGAAATCGCTCGGAAATATGGTAGCGCCGGTGAGCAAAGAAAGTTAGCCCGATATTTCCGCCGAAAATCTCGCCGATATTTCCTCCCAATACTTTTGCTGTTTAAAGAGCGGCTGTCTGGAAATAGTAGCGGCTAATGGTGCCTCGAGTGTTTGCACGATCTTCGACTATTTTTAGGTATTCGCCGCGCGAATTTCGTGGCTGCCTATACACATCACGTATTCAACGTACTGCGAGCCCACGTACCACCCAAGTGCACACAAAGTTTCTTCCTTTCGCGAAGCACCGCGCTGGGACGTACCGCGATCTGCTCCGGCGAGCGCTGTTCTAATTATTACGTAAACGAAACGATACGCAATACGATTTGGTTTCTCTTGTTGCGAGTATCGCGAATGAGTCCCGGCCGTCCAGAGAGCTGATTTAATTTCCCCTATCCTAACGCTCTAATTCTCGCGGCGGTAACGAGAAAAAGTCGGCAGTCCTTCCGTACGTTCTTTCTATTTCCTCCCGCAACGTTCGTGTCAGACTTGCGAAACGGCTTTACCACCCTACGGGAGACGCTCGGTATTGCAACGTGGAAATAAGTTCGGCACCGAGACTGGCCACGAGGGGCGCGTCCTTGTTCGCTTCGGCAAACGGTAAGGGGGTTTGCTCCTCCGCGCAATTCCTATTTCTCGCATTTCCCGATGTTTTCCACGACCGCGCCGGGGCAAATAAAGTTTTCTCAATTTCCACGGGAGATCGAGCCGCCGCGCGCACGCAAGCGGCGCAGGAGAGGTGCTGCATCGCGCCGTGCACCACGTTCACCGTAAAAAGGTCGATTCGCGGCGAACGAGCTCGCCGTACCGAGGTGGGTGCACCGTCGAACGACGCGGTCCCGCCGCGATCTCGCGCGAACGAGAAACGGAGCTGTCTTTCTTTTTCCCTCCGCTTGATCAAACTTCCAAAACTGGGACATTATTTTTCCGCCGGTGGAACGCATTCAATTTCCGTTTCGCGCTCGTCCGCGCCTGTCTCTGGGTGACTTCGTCGAGAACGTTACCGGTAATGTTACAGCTCGCGACGGTGGAAGAAAGGGAGAGCCGGGAAGAATCAGCCCCTTCGAAAAATCGCGGCGGGATATAAAGGCAGGGACTTTTCCGCCGGTGCGAACCTTAGCTCGGCGATAATCTTTCCGCGCGCGTGTAATATCGGAAAAACGAGGAGGGCAGGGTGCGCAAAATTATTCCCGCGCCGCGGAAATAAACGTAACGTACCCATTTGCTAATGCGCATTCATTTAAAATGAATAAAATTACTAATTTGCGTAACGGCGATAATTCTTTCGCTCAATTACGACCGCATCAGCATAATTGTTTCGCGTAAAGCATAGAAATCGCGCCGGCTAAAAAAGTTCACGTCAAATAATTTTGTTTATCCGGAAAATTAAAAGGTCGCTGGGCATCCGTTCGCCAGGGAGAACGATTTCTCAGTCGAAGGATCAAAGCGCCGTAAAATCGCGCGGACGGATCCCGCTATCGAGATTCGCGCGCCATGGCACACCCCGTCGGGTTGTTTCAATTTTTTTTCCATTCGATCCGGTCGTTTCTTCTTTCTAATTACCAGCTCGACTCGATGTAATTACCCGCCGTGCTCGCGCCGTCACGTTGGCGAAAAAGCGGCGGCCGCGACCCGATCGACCGGCGACGGATAGGTCTGGTTTTCTCCTCCGAATGAGAAACGCGAATCGCGACGGCGACGGCGGCGCGCGAGTCAATAACGGGACCGCTCCGGTTCGTGATTTGCATGACAATCGGTTCGACTCGAATCGTCGACGTCGTCATCAGCGTGACGGATCTGCTCCGTCGTTCTCAAAGCAAAAAGCCTTTCCTTTCCCGAGGGCGCGCGTACGCACCACCGTTCCATCCGAGCTTTTACCAACCCACCCTCCGCCCTTCCCGGCCGTTACCGCGACACTCGGGAGTCTCTGTCGCACGCATCGGGACCTGCATGGGATTCCGTCATGCTCTCGACCCGGCAAGTTAAGAGCCCTAATTAAATTCAGTCTGGGTACTCTTACCGAGCTCGGTCCATCGTTCATTAAGCGTCGGATCAAAGTGATATTCCCGTAAAGTAGTTCCACTTCGTGGTGAGGGTTCACCCTTTCTACCACCCTCACCACCCCCGACACGTTTCCACAGCTCGCTATCACGGGACGGGATGAGGGAGAACATCGTGACTTTCTTCTGGAGATATAGGTGAATCTTTCATGTCGCCGTACGAACGATTAATTACTTGATCTAGTCATTGCGCGACGTCTTGGTTGGAATAAAAAGCAACGAGATATTTATTCTCGTACATATTGAAACGGTAATTACATATATTATTGAAGACACAATCCAGAGTAAATTTTTTAAAAATTTAGTCACGAATAGTTTATTAAAAGTTCTTTTTTTTTAAATAAGGTAAGCATTAAAGTTTTTAAATATATACCTATAAAATAAATTCACTAAAAATTCGTATTTAAATGTAGTAAATTAATGCCAGGAAAGAAGAAGTAGCATTCATTAAACTTGTTTTATTAATAACTCTTTAATAAACAGCGACTAAAAACGGCTTTTTAAAATTTATTCGGGATCGTGTTCTTGTTTAATACGTGTCAAGGCCACTAAAATCTGTGGGGTCAATCCTACGATGAATTATTCATTTTCCTTTTATAGAATTTTTGGTTCGCAGATTGACCTTAATAAAGGTAAGTAAAACAGTTTGAAGCGGCAAAAATTAAAATACGCGATGCGAAACATATACGAGAATTTCTCTAGTATTTATATTTCCTCAAGATTTGTAGATTCGTGGATCTAAATTAAAAACTAAAATAAAGAAAAGTAAATGTAACATTTTTCAATTACTTTTTCTGTAATATTATTAAGGAAAAAGAAAGAAAAAAACATGAAACACTGAATACCAGATGTTCTTCCCTATATGAATCACAAACCGAGCCTGCGAGGGAGCTACAAATATATGTGAATGCCGACGTAAAATGTTTCGCGTCTATTTGTGCTCACTCGCGTGATCGGAATGCAACTTCGAACATATACGAGCGATAATTTCGTTCAGAGTCAATTTGTCATGTTTCGATTAATATTATAAATTAACATCTGTACATTCGGAGATGCAGTTCTATTTAGTACAGTTAACAATATATTAACTTGATAGTTTCATATTAGAGTTAAAATAGCTCTTGTACGATTAATAACCTCCGAATGAGCCATAGAAGGCAACGGGTTGCAGCTGTTACGAGGTGGATATGAATAATTAGCGGCTGATGTAATTCCCTGATCATTAATAATAATAATATTTCAGGCATATAATTAAAGGGAGGTCGTGTGATATTTTATAATATAATTGCATTCCGGCTTTTACTTCTACAACGCGGGTATCTTTCGAAGTTAAAAGAGAAGCTCATCGTACCATCATAAATTCATCGTAGAGATAGGAGATCTCCGGATAGGCAATGAAGTCGACCATGTTGCTGCGATGTGTAAACTGAATAGCAAATAACGCGGCACTAATTCCAGATTACACGTAGGGATAAAACTCGGCAGACCGTGAACGATCACCGCGAACCTCGGTGGCGCGTAATATTCACAAAGTTTCCCTTCTAAATATAAGAGCACAATTTTTTTTTCTTTTTTTTTTTAATGTTAACCGCATAAAATCATTGCACTGCGTAGCTTCACTGCCGCGAACAGTTGTACGCGGTCATTACTCGTAATCATTTGAAGTACCGTCGTTATCGATAGTCTGTGGGAACGAGGCACGTGTAACTTGTCAAGTCGTATCGTCGCGCCGATTCAACTTGGATCGATATGGGAATTGCGAAGCCGCGCGCACAAAATCTCCCGTTTTTATTTTATTTTATTTTATTTTACTTTATTTTTTATTAATTTTTTGAGTCAAGCGAGGAGACAATTATTTTGATAAGTTGAATGTCTAATGATCTAACTAACGCACCGACGCGACAAAAAGAAGCATCTCCAAAGGGCTCGTGTAACTGCCTCCAGAGCTCTATCGCGGAGATCGAGAGAGAAGGTCCACGAGGCGACCACGAGGGTGGAAAACGGACGGCTCTGTGTGCGCGGCGTTACGCTGACACGGAAACGGGGGGAGGGAAAGGGGGAGGTGGGAGTACGCGGAGGACGCACGTGTACGTATGCACGTGTAAGCGGCCGCGTGTATAATACGGAGGAAACGAGAATCCGACGGGCGGGCCCGCACTTACGAGCGAAAGCACAAGAGAGAGTAAGCTCGGTCACTGAGGCGTCTCCACTCAGCTTGCTTCTCCTCGGGAGTGACTCTCCCCCTCCCCGCGGGTTCCAATCCCCTACCATTTCCATTCCATCCCTCCTCGACGTTCCTCCGTCTACGTCCGTTTCCTCCGCGTTTTCGCTCGTCCCGATGTTTTTCACCCTCCTGCGAAAACGACCCCCGTCGCCGCGGCACGCAGCCGGATCTGCGTAATTGTTTGACAGTGGCGGCCAGGACCTCGTTACGACCCGCGGCGCGATGGCCACGTGATAATTACGCGACGATCCCCCGACACTTTACGCCGCCGAGTGTAACAGCGAATTTATCGCGAAGGGGAAAAAAAAGTTACGCGACTCGCGAAAATCATATACGCAGTAAAATACGAAATTCACGAAACGTCGCGTTATCTTTGACTCCGCGCGAGTCGAGATAACGCACGAGGGGGAAAGTCCGCGAGATATACCTATTTCATTGCGTTACCCGCGGCCGACAGCGAATTATGCACACCGGACAGTCGCAGTGACTGAAATCGTAGAAACGTCATTGAATTCAAGTGCGGCGCAGGTGCACGCTGCAGTTGCAAAAACTTCGTTAGGAGGGAATGCAAACAATGCGCACGGGTTTGGACAGCTCCGCTCTTTTCTTTTGGGCCTTCGCGAGCTCACCCGACTACCTCGTTTTTCCACCCTCTCTTTTTTTATTTTTTTTTTATTTTTTTGTTCAGTTCCCCGTCGAGTTTTGCCACGCGCGAGTATCGCCTTATGCAAATCCGCGCGAACTCGGTCCTTCCCCGGCTCCGCGCCGCTCTTCTCCTTTCATCCGTCGCTTTCACCTCGGTGCGCCCTGCGTTTTCTTTACCTTTTGGTATAGGCATAAACCCCACGGCGCGACACCGCCAATTACACCCCTCGTAAATCGGCCCGCCAATTTGTCACCCGCAATTCGTCCGTCTGAATTTCAGCGTTCCTTATCGCGTCACCTCGGCGTCCTCGCCACTTAAAACCCTTCCCTCTCTCTCTCTCTTTTTCTCGTGATTTCAACGCGAAAAACGAAGGTCTCTAGTGGCGGCGGTCGGAAAGCAGGCGTGAGCTTTAATGCATTTTTTCAATTCTCACGAGGAAACCGCTGCCAAGCGATTACGCTCAAGGCGGAACATTACTTTTCGCGTACAGCATGATGCGCGGCACGGGACGCTCGCCCAAAATTGCATTTTTATTTGACGATCCTTATGATATCCAATTTGCCATTTCGATCGATCTTTATGCTCCCTCAAAATGCAGTCATCTCCATTCGCTTCCCCCTTCCCGCGCCCCTTTTCGAATATCGTCGAGATTCCGAGATTATAACGTCCGAAGATCAGATTCCCTATCCGCGGGTCGTACATATGCTAACGCATATACGAATTTTTCCTGTCGCTCGATACCGGCGAACATCTGGCGATTTGTTAACGTTGAGGCTGCCTAGACCAACACGACGGCCAAGTTTCAGGCACGGCTTACAAGGCAAAGCAAATAAACAGGAATTAAATCTGGAAGGCTTTACCCGGAGCGAAAGGAGCCGGGTATTTTTATGCGGATTCAATGCGGCAAATGAGACCGAGGGGAAAATGTAGGAGGAATAAAAGGTAGATAAAGTATAGAATCGCGGTTAACTGCGATTGCATTTAGATTCGCCGAACGGGCCGCATTAAGCGGATCCGTTTTCCTTCCTCCTTCGCGGGGGTGGGCGGCCGCGAGGGAGAGACTCCGCTGCGACGAGTGACGTAATTGTTATTTTACGCGTGTGTGCATGCTCGATAAATGACGATGCTGATAAATACGGCGGTGAGGTCTGCGGGTTACGCGAGGGCCGGCGCGACGTATACATACGCGCCATTAAATTTAGCGCTCAAGGAAGAAACGCGGCGGACAGAGCGGGTGGCGAGGGGATCTGAATCATCGGGCGTATGTATAGCAACAAGTTTGACACGCCACGTCAAGCCGCCGCGCTGGAAGTATTACGGAAACGGCCGGAAGCAGGGCGCCCGAATACTTTCTGCCCGCTTTCTGTTTCGAGCGAACGCGTGCGCACGTGCAACGATCGCTTCCGCAGCGAGCGACGAGCTAAGTATAGACGACGCTGGTCGGCGGCATTGTTATTGCTTGCGCAAACGGTGGCATTGCCTCGGCCCTCCCGGGGGTCTGGTGTTTATGAAGGGTCCGCCGACGCGCGGGCCGAGTTACGGCCTCAGGTGTACTCGGATATTACGACTCCGGGCCAAGTCCGATCGGCAAACGAGCGCGCGCCCGTCGTAAATGCCCGCTCTCGTACATATCGCCGACGCGGGGCGTTTAGCGTCGCGTTTACAGGAACCGATGCCAATGAATGAAAATCGCCGTCCCGGAAGAAGCTCCCGGCCATCCCTTCGCGATGCGCGGGCTCGTAAAACTCGGCCCTTGAGGTGGAATCGTCGCTACGGGATTCGCATAACTCTTTGCGTTTCGCCGTACCGGCGGAATAGATTTACGCGCGATCGGGCCGGCGCGCGACTTACGCGTATTACCTACGCGGGCGTTACGTAACTTTGTGTAACTTCTCGTGCCGAGATTGCGATCCGGACGAGCCCGTGATGAGTTCAAATTAGTGTAATGTGCGACGAAAACTGAGAGATTCCCCGGACTTGGTGCGCGCTGATCAAAGTGAAATTCGCGAACTCTTGACGAGCATCTGTTTAAATATCATTTCGGCCCTATCTTATCAAAACACGGCGGGAACGCGACAGAAGCATGAATATGTCAATGGTGAGGCAAGTCAAAGGCAGCTGTTCACGTATACGCTAGTTAGCTCGGCTATATCGCGATACAGGAAAATTCGCATGACGGTTCTAAACTCGCTTCATTAAATCTACTTTAAATTAATGAATGTGAATAAAAAGCGAGCTTTATTTTATATCACTGTGCTTCGGTTTTATTAAATGTGCATAAGCCGCTCTTCTACTTTTATTTCCATTCACAATTTATTATTTTTTAATCTTGTTGTGTCTAGCATTATCCTAAATGTTTGCTGCTCTCTTTTTTATAAAAATATACGTACGTTTTATTTTTTAATTCCTTTTTTGTTAAATATGCACAAATATCTGCAACGTATTGAATTTAGATTTATACGTTCGTTAAAATTAAATGACCGCACGTCAATCATTCTTGCATTATTTATATATATATAAATCGTTTGGAAGAGACGTAATTAGGAGTCATCAACTTTTGGGAACTTACCGTCGCGCTGTTTCAATTAAAAGACGCTTCAATTTTAATCGAAAGTTCCGTATGACAGTATTAAAAAGAAAAAAAACAAAAAAGCAGAGAGAATTCTAGCTGTCGGACGGGGTTCCAAGTTAACGCAACGAAAAACGATATATATTTCTGTCGTCGGATTGTGGACTAAACCGCGCAATTTCGGACAGAGCGGTTTCGGTCGCGACGCATATATCACGGAAATCGGACGTGCAGATTTTTTTCAGATATATCTCGCGGGCGGCCAACACGCGGAAACCGCGTGCAGCATGCAAAAGGAGGAAAAAAAAAAAAAGCCCTCCCACCGTCGACGTACGCGCGTACGTGCGTCTGCCTCTTCATAAAGTCATAACTCAGCCGTGCCCTCCTACCCTCTTCCTCCCCCCGCGACGCACATCCCTCGGCATAACATTTAAAACGATTTCCGCTGGCAGCCGTGCCAAGACCGTAGCAGCGTTGTTTCGGGGATAGATTAACGAAACATAACGCCAGTACTCGCTACGGACTTCCAAGGGGTAGCTCAGATAATGGGAAAGGGCGTGTTGGCACCGCTCTGGCAGTTAAGCAGCATTCAGTGCCGGCGATGCCGCGGGTCGGCTCAACTTAGCCCCCGGGGGTCCGCGATCGATGGAAAATTTCGTGAGGCAGCCTTAGGCCTTCCGAGAGAGTTTACGCAACGCGACGCGAGCTAGGGACGCTCGACTGTAAAAAAGTATATTTAGGAGATACAATGACGATCAATCACGGGGAAAGGGAACGTTATACGGGGCCGAGTATCACGTGCCATGGGCGCGATAAATGTCCGGCGAAAATATCCCGAACGTCCGTGAGATATCGTAACTTTCTAACATTCTGCGAAGGAGAGCCGCGTCGAGTTAGCTAGCGGCAGGGGGATAACGTCCGGCGTTATTTACGACATTACTTGCCATAAATATGGAGGGAAAAAAGAAAAGACTCTGGGCCACGCGCGCCCGCGCGCGCGCCTTGTCCGGATTATACGATTATGACGCTCCATTTTTTATCCTCCCCGGCCTTTCCGCGCGCTCTTAAGAGCCGCCGTCCGCGACTCGGGCAAAGGCGTGAGAACGGCGCAGCCTCCGAGCTCTTTCCCGTCCCGGTAAAACGTCGATTTTTTACTATCGGGGAAAAGGGTGTAAGAACGCGCGCGTCCAGTCCTGGCATTTTGCAGGGGATTCCGCACGGAAAGTCTGATGATACATCGCGGACTCCGTCGCGTCAGTGCCATCCCCGCGATCCGCCGCTCCTTCCGTATACCCGTTTCCCTTCACCTCCGAACGGACTCCCGGCGTTAAGAGATTAACTCGTCACGCCGGACCCGTTTTAATATCCCGAATCGCCGATGCCAGTCGGAGGAACGGCATACGGCGATAAGTATCTGTTACCGTCCAGCAGGAGTTTTTTTTTTTCTTTTCCTATTTTTTTTTTTTTTTTATTATTTTGCACGCGTCCCGATGGAAAATTATAGCGTCCGCTGTGCGTACGCCCGCCGGCCGTTCCATGCACGAGGCGCAGACGGAAATCGGTGTCTAAATAAATCGATATTTCGAAGTCTCGCCCGCAGAGTTGGAGCCGCTCCAACGGTCCCGCGGCAAAACGAATGCACCGGCGTCTCTCGACAGCTAATTCACGCGTATCGTATTCCGTAATGCCGAACAATTTCGGGTTACGAATGCGCTCGCAGTTCGAAGCGTCGCCCATACGCTGCACGTCGATGGAACTTTGCGATTAAGAAAAATATATCGCCGGGCGACCGGTGTCACGCTCGCGAGGCCGGGCGCTCGCGGCAGGCCGGGCTAACGAGAGAGCGCTTATTAAGCGAGACCGAGATAAGATTTCCGCTGCAAGAGCCGGCCCCGCGACACGGAATGAAGTGACATTAATGGAGTATAATTGGTCGAAAAGTAGGTAAACCGCTTGCAGTAAAAGCTGTAAACACTTACCCCTGGTAAAGTCCGCTTCTCATGCAGAGCGTTCTGCGCGCTGATTGCGCTGTCACGGCTGTAGTAGGTGAGGAACGCACAGCCTGGAAAAAGGAAAGGAAAACTGAAGTCTTATCACTTTTGAGGATTAATTCACGGTGATCGTAGAATCCGCGGGAGTCCTACGTGTCCGTTTATCGCGAAGGCGAATCGCAAAAGCGTCGCGGGCACGCGACGATTCGACCGGGGTAACCACTTAAAGAAATATTACGATGTGCCCGCGGAGGCGAGGCTTATCGGCGCGACGTAAAACGTATAAAGCTCTTTTTTTTTTTTGCGCGCGGCCGGAGATCCGTCGAAATAAAAGTTTTATGCCGCTTTCGCGTCAACTCGCGCGAGGCCAGCGAGGTCCGCGCCGCGTCTAAGGTCGATCGCGGATAACGCGATCCTTTTCCGTTCACTGCGCGCCGCAATCACGTGACGCGGGCCAATGTGTTATCGCAATTAGACAGGCCGGCGGTAATTTCTCGCCGCGTAATTGCCAGGCCAACACATTCGCGAAACTTTTTACGCCGCGATCACACGCGGGGGAGGAGGAGGAGGGGTCCCCGAACAGAATTCGCACAGGTCTCGGGAGCAAACGCACGCTTTTCCCGGCGATGACAATGACGTGCTCGCTGCCGCGCGGTCGCCGTCGAAAAACCGGCCCGCCGAGATTTCGGCCATTGATTTTGTCAACAGCGGAAGAATAATTTCTGCGGGGAACGTCCCACGGGAATTCATCACTCGCGCGCGACACGCTTCGATTCCCGCGGCCGATACAGGGCCACTCGTAAAACACGTCGCCTAATCGCGGCTCGTGGCGCACGTTATGCTAGCTCGGCTACGCTATCATCTTCGTCAGATAGTAATATCGATGTAGCGGCCCACCCGCGCTCGCCAACGTCGCTCTCTCTTTCTCTCTCTCTCTTTGCCAGCTCACGCGAACCCGCGCAACACTCTGGGAACGTTATCTCACGGTTGATATAAATAGCTCCAATATTAATCGTACTTCAGAAGTTCATACGCTGCTTATCCGCCACCGTAAAATCAAAGTGCGACAACATTAACATACAGCGCTGCTACGACGTCCCGCGATCTCCGCGGCGCGGCGTTCATAAATTTCAAAACGACGCTTAAGATCGCGCAATTACGCGAAATTCTCGCTCTTAATTTTAATCATTGGACACTTTTAACGTCGCGAATATGATTTATTTTCTATCTGTTTCTTCGCGGCCAGACAAATTACAGCGTAATAAAGTTTTATAGCGCGCCTCGGTTGCGTGCGACGTGGCCGGCTTCCTCCACATGCATACGTGCGCCGCGGCGCCTATAAAGATACGCGCGGCCGCCGCCTGTGTGCCCGTATAAATTGCCGAGCTCACTTAGCCGGCCAAATTTATTCCAATCCCGTAATCCACGCCTATTCATATAGATGCAAATCGGAGAAACGTGTGCCAAATTCGTACGCATCCTTCTGGAAACGAGGATATCTCGCGAGGGAAGAACGGCCTATACGTAGTCCACTGTACGTACCGCGCCGAGAATGAATTAATCCTTCTCCAGCAAAGAGAAAGGTCGGGGGGGATATGAGAAGCGCGATCTGAGTAAGGGCTGGTGTAATGCAACGCATTGTCGCGGTCCCACTGGAAGCCAACATTCGGGTTTTCGAACGTGCGCCGTACGAGCATTACGATACGCGACGTACTGGCTCTCGTCCTGGCCATTGTGAATTATTAAATGCCCGAATTAAATGCCGCGCTCGGTCATTAAACTGGCATAAGTTACACTTGCATCTAGCCCCCGCCGATGAAATATTAAGCCGGAATTCTAAAACGATGAATATATCACGGCGACTCTATTATACCCGCAATATCCGTTCGCTCGCGATCTTCCACACCACTTTGCACTATGTCATGTACCACGTACGCTCGTTTATAAAAGGAGAAAGAGAGAAAGATACAGAGAGAAATTTATCTCTTTTTTTCTTTTTATTTTTTTTTACTATCAATTCGAAAATTATGTCGTCTTATCAATATCTCGTATTTATTTCGCTTCCATATTGGAAAGATCAACGAATTATCTGTAAGTTACATTTCCATCGACATACGGCGCGACTCAAGATGTCTGGGGAAATGAAGCTATGCGGGTCGGACCCGTTTCATCTTCCTGCAAATAATTTAATCCTGGCTAAGTACATATTTATGTCTGTACATAGGTAGGTAACGCGTAAGTAGCGAAGGGCTGAACGTGTATATAAGCGAAGTACATAGTCTAAGACTATATTCGCTGTTCTATGTAATAGGGACGTCGCGTCATGCTGCTTCTAGTCATTAAAATTAACAAATACATATTTAAAAAGCTAAAAAAAAATAGGACGCGATTGCATATTAATTCTCCTTTCGAAGACACATATTTTTGATTACCAGACTTTGGGGAGGTGTGCTTTAATTAATATTCGCAACGATCGCGAGCTTCGTTCGCCCTTATTTAACATGTTTTTAACACCAATAAAACTCCTAGCGACGATATTTAAAAAAAATTGTTACTCGGGACGCTCTGTATACTGCGCGGGTAAAGTAGTTGAAATTGGACGTGGCAGTGCATCCAAGACGCTTCTGAATATCCGAGGACTTTCCTTGGAGATTTTCCGGGCGTAGTATTTAATTTGGTCGTTGTAAGAAAAAGTAGCGGACGGATAGAGCAAAGGGAAAAGTAAAGAGAAGGAAAAATAGAAAAGAAGCGAGACAGGATGAGATAAGGAACCAGAAAGAAGTCCGAGATAAAGAGAAAACAGGGAGAGAGAAAGAGAGAAACGAGGGGGTCTTACTTGCGACGAAAACGTTTCGGCAGCCTTTACCGAGACTTAATAACTTTGTAGATGGACTATTTTTACATTTCTACCATTCGTGACTTTCAAAACCCAGATTTAAAGTAAGCGCCGCTGTGAGTGTCGCGCTTTGAATAAAAATTGCCTTCAATGGGAGCATTTTACGTTAATGCTCTGCTCTTTCCGAGTCTTATTTATAATGAAGAAAACGGGGCGAAGAAAACAGAACAAAAATACTGAGGAAGGCGAAGGTTAGCGGTAATTTATTAATAATTGCAATCGAGTTAATTAAATGAACTGTTCGGTACACGACGGGTTTTGAATCGTTCCTCAAGCCGACTGATCTGAACCTTATTAATAATTAACATTTAATTTAAAGATATTTCTCTGATTAAAAAAAAAAAGAAAATATTTTATTTATATTTTACCATTAAATCAACGGAGAAATGATGCCTCCGTAGGGTGTTTAATCATTTTTCTGACATGATTCAGTAGAATCGTCGATTTGGTTATTGATTGACTGAACTGACCGTCTATTTCTATCCACTGTGGGTCAAAAGCATTTCTCAAAGGCCGACAATCTTTGACCGAGTTCCGCCTTTGATCGGATCCGGAACAGAGGTTTGCGACGAGAACGATTTCACAGGTCGTATGACACTGTATCACACAAGCCCGATGAAAAGCCCCCAGCAATAATTCTAGCAAAGTTAGGTGAAGTTTAGGCACGATTTAAAGAGAAAAAAAGAAAATAAGAAAAAAATATAAAAAATATTAAATACAAAAATACAATAAATTCCATTCGTCATTTGTGATTACAAAAAAAATCGAGAACTCCGATCGATTTCCTTTTAACGAGAAATTAACTGTCCGCCGTGAGATCAACTAATACCTTTTGCGATACTTCCCGCGGCGAAAGTCACAAACAATTGTCGCGCGGGTTGACGGCACGAAACGGCACGGAGAGCGGGTTCGTCGTTCCGTTTCGTGCGACCACTTCACTTATGCGCACTCGTCGGCTTTATGGACCGCGACTATGCAGTTACGGTGGCGCGAATCTTCTTTCCCGCTTCCTTTCACCTCGCCTTCGCGGGATAACTTCAAACTGTTCCGACGTTACGAGGCTAACTTTCGCGAAGTGTTGAGGAGAATAGAATTAACTCGACGTCTGATAATAGCGCGGTTGCTAATCGCCGAGAACAGCCGACAAAGACGAAATAGGAACGGATGAATATTCATTCGCGATCAGGTACGCGGAAGTCTGAGCGTGCGGTCTCGTAATGTATGCATCTGTGACGTGCGTTCCGCGGCTCGAACGGCGGTCGAAAGTGAGATGTCCCCGCGAATCGAACGAGCGGGGGTGGTTGCCGCCTTCTTAAAATAGAAAATATTCCTCGCCGCTGGTCCGCCGAGCGGATGCAGCAGGCGCGTGATACATGCCGCGGGGGAGGAACAAACCCCCGTTATCGATATTCAAAAAGCCTGTTTTCGACCCGGGGTACGTCCGGTGTGTTTGACGATAAACGCCGATACACGTCCGCGGACGTAGAGCGTCAGCCTTCGTGGAGCCGGGCGGGCTACGTAGCTGCGGTTATTTGCATATTTCAATTTCCTCTGCGCAACAGCGAGGGGGTGCCGTCGACGTGCGACTGAAATACACGAACGCTGAAATACTCGTCCACCCTCGCGCGCGCACACATCCCTCGCGCTCTCCATCTTTTCGCTTCGGCGTGCGTTCGTGGGCGGCCCGTCATTGTCTGTGTGCGCGCGGCGGTACATCGCGAAGATTCAGCGGAGAAAATTTCGTTGTCACGGACAACCATTACCACGACGGGATGTGTAAGTACGCACACCAGCGCGGAGTACTTTCGCGAGGCGCGCCGGTGTACCTATGGCGATGCACGAAGCCGCGATACATACGTCCCGGTGGCGATGTGTGCGTACCGTCAGTTAGAAGCCCTTCTCGTTCCGCCACCGTCGCCGCCGCGGCTGTATTATCTGCGTCCCATTATAAAAGTCATTTCGCAGGACACTCTTCTCTGTCCATTGTACCGGTGCATTTCAATTTTCGCCCAAGATGCAAATTCCACCGTCGCGCGGCTCGCGGCTCGCCGGTCCCGATGGCCGGAACGACGATTTCCGTATACTATAACGGGTGATGTATGGGTGCGGTCGGTGGGTGAGTCTGCTGGAGGCTCGTTTCGTTTCAATTCATTAGGAGAACCGTAAAACCCTCATTCCCCGGGCTGCCTAGTACCTGGTTAAGAGCAATTTGGTTGGCGCGACGCGCTCTTTCTTCGACTCGACGGTCGGGGGGGAAACTTTTCATTCCTGTTCACCGTGTCACTTGGGAGCTTTTACTTTCCAATTTTCGACAAGCAGTGCCGGGCATGATTCGAGGGCTAAAAGAGTTCGTTCTAGACACCGTTGGATTTAACTTTCGCGCGTTTCTTTTCACTTTTGGGATCTTGAACTTCGAACAATAGATGCAACTTAGTTCAAAACAAAATTTAATTTTCCATCTCCTTCCTTATTCGAAATTTTTTGCGAATGCCATTTATTTTCACTTGCAACTTCTATTACATTTTCGTGTAACAGCAAAGAGAAAAAAAAAAAAAAAAAAAAGAAATTCGATGTGCGAACTTTCAATGAACCAATATCGAGAGTGAGATTATATTACCGTATTTGGGAGAACGAAAAAAAAAAATAAAAAAACGCGGGGAAACAAATCGGTAAAATTCTTTTCGCAGTATTCGAGATTACTCGAATGAACGACGTGGATACGCAAAGCCCACCCCGCCGCGAAAGGTACGGACCGATATGGGGCATCGGCGGACATCCGACAGGAGAGGCGCGAGAGGAGAACGGCGACTGTCGGAAAGTGAGCGAGAGAGAAAGGGAGATCTCGTTGTATCGATCGGCGTCATAAAATCCATTTTATGACTTGGACGCTGTCCAGTGACTGGTGTATTAGCCGTCGCATTGCCTCGCAAATAAAACGCTCTTCTACTCTTGAACCCCCTTTAACCATCTCGCCTGGCCCTCGTCGACGTCGGACGATGCCATCAACTCTCGTTTGTATCTCTCATCTCGCTTTCTCTCTCTTTATCTATACGTCCAGCCCACCTTTCCGCGATACACGTCGACAGGTTTATAGGCAAAAAGTTCCACGAGCTAGACGGTCCACCTTCACGGTCTCGTGCCTCTTAAGGTTTTGTCAGCCTCTTTGCGTACGGTTCACAGCCGCGAGGAAAGAACCCACCCATGATTATCAGCTCGCGTTTTCCGAGTACGACGCCTAGTTCGACGACGCGTTTGCTTTTACTTGGTTCAACGTAAAAAGGACCACGACGAAGCGAGAGGTTTCCCTCCGCGATCCCTTCGGATCGCTGTAACGGTGACCTTTTCGTATAATGCGCGGGCACTCTTTTATTTCTCGCGTGCTCAAACAATCGCCCCCGCCGGCTGGTGTGCATTCCCGATTCGCTCAAGTATTGTTGCAAACATTAATAACGACTGCATTGCGCGCGATGATCAATACGGCGGAGATTTCGCGGCGTCATTGTAAAAATTTAACTTTATAATATTCGCGCGACACGTTAAACGCGAGAGGGTTAGCCGCGGTATCGCGCGGCATAATGCATTCATATATCATTTGAACTTTTTTTTTTTTTTTATCGCGCCGCTATTGCGACTTATCGGCGAATCTTTTGACACTCTATTAAGCCCCTGTATTTATATTGTATCAACCTCGTTTAGTTTTCATTTGCATGCGCGCCGTTTATTTCAGCCGATACTTATTTCAGCCGGCGCGAGTCGTACACGCCGCATCAACGCCCGGGCATCGACGTAACAACGCGGGGAGGATCGGTCGGCGTGTCGGCACGATGGTCATTCTCGTAAATTGGCTTCGCACGGGCCTCGAGGATCGGAGCGGCCCCACGTGCACACTCCGGCATGATAATTAATCTCAATTGAATTAATTAGATTTGGCCCGCTGAAAACTGAGCGCCTACGGGATGGCGCGAGTCGGACGGCGGCGGGCGGTACGATAATTTAGATTCGCCTTTTTTACCACGCGTCTTTATTAGAAAGCTCCCGTTTCCCCGCGCGTGAGAAAAGTTTCCGCGCGGCGTCGATTATCGGGCGGCTTATTTCACATCGTCGTCTCACACGTCTCCGCCCGTGCCGGTGTGCGCGTGCAAATCTGAAACTTCGTCGCGACACATGCAGATGACTATGCGCATACCCGATGACAAGCTGTTTCATTATCTAGAATCAGTGAATTGTTCCTCCGCTACTGAATGTATAACTGCTTCATCTGCAATTTGCACGAGGCCGCGCCGCCACTCGACGCTTCGCTGTCAAGCTAATCGTAAGCCTTATCGTAATTGCCTGCGCCGTTAGACGCGACGCGACTACCGCGTGAAGGAAGAGGCGCGCAGGAATCGCGGCACAATCGTTATGCCTCTCGCGTTAATTACTCCACATAGCGAGACGAAGTATATGCCGGTGAGAACAACTTTTTACCAACTTCTTTAAATATTCCGTGGATATAATTCAATTATATTAAAACGTTTCATTTATCTGAAAGCTATGTGAAACCGAATTAACTCTTTGTATTTTCGACGTCGCGGCGGGCTAGACTGTCCCAGTTTGAGAATAGATGCCTCAAAAGCTCTTATCTGATAGCGGAGACTAAATAAACAGCAGACGCAATAGTTAAGCCCGCTCATTAAACTTGACCGCTATTATTTACCGCGGAACGTGTGCATTCACTCGTCGCCGGGGGCGACATAGTTTTCCCGGAGTGGACCGCGTAGCGTCGGTCGCAGATTGAATTCATCGAGGGGAAGAGATAAAAAAAAGGGAAAAAAAGAAAAAAAAAAAAAAGAAAAAAGCAAAGGCGAGTCGGGAGAAGGTTCACGCGCGAGAAATCGTCTCTCCACCCCGTCCTTGTCGCCAGGAGCTAATTCATCCTCGGGAGGCCCGCGGGGCCTGCGATTTGCCGCAGCGACGAAGTTTTCTATTCCCGCCGGTGGCCCGGGAAGAGGGATCGAAATAGGGGAGGTCACCGCGAGTCCCCAATGCAATTAAGATAAGCGCAACCGCGATGTTTATAAATATTTTCGGGCGCGGCCGGAATAGCGGGGGCGCCCGTATCTGACGTCGGGATGCGCCCGCGGCGTCGCGACCGGCCGCAGGCTACGGAGACCCCGAACTTTCAGCTGCCGCGACGTGCCCCATCCCCCGCGCTAGGGGAGCTTTTATGCGCGGGACTTAGCCCGGGTTAGGTTGGACGTCCTACGTGCGAATGAGACGTACTGCGGTGCTCGAGAGATAACTGCGCGAGCTCTGGACGCGCGCGACGTGCCGCATGAAAAATTGTAAGTGCACGCAGCGCACCTCGCGCCTCTCTTACTCCCTCGTTCTCTCGTTCGCGCGACGTGACTCCTCGGGGTGAGAAAGACCCACCCGGGAGAGCAGAGGGAGCGAGAAGTGCTCATACCAGTGCATTTCTCGCCATCGTCACGAAACTGCGTCGTCGAAGTCCTCGCACAAGATTAAAACGTCTTGAATATCACGCTGTAAAACGGCGCCGCTTGGAATTTAAATCCTACTCCCTCGTCGGCGTAAAACGTAGTGATTTAAGAAACGGTATTGACAATCTTTTTTTTTTTTTTTTTTTTGTATCATTCGGTACGCTTAAATAATTTCTTGGAAATATAAATTAAGTAATTAAGCAAATCGCACGGTAATATCACAAGCAGCGTTTACAAATCGCCAGATAATTATTAGAGAGTGAGACGTTCGCGTAATATATTCGGACATTAGTTAAGATTGAGATTATATAAGTGTGCGAATGGATTCTCCGCACGTGAGTGTATTCAATGAGTTTAATGAATTCCGTAAGCGACAGAATCGCGCTGATAGAGCCGTGTCATAAATATTTGCCCAAACTCGGTTCTTCGGCTTTCGCGCTGCGCGTGCATGCTTACATCCATCTCCCTGTGTTGAGATAGTCAAATGGCGATCAGATAGGACCGAGAGGCCCTTTGAATAAATTCTCAGACCGATAGGAAGGCGGTCCCAAGGGGTTTGCTCGACAGTGCGATAGCCGATAATGGTCTGGTTCAGGCACCGTCCAATATTCTCGGGTTAATTACCATCGTTTTAACCCGCCGCGATATCGATGCTATTTCTTAAATCGAGCGTAGCCGACAAGAATTGACTCCGTGCTCGCGGGCTCATTTTAATCAACGCTTTCTAAATAACAATTATCTTTATACACTTAATTTCTGTGGGGCCGAATGGAAATATAACCGTGTGCTACTTTACGCCGTTCGCTTTCACCTAAATTGACCGGATTGCCGGCCGGATAAGAAGCTACGCTAGACCTTGCGGTAAATTACGCGCGTGTATATAATTTTACTTACACCTATCACGCGAGGACGGCGATAGACGAACGTTCGAATGATTCGCTCATCATTCCGGGTTATCCGGGCCATTTACGACCGCCGTTGTCTCGGACCGCGGCGAGTCCAGCCTACAATGCCGTCGTCGGCTGAACGAGAACTTATTACGATCCGTCATTTTGTCTGTTCGCCGCTCGTAACAAGCATCTTTTACGACACCACGTAAAATGGGAAGAACGATGGCGCGGCGCCATAGACGTTGATTGTCGGGGGACTTTCCTCCCACGCGCTCTCTCTCTCTCTCTATCTCTATCTCTCTTTCTCTCTCTTTATCTCTCTTCGTTGACTCCGACTGCTTCTCTCTTTCTACAGTCTACCGCCTTGAGGAAAGGAATGGCGGTACATTCTCTAACGGAGGGAAACCGCCGTCGCGCTGAACGGGCATCCGGGCCCGGTGGCAGGAAGACGTTGTTAGGGCTATTGCTCTCTGTCCGAATGAAGGACCGCTCATATTTACAAGCGACGGTGGCAAATGGTCGAAACGACGAGGGAAACTGCGGCGGGCAGCCGCGCGGACGGATGAAACACCAAGGGAACGAACCCGTCAAATCGGGCCGTGGGACTCGGCAACGGCTCGTGCTACTCTCTATCTGTTCTCCAATCTGCACCATTTTTATTCCCGGCCGTCACTAGGAGGCTGCGCCCTCGAAATTCACTCGGACGCTCTCGTCGAACGTTTCTCTCTCGTCACGCGATTTGTAGCGGCGGTGATTTCCGACGAGATAAGGCGAGAGATAGGTCCGCCGCACTTGACGGAACAAATGGTTAAACGCTTCCATCGGGATCCACCCGCGTGCGTATTCCGCGCGATGTTAACATAATTAGACACGAGGGTGTCTAATTACAGATTTTCCAAAGGCCGATATTTTTTTTTTTCACGTGCAATTTAATTAAGCGCTATTTCTCTCGGAACGCTGAGACGATTATTAACGATTTCAAGTACGTCAACCGAGCTACCTGGTTCAACTTTAATTAATTCTTCTTTACGTTGAGCTGTAAAATAAAATAAAAATCTCGCGCGTGTCAATATATATATCGCCCGCGATAAAATCTTTAACAGATTGAAAGAAAAGTTTAAAAGGACGCTGTAAAAGTTCAGGGAAAAACGAACGGTTAAACTGTGTCGGGAAGAGACGAAAATTGGAGCAAGTGTGCCTTAGGCGGACACTTTTGGAAAAGCGTGGCCTAAATAGAACGTCACTCGGCAAGATAAAGATGGTTTTGAAGACCGAGTCTTTCAAGAAAAAAGACGTCATTAAGCTACAGGCGAGTCGCAAAAAAAAAAGAAAAAGAAAAAAAAATTTATACAGATCCAAAAGTTAAGAACGACAAATATAAAACTGTTTGACGATAGTTGCTTTAATTTATCTCCGTTATAAACGCCATTCAAATTATCTGTGTACGCGTTTTTGTACAATTTTTTTTTTAAGCCGCCATGTGAAACGCACGCGGCAAAAAATATAACATGCGGATTAATATGAATGCATATATTTCTCTATCTTCCTTCTCATCGTTATTTCCGTTCGCTGCATAATGGGAAAGTGCCTAGTTCTCTTTCGCGAATTCGTTAGTAGTCGATCCGTACGGAGTGTAACGGGCGGGCGGGTTTCACGCTGCAGCTAAATAATATTGTACGTCCACCCTTGCGCCGCGCAGCGTTTTCCCTTTCCTCTTTAGCCTGTCCGGGCCACCGTTTTCCCCGTCCCTTTCTATCCCGCGCCCCGTGTTCGTATGGATATTTTTATGAATCCATCGATGTATGAACACATGCAATCGTTCGCGTTTATTGTTTTTGTCAGGCCGGCCCCGACGTCGGCCGAATTTGCATATTTTGTACCGGGCCGACAGTCCGGTCTATTGTGTCCAACCGACTGCTGAATTGCTCCACATCGAGCATAAGCTCGAACTTTTGCATGACAATAAAAGCCACAATAGTATCGAGCATGTTCGACTCGTATCGCTAACGAAAGCTCGCACAGCGAAGAGAGAAAGTGGAGGGAAGAGAGGAGCAAGATTTAGACGCCGAAACCGCAAATACGATTTCGGAATATATTTCCACCGACCGATACGAATCGTTCTGCGGTTATTTAATTATTCCCCGGGGTACTGATGTAGTTTCTAATCAAAAGCTTCTATTGCTTTTTAAGCGGACACGATTACATGTAATATAAAAAAAAATTTACCACGATCCCAGTTTTTAATTTAAAATTTGATAAGAAGATAGAGTCGCGTACTTAATCCGAGACATCGGCATTTTTACATTAATATTATTATGACATGCGATATGCCCATTTGTTCCGCGTCACGCTCCGCGTACACAGATCAATCGCGAAATGATTACGTACGTTTCAATTAAAATAAGTCATCCTGCCACTTTTATCAGCTTTACGAGCGCTGTCCGGCTCCCCGTGAATTATCTGTCGCGCTTCGCTTTCACCGTTACGATGATGTATAGGCGGGCGCATAAAAAATGTGAACGAGAGCCACGTCGGGGAGGCGATATCGTGAAAAACGAGACTTTCGGGATTGCAGCGTGTACGGACGGACAAATAGTTCGATGGATCAAGTTTTAATGACCGGAACAGCCGAGCGCCGACGCCGCTATCGAGCCATTGACAAACCACTGCGGGGCTCGGCCGCTAAAATGAATCGCGGCCGTTATTTGCGAATGCATAACATTAAAACCGTCCGCGCAGCCGAGAGCTAGCGGATGCTGTTATCGCGATAACAATAAGTTTGCAGATACGATTGTGTCCTTTGAAACTGATATCGGCGGCGATATTGATTTGCGCCCACGCGGTACCGAGGAAACTTATGTGATTGACGGAGATTTGGCAGCGCGTGCCGCTAATAGTAGTTCCCGTTTAAAAGAACGTATCCGTTACTGCAAATTTCACGAATTTCGCCTGGCAAAATAGAGGATCCGTTCGCAATTTGACATATCTATCGTCGGCGTTTCTTCGAGAACTACGCGAAAGAATTTTTTTTTTTTTTTCTTACTCCCTCGTCCGCGACATATGTCATACGCCGGCAGACTGCACGTGGTAGAGTGTCTTCGTTGCCCGGGAACATCTGCCGCGCCGGCAGATCTTGCGCCGAAGTTAGATCGAGCGTACGCAGGTGTCTCTTATACTTTGGACTTCGGGGAGTCGTTCGACGGTAATTAAAGATAAACTCGATCCGTTCGAAAGCTCGAGGAGAAGCGTTTAGCAAGCTCGGCTCTTCGGGGAAAACGTCAAGTATATTGCGGCGCGTCCGGCGCGGCCCTCGAAAGTTCCGAGTGCGAAATCAAAGGCGATCAACTGTGCCGCGGGTACGTACGGGTCTCTCGACGGGGAAGCCGACACGCCGGGCGATCGATGACGCGTGATAAAAATACACTCGAGTCCTCGGCGCGTCGTTCCGGGCGATAAATCTCGCGATTCTAGCGCAAGGACCAGATAGAGACACGTGTCCGTTAATGGCTGGCACAGTCACCGGGTGGCGATCATTGCCAAGCCAACCTACGGCCGCCTCTATCCCCCGCAGCTACGTGCACGGCTTTCCCAAAGCTCGACTTCCATTCCGGCATCTGTCCGCAGGTACCTTCACGTAGACGTGTGTATATATACCTATGTCCGCGCGTCCGCATCCAGCGGTACGTAGCCGTTGTGTGTTTGTTCCGGGCCGACGTCTTCGTGTGGGTATAAAACCGCCTCGGATTCTCTTTTTGCGGCGGCGCGAGATCTCAACAAGGTAAAGCGGACACGTTTTCCGGAATCGCTCGAGCCTCGGCTTACCCCCGTGGAATCAGATTCGACTTAAAGTGCAATTTCGATAATTCACGGCTGAAATACCGCCGCGGAATCCCAAGTCGCGCGCGGTTAGGCGACGTCGCCGCATCTTTGCGTGTCGCCGCACTTTCCGATAAGACACTTCGACAATTTCCCGACGCCTCCGTGAAAAGAAATTAATCGCCGTATAAAATCAAGATGCAAAAAAAAAAAAAAAAAAGAAAGGAAAAAAAAAGAAAAATGTATATAAGGCGATCGATATAAAAATAGAATGGCTCTATCGAATATTCGATAAGGTCAGATACATCCATACTTTATCTCGTTCAAGTAGGTCGCTCGCGCAAAACGATCCTAGTAATCTCGGAAAGTGGTAGTATTCCTTTTAGCGTATTTCTCCCTTTGACTCGCTCCACATTAGATACACAAAGCGCCGCCGCGTGAATCACGAACGCCGACGCCGAAACGCCATCGCGGAAGGGAAAGAAAATAAAGGTACTTAAATCCGCCTCATCGAAGAAGGTATAACCCACCCGTCGCTTTCGGTCGGCAAAGTTTTTCTCCCCCTGTTAGCCCCTCTCCCCCATTGGCGAGACAAGAAAAGGAATAAGCGCCTCGGACGAGGCGATATCCTCCGGGGTTTGATTTCTCCCGGGTCGCAATCCCGCTCGGCAGATTCATTGGCTCCGTTTCAATTCCGGCCAGCGGATCAAACGCCGACGTGCGGTCGTCGGGTGGCTGGCTCGCCAAGCAGGCAGAAGGGAAGCGGTGGCGGTACTTTGTGCCGTCGAAGGCGACGACGACGCCCGACGTCGACGCCGCCAGCATCGCCTCCTCCGCCGCGCCGCACCGCCGCCGTCGGTCGTCGTCGTCGCTCGCAGGAGCGATCGTCACCGTCGCGCAACGTCTAACTGGCGACGGCGACAAAGGAGAGGGCTCGCCGTCAACGACGCGACTTGGCAACTCGTCAAGAAGCTTGTAACCCTAACTGTGCCATTGTGCGCGAAGCGCTCGCTAGAAACTCCTCTCCACCCGAGCCTGCTGTTTAGAATCTTCTTTGTTTTACCCCGGAGGGGTGAGTGCCGCCACTGGAGGCGCGCGTGGCACGTTTGTCATTAACTGTTGTCCTAGCGAACCCGCGCGAATGGACCTCCGCCTAAAAAGCGTACCCGCGACCGTCGCGAAAATCCCGTTTACCTGTTTTTTTTTTTTTTTTTTTTTTTTAACGAAGTGACTGGCAGAGCCGATAAAAGAAATCGGAGTAGTGCGATATCATCCCCTCGCGAGCTAAGCGCGTTTAATGACTTCTACGGCTTCCACGGAGTAATTATACGCATTCTCGATATCGCTGTAAATATGCTTAACTGCGTAATCCGGGATCGGGAAACGAGGAGGAAGTGAAATTTTTCCGTCAAACGGCCACGCAGGCCTCCGCCGTGCAAATCGGTTATACGTAACCCGTTCGAAGCGAAATTTGTAGTCCCGGAATAGCTGCGACGACAAGTTAATCGTCGTTGCGAGACGGTTTCACCCTCCGTCGGCCAGCGTTTGTCGAAAAATGAGAGAGCGGCGACCTACGCTTTACCTGGCCGAAGCGCAGACCGGGGTGAGATACGATCGGCGATTTCGTTGTGCCAACTAGTCCGCGCGCATCGGTCGGTGCACGCGAAGTGCACACATTTAGAACAACAAGTCTTTTTGAGCAGATGGTGCGCATCGGCACTCCCATAAACAAGCCGACGCCGCGGTCTATAGTCACCGGTCTCGCTTCTTTGCTTCCCTCTTTCCTTCTCCATCCACCGATCGTCCTTTCCGTTTCTCCCGGTGCCATTTCTCTTCCTTTTTCGCCGGTCCTTCCGCCGGCCGCCGTTTCTCTTCCCTTCTTCTTCCGCCCGTTGTTCTACCACGTCCAAGAAAAGCCAATAAACCATCGAATTCCTCCGGTATATTGCGGGACTCCGGGGCTGCCGCTTGGTACCAGCAACAAGTCCCGCGTTCTTATATTCCGCGAGTCGTTCCTCCGTCTGAGCAGACGTTCGTACTTTCGCAAATTACCGGCCCGTGGTTACGTGCACGCTCGCCGCGAAAGTGGAGCGGAAGGAAAATCGAACAGAAAAAGGAAAGTGAGAGCGATAGTACGTACGTACCGACGACCGTCGTCGGGCGTCGCGCCTCCCCCGCGACCTCGCGAACGTGTGAGATCAGCCGAGACATTACGGAAAATTTTGCGCACATCGGCCACGGGGATTATTTCGTTTGTAGCTGGCGTTGGAATTTCTTGCGACATCGTTACTTAACATTGCCGCGCGATAACGAGATTTTTTTTTTTCTTTTTCTTTTTTTTTTTAAGCGATCTCAAATAAATCGAGAACAGTTATCGGCGATAATGAATGTCTCGGCCGCAAATCGAAAACAACCCTGCCGGTAGAGAGAAGATAGAAGGGCGTTTCATGAAGGGGGTGTTCGGCCCCGGTTATAAAACTTATATAATATCTGGCTGTCCAATCTCCTTCTTTCTCTCCTACGTCT
The DNA here is from genome assembly GCF_019399895.1 of Cardiocondyla obscurior. Taxonomy (NCBI): domain Eukaryota; kingdom Metazoa; phylum Arthropoda; class Insecta; order Hymenoptera; family Formicidae; genus Cardiocondyla; species Cardiocondyla obscurior. The sequence goes on from NC_091883.1 coordinate 4,244,679, forward strand.
TCCGTCCGTTATAAGTGGCGGAGCATTACGTGAGTGGAGGACCGTTTAACAGTGCCAGCGAACCGTGTTCTATCGCGTGGAGGTCTATTGAATTTTTGCCCATCAGGGCCCCCTCCCCGAAGCCCCCGCCACGCTCGTAAACTAAATACGCCTAATGACTGTATCTCGTTAGTGCATCGCGCGTGCTCTATCTTTCGGCGACGGCGACGGGGACGGCGTTGGACTTCCTGCCTTGTTGATAGAACTTAGCGCGAACGGACGTCTTGCCTTCTTTTACGGCGGCGATTCATTTCCATAATAATAGATGTCTCCCTCGCCTCCCCCTCCGGGGGAAGGGCGGGGAGGGAACGAAACTTCGCCAACAGCGACGACTCCTCGATATCGAATAATTGCGATAAGGAGCGCGAGATGCGATTTTTGCAGGCTTTATCTCGCGGAAAATGAGAATAAACGAGAGCGCTGATGATTCCGTAAATATTTGTATTCAACGATTTCGTGCCGCTGGGATTAAAAGCCGTGTAAAATAAAATTAAATAAAGCTCTTCGCGACGAGCATCTCGCGTCGGCCGTTCGCGGGAGGTCTTTGACACGCTGGTACTCGTCCGGAGTATTTCAGCTACCGCGAGGAAGCTACGCGGGCGTGAGAGGACGGGAAATAAAAGCGAGAAGCGCGGAAGAGCGGAGTCGACTAAGATCTGCGAACATCCGCGATCGAGCGGAAACAGAGGAAAACTAGCGCGAGCCATTATGATAACCCAGGCGCATGGGAGCGAGTGCCATTCGCGCCTCGGTTTTAATTAGGTGTGCACGCACATAAATTAACGGGGAACGGCGTAGAAGCGGTAGAGGTTCGCGACAGCATAGCTACCCGTGTCTTTTTGCTTTACCTTCCACCCTCCGCTCTCAGGTAAACGAGAATGCCGTGCATTCAGCGAAAGGCCGTGAACATTTTGCGCCCCTCGTCGATGGAACTTAAACGCGTCGCGAAGCGTCGCTGTGGCACCGTTTAAGTTTCCGCTTACGAATGTCGCGCCGCAGGTACACTTTGTTAGCCACGCTTCGACGAATGGCTCACGTGCATGCTAACCTTTAAGGTGTCTGACGCGGTCGTCTGCATTAGTCGTAAACGTTTCCTGCAGTCGCAAGGCTCGCGAAACGCCCGTGCCCGATGTGTGCGACAAGTGTAAAAAGCACCGTCAGACCCTTGCGTTCATTACTCGTCTGTTCTATATATGTGTATATATATATATTTTTTTTTTTCTTTTTGCTTTTTGCTTTTCCTGGGCGCTCATGTCCATTTTAAATAACGAGAAATAACGAAAACTCTTACGCGATAATAAATAACTGCTCTCTTTTATTTAAAAGAAAAAAAAAAAAGAGATAGAAAAATTACGGACGAAATAAAATTGCATAAGTTGAATTTGAAAAAGCACGAAAGCGTGATTATTTATTATTCGCGTAGGAAGAACATTCGTTTAACTTTTTCTCCGATTTAATTTGGATATTAAAATAGTCGGAGTAATAATTAATGCAAATGCTTAACTTCTTACGGTTCCTCGGGTGGAAATTAATCACAAGCTTGTAGCATTATACATGACAATCTGCTATCTGCGACTTCCGGTCGAGTAGACATTTAACCACAGTCTGTCTGTTACGGGACTAATGTAACGTCACCAAATGCGGTTACGCGATATAACGCAGTGCCTTCTCATTGGCCTTAACGCGAGAAATCGATAGCCAAATGAAACTGCAAATCCACAATTAGAAACCGGTTATCTTTCTCCGCCAAACAGCGGCCGACCTGCGGACTTGGAGCTTTAAAAGTTCCTTAGCTATCGCTGATGCGCTCGAAAATAGCGGCAACGATTATGAGTCTTGCTGGTTCGAACGTAATAGTTGAATCGCATGCTAGGTAGCTCTTGTGTCCCGGTAAAAATAGCTTAATGTATCAGGAAAAAAAGAAAAAAAAAAAAAAAAGAAGTAACAATAATAATAACCGTGATAAGCTTGACTTTCGAGAATAATTTCTACCGCGCCACTATTATCCGATTTAAAGAGACAAAAGAAAGCGCAAAAAATATTAATTCGCACTTCGGGACCGGCCGCGTTTCCGCTTTAGCGGAATTAGATGCGTCCCACCTGCATATACGGGAAGGTGAGGAAAGCGAACGGGAGCGAAAAGAGAAATAAATCCTCGATTCGGTAATTCCAAGGGTTTCGCGGCATAAATCTAAGTTCTGCTGCTGAGGGTCGGCCGACATAGTCCGCAAGATTCAGGGACTTTTGCCAGAGCAACTTTAATCCCCCGGTAGTTCTCTAGTTGAGTTACATAGCGCTCCTCCGCGGAAGCCTGCAGCTTTCATAGAACCTGATAACAGTTGAACTCGATGTGGGATGCTTTAAATGTAGCATAGAAAAAGGAAGACATAAACTCCTCTTTAATCAGCTTCGCGTTCGCGGAAATAAACGCGGACCATGCTCTCTATTGCCGTAATTATTTCTTTTCTGGAAAATATTGAAAAATGGCCTTCCGCCGAGGAAACGCCGGAGATAGATCGCAGCGGCGCGAGGTAACACAGCACGAGGGGGGGAGGGGGGGGGTGCATCGCGAGCGAGACAAAAATCGCAATTAACATTTTACCATGCGACGGTTCTGGAAACTTATGTAATTTTCTCCGGTTTTCCTGCCGCTCCGGATGCGTAGAAGATTACGGTAGACAGGTGGTTTCTTTGTGGGCCGAGAAACTTGGTTCTTGCCAGTCCTACGGGCGGCGTAATACTCTTAGAGGTACAGGAAGATACGTTATTAATATCCATAAGAGGCGAAACGGCACGGCGGCTGGTGACGAAGAAGCTAGAAGCGGAGGCGAGCCGGCAGCCAAGCGGGAGCCAAGAGTTACGTGTAGGTAAGTGTTAATCTTGGTGGGTTAACGCAAGCGGCACCCGCTGCCAAGTCTGCGGATTATCGCACATCTTGTAATTGCCAACCAATCCCACGGGTGGAACCGGTTGGGAGTGGCTAGGACTGTTTGGCATCAAGCCTGATTGTGCTACCGCGCTCTCTCCCGTGTAGCGTTTGCTATTCGGCGGGCTACCGACGTTATTTCCTCGGGACCCACCCTCGATGCCATTCCATCCTTAGATCGTCTAAATCCTATTCGACGTCCCGACCTAGCTCTCCTTCGTTTGTCAACAACGATAGACCACCGGTCCGCTGGTCTCCACGGGAATCGCAAATGTTCAATACCGCGCCGCTACATCCGGCCGATATATTATTACTCGGGCGTCTACTACGATTCTGACTTTCCTCCAATTGGCAGCGGCCAAATGTCTACGGTTGCCTTAGTTTCAGAAAAAAAAAAATTTCTACTCTATTATCACCGGAAATTATTATCTCTCGCTCGCTCGCTGCGCTTCAAATCTATCGAACGATTCAAGATTTATAAAAAAAAAGATAAAAAAATAATAAGAAATAAAAAAAACGTATCGTGAGAACGAGATATATGTCAGAGCAATACGCGCGCGTATTTTTCCGGCAACGTAATAGCGATCGCATATGTTGAAAAGACTAATTGCAGCGGCCTGCATTCAACGAGCTCGCGCGACGGGAGGAGTACTACGGGGCCATATGGCGAATATACTGGCGCGAAGTAGAAAACATCTAAATTAAACAACAAATACATGGAGACACGAGGATTTACATGGGTCGTAAAACACGCACTCTCCCCATTTTGCAGGTCCGACGTGTCTCTCGGTGTGTCCGGTCCTTTCACCGCGTACGTGTCTCTATAGAACCGAAGCCGCGCGCGCGGGATGGTTATCGCGCGACGCTTCGCGGATTTCGTACGCGAAATTTATATCGAGCGCGGCACGCCGAAAAACATCTTGAAATATTAAAGCGACGACGGAGAACGGGGCGAGCCGGGGTGCGTTGACCAATTTATCCCTCCGCGTGTCTCGCTTCGTTTCCCGGGCCGACTTATAATTAATTCCCGGGAATTGGCGGCCGCGTCGGCGAAACTTCCTCGGGGCTGTCGTCGCGACCTCCGTCCTACTTGGTGGAAAATAACGCGCCCGCGGAAATTGCTTGGATCCCGGGCGCGGTGCCGGGATCGTTTCAATTAGCGTGCGAATGCGAAGCGGCGAGTAATTCCGGCTGCGCTATGCCGTAAACGCGGGAGGAGATAATCATCTGGCGCTCATCGTAAATCCACCATCCGGCAGTTTAGCCGGACAGTGTTATCGGCGCGGGCGTATGCCGAACGCGTGAATCATCGGCGGTCGAGTGGCCCGAGGTACGGCGGATTTTGAAGGGAGTCGCGAACCGGGCGCGAAGTTGAACGGCGGCGTGGTCGATCGGCTTAGATATAACGCGGTATCAAAAAGCGATAGCGGTTCGAGCGGTGTCGCGTGTATTTTATAGTTTCCCTTAGCCCGAAAGGGCGGCGAGGTGTTGACGGACGTGGAAACGACCCCGACGCACCCTGCCCTCTCATCTCGTTCTCATCCCTTTACTCTCTGCCTCGTCTCCCTTTCCTCCATCCCTCCCCCCCGTGTTCATTCACTTGGTCCGTCTCGCTTCCTCGGTCCCTTTCGGCCGCCCTCTCGTTTTCTTTCTCTCCCTTTCGTATGTTCTCCCGGCTCTATCCGTTTTGTATACACCCTCTATGTTCACCTACCGACTGCCAAAACCACCCTTCGGACGAAACCCAAACACTGTTGCCAACCGTCTGTGCGACGCGTAGCCTGGCCATTTGCATTTCGTTTGTGCCGCGACACAGAATATTTCGCAGAACGCGTTTTATCGGAGGATTTTCGGCCCTCTTGTCGGCCTACACAGGCAGACGCGCCAACTCTGTTTGCGTAGCGAACCTGCGACATCGATCTCCGTTGCATCCGTGTCGAGAGTCTTCAACGACGTGTTAATATTCAATGACGATACACTGACTTTTAACAAGAGCCTACCAAGTACATTTGATTGCAGATTTTCGACGGGCGTAAAACAATTTCAAGGCATTAATATCAAAAAGTCTTCAAACAAGCTCGCGTATTATTAATATATTAAAAGAATGCTAAACCAAAAAAATTATCGAAATAAAATTTGTCAAGCTTAACCCGAGTGGAAATTTATTAAGCAAATCTAATTTTGCAGCTAATGATTAGATCGCGTAGATTAAATATATTTCTTAACAAGTTACTTAACTAGCTTGGTAATAGCCAGAAATTATAAGAAAGAATTTATTATATTCTGACTGTCTTCAAAAAATAAAGCGGTCATTTAAAATAAAAAAAAATAAAAAAACCCGTCTTGTATCGGTCGTCTCGTCACCAACTAGCGTGGACCATGTTTCTAAATAGATAGATATCTAAACTTTTTTCGCCGCGTGCTTGTTTACTATTGTGTTCTTATCTTACGCAACGCTCGCTCGACTGCCGAAATCGCCGGGCAAACCGGTTCTTGCCGTCCACCGCCCGCGCGTCCTTCACCTTGCGAACTTGGAATGCGAGGACCTGCCGATGTAAACACACGCACGTACTCAACTATCTCGACGATCGTCGGGCCCGGCGCCCGGCTGTCTCGGCAGTCGAGCACGTGTTCGATAGGTCAGGACGCGCAATAGAATAGTTACGCGACGAAAAACGTTTAGATATCTAACTTTTTTAGCTCCTCATTAATTAGGAATAATTGTGCTAATTATTAGATAACGGGAAGAATCAATTTCCACTCGGGAATATACCTTACGACGTTTTATCTTCCCGATAACCCCGATGGCCGGGTTTAATATCAGATTTATCCACGCGCAATATTAACCCCGTGTAATATTAACTTCAGAGTATCATGCAGAATTATAACTTTAGAGTTCCGACAGACTACATTTTATGCCCAGTCAATTCGGAGTTTGTATAGCCTATTTCGCGTATTAATTCCTTCTACTAGCTGTCTACGTACATTCCAGAATATGCGCGGCATATGAATCTCAGCGATATTACAGTCATAAACTCGACGTCGCATTTCCACGTGTGCATTCTAATGATAAAACTTGTAGCGGAGGGGGAGGGAAAAAACGAAACGCGCGGAGAAATGTAAAAATAATATACACCACCTGCTCCCATTACCTGCGAAAGATGCCGTTCGAGGGGAAATGAAGAATCGCGGGTGCGGCTTGCTTCGCCGACGGGGGAGCGAATTAACATTTCAAAGCGCGAGTCCGCGCCGGGTCGAATTTCGGGAAGAGAGCACCGTCGGCTCTCTCGAATCTCAAAATAACCGATAAAATATAGGACGGAAACTATCCGCGGTGGTATCCGCGCGTCTGGCGGTCGGAAAGAAAGGCGATGCGTCTTGTCGGAGGGCCGGCAGTCACCTCGGCGCGAGATCGCCGTCAAGTGTGCAGATCCGGCCTGTGCACGTACGGCGCTTTACGTGTACGTGTGTATAACTGCACGCGGTGCCGCGTCTAGGAAGTTGCGAGCGCGGAGGATTCGCGAAATCGCAGGACCGTGGCAGACACCTCTGATGTAATGCGCCCGGAACTTTGGCGAACAAACAAATCCGCGGCCGGGGGGAAACGCCGCGCGCGGAGGGCGAGCAGTCGATACAGGGAGCGCCGGGGGTGCGGAGTTCACGGCGAGTGACAGAGCGGTGCCACGGGTCCAAAAGTAAATTTGGTAAACAATTAAGACAAACGGCAGTTCGGACGTATCGAAACAAACAGGTTGTACTTCACGTTCCGGCGCACTCGGCACGCCACAAATACCGTCCTACTGGCTTGCTGGGTTTTTATTTTTTCGCCGGCCAGATCTCTCTCTCTCTCTCTCCTGTTTTTTATCAGGGAAAAAATGGCCGACCCGACGACGCTGAGAATCGCGGCCGGCTCGCAAAAATATCCTTGATAAATGTATTGACGTGGAAACAAACTTGAGCGTTGACACTCCGGAGTTTCGCGAATCCAGTGGTCAGCGCAACGCCGTTCGATATCGGGAGCGATACTTCGCGTAGATTCACGACGGGCCGCAAACAACAACGAGGCGCAGTTGTTATCGCCAGCCCGACGGGCACGTTTTCTGGCAAAAAGAGGAGAAACGCGCGCCGTGTCCGCGCGCCGAGCGATCGTTCGCCCTCCGCCCGGGAGATAAATGGAAACTCGCTGTTTAATAAGGAGACCCCCGGAGAAAGTTCCACGGTAATTAGTGATTATTGCTGCTACGTAATTTCTCGGAGTCGCGAGTTCGGCGGGAGGGGAAAGGGAGGAGAGATTTTTCGAAGCTATTACGCGCAAGTAGATTACCGGACCCGGGCTGTCTCCCTCTTCATAAGGAGGATTGGACCGAAAGACGGAAACGGACCTCGAAGCCTGCAACGAGGCCGGGAGTTGTGGCGCAGTCTCATATTTTAAGTCTGGTAGAACAATATTAAAAGTACGGCAGCTGCGCTCGCGGCGGCGCGAGAGAGGGCTAGGGACCGAGACGATATTCCGCACCCTTCCTCCGTTGGGACAGCTCCATCCTCGCGCCAGTCTGCTAGAAGCTACTCCCGACTCTTTCCTCTCGTCTTACTTCCCTTTCCCGCAGTCTGCACTTCACTCCGTAGCTAAGTTTCCCCCGTGCGAGGGTGCAGCTATGAAATAATGTGCACGTCGCGAAAAATCCGTAAATCAACAACCTTCCCTTTCGTTCCTTAATGTGGCCTTAATGTATGAAGCATTGCAGCGCATGTATAATTCATACTTAAAGCGGATGTAAAAGTTGGGGCTGATTCGTAAAAATTAAAGTCGTAACTGAGATAAATTTCTCGCTAGGCGCGGCATCTTTCGCCGATATTCCGCGCGCGGGATTAATTATTCACCTTTCGTTCTATGCGTCCACAAAAAAAAAAAAAAAAAAAAAAAATCGCTAACACGCGCGCTGAATCGCGTCGCCGGCGCGTGTCAATTAAATATTCGCCCGTTCCTGTGAGAATTCGATTTTAACTGGCACGAAGAGCACCTCCGCGGAGAGAAAGGGCGAGAAAGAAAGGGAGCGAACGCACAAGTAGAGTGCCTCTCGATTGGTGAAACTACTCAAGTTTCCTTCAGAGTGGAAACTTTCGACTCCGCGTTGAGAACGGCGAGTAGAAAGATGTGCAGAAGCTCGCTCTCTTTCTCCCTCTCTCCTTCCTCCCTTTCTTTTTTATTTTTATTTTTTTATTCCTTTTTATTTTCTTCCTTTTCTCTCACACCACGCTCCCGTGAACTACCGTCATCCCTCGCCCTCATCTTCCCTCCCGCCCTCCGTTCTGTTTTGCGACGTGGTGGAAAGTATTTATCGTGGCTTCTCCCGCCCCCGCCTACCGCTCCTTCGTCCTTCCGTCCTTTTTTCGTCAAGCCCGATCCGCGCGCAAGCGAGGGAACCTTATCGGCCGCGTCTTCCGAACTGCGGAAAGCCCCCGGCCCGGCTACGGAGGGCAGATTTGATAAAGACCGAACGGAACGAGCCCGGAGAAAACAACTGGAGTGCATTTGTCTGGATCGCAGGGTAGCGGACTACTCTTCCTAAGGAGTTCCTTCTATCTCGCTATCTCCGGCCTTCGCTTTGGTCTCATAGAGCAACAGACTTCCAAAGACTTCCAGAGGACCGCTTTCATCTTACCGTTTCGTTCGCCCCCGCGTCGTAGAACGACAAAATTTTTTTTTTCGCGGATACTTTAATTATACACAAACGAAGCTGCGTGTTTATAGTAAAAAATATATAATCATAAGTATTATTTTACAAAAAAAAAAGAAAAAAATATCTGGCGCTTAAAAAGTTTTTTTAAAACGCAAATTGCATCTCTCGTCTCTTTTTCCTTTTAATTAAATTTAAATATCACGAATGTGAACGGTGAAAATGTACCTCTGTACCGGCAGCGTCGCGTTCGTAATATTTTTTTCATCCTCTCGGACAAAGGGTTTATTAATTTTATCACGTGCAGCTGATAATTTTCCAAAACTAATGGCAGTTTTGAGAACTTTCATCGCGCTAGTTAAATCACACTTCAGCGTATTGATTCCGTTAAGTAGAAAGCATTCAAAGAAGGCGAGAATAGAGCGAGGGTGCGAAAGCGCGCGCGCCGCGGAAGCCGGTAAACGATGCGGTTTCTTTCAACCCTCGGCTGGCGAAAGGCATTGAATGAATAACGCCACGGCTCGAGGCGTGCGTAAGTCGATAAAAACTACATCAATTAGACGCGGCCGTCGGTTTCGCGAGTTTTAAGGACTGAAAGGCGAAAGGGAATTAAACCGGTGCGTGCCCCGGACGAAACTTTCGGCGGTTAAATACCGTCATTCTCCCAAACTGGTTTGTAATACCGCGCGCCATGTTCGCCGCTCAAAGTAAGCCACTACAATCTCGCGACGGTGCGCCACACTTTTGAACTATATCCGGAATTGCATGGTTAAAGAGACAGCTAAATTCAAGGAACAAGAGCGATGAAATATCTTCTGGCCCTTAAACGCATTGTTTTACCGTCGCATAGAAGATTAATTGTGTATTGTGCCTAGTATGTAAAACGTTTCGCTCGCTTGTACACCGGGAATACAAAATGCACATGCTCCACGTGGCAATCGGCGTTTCAATTTGCCTATCTAATTACTGTTTGAAATCACGATTGTTACTCATTAATTTCTGTGATATGGGCAGCTAACATTGGATTCTGCAAATTGCCGTTACACTGCTACAGATTACATCTCCCGCAAAATGCAGAACGGCCGATAGCGCAACTCATCAACGTTGCGGTCATGCAGGTACAATGTTCGCCGATTACCACATTGTTCGATAAAACTATAACGAAAATAAAAAAAATAAAAAAGAAAGAATCATCCGACCTTTGTTCCTGACGCCGCGCAATATTTCGCAGCGACTTTTATCCACAGTCGCTCTAAATTATTTCCTGTAATCGTTGCGATTCCGTTCTTTATTGCGAAGAAACGCTAATAAAAAAAAATCGTAATAAAAAAGATATTTTCACGAGCGGTTGGTACAAAATAGTGCAACAGATGCATAAAGATACAAACGTAAATGTATTAACAGTCGCGAATGCGGCTGGCGGCGCCTTTTTCGGCGTCGGAGAATTTGCGCAGCTTCGCAAAAAAAAAAAAAAAAAAGAAAGACAGAAAAAAAAAACCCGCGTCAACGCGCGCCAAGCGAAACGAGACCGGCCGAGATCATAAGGCGGCATAATTCGCTGGCGGGTAAATAAATCGCGCGATGAAAAATACGCCGCGAACGCGCTGGCATCGCGCCGCGTGATTAATTAGCGACGGAACCAGGCGATTAAAATGCAGATAGCGTAAACGCGCGTGCGTCGACGTTGCGCGAGGTGCATTACTCAGGAATCACGCGGGTGCCATCCGCTAGCGCGTTTTATTCCGCCGCCGTATTCCGACGGCGGTAAATCAAGCTACGTGTCATTTACCCGAATACGTAATGTATCGCATAAATATACGTGCCGGCGCACACATCCAGCGCGCGCGGGCGCGCCGGGACGTGCGGGAAAACGCGAGCGAGGGGGATGCGAAATTTTTTCCGCCGCCCTCAAATGAGAGGACACCCCCCCTGTCCCCTTGCGAGACTTTCCACGCGCATCCTCGCTCTCCGCTCTCTTTCTCTCTCTCTCTCTCTCTCTGCAGTTCGATCCGGTCTGAAAACCGCAATCCCTCATCTTTTCCCTACATTTACTCGATCCGCGACGGCTGAAACGTAAACTCGTTCGTACCCGGGCGATACTCGGACGGGGATGTCCGTACATTTTTCTTTTTTCCTTTTCTTTTTATTTTTTTTATTTTCTTATTTTATTTTTTTTTATTTTTTTACCCTGACCATTTATGTCTGCCACGACACCGGGTGGAATAAAATTTTCTACTATTTCCCTGGGTAAGTCCGGCTAAAACTGTACATAGGCCGTATCTAGTCACGGTGCTGGCTAAATTGTAACTATGTAACTAGAAACAGGCACGCGAAATGTTCAACGCGTGTGCTTTAATCATAGTTTGTACGGAGCGGTTTCGGCGTGATACGTCCGCATCGTGTCGTATCGCGATATTTTCTGAGAATATTCGCAAATTGTAATCGCGGAAATAAAAAGAAAAAAAAAAGCGAAATATGAAATATGACGAACAACCCTGTTTCGCTCGTTCGTCGGATTACCTTGAAAGAAAGCGATATATGAGCTGCAATACAGCTGAATTTTTATGAAATTCTGAGAGAATCTAAGGAAAAATGGGACGACAGCGCAAAAAATTGAGTGTAAAGTAGTCCTCAGTTAAAGGAATTGAACTTGAATTAATTTATATACATTTTTTTTAACGCAATTTCTATATGTATGCAAATAATTTATCGATATTCTCTGAAAATTTCATTATATATCGTACATTACATATTCTTTTTTAACAAGACGTATAAATATTATAGATACAATTTATTAAATATGATTTTATATATGCGCTCCTCTTTCTTTTGCGCGATAAATTGATAACCTCCACTCGGCTGGAGACGCATCGAACCGAGGATCCTTTATCTGAACAGGTCATCTATAAATAATAGGCTCCTGAAACGGCGCAATGATGCGGAAACATCAAACTTGACTCAAGGACCTAAGCAATCAAACGGAAGGTGCGACTCGGGGAAAAATCGGTACAAAATTATCCGTGTAAATTATTCACGGCGTGAGAGTACGCGGGAACGAGAAAAATCGATGAGGCGAGAAAAACAGAGTGCCGAGCGCCCCGTTGCTCTCCTACCCGCGCGCGCGGCCCAGGCAGCATCCGAAAACGAATAGATTTTAGAAGACCACCGTCGCTGATGTTGATCGTGAGAGATTGCCTACTGTTGGTATCGGCGATGGCGGCGTTTCGCCTCCCCCCAGCCGGTGGAAGTACGGAGGTTGCGGTCAGTACCAAAGAAAAGAAGGGCAGCGTGGAACAGGGGATCGAAGGAACAAGACCCTCCTCCTCGTAGGCGCGAGGAGAGGCAAGAACAGGGCCAACAACGGAAATAGAGGCGTAGGGAGGCTCCGCCGTCCCGCCTCGTCTTGATCAATACAGCCACGGCCTACTGCTATAGGTAACGTTTCGCAAGCCTGCTTGCCTGCCTGCTTGCTTGCTTGCTTGCCTGCCTGCCTGCCTGCCTGCTTGCTTGCTTGCCTTGCTTCCTTGCCTGTGCTTGCTTGCTTTCCTCCTTCATCCCCGGCGAGACCCCCGGTGCTATAGATCTGTCTCTTATTCGAACCAACGCGCCTCGTCCCGTCCCCGTCTCGTCGTGACTGTTCCATCTCGTTCCATCTCCCCCGACGCTCCCGAAAGGAGATAGTAGGTATACGCAGCATCAACCTACCCCACGGGACATGGGCAACCGAGAGAACATCTTCCTCCCCCTCTTCGGCGCGGTAGCTCTGTCGCTCGTCTCATTAAAGAGGAAGGCGTCGGATCGCCGCCCTTAAAAGCGTCGTAACGCCGGCGCATTTCCAGTGGTTACCACGATATTTTCGATCAACGACTGCAGTACAACGTCGTCTGCAAAATGCAGCCGCGCACCGTCAATGTTTTTTTTTATTAATTTCTGGGCCGAGTCGGAATTGATCTTTTGTTAACGAAAACGCGACTGTCGCCTATTTTAATTTCTTTTTTTTTCTATTATTTGTCTTGATGTACGCAATGTTATAAAAATAATAAAATTTATCTGAGATTAAATATGAAACCAGAGTTGTTTTTTTTTTTTCGTATACCTATACATCGTGATTTAATGGAAATCCGGTTTAGAAATTATCGGTCGTTTCTCTAAGAAGACATCGGCTTCAAATTCATGCAGGAACATGTCTGCAAATTTTGGGTCGCTATATCAATTACACCACGTACATTGACATACATATCTAATGATACCGTTAAAGTCTACAATATAATTAATTAATCACGACGGTTTCGTTATTAATTTATTCGTGACAGATGGAAATTACGATAAAGATGGAAATAATTACTTTAAAAAAGTTTCGACGATTATTAAAAGATGATCTTTTTTCCTCACGCGAATACAAAAATTTATAGCCGATCATTTATCTTTTTTTTTGTGACGAAATCTTTCTCTACGTGGAAGGTGTACTATAAAATCAAAGATTACGTCTTTAGCAATATACCGAAGGGCCAAATATCTCACAACTGGCATTCCGGTGAAAGAGATTTAGGATTTAACGGAAGAAACGCTCAGAATTAACGGCACGCCACGCGTGCAGTCGTCGCTTCGAAACCTTTAACGCACCGTAAAAATTAACGATTAAACAATAGGTGCCCGTTGCGCGGTCACTACTCGCAAACTGACGTAAAAATAATTGGAGAGACCGGTTAACGTCCGCTCGCGGCATGACTTGCGCTCTCGCTTCCTCGTCCACTTCTTGATTTCGTATCTACGAGTCGGCAATCTATGCCGTACGCTCCACTTTCGAACAACCTTTCCGAGCGCGTTACGCCGATGATCGGGCATGAAAGAAGCGTTCGCGCCCTCCCAGACTCATTATTCCACCCCGCAACTCGTTTCCCGCTATTCGAATCCCGTCCCGTGTATACCGTATGTGAACCTTCGCCAACGTTACGTGGCGGGCTGACTCTTTATAGTCTTTTAATTAGAACCACTTTGTAGAACAAGAGCGGGAGGGGGCTAGGAATGCCGACTGAAAAGTTCTTTAATTTGCTCAATAAATCAACGGACGGTTCTCCGACACGGCGGGGAAACGTTTATCTCACGTGGCGCGCGGCTCTTTCGCTCTTTCTACGATTTCGTGTCTCCGATCGCACCTCCGTTCGCGGATAATTTCACGAGCACCGCTGCGTGTCTCCGTCCTCGCTGCCCGGACTTTTTAAAATCGATTCGTCCGAGTTTTGCAACAACTCCGGCTGAGCTTAACTCACGCAATTAGCAGAATTATCGCGCGACAACCACGTTGCGATAAACCGTCTTGTATAAACGTTACAATTTAATTACCAGCGTAAGTAAAAATTATTCGCAAACTTTCGACACCGCCGTTCTATATTGATTAATACTTGACAGATCGCGACAACGAAACCAAATCTTCGGCGCGATCAATTTCGCGAGACGAGAGGGGAAGAAGGACGGCCGCGTTTTCGCTCGATAAAGTTCCTGATTAAAGTGCTCGCGTGTAACAAAGTTTCATATAGAGTATCCATATGTTTCCAACTTAATCTAACTCGACCCTAGGAAAACTTCAAGTTTCGCGGGATATTTGATCACGGCTCGCTGTTCTCTTCCAGCGGATCCTCTCCCCTTTCCGTCCGAGCTATAAATTTTTCTTACGCTCTCACTCGTAAACCGCGGCCGACCGCAAAATAATATGCGGCCGGCTTGGCCCTCATGTTTGGCTGATCGGCGGCTGATTACACGTGTTCCGCGCCAATGGTGGGAGCGCATGATAAAGCTGGCGAACGGCCGGGGCAGAAGGCCAGACACAGCCTCAATCACCGCAACCTGCTGGTCAGCCTAATCCGCCATAGTGGCCACCCATTCAAAATCAATAGATAATTTCGCTCCCCTTCTGCCGCCCTTCTGTCCGTAACAGGACGTACGTGCAAGTCGGCGTACAAGAGCTACGATTGTTCTTTCGAACTCGCCGGCTAAGCCGTGCATATTCTACGTGGATCGCGATGCCTGATATATAAAATAATCGCCGGCGCTTAATAATCGAACGCGATTTTTCAACGCCGTGAAATCTTAAGGAAACGCACGAACGCCGGCAGGAGCAATCGTTAATTAATACGCTTTGCCGCTTCGCTCTCTCTATCCTACTGCCCCGAAGAACGTGGCGAATGCCAGACATTATCGTATCATCATATCAGCCGTCCTGTGTACGATGTTGTAGAACGCGAATCCTTTACGTCGTATGAGTAACAACCATGCGGCATGTTTTGCTCACATCACCGAGGCATTAAGGCGCGTTTTACCCTTCTGCACGGCGACGACTAAGTCCGCCTCCACCCCTCTTCGTCGTCTTCACCTTGCAGCCGGCGACGTTCGCCTACACGGTGGCATGAATATTCAGAACTTGCGCCTCGTTCAATATGAATGCCGTTGATCTTGGCGAGCCGCGTCTCCGTGCCGTTTGCATTAACGCACCACCCGCCAAGAAGCGGACAGCCGGGCGGGTCGCGTGGTCTCGTCCCGGATAAATAGTATTAGCGACAAAGGTTACCGTACCCCCGGGTCCCCTCAGCAAACCGACGCGGCCCTCCTGCGAGACGAAATCTCTCCGCAGCCTCCGCGGACGCGCGAAGGGAAGGGGAAATGACGCTCGTTCAATATGCCGCCTCCACGCGTACGGATTACTTCGTATGCGTAAAGTGTGCAAGTAATATCGAGCCTGCCGGTGAATCTATCTCTCTGATGCTTTCGGCGAACTTCATCCCGATCTTATCGTCACCCTTTATGCGATTCACGTATGAGGGATCGGGAAGTCTGGCCGTGGTGAATGCTACGTGCTCGTGGTAGGGCGCTTTGCAATTCCGGACTTCATTTTAGCAAGATGTTGTAATCCCGGATTTTCAGGGGAATAAAAATAAGAGACGCGCGGCGAAGTTTTCTGTTCGAGCCGCAGGTGCGAACAAGCGTATCAATAAATTTTTCTTAATTGAAAAAAATAATTAATAAGAAAAAAAAAAAAAAAAAAAAATTAGAGCATTATTAAAAAAAAGAAAGAAAGACAAGAGAAAAAAAAAATAACGTAATAAAATTTAGACAAAGAAGCGCCAAGGTATCTGGAAATTCTATTAAATTTAAAGCGGAGGGAAACCGCTGTTAGTTTTTCTTACGGTAAGAGATATTGGCGTAAAAAGCGATTGCCGTTGTAATCGACGATACGAGAACGCCGGGAGAATCGCACGGTTACTGCAGGTAGATTTCAACAATGCGCGGGCGATAAAAAGAACAGGCAGGAGAGAACGGACGCAACAGCGGACAACAGAGAAGAGATCAGAGGTTTATGCAGGTGGATAGGTGGCGATGCAGACAGCACCGCGCCGAGTTGCTTTGAAAGTCGACTCCCTTTTCCCCCCAGCGCCGCGAAAGTTCAATCAAGCTAAACAACATTTCTGTCCGATCGTACCGGCCAAAAAGCGAACTGCCGTTCATGGGTGGCCAACTGCGGCAGGCCGGGCTGGCTGGCCAGCCAACCTTTCCCCGACGTCGGTCTGGCCTCGCACCAACTGCAAACGCGTATGAAATCGCGCTATCGTGCTAGCGAGCTGCACGCGGCCGCACTCACGAGATCGGACGAATTTTTATCGAATATCGGACCCGCGCCCCGAGAGAATGAACGATCGCACTTGGAAGACATTATCGAAGCATTGTGGACGATAGAAGATCCTAATGGAAAACGTACGATATTCTGCGGTTTAATCGCGGTCTCGTTTTCTTTGATAGATTGTTCGGAAAGCGTCGAAGCGAAGAAGCCGTCGAAAATTCTTATATCGCGATTACGCGAAAGCAAATATTAGTAAGAAATAATTGATAGTAAGAATTAATAAAATTAATTAACGAAAAAAATGAGAAGAAATAAAAAAAAAAAACATTTTACACGCCTGATATTTCGCCGCGTTATTCGTCCTGCTAATTTAAAACGACGTGTTAATTAATCACGGGCTCTTACATACATATGTAACATCTCGAGCTGCCTCGATAAAGCGCCGTCGAAGATGATTAAGCCGACGCCAGTCGTACGGCAATCCATCTATGTATCTCGGTCGACCGTGTACGGCCGTCCTTAGCAATATCTTTGACCGTGCCCTAACTGCGACTATCCGTCATCGATTTCGCGGACAGACGGGAACGCCGCTTGCAGATCACCGATTTTGACAGTTGATCATCGCGGCAGGTTCGAGACACATTGATGTACGATGGGTACTTGCCTCGGCCCGACGCGGAGTAGCACATAGCGGGAACTAAAGGCGACGATAGCGGAGCAGACGCCAGATTGATCGGAGCCAAGGGGTGGCTATGCCAGTGACGAGGGCAAGGGGACGGTAGAGGGGGAGGGGAGAGGAGCTTATGGGGTGACCGGGGTCGTCGTCCGGCTTTACTCCCGCACGTGTCCTCGCGTTTATCCTGTTTCCTCGTCTCTTGCGCGATTCTCGCGATCCCCTTAACCCGATCGTATTGAAATAAAATTGCTTACTTGACAAGGAAATATTAATAGGCTATTTTTTTTTTTTTTTTTTTAACAGTCGTCTGTTTTTTCGGCTGCCGGGGGAAGAAAGATAACGGGGACTCCGATATAGAAATTTATTGCTCGCAGGCGCGAGCGGAGGAGGTTCGTTATCGAAGTATTAATGATAACGTGCGACGTATTGCGATCCGCGCGTTGACAATGATAATAAAGTTGAACGCGTGCGGGAACCGAGAATATCTTCTTGCTGCATTAAAACGTGCCGCACGAATGTCGTGTCCCGTTGAGAAACAAATAAGCGGTTCGGTGGAGTTTGTTTGAGAGCGGCGTGTGGCGGGCAGAAAAGTTTGAAAGTGGAATTGAAAGCGGAGCGCCGCGGCACGTAAACCGTGTTCGCCACTTGCAGCCGCACACCTTGATCCCTAAGTAACGTTCGAGGGTAACGATTCAATTCGTACAATCGATGCGCGCTGTGGGTGGCATGTTATTCATTATATCCGGCTCGGTGAATTAAAAAGTTGTTGCCCGCGCTATTATTCGCCTCCTTCGTCTCGAAGGTAATATACAACAGTAAACGAAAAATCGAAAATCGACAGACGAGGCCGAGATTTGCTTTACGCGACTCTAACTTTCGCCCGCTTCCGTTAGTTCCGGATCTACTTCCTTCTCGCGTTATCTTAAATAAAAGCACGGTCGAATCTTCGAGCTCTCTTTTTTCTTTCTCTCTCTCTCTCTCTTTTTCTATCCCGCGATCGCTCCCTATCCCGGTCCTAAGCTTCATTTTATTTCCTCCATTGTTTCCACTCCTTGTGGGTAGCACTCTCACGTAGTCCTTCTCATTTTCCACTCACACGGGCTCGCGCGTCCACCAACACGCCCGCTTGCCATCTATAAATATCTACGCGCTCGTACACAATGGTACCAAGATCCCTTTTCTCAGCTTGTTCCTGGTCCCCTGAACGTCGGCATTATTTTGCTCGGTGGCCCCCTTTGTTTCGGTCCATTCTATTGAACTGCGGGCGAGATAATACGTCCTGCGCGCACCCTTGCGCCCGACACGTCGCTTCGAAACAAACCCGCATTCCCGCTTTCCAATAATTCGCAGTTTTATCCTAACACCTCCACCAACCTACGGTATACAGGACACCATTACGTCTCCCGCGGCGGAACGGCAATTCCGCTTGCTCGGAAGGGGGAGGGGGAAAGGGGGGAGATCGATATTACACCCTTCGCGATACGCACTAAATCCTATACGACACGTAACGTCGCGACCGGTCACGAAAGTCTCGCCGAGCCGCTTTCCGTCTTAGCCGAGCGCGTTGATCGATTATGCGAGGAACGGTCGAATATCGAAAAGGTTATTACCCTCCCCGTCCCTTCAAATACAAGCGGGCAACTTCTGGGATGTTGGAGGTCGAGGAGGCGCCGGTATTAGCTAACCACGGGCTTATGTATCTCGGAGTAAATTCCGAACTGCGAGGCATCTAGGATAATATTATGCTGTGCTGACATCTTTGGTGTTAGCCAGGCCGTCCGTTACACAACATCAGACTACCAACCAAACCCTAGTCTTCCTTTACCCTTCTCTCGCACAGGCGGAGGCCAAGCCAAGTCGATAGCCCGCCCGAGATCCTGCGGTCATCCCTTACGGGAAAGACCAAAGGAGTTGTTGGCTCCGTTCATCTCCCTCACTCGCCGAAGACGATGAAACAGAAGGTAGGTGAGGGACGAGGAGGTCGAGAAGGAAGGCAAACGTGATTCGAAGGAGGAGAGACAACGTGACCTTGCTGGAAGACTGAGAAAGCCGACTGACCGAACACTACACCTTGCTAAAGCTCCGCGAGCCCGTTACGAGGCTTTCAAATTACGGTACAGTTTCTCTCAAGAAACCAGAATTCGAATTAACGAGACGGGCAACAGGAACAAGCTCACCTGAGGCCGGTGTATCTTGCTAAATGATGCGGCTGCCGAGCGTAAGCTACAACGTGAGAACACGGCGCGAGTCTCGGTACCGTTTGATCGCAGGGCCATTAAATCTTACATTCTCGCGGCGGTCTTGTTTGACCATCTACAAGTTTCACGGCGATAATACATCGCGAGTAATTCAAGTTCCCGCGGTCTCAATTATTACGGCACGTTTAAAATATTGCTATCGCGCACGCTGCGCGATTTGATTAGTGTTTAATATTTTCGCTCGCTTCCGCGATATATGAAACGGCGGCCGACCGCTTTTCGGCGAGAAAGAAACGGCGAGATGATTTTACGCGCGACAGGCAAAAACGATATGCACGTGAAAACGGCCTCTAACGTATTTCTAACCTCGTTTTGAGACGTCGTTTGAATTTATGGTCGCTACGTAAATACCGCTCGTACTCCACATACCGCGGCCGAGGCCTTCCTAAAAAGATATCGAGGTATGCCTATTCAAAGATGAAAGGCCCATTACCGGCATATTTGTGTACAGAAAATATTCCAGAATGCTACACACAAAATTCCTTCAATATTTGCGGCTGCCCATGAATATTATTTCATGTGAAAATTTTAATGGGATGCGTTTCGGGCGTACACAATGTCTCGTTACAACTACGTGGCAATCTCTTTTTCTTCCTCTGCCTCTCTTAATATTCTCGCATTGAATAGCGTGATTTTTTTTATTTTCTCTTTTCTATTTTCTTTTTTTTTCTTTTTTTTTCTGCGCGCGCGTCTATTTAAACCGACTGTTCCCGATGCAAACGGAGAACAAAAATTACAGCCAACGAGCTTCACCGAGGCGCTACGAAAGTTGGCAGCGGCGACCTCCCAGAGGATGGTAGGCATACAATATTTGAAACAGAAAACCATCGGGGATGCTGCGCGGCACGCTATGCTGGCCACGCTGAATGCATCAGCGTGTCCCACAGCAGCCGGACTACTATCAAGTATGTATGGAATGATATGATTTTCGTTTAATTAAAACAGTAATAACTGTTTCGTCCGCATTCCACAGCGCGGGCATTAAAATATATGGAGTGCCATAGGTGCGCAGCCGTCATGACTTGAAAGGAACGAAAAATGCAATACGGGGGAAAGAGGAAAAAAAAAAAATATATATATATATATACATGCACTCGGGCGAACAAAGGGAGAGGCATCAGATTCAGAATATGCTTACGCGAATGCGATTTATACGATCTTATTCTTTTTTCTTTTTTTTTTTTTTTTTTTTCTGTGCGCGTCAAGGTATCCCTATCGCAACCGGCCGGACCGAATTTACGTATTTTATTTCGCTCAACGTGCGCAAAAAAAAAAAAACGAAGCGTACGCGTAAAATCCAAGATACATTGCGTTCCGATAAAATATAAAGAGTGGTATTTCCTTGGGGAATAAAATATGATTAAACGGCCATCAGAAGTGATATCCGAAAGGAGGATGTTGCTCAACAAAGGGTGTATTCTTCGTGGCTCAATAGCCCAGGACGAAAACGAGGCTTTGTGCGGGCGAAGGCCGGCAAGTGTGTGCCGCGTGGAAGAGAGGAAGGAAGGCGACGAGAATGGAAAATAAACGTAGCGATGATGCCCCGAGTTTGAAACAATTAACATAACAAAGCGAGGCGAGGCCGAGCGACGAGGGGGAGGAAGTGAGAGGCGGAAAGGGAGGATACGTCGAGCCAAAGGCAGGAGGGGTGGAGACGCGGGCGCGTTTCTCTTGAGATTTTGGCACCGTTTCCACCGTCGACGGCAGCCTATTCCAACTTGCGGTATTCGAAAACATTTTCCCCGACCGGCGTAAACGGATCCGACGTGAACAGCTGAAGGGCCACACGGCGTGAGGAAAACTTTCCTCCGTCACCTGCCGTTGTCACAGTTTTACGGCCGGTTCTAGTATAACACGCGATACGTTATCCCAAAAATTCAAGATATTCCATTCCGGCGCATCGGTTAGATTTTTATCAAATAAATGGCAATTTACCGCGTTATTCTCTCTTTCGTCGCGAATAACGGAGGGTATCTGGCAAAAAGCTCCTTAGACTTTGTATTTTTTTTCTTTCTTTTTTTTTTTCTTCCATACTTAGTAATTTATGCTTTACGAGTGAAGATAACATCGCGGAGAATGTCATAAATCAAACGTCGGAACTTCGTACCCGATACTTTATTATGTACTTTAAAATATCTAAGTAAAACAATAATGTAATTTCCACCGAGAGAGTTTCTCTCTTTAAGAAATTGTAATCGAGCACGAGAAATATATACGTTGATTAATTTTATCTATCCGAGATGCATTTAAAACGTCGTGCAGGTAATCGTAAAAATTGCTTTTCGCGTACGAGAGTTTTCACGCTTTTATTCGAACCGATAAGAAACCCTTTGTTCATTCGCTTTTTATCCCTGTGTTTTCTAAACCGCTGCTAATGTGCGCGGTATCTCAAAATCTTTACAAATAAACGTTCTCCGAGTTATAAAAAAAAAATAAAAAAGGGAAAAAGAAAAAAGAAAAGAAAAACGCAAAAGAAAGAAAAGTGTTACGTAAGAAAGTACGGAGGTAGAACTTCTCTACAAACGCACTGTGGCGAATAAAATGATCGATCGAGAAATTTCCTAAACAGCGAGCTGGAATCGTGTTATTTCTAAATTAAGTCTACCAAAGAAATAACACCATGCCCGAAGGTCTAGCGTGAATAATGCGGCGCGCGTGACTGTGATAAATATTTAACCCTCCGCTAGCACAGGTTACCTTTCCTTCCGTGCGAGATTAAGAGAGTTTATAATGACGCAATCTTGCGCTAACATTCGCAACATATTGGCGTTCAAGTAACGCTCGCATGATTGTACAAGATTACGCGAGAGGATGGCATTCCTAATGAATATTCGCGTGTAGCTAATTTACTTTCCGAATCAGGAAAGGGAAAAGAAAGGGGGAGGGAAGGGCGAGGAAAAGAGACGTTGCGTTGAAATTCCGAAGTCTTCTTTTAAACCGTCGAGATACCGTCGCGAAGATATCACCGAGATATGACAACTTTGTACGAGCCAGCCAGAAACGAAAGTTCTGCAAAGACAATGCGACATAAACGAAACGAGCCTCGTAAGAAAAGTTGCAAAAACGGGACGACGCACTGAAGCGTATGTCACGTCAGACTATG
Source organism: Cardiocondyla obscurior (assembly GCF_019399895.1). Lineage (NCBI taxonomy): Eukaryota > Metazoa > Arthropoda > Insecta > Hymenoptera > Formicidae > Cardiocondyla > Cardiocondyla obscurior. Next base: position 4,266,971 of record NC_091883.1, read on the forward strand.
CACCGACCTTATCTACTTGCTTTAATATCACGCGCCCTAAGTAGAACGCCGCGCGTTACGCTCAGACGTCGCTGTTTCCGTAACACAGTTCTATAAGTTCCCTCTGGGAACTTTCACCATATTAACCCAATATCAGCCGTACGGTTTAGAATCAGGTTAACAACCGCCTCGGCGAGGTATCTTCCTTGCGTCGGAGGGCGCGCGAATCATCGGCCATCAATTCGATTTGGCATCATTTGCGCGAGATAACGTTGGCGCGGTTCGATCGGAGCTTCGCGGGGGAGCTTTCGCGAGCTACGCGCGGCTAAATTGGATAACCGTTTGATAAATAACCCACGCGCGATATCGAGTACGAATAAAGACGCTTCCCGAGATTTTGTAAAAAAAAATATGACCGTCACATTTAGCGGTGAGAAGTATGCATTGTGGCGATGTATCGCGCGGAAACGTATGCATCTAAAGAAGCGGCTCGGTAGTTTATCTTTTCGCGAAGTTACAGCTTTATTGCACCTGTTTTATCTCGACCGGGCGCGATCGCGGATCCGCGAACAGAAGAACACTTGGAATGCTCCTTCGATCGCGGCCGTACATAAATCTACCCGCCGTATCGTTCTCGTCCATTAGCATCTCGTCGTGCGTAGAATCGGCGGCGAGGACAGCGTATCCTGCAGTTTGTCCCGGTATCGCGGTTTGAGTAACACACCGACGGTTCGGCGCGGCAACCAGTCACTGCGCTGGTGGGAAGTATAAAATGTCAATACGTTTACCGGCGGGCTATTGTTGAGCTTGATCTATGTTTATGGGCGTAACGGCATAGGTCGCCTCCGTCGTCGTTGCATACGGAGCAACGACGCGCGGAGAAAGCGCCGAGTATCTCTTTCTATAATGTTCCGGCCGTAATACTACAAAGGCGGTCCTTCGTTCCCGCTTGTGTCGGCAAACGTACGACGGAGACGCTTTTGCGAGCTCACGTGAAATATTTCGCCGCGCGTATACCGAAAATCAATGCCTCCGCGTTGCAAACGATTAATTAAATTTTTTTTCTAAGTCCGGTCAAAAGTAGATATATAAATTTTTATTATTTTCGCATTCAGTTAATTGCACGTAATGACGAAGGGAAGATGCGAAAATAATTCGGCGAGTCATCTACTAGCTCTCGGAAAATTTATAAATGTGCGAAGGATTAACTCCATCTCCTGCAAAGCTGCCGATAAGACCGAGGAAGATTGAGGAAGTTATTTGCACAAGACGAGAAATTACCTCCCTTCGTTCCTGCAGTGTCTCGTATCCGAGCGTGTTCTCGCTATCTTATTACGTGCACGTGTCTTCGAATGTATAGCCGCGATAGTGTATGTAACCCACGCCTGTGCTGCGGCGATATCGTTTGTGATAATGCATGTGCCTAGGTACAGATCTCACCCGGTCGAACGATCATCCCCTTGCTATAGCGACCTTTCTCATTACCTTAAACTTTACGGGAAATAATATCGCCGCCGAAGACTGTCTGCGAAAAACGAGCGTTCGTCACGGTCCATCTCGAAAATCGAACCGAAATGATAGACGACTGATCGTCGAATCTGTCACAACGTGGTGTATTTGAGAATTTCTTCAGCTATTCTCCGTCTCCCACGCTCGACGCTACTCGGCACGTAGAAGAAAATTGTCAGACGTAGAAAAAAAAAAAGAAAAAAAAAGAAGTAGCTGCAGCTCGTACGCTTTGTTCAATATATCGCGAGTTCAATGAGAAAGAGAGATAAAGGGAGAGAGAGATAGAGAGAGAGAAAGGGTTCGAGGTGCCAGAGACTCGCCAAGGGAATGAAACCTGATTTAGGACTGCGGTCCAGAAATCTCCCAAGAGACCCTCCAGGCTGACCACCGCGCACTCGCTTCGCTTTCCAGTGTCCCTCCGAGTACGATCCTCGCCCTCTACCACTACCTTTTCTCTACCGACCGACTCTTCGGTGTTCCACGTCCAATGTCCCATGTCCCTGGACGCCAACAAGTGCGACTCTTTACCAACATCGCGTCGGAAATGCGTCCGGAATACTGAAGAGTCTTTCAAGTATTGCGACGGGATATGTTATAACAAAAAATAGCGAGCTTAACCGCCTCGAGAGAAAGAAAATACGTCGGATATAATGCGGAGGTGAAGGAATTAGATTTTCACCGAAATGTAGTATTTCACATTTTTGCGGCGATTAAAAATTTTCGTGGAATTAACTAAAGCAAGTGGAGAAATTCAACGCTAAAAAAAAAAAAAAAAAAATACGACGTTCTCAACGTGCCCAAGGTTCTCTTATTCGAAGAAAATATTTCAAAGCAGCGAAACGAACGAGTTTTAATACGGACAGACAATACCGGCGGGCGCGGAATTTTCACTCGATACGTTTATTCCGTACTTGCTTTAAACTTTCCTTTGACTCATATAATATCTAGTTTCGACTGCTTTTATATCGAGTATTCTTGCGAAGCGTAGAGCGAAGAACGGGCCGACCGAGGGAGGGGGAGGGAAAGGGGGTCGAACTTTCAGACGGGGGCCACGGAAAAGAAAGAAATAAACCGAGCACCGAGAAAGGAGGAAGGAAGGAAGAAGCTCCTGGCACAGCCTGGCGTGTAGGTTACTACGTGCCTGCTCGCCGTGGCATCCCGTGACCATGGTCTGACTTAAGAATTCGGGTCAGGCTGTAACCTGCCTCGATTGCAAATATAGGGAAACACTTTTGGAGGCGCTGCCAAAACCAAAACTCAAGTGGCACCGGGCGTCGTGTGCACGTCGCGACGAAAAAATGCAAAAATTTAATCGACTCCCGCCGCGCCGATTCGCCAAAGTCTACTTGGCAGTTTCTACCAGAAATATATGAATAAATATAAGGTTTCACGTTTGTCCGTACATTTAATTTTTCAATCATCTTAATAATTACCGCCTACGTGATTCCGTTCGTTCGTAAATAACTTAAATTCGCAAATAACGCTTACTTTCGTCGACTATTTTTTAAAGCCCGCTTCTGACGTAGTATATGTATATGTATATCATTCGGAAATCCGTAAACCCACCCCGTTACCGCAGCTCGGAAACCGGAGAAGATAGCTTACCACGTCGCTCAATCTCGCCGAAAATCAGTAACCTTTAAACTTTTCCCCAGCTCGCCCACCGGCCACTTTCCTCCGGTAGCACGAATTTGATGCCCGGGATACTTATGCGGGAAAATGGGAATATTATGCCGCCGATGTACCATTAGCGCATCGCCGCCGAGTTCGGTTTCGGTGAAAATTTTGTATTTTTAACGCGTTGCGCTCGTCGCGCGTACATGCCACGCGGCACGCAAAGCGTTATCGATAGCCTTCATTATTATTGTAAGAGATAACCGCATCTCCGTCCGTGAAAAATACGCGTTTCGCTTAAGAATGCTCGAAGCACGCAATGTCACGGAAAAATAGCGCGCCCTTTGTCACCGGATATGAATCTTATTGAACATACTTGGAATATGCTCCCACAAACGGCGGGCGCAAGAATGCACCCGCGAAGCGGCGAAAGCTCGCAGCTGCAGTCACTGAAGAATGGGCCGACATACCGCGAGAAGTTCTTCGCCATCTTTTTTCGAGGCTCGCGCCATCATGTAAAATTGTGGCGGTGGAAAATGTAAAATTCGTGCGAGCCGGCGGATATTAAAACGAGGATAGCCCACGGAGCATAAATCGTGTCAAGTATCTACGCAATAACTTATCCCTTTTCATTTCCATCCTTCGCGCCCTTCATAAATAGATATACAGCTAGCGATGCAAAGTAGCTCTTCCCGCGGAAAAATAACATCCCGTTGCCACTCCGAATACGTAAATCCAGCTATTCGACTTTCATTAAAAAGAGCGTAATAAGGATATGCTCGGTAATTTGAAAAGTTTATCGCACTGAGTAATATTCGCGTTAATTATCCTGTCGGATAATTAAATGTAATAAAAATGTGCTCGTTACATTTTTCAAATCACATATGTTTCTACTAAAAAAAAAAAAATATTTTATCCCTAAAAATTAATTAATTTGAGAACGATTTTATGAAATAAAATTAACCTTTCGTCGCCATTGTTAAGCATAATGAAATGCCGAAGAGATTTGCCGTTTTGCGAAAAGCGTGCGAATGTTCTACGTGGTACAGAAAACCGTAATAATTCTAGACCTCACATAAAAAATTGGGGGGGGAGGGAGGAGAATGCTAAATCTTTCGCGCGGCAAGTAATTGCTGGGATAAAAAAAATCAATGTTCTCGGATTGCATTCGGATGTACCTGGTTGATAAAGATAAAGGTCCGCGGCGCGCGGCCACACAATCGCTGAGCGCTCCACGCTGCCTGGTTGATTCCGCGTGCTTGCGGATCTCGGAGGTCCCACGAAGCAGTCGCAAGCCACGAACTAGCCGCCGCGTTTATCGTTTCGCAAGTCGCACAATCGTTTCTCACGCGTCCACGTTGTCCCTCTCGACGGAATCGCGATAACCGTGCGTCGTCATCCCTCTCCTGCTATTCGCGACATGTATGCTTCCGTTCGCCGACAGCAGAATGGGAAACGCGTCGTCCGCCGCGCACAAACGAGAAACGCCTGTCCTCACAAACGTAACACTCACCGAGTACGGTTCGCGTTCACGTGCGGATTAACGCCGTGCGTGCCCGCGGGCACCATGAATACGGTCTTGTCGCTCGCGGAAGCGCGAAGAAAATCCTCCCGTTCCACGTAATCACTCGCGACAAGTCTAAACTACGCGCGAAACGCGAAAGTCGCGGTCGCGCGACCACGAGCGCCGCCGGTCGTTCGACGACCACGTGAGCTAAGAGCGAAATGATCCAACTCCACGTGTCTCTGATCTCGCTGCAGCCGACTTGTCCGCGAGAGCACAGAGTCGGTCCACGGAAATTGACTCGGCGAGGAGAGAGCCCGGTGATCTCGCGTCTTCAACGGAGAACTAAAAAAAACAGCACTGAATCGTAGGCTCGCGGCCGGAGTCAGAAAGCACAGCGGCGACGCGCGTGGTCAGTCACGTTTCGACACAAAGTTTCACGTAGTAAACCATCGATAACACCACCACCGAAACGCGGGAGATATATCGTCGACTCGAATAACGTCGTTTCGAACTTGCCACCCCGTTGTCTCCGCGACGAACGCTCCTCGTGCTAGGTGTCACTCGATTCCGAAACGCTGGTATCGCCGGCGAGAGCGTCGTCCGCGTAACTACCGACCGTCCACCGCCTCGTTACCGTCGTCGTACACATCAAGGAGAAAGGACCGCGTCACGTCGGAGCGGTGCGAAACGAAGCGGAGTGAACGAGTGGATGGCGGGCCAGCCGCGGGTAAAGAAAGAATTTTTTTTTTTAACGCGTATTTACGGGAAAGCGGCACGGTGGCTTTTACGTATTTTTTTTTTTTTTCCCGTCCTCTCGTTCTCCCCCACGACGAAAAATCCGTCCAGAATCGTCGCGCGTGTCCCCGGTCTCCGTCGCAGATTACAAACCCATGACCAGCGGGGGTGGTGACGATTACGGAGGGGTACGAGGTGGGGGGGGGGAAAAATTAATGGGGCTACGACGGAGTAGTGTCCCTACAGCTGATCGTCGACGCGATCAACGGCGATGTACAACTCGTGCACTTCGGCTACGACGCCGCCTCTTTTACTAAACGTGGAGATGGTGTACACTGCGGTCGCTCTCCGCACACTGAGGATAGCTGACGTCACGAGCCCACCACGCGGAGGTGGTCTCGCGAGCGACGGTTTCGCGCCGGCGCCCGCGGCGGCTGCAATCCTTATAGGCACACACAGTGCCAGAACACCCCTGCGCGCCGGTGAATTCCCGATCTCTCTCTTTCTCTCTGTCTGTCCCTTTCGCCCGGCGCTGACTACGTATATATCCTACCTACCAATACTGCTGGCGCGACTCGTTCCACCTACGAACGGCAGCCGAGTAACGGTTTAACCGTCGACGGAGGAGCTAACACCTAATGGGGTTTTACGTTACGTCACGTTGGGCACGGTCAAAGAGAACAAACCCGTGCTGCCTCCGCATGCTGGATCAATTTCAAGACGGAAAAACGGAGACCCGTGACTAGTAATTGATTGTAACGCATGCATATTGTAATCTCGGGCGCGCCCGATCTTGCATGTGATTTAAACGCAACTTATGGTACAAGTATGATTAATACAAGAATGGGGAGAAATTAAAGCGAGATATGTATAAGCTCGAATTAATACACCTCGCGTGTAATAAGTTGGAATTATTTTGAATAAAAAATTTAATGAAAAAGATGCGTATGGATATATTTTTATATGTAGCTTTTTATATGTAGCAATAAAAATAGCACGTATTATTTATAATATATTAAATGGTATTAAATAATATGTAGCAATGCTCGAAATTTATATGTGACGTAAAAATGCTCGATACCCAACGATATAACAGTTCGGAATCTCCATGAATTCATAGTTTCATCTAGCTCAAGTAATAAAATGCGTGATGTGCTCAGAAGTATCAACGAGCACGTCCCATCGATCCGATTATTCTAATAACTCGTTATTAAAACAATATGATAAACGATCAAATCGAATGATGAATAAATTATTTTCTCTTATTTCCAGATTAAATAAAAAAAAAATTAAAAAAAAAGAAGCCGAAATAAAAATACGTAAATATAATTCGAAATTAAAATTAAAATGACATGACCGTGCGCTTTATATGATTATTAATAAAACGGTCCATATATTAATATTGAATTATTTCGTATATTATGCAATTATTTTTGTCATATACGCTTCAATTAATAATCATTCATTGTAAATGTACCATGATGTTAACATGACCGCGTATACATTACGAATGAAATGCATTTAATGAAAAGATTTAATAACGTATATCATTGGAACGATAAAGCACGAACTTCTCGTCGGACAGACAATGCGATATTTTATCCATACTGATTTGAAAACAAAGGGATAAAACCGATTGGCCGTTGGTCTTGCGGTATTATCCATGATCCTCAAGCTGATCCTCCACAAACAGGAAACCCAAGGCATGAAATTCCGAAGAGAAAGCTTGGGAGCCCTATCGGACCGCCGTTATGGGTGGAAAGTTTCGGTGGAAGTTTCTTCCCAACTACGTCAACTCCATAGGAAACGACGGAGAAGCCCGGATCCGGAATGAGGGATCGGCAAAGGATGACGCTACTCCGCGAGAATTTGCAAAAGTAGACAATTTCGAAAGAGAAAGAGAGAGAATTTAGTACTATTATTCTACGTGTGTTTTTGACACGTATATTTATGGAGCTGATTCGCGACTATCAGAAATCTTTGACAGGCGATTCGCCAGAAAATATTTTCTACTTCTCAATACTGTATCGATGTTACGTTAATATTATTATATAAAATAATTATATTTTAATATGCTTACATACGTAATTATTATTTTTTTTTAATTATTTATAATTATCTAAGCTGCATCTCGCATAATTTATTTAACGTAAAATATACACGAGTCACAATGGAATTACTCAATTACGGATCTCTATTTTCCACCTTCGAAATTGATCTCGCCGAAGACCATACCCGATCGATAAACGGATTAAATCGGAACGTCATAAGCAGCGGACCGATATTATAAGACGCAGGCTCGTCAGTGAGCGAGCAGCTCGGTTTAAACAGATGTCAGTCAGTATGTAGGTTGACGCAGCACGCTGGGAGCAGAAATGTTGAGGGTCTAAGGAAGGGAAAGAAAGAGAGATAGGAAGCTCGCAAGAGAGAACAGCCACCCGTCAATCTCGCTCTCGTTCCGTCTCCATCGCTCAATCTCTCTTTCTCCCTCACTCATGGTCGCCGGTGGCGTTGGGTGGTAGGAGGTGGATGGAAATCAATAGCCCTGAATAATGAACCCCAAGGCAGCACCCTCTCTCCGCTCTCCACGGTCTGGAGCAGTCTCTCATGCATCCTCTCGTTCGAAAGCGCGAGCGGAAGCGAGAAAGAAAGAGACGGAGAGGAAGAGAGAAAGAGAGAAAAGTGAGTGAGACATTGGGTGTTCTCGCTTCCTCTCTTTTCCTCCTCTTCTTCCTCCTTCAATCTTCTTCGCCTCTTCTCGCCAGCGGAGGCCCTACTGAACCCTTCTCCTCATAGCCTGAACGGAGGTGTTTGTGTCCTCTCCTAGTCCCCAACTTTGCTACGAGACCCCCTCGAACCCAATTCGGATAACCGACGGAAGAGAAGGAGGAGAGGAGCAGGAGGACACGGAAAATGATTACCCTCCTCCTCCTCTTCTCCCTTCATCTCATTCTCCCCCTCGCCCCTTCCCTCCTCCCCTTCCCCCCTTTTCCGCGACGGATCGATGGTCGTCGAGCACCTTAGTTCGTGATTCTCCTAGATTCGGATCAATACCTACTTTAGCATTGCAATAAAATGGTTGGACAGCGCGTTATGATAGCCCGCGCTGTCTCTCTTTCTCTTGTTCTCTTATCGAGTACCTATCGAGAAAGCTATTTTGCCGGCACTAAATTTATTTGCGATTCCGCTCGGCGTGAGACGCGTATATTATCGGCGACGACGACGGAAACGTGGCGTCGACGTGCGGCGAGGGGGAGAGAGAGCCATGTACGAAAATCAATCCGATACATATATATATATATATATATATACATATATATATACATATATATATATTTTTGATCGCGAATCCCCTGTCGGAATAATCGCGCTTTAATGCAATATCGGTGTAATTGATTGTAGCGCTGCGACAGCCCGCGCCGCCGGCCCTCTGATTTCTTCATCTAGCGCTTTCGATAACGACGGTTAGAATAAATAGACCCGTCAATTTACATAGTCGTTAACGAGCATGCCTGGCGAGCCCTTATCGGTTCCGTAGCTCCTAAACCTCCTGACCTACCCAACGCGTTCTACGTTACTTCCCTGCATTCTCCTCCACCGTGCGCCCCAACAACGCGCACGATGGCTTCCCCCGCAATACACTACTCTGAATCCTTATCCTCCGGAACAGAACGCTTATTAAAGATCGATCGAGGGCCTCACGTCCCTTATCCGCGTTATCGCATTGGATATAACTTGGAAATCCAGAAACGCTTGGCGAGCTCGCCACATACATAATTTATTTGCCCGGAGAATCGCGGCTCGCGATGCCTCGTAGTAAAGCGACACGTACTTTTATCGCAACTTAAATTTGATTGATTCGACCGAACGGCAGGGCATATTTAGTACAGCCCCGCTGGAGCGCGGCGTGACATTACAAAATTAAAATTCTCCGCGCTGGGAGCTTAGATTTACTTTCAGATTAATTGAGAAAGAAAGTAAAACCGCAAAGACAATTATCGTTTTATTTTCCGCATCCGGAATATTTTTTATGTATTTTTTCAGTAAGATATACGAAAGTACGTGTATACTTATATACTTGAAAAATTTTCTCTCACTGAGCATTTGGATCACCGGCGAAAAGAATGTTATTCTAAGCAATCAAACGGATCATTCTACCAGTCTTCTTCCTTTCCGAGAGTCAAAAGAGCTCCGGGCGGGTCTACGGAACTATCCCTCGGTAAAGGCGGGCTGGTAACGACTATGCAAATTTCATTTGGCCCGGCCCAATTCTTCACACACGGAAGATTAAGACATTAGACTACGAGGGAAAGAAGGAGCGAGAGGAGGAGGAGGAGAGCACGTCCTAAACTGAAGAGTGAATATAGACAACGACGCGAGGGAGCAAAAGAGAGCTCGGGGGACGGTGCATCGTTGCGCGCTCGTTCCTCCTGCAGTCTCAATTATTTCATGCACCGAGCTATAAATCACGTGTGTGTGCGAACCTAAAACGACGACGCTAATATTTAAGTTGCGCATGAAAATTCGGCCGCTCGCGTGCATCGTATAAAATAATTTCGGTAGGTGGTGGTTATCACGTTAAAGGTCTAACCGCGTACAAATATAGCCGTTGTTCGTGCGGCAAACGGCGAGAGTATTCGCCGGTTTGCGCAAAAACGCGATAACATCATATTTCTAAAATACAAATTACGGTAAACATTATTTGGTGCTCTAAAAAGAAAAAAAAAGAAAAAGAACAAGAAAAAAGAAACGGGGCGTGCATGCTGCGCGCGCGAAAAGTCCGGCGCATATTTTAATCCGTACGCAAAAATGCCGGTCGTTGTAATGAAAAAGTTTCTTTTGTCGTTTCCGACCACGGCATATGCGAAACGTTTTACATAACTGGTAGGTAATTGTTCGTTTCGTTTGTTAACAATACGCGAGTTCTTAGACCTTTGACGCGGAGGGGAATTTTAATTTTCACTTTTCGAAAGTAATATTATATGCCGCGGATATAATTGTACACACTTTTTAAACGTAATTATATCTTTGCGGGTAAAATTTCTATACGCCGGGCGCGGAGATGGGCCACTCTCTTTCCACGTTCTTTGTCGATGTTTTTTCATTAACCCCGGAAGGCCCGGTCATATTTACATTTACAAGCCAACTAAAATGAAAATAATTACTAGCGCGGGGGAAAAAAAGGTGTTTCCACCGTGATAATATCCGCGAAAAAAAAAGAAAAAAAAAAAAAAAAGAAAGAAAAAATTTCTATTCCCTCGCGAATGAATCCTGACGGTTTGCGCCGCCGCGGCCACGCCGCGCGGATTTCGCGTCCGCCGGAACAACGAACGCCGGGGAAATGCAGCGGCAGGTTATGCTTCCCATCTCGAGATCCTACCTCCCGTCGCTGCCTCGATGGGAATTCCCATTCTTCGCGTTCGACGGCCCGGAATTTTCCGGCAGGCGGCTTCGGCGGGCGGCCTGAACTTCTTCCCGTCCTCCCCCGTGCCGTGCGAGAGCGTAATTTTAGTTTGATACCGGGCGCAATAGCCGCGTGGCCTGTCTGCTCTCCTTTCGATGTAATAACGAAAGACCGCTGAGGAACGAGAGGGGCAAGAGTGCCCGAAGAAAGACGGGACGAGAGAAAGAAAGAGAACGGCGCGGCACTACTTATCCTTCGTATTTTCCTTTACAGCGACTCTCCTTGCTCCCGATCGAGACAAAGCCGCGGGTATTACCTTATTTCCCCAGCGTCTTTCCCCTTCTATCGTGCAAATCCTTCTTACGCGAGTATTCGGCCGTAACCTATTCCACCGTCGCATACTCGGCTTCCTCGCGCCTCTCCTGCCTGACGTTTACGCCGAAACAACCTATTCGCATATTATATTCTCAATGGATTTCGCATTTTTCATGTGCTCGCACAGGACGAGAGACTATCGGATATGTGCAGGGAAAGCGAGGCGATGCCATGATTAAAAAGAAAACGAGTTGAAAAACGTGATAATAAAAAAAAAAAAAAAACAAACATAGTAATTGCATTTCTTTTTTTTTTTCCTTTCCTGATAACATCATTTGCAATATGAATCGTTTCAATAATGAATCCTGCAAAGCGCAGTTCTGTCGCGTTGTTCTACATTAAACTTTTCCCTCGAATCTCAAAAACCGTCGTAAAATCTTACTCTATTTTACTCCAATATTTACGTAATATTACACGCCATATCGTGCATTAGCGTTCCCGCGGGGCGACGAGAGCCGTTTGATCACGCGAAGAATATTATCGGCGGATTTTCACGTGACAAGCAGGTACAACGTTTCATCGTGAACGTTAACATTGTCGTGTGATCCCGCCGATTCCCAATGAGCGTGAGCGCGATGTATGCGCTCTCGATCGATCGGTCGGACGGGACGGAAAGAGAGACGGATGTAGGAGAGCCCGCGGCAAAAAAAGTAGGATAACATACGTCCGTGCACGCGACGGGGGAGACCGACAGACGAGCGGACAGCCCTCGTGCACCTCGCGCCGAGAGAACGAGGGATAAAGGGAGGATGAGAGAAAAAGGGAAAGGCCAAAAGAGAATGAGAGGAAGAGAGAAAAAGAGAGAAAGAGAGACGGGGAGATTGCGGAAAGGTCGGCAGTGGAGGGACCGGTTGCCATTGTAATGGCGTGTGCCATGGTCCCCATGTGCCAACCACCCCGGCAGCTGAGCCCTCTACGTTCCACTGTTAAATACGCTGAAACGAGCAAACCATTCGCGAGAGTTAAACTCGTAGTTATCACTCGAATCGATATACTATATATACCGGCGAATCTCTCTCGGTCTCTCGCTCTCTCCGCCTCTCAAATGCATCCTCTTTAAATCCTCCCTTGTGAACGAGCGGGCGCGCGCGATTGAAAGAAAGTACGACCGTTTTGTTCGCTCCTCATCGAATTGACAATAATACCGGGGGCCCTCATTATTGACTGCTCGAGAATCGGTGCTTCCAATTCTTTGGGAAATCTACGCCGGCAAGCTCGCGAGAGACTCGCGCAATTTTATCCCGGACGAGGCGAGGTCGCGTGATCTTCCGCGGCGAGAATACGCGACTCGATTAATGAATCGCGGACGAATCGTACTGCGAATCGCGCGAATATCCGTGATTGTGGCGAAACAACTGAATTATTTCCTTACTCGCCTTCGAGGCTACAATTCAGCGCGCTCATTAGTACGTACAGCAACGCTGGCAGCGGGACAAGGGAGAACAGAAACGGCGGGAACGCCTCTCGAATACCGACGATGGGAGGTCACCGAAGTATCGTAACTACCCAGTAATTAAGTACGGATGCTGAAGTGGCGGCCAATGGAGCGGCCACCGGAATAAAGAAGATGCAAAACGGATTCTCGTCGACGAAGGTGGAGGACGGTATTTCGCTCTCCCTTTTTTCTTTTTCTTTTTTTTGGTTTTATTTAACCCCGGGTCGTAATTCAATCCGGGGACGAACGTGCCGCGGAGAGGAAGAGCGCGGTGGAAGAGGGTAACTAGACCGAGGGTAGGTCACTATGTCTCCAGACAGAGTGAACAATGGCCTGGCACCGTTGCGAAATAAACGTAATGCTTGCTTACCCGATGCTCGCGTACGCTCGGAGGGAAAAACGTCGAAGGGACGCGCAAATTGATAACGATAACGAAATGGCAAGCTGGAGATCCGCAGGCTGCATGAGGCACGGCGGATAAGAGGCGGGGGAGTAGAGCGAGGGGAATCGGAAGGAGCGCGCAGCCGGGGGAATCAAAATATAATTACACAAAGGTAAGCCGTAACACGGAGACAGAATCGCGGGGAAATAGACGGGTCTCATTAAAATTGGAGAGCTGTTTCGAAACTGCGAGACTGCCGTGTCGGTTGCAGCCTCGTCACCGTCGAGCATTACCTTTCCCTAACTCGGCCCGACCTCTCTCGTCCCTTCGCGTCCTCCCACCTTCGTGCCGCGGCGGGTCCCGCGAAAAGTTGAAACAAAAAGAAACTTTTCCGCGCCACTTGCAGAAGGTTGTTAAAGAAAATCTATGTAATGCGTCATGCTACGGCGTTCAACGACTGCTCGCGTCCTTATCGAGCACGTTTATTCACCTCTATACGCGACGTATCTGAATCGCCAGTTATAAAAAAAAAAAATTATGACATTAAATTTTGCCAAATTATTATTTTCCTTTTTTAAGAATAATTTATATTCTCGTTTGCTTTTAATTGAGATAATCCTACAACCGGGAATTTTTTTTTATTTATGGGGCATATAAATAAATTGGTTCATAATTCGCTTCAGTGCGGCCGCGCGATTATCTTGGCAGCTAATCTCACGTACTCGCAAATAATTATGAGCTGTTTTAATTTTTAACGGCGAGTATCTCGGTAAAAGTCGACGATGTTTCAGTAGCGTATTTCCGAAATTGCCGAGGCTGCAGTGTAATTGATTTGCACTCGAGCAGATTTAAGTCCGGCGCGCATGATATATGTAGACACGGATTATTTGATTTAGTGGACGTGCGTCAATGCGAGCGAATGCGTTTGATTCGACGTTGATAAAATCATTCCTCTCGCCTACCGTTTGTTCCATCGAATGTGAACCAGATCGATACACGCACAACGATATGTTTCTGCGCAAAACTTTCGCAACCGTCGCAAAGTATTAAAATTCCTAAAAGATATATGTGCCTAGGCCTGCAGTTTAATTAACATTAAAAGATGCAAGTATGCGTTACAACACGAAGATTAAAACTAACGATAAATTTTAACGACGCTTGACTAGAAATCGCTTTAACGTTTTATTAAATGCAAACGAAAAATTTTAAGAATATTACGCCTTTAGAATTACTTATAATTTTCTAAAACGAAATTATCACTCTAAGCATGGAATCAATGACCAGTTCGCTCATGTGAAGCGTTCCATTGGAATAAACATTCACTTCAATAGAGCGTTTACTGCACATGAGCGAACTGGCCAGTGATTCGACGATTAGAAAAAACATTTCGAAACATTGCGAAAATTTTAAGAATCATTTTCGGCTCTTTTTCTCAGCAAAATCGGCGGAGAAGGACGAGAGAAAAAAAAAGAAAGGAAAAAACACGGTTTGCCAATAAATTAACATTGTCGAAAATACGTGGTATCTTAACGAAAGTTTATAAATGCGCCGTGCCGTTTAAAACACAGACTTTTCCTCGATATTTCCGCCGTGAAGCGTAAAGTCGTTGAATCGCGGACGTCGAGTCGAGCGGCGCGGCGAAGTTGGAAGGGAGGATAATTCGAAAGATTAACGAGCTATTTCCAGGCAAAAACTCGAACGACCATTCGTCAACCATAAATTCCGCGTGCCTACAAAAATAAAAATTGCGTTTGCCGCCCCTTTCCCTCCCCTTATCCCGATGGCGCGCTGGGATTGTGTGCAGCTTATCGGCCGGATATTTATTGTAAAATACCTACGTTTCCCCCGGCCCTACGCTACGGTCAGGCAAGCGGATTGCGGCCATTTTTCCTGCAAATTAAATAAACGGAGGCCGCCGAAGGGTTACGTCGGCGGTCCGCAGAGCCCGGCGAAAGTCCGTTATTTCTCAAACCGGGGGAATTTTTATACGGCAGCCGCGCGCATTCCGAGCTAAGCTTTATACGGCTATATGGACAAGTAGCGTTTGAAATTTTCGCCACCATATCGCGCGCGTCCTCCATTATTGATAAGTATCGAATAACATGACTTCTCCATTACAAAATCGGCTCTAGAATAACGAAGCGGCCGCCGGGACCGAATTTCCGCGCGGAATCGCTTGGCGCTCGGCTTTCCGACTGATGTACAATTCATGAAGACGATCCCGACCAGTCTCGGGGCGCGTTGTCTCATTTTTCCAAATACTCTTCTAAAATCCCAACCATACCCGTGATACCGAGCGCGGCAACGGTAAAGCTTTCCTCTTGGCGTCTGCTCTTTTGCGCGTATCGCTCACGTTCCACCCGCACCTCTTTGCTGTCGAGCATCATACGATGATATCGCGTAACACGCTCCCGTCGTAATTCGAGCACCGGGGATCGAATGGTGGCGTTAGATAGCCCGTTCCCGAGAAGAGAGGCTGTGACTGGTTACCGAGCACGTCGGTGTTAAAGTCCCCGTTTCCGGGACAAGTTTCCGCCGCGGAAACAACCCGAAACGCGTCCGCGAGCGCTGTCTCATTGTATCAGATCCGTCGACGTCTGAATGGTGCGTCGCGCGTGGAGGCGACGGGGGCGATGGGAACGAGCGAGACGGAGCGACGAGGAGGAAACGGCGCGGTAGGGTGCTGTACTCGTAGGGCGAGGGCGGCGGCAGGGAGAGGGGTAGCTTACGGTCGGCCAACAAAGGCCGTCGATCGTCGACGTCGGCTCATCCTCTCGGCGATCGACGTGAATGCCCGCGAAATTTATTGTTTCGCCGCGGCTTAGCACGCTCTCGCACCCACACGGTCCCTTCCCCGAACTTCCCTTCCGCAGCGCGGCGCTTCGTTCCGCTTTTCCTCTCCCCGCGCCGCCCCCCGCTACCCTTCTATCTTTCTCTCGCTTCTCCGCGCGACCCTGACCGCGGCCCCCGGACGCCATACACCACGTCGCGGGGGACAAAAGAATAAATCCTGATTAATCTCTCGGTCGCGCTTCGAAAGCCGCCGAGGGTGCTTTCGCTCGCTCGCGCGCGCGCGCGTGCTCGCGTTTGCTTCATCGTTACCGCCGGAATTACGGTTCACTCGGCGCAACGAGTTCTACGTGTCCTTGGCGCGGCTGAAAAATTAATGAGCGCCCGGCCGCTTGGATTTAGTGGCCGGCGACTGCGGTGCTTCGTAAAAATAATTTCGTAACGTTAGCGCGCGACGTGGCGTCGCTACTAAATGACGTGACGCTGAAGCGCGGACGTACCCTAATAGTTTCGCCTCTCGGACTGGACGTAAGGAATCAAGGTGAACATTTACACGCGCCACCGACGAACGCGGACTCTTCTCATCGAGCACGATTTCAACGGTGGGGAAAGGGCGTTTTAGAAATTCTCGGAAAGGAAATATTTCCTAACTTATTTGCGCGAGAAAAATTTTAAGTTCTCCGTTTCTTACCTTTGTGTATGCCCGTGTACTTATCCTTGAGGACAGTGAACTCGTAAATTTTTCCGAACTCCTCGAACATTGGACGGAGGGTATCTTCCTCGAGGTGACGCGGTATTTGTCCGACGAAGAGCTTAATGACGCCCTCGCCGTTACTGGACGAGGGCGACGTCGACACTGGTATCAGCATTTTTCAGCTGACGTGGAATGCAATTTAACTAAGTATCGTTGACACCTTTTTTTTTTTTTTTAACAAATTTTGATTCTTTAATGCACTTAAATTACTGGCTTTGCTTTTTCTTTTTTTTTTTTTGCCCTTTCGCTTTTAAAGACGGACACCGATTACCACGTGGCCTCGACGGACGATGGCGCTCGTTGATTACTTATCGCCACGCGCATAAAGCACGACCGCGGCGGAGTCAGTGAGTACTTGACACGTGAAGGAGAAAAGCAGCCGTCACGGAGGTACTCGTTAACTCTCGTCTTCGAGGGAGTAAAAGGTTGTCGTGAAACGGAGACGTTGTTCGCCGAAAACGGCAGTCACGAAGCGGCGAGGAGCTAACGGGCGGTCGGCAGGGTGGTTTTAATCACGAGCTCGATAAAAAATACACGATAGCGTAATCTTCGTAGGAACGGAAAACCGAGCGAAGGGAAGCGTCGGGGGCGGGAAGAGGAACGCAGAAACGAGATAGAACCACCGTGAAGAGGGTGAAGGCTAATGCGGAGAGCGAACAAGGAAAAAAAAAAAAAAATACTCAACGGGAACGGGAGAAAGAGAGAAAGACGAAGACGGTAGGGGGAAAAAAAAAGCCGACGGAGGGAAGTCCGACACAATAACGCGCACGCAACGATTAATGAATTTTGCAACGCGGCACAACGAGATAGTCGGCAACTGTTGAAGATACAGTCGTGTGCATTAGATACGTGATGATACGCGCGATTGTTTCGAAACGCAATGAATATCCACGCGAAATAAAAAGCACTGATACGATCGAATTCGCTTAAGCCATTATTGATGGTACCTTCATTACATTACGATATTACGAGATAAAGCGACATGTAGGGCGGTCTTTGTATCACGTACGCTAACATAAGCGTTTGCCTACAGCTGATCGGAGCTTACAGATAGAAGATTTCACGTGCGCGCATGTGCACGAAAGCCACGCGGTTATTCGACGTACGCGGTACGTATATCGCCGTGTTAATAGCGGTAACAAAAGATTTTTCCTGTTCGACGTCACGTTAAATTTGTTGCAATGTCTCCGATCCAGATTTGCGGGAAATAATTCCGACGGCAAATTAACGGCGGCAGTCGGATGCGCGGCGAGTACAACACTGGTACATTTTTACGAACATCTTTATCACGATCTTTTCTATGCGACGGGAAAATATCTCGCTATCTACCACTGTGGGATATTAGCCAATGATTTTATCGCCAACTTCAGCGGAGCGAGAGAACGATAACTCGTAACGCGGAACTCCCGCGCGCGCAGTTGTCCGAGCGCTTCCCCTTTAATTCTTAATTTCGTATACGTAGTTGGTCTAGTTTCCGAGACCCAGTTTATCACGCCGAATATCTCTGCCTGGTGGCAGTTGCGCAGATTACTTCCGCCGCGTGGCCGTTTGCCGATAGTTCGCGTTGGCGACTGTGACGATCAGCCGTTCTACCTAGACGATATCCTAAAACTAAACGATCACAAAGTACGGCACGGTTCACGATCACGAGAGAATAGAAACTACGACACGCTGCACGAGACACGAGACAACACTGATGGTTGAACGACCCTCGGCCTGATCGGCACCGCGCGCCCTGACGCCACCGTCCACGGGGAAATTACATACACGCGCACACATACATACTTCCGCCCACCTCCCCCCTCGGTCCCTCTTATCCTGCGTACCGCCCCTACGACGTCACCCCATCTCGATGCACGAGGGGGCACGTTTCCCCTTGTGCCGAGACCTTGCCGAGCGAGGGCGTCTTTGCTCCCTCTTATTAGCCTGCCCACCATCCCTAGCAGCATGTGCACCATCCATTTTCGCGGACCGCCCTTAATCTCTGATGCCCCATTCACCCGTATTCGCATTGAAATTGGATTCTGGTAGAAACCGATTTTCCGATCATGCCGATCCGACGATCATCGAGCGAGATATTACGCGAAATGAAAGATAAGAAACATCTCTATAAAACGAACGCGATAAAATTTAAGGATTAAACGCGATCGCAATCTATCTCGTAAGACGCCGCTTCAAAAAGGAAGTCGTAACTTTTAAACTCGGTAATTTCGATCAGAAATATAATGACGCAACTCGACGGAATTAATAGGTTAAATTCTCATATATATCACGAGATAGATGTGACTATTCCGAGGAAGAAAATAGAAGGACGTATTAATTGGAAGCGATATATATGTATATATGTGCCGTAAAGTGCATTAATCGTATTTCGCATGACCCGATCTTTTTCTAACTTCTCACGTTCGATAAAAATATATCACAGCAATCGGCGTTACGCCGCTTTTATGGGCGCCGCTTTCGCTATAACGGCGCTGGAAAGGGTACCTGGCATAATGGTCCCCTGTCTTACGGGGGTTGGCGAGCTGAGTCATCGCCTCGTGCAATACTCGATCGCGTCGTACTAAACCGACCCTCCAGCAGGCACGCACACTCGAACAAGTGCGTGTGAACGTGCACGCCTCATTAATGACTCCCCGTTGCGCGCGAGCTCGCGTGCGATTGTGTGCGGATGACCCTCTCTAGTTCTGCATGCGCGAGCCTTACACGTATACGTAACACGCGGAAGCGAAATCCGCGACTTTGTCCGCCGTGTTAAAATCGAAAACATTCAGCCCGAACACAAAGCTACGGGGCTGTCTATTTATCCGAGTCTCTGAACGTAGCGCCGCGGAAACACGTGTGCGCGCGGCGCGGCTTTTTTCGCGACAAGCTTTTTCGTTCCATTTCCTACGTTACAATATTCAGCCCCGTTGAAACGACGACTACCGACCGAACCGGCCGGGGCTTGATATCTATAAATGCGAGCATCCGCGATGCAAAACGCCCTGCATTTAAACATCACCGCCCGCCATTGTTGCCCCGGAATTTGGTGTCTGCATGTATACGCATGAGAAGTAACATCGGGCGCGCGTATCTCCGAATTTAGTTAGAACATATGTGCAGGCTTCACGCTTATCGATCCTGTTCTTCTCTAAGGAGAGAACGAGGGTAGGCGAGGTTAATGCAGGTTCCGAGGGAAAAGAAAACGTCGTTTCCTATCTCTCGGAAAAAAAAAAAAAAAAAAAAATGCGATCAGCACAATGGTTCGGCCGAGCATTACGTTCGCGACGGTTCGCCCAACCGTTGAAGTAGCTCTTTGTTTCCGTTTGAAAAGCTATCTTGCTCGTCAAAGTTGAAACATCGTCGCGAGAGTGAATCGAGATGAAGAGCCACGAAACAAATGCCTTTTCCGCGAATAATTTTAATCCCCTTAACGTTGAAGAAAAATTTCTTTTTTAATTTTATTTCACCATAAATGTGCGCTCGCAAATTTTATAATAACGTTAAATGACTAATAACGAAAAGCTTTAAAAAACTGATAAAATTATTATGCAAACTCGGTTTTCCCATAAATATTCTTTTATATCGCTTTACTTCGCTCGACTTTAAAGTGTTTCGTAATGCAATAAATTACTAATATGCGACTAATATAACTCCGCCGTGCCGTTCACTATATTTTCATGAAAAATTTGACACAGTTTGGAAAGCTTTTCAAGAGCTTTCAAGATTCCGCTGACATCGGGACAAGCTTGGGTGCAACGTCAATCTCGAAATATTGGGGGATCAATGATGTGTCGCTCGATATAACATGCAGCGACTCCGCCTGTAAATCTTATTGATTTATATTTTTCGCTATAATGAAACCATGGCGAAAAAGGTGCGAAGAATGTTCGACATCGACAACGCTCAACGTACACGCGATAAACTCGACGACGTCGACGTTGATTTATAGTGGCGAGGAAATTGCCCGAAAGTGTACGAATTTCTCACCGAACGACGGAGATGCGAAATGTGATCTGCAAAAAGTGCGCTATGGCCCGTAGATAATGTTACGATTAGGACAAAAAGTGCGAGCGAGATTATCGGTGCTTTTATACACGGTGTCTGAGAATCTCTGAATTGCCATTCTCAGATTTTTAATTAAATTTTAGAAAATAAAATATTATTTTATCCCGCAGCCTCTCACGTTAAGTTGCAAAGACCTTTATACCTGAACTTCAATTTAAATCCCGCTGACGTATTCAACAAAAGTAAAAGAATTAATCTGATCTATCTGATTAATCTGATTAATCTGATTAATAACGACGATATTTAATTCGTAAAAATAATTAACGTAGATTTTTAGCCGATTCGTAATTTAATTAATAATTCGACATTTACGTTAAAAATCAAGTATCAAAGTAAGAGCTAAAGAGATTGGTTGAAAGTTACACACCGTATATACAGAAAAGCGTTTTATTGGTTTTACGCAAACCGATACACGCGCGAATCGAGCAATGCGAAAGAGAACTAACAATTTCCAGAACTGGGAGATGGAACGCAGCCGTTTTTCAGAGAAAAGTACTCTCGCCGGAGAATTAATCACGGCGGTTCTCTTCGTATTGGGAGTGTGTATATCTGACGTTCTCGGACCGCCAGAGACTGCAACGTTTTCGGGTAGCTCGCCCGCCCGGAGTTACGGACTTAGCCCGTTTTTTCACCGCCCGATATACGCCGAAAGCGAGTTAAGTCACGCATGATTTATACCGACACAGTCCGCGGGGCCTACTCTCGTCGTCATAGTATTACACGGCGTATACCCGCGGTTTATACCAGCCAGCCAGCCAGCCCAACGTGTCCCAGCGGCGGTTTCTCCGCCACATTCGCGCGCGAGAAAGACACCCGAAAAATATAACTCTACGATATCAAGCGCATATGCCCTAGAAAGCCTACGTGCAATAATTCACGCACGTAGGATGCTGTTACCTTGGCAGTCCCGTCGACCTGCACACACCCACACGTGCCCACCCAAATACCCGTACGCGAACACGGAAAGACACGCGCGCGCAGTATCGCCTAGTCGGAATCGGCCAGCTACGTCGGTGTACGTGCGCGTGTGCACCGAGACGTGGTCCTGTGTCCACGCGCGCGAGAATGCATAGGCAAGTATGACATAACTCACGGTAAAGTTCCAGGCCACTTGTGCCGCGTAAATTATTAAGCACGCGTTGCCCCTTTGCCGTTCGAGGAACGGGACCGACGGTGGCCGACGAGAGCCGGCCACATTCGAGAAAACGTAAAGGTCAGAGGGATCTCTAGGCGATGAGGGAGCTGGAACGCGAAACGGTGACAGAGATACGCGCGAGGTCGCTACGGGGTTCCGCTCCTACCTTTCTCACCTGCTTCACCCTCCCGGTCGGTCGCGCCGCGCGACGCGAGGCATAATGCCGCGCAATGCAACGGAATACGATCTAAATGAACTTTGGCCGGGTCGAGCGTATGCATATTAGCCTCATAGCCAAGTAGCGTTACCACACAACCCCTACGCTCGCGCGGTTCCTTTGTCTGACACCCCTTTGCGTCTCCGGCAAAGCCCGTCTTCTCTCTTTTCCCACTTCTCTCTTTCCTGTCGAAAGTACCACTCTCCCGCAACCCTACGTTCTCTTCTACGCCATCTCGAGGCTCATCTAAGGCTAACTCTAATGCGCGAGGGTGCCGCGGGATTTGCCAGATTAGCACCGAACATTAGCAAACAGACGCGGCAAGATGCTACCCCGCTAGCGAAAATTATGTGCCGCTTCGTCGCTTTCTTCTCGGCTTATATTCGAAATATGAGAATTAACTATTAGCTTACAGAAGAATTTATAAAATTTATTTAAAAAAAAAATTTATTTTAATATATAAATTTAAAAAAATAATATTGCAATTAATCAAATAAAGAAATACTTTATGCACAAGGTAAAAAAAAATTTTATTAAATAAATTCTCACAAAGATAATTTTAAGATTTTTAAATGCAAGCGAGAAGAACCGATTACCTATTTAATAGATCGCGAAAGGATAGTTTCATCGATTTGGAAAAAAAAAAAAGAAAAAAGAAAATCAATTAACACGGAATTAAATGAGATTATTCTCCAGGTCACATTTTCAAGTAGGAATGACTTCCCAAGTTGGAAGCCTTCAGCGTACCGTGATGCAACTTAATGTTTTGCGCGAAACCGTTCCTAGGTTTCACAAGGATCTGACCCAAAACTGTTTCCGCCGGCTCTTCCGTATCGCGGGTACTTCTCTCGTTATCGTTATAATGTAGCTTGACCCCGAGTAACATGCGCGCGAGGTGAAATGTAATACCCGCCGTTTATATCGCCGCTTAAATATATTTTTTTCCGTCGTTAAAACTTTTGCAAGATGGATTTTCGCGTATCGCGAAAATTACCTGCCTTGCACTGAAAAATATTCGTATTTGCAGATCGATTCCGTTTGCTTAGGCGCGATAATTTCGTACGATTCGCGCGAGCCCTTCGAGAGCATCGGTATTAGCGTAAAAATTAAGAGGAATATTTTTAAGTCAACACCCGAGTGGTTGGTGCCCGGATTCTCGGATGGGCGAGCGGGAACAGCCTTCCGGCGGGTTTAATAATTGATTAAAACGACGTAATTCGTTCCTCGCCGTATCGCCATTCGCGTTTCACAGCCTCGCATCGCATCCAGCCCGTGCTCTCTCGCTCTCGGAGCACCTAGCGGTCGGGCTCAACGACGGCGTATCGCGAAAGTCGTAAAGCCGCATTACGCCGAAACTGCCGATGCGCACGAGAGTTTAGGATTAGAGCCAATCAATTACCCGGGCCGCTCTTTCCTACGCCGTCGATCCCCGTACACACGTTCAGGTGCACGTTGCACGTAACCCTCGCGGAAAGATGTAAACGATCGCGCCGCCCACCGAAACGACGAGCGTGTGCTTCTCCGCGGCGCCGAGAACGCGGCCGCGAGTTACGGGCGATGTATTTCAGGGCGAAACACGCATCCCCGCGAGATGCGAGAGAGATCGCGGTGCCCGAGCGGAAACGGGAGCGATAGACGACGGAAAAGTGAATTAGAAACACTCGACGAGTCGTAAATCGACGACGGTGGCTTCTTAGCGGAATTACCGACGGTAAATCAACGATGGGAAGAAAAAAAAAAAATGCGAGACCCGGGGGAAGGTGGAGAGATGCTCTTGCGTCTGGTCGCGACTACAGTCTTGGCACTCGCACCGAAAACAATCGTGACAGAGCCAACGCCAACGCGATAACTTGAATGCACAGCGGCGCGTTTCCTCGTCCGGGATAGAGAGACATACACGTGTACCGCGCGAGTAATTCTTTCGATTTACTCGCAAGGACGTTGTAAATTCGAGACCCCAATTTCCCGAGCCATAGAATTCGATCTGTTACGGCGACGTGATTTTATCGCCGAAAGGCTCGTCGAAAAAGCGTGTGTGAAAAAAAAAAAAAAAATAGAATTCCATGACGTATGCGCGCGGAGCATTCGTCCGATTACGGTATTTTTCTGCATAAAATCAAATTAAATAAACGCCGAGCTCTACGAGGTCGCAATTTATTCGTACATCACGCAGATTGCGATTCGCGCACGCCAAGAATTAAAACAATGAATATATAGTCGGATAATTTTTACAAACGCCCGAGCGACATTTTAACGCATGCCGCTCTTACGCATCCGGATTTAAATTTCCGCCCCAGCCGGTTCGAGCCCGCCAATGCATATATAGCGGGCCACTTGAAAATTATTCGAATAAAGCTGCCACGAACTCGCGCGGCATTCGCACGCGCTTTAATAACCGTACGGCCACAATATGACGGCGGCATTTAACGGCGTTCCTGCCCGCCGCACCCGAACAACAAATATTTATGCATTCTTGATGACGTAGCGACCCACGCGCGAGCGATTACCAATCAATTAACGTTATTCCGCCGAAAAAAAAAAAAAAAAAGGGCAGCCGCCCGGTGAGTAGAGCGACAAACAGAAACCGGCTTTGATTTTTCGAGAGAGAAAGAGAGAGAGAGAGAGGAGAAAAGGGAAAGAGAGGGGCCTGACTCTCGCACGACAGGTCAAACCGCACCCGACCGCATCGTCGGCGTTACCGGCGAATTATGAAATATACCAATTATGGGGTATGGACCATTAATATAAATTTTCCATGATTAAAATGCCCACCCTCGCCGCGTTTCCGTTGTTTTCGCTGGACGGCGAGATCATTCTTATATACCGGCCGGACGGCCGGGGAAGTTTATAATACAATGATTGATTAAATTTGCAATAACCTATTAATTGTAGGCCGTAGCAAAACGAACGTAACGTGTTAATTGTGCAGGAAACCGTGCGCGCGGTCTATAACCGCCGTTGGCATTATAAATTGATTTTCTCTATTTCGATAACGTAAATTGGAAATAAAAGTGCTCCCCTGGGTGCTATCTGAATTTCGTTACTTGCATTACGCGGTCGTATAGTACGACATTTAGCTAAAACTGATTAAATATCGAGCGTTGCTTACCGAAAACAAAATTGGACTAGACCGGATATTTCCATAATGGAGGCGTGACATCATCGTTGACCGCCTCCTACAGAGACTAAATACAGGGCTGACGATGTTTTTCGGATATACACTGAATTATGCATCGAATTATGAATAATAAATCACAGTGGCGTTTACTCCACGGGCATTACCGCATCTTTTTCAGGCGAGCATTTGACAAACTATCGAACAACGTAAACGTACTGTAAACGCGGGTGTAATTGTATTTTCATGCCGTATCTCTCGTATTTTCCGAATTTTTTATTTCATTTTATTTCATTTATTTTATTTTATTTTATTTTTTTATTTTTGTTCTTTTTATTTCCACGAGTTATTTTATCTTCCATATTTCTGTTCGCAATATAAATAATATATAAACGCGTCGGTTCTCTCCCGACTCATATCGAGTACAGATTTTCCGCTAGGTACCTTCCCACCCTTCCCTTCCCTCCCCGCGCATTACATGCACATGGTACTTACATGCATATACATATGTACGGCCGTATACGCGACATGTATGTATGTGTAAAGTTCGAGCGAGTTTCACATTCTTTCCCCGGGCTCGGCGAGTTGTCGGAACGTTTTGAAATTCCAACACTCGGGACTGCCACCGCACGGCTCCTAATTTCCGATCGCTTCCACACCCACCCCCTTTACACCGAATTCGGTAAATGCCCGTCCGGTATAGGCGCAAGCCCGTATATAAGTACATATACGCGAGGGCTGGATGGAGAGCGTGATATGAGTAAGTTTGGTAAGCCTCGGATCAGACTGGGACGAAGGCGCTCGACGCCGGAATATCATCCCCCCAAGGCAGTAAACTAGGTCAGTCATAACCGGGCCAGACAGCGTTGGTATAAATTGAAAGAAAATTTATTCCCTTGGGGAAAACGAAATTAACATAATAGCAAGAGCGGCTCGCCGTGATTTCTCCGAACTCATTACCTCTCCTCGTTCAACGGGCCGCGAAATATGCGTTGCGGGAGAAGAAAATTGAATACAATAAGAAATGCGCTCATTAAATTAACGTATATTATTTTATATAATTAATACGTTCGGTTGCGGGCCGGGAAAGGGAGGGAGGCGGGCGCGCGAAACCTCATCGGTAATGTATAACGCGGCGATATTCCGCGGCAATGATATTTTACATCCCGCGCACGCGGCCGCGCTTTCAATCATAGACCGAACATATCGTTGCGTTCGGATTGTGCCGCCTGTTTATAACGCGATAACAACTTGGCCGATCGATGCGAGCGCGATCAATAAAGCGACTCGCACTCAACGTTTCACCGCATAATCGAAGTCTAGACTCTCTCTGATTTATGAAGAGTACCCAGCAATTTCCTGCCCATTAGTCAAAATCGTTGGCCCGTCGCGAAATTTCGTTATATTCGGCAGCGATAGCGAGATACATCGGGCCATGCAATTCTAGTTCCGTATTCAGTGCCGAATATCGGCCGGTATTACAAATCGAGAATAGATCCGACCGGCCGTGAATCGCGCGATATCTATACGATCGCGCGGGCCCGATCGGGCATATTTCACGAGCCTCGGGTTCTCGGCCGACTCGAAAAGGGACAGGGCGCGCGGGGGGAGGGGGGGAGAGGGTGGTATCGCGGAATTCTTCGCGAATCGAGAGAAATGACCGCCGCATGTCGAAGGCGAGGTGTATACGCGTATTCGAGAGACGTGTCCGAGAAAGAGAAGTTCTGGCGATCGCGCGCCGCCTATCTCGATAGGCAGACGCTCGCCTCCGACCCCCCTGTGTTCCTTCCCGTATCCGCGCCTACCTTGGGCAACCTCCACTTTCCATATTTCTAAAAGCCTGAATCATTTATCCGTGCGCAGCCGTGCATGCCTCGCCGTTACGGACCGCAGCAGCCCTTTGCGCGCTTAGCCCTTTGGGGAGAGTACGCGCGGAGGGACGCAACAACCGCCTAGGTTCGTGCGCGCATCGTGCACATTCGTCTTAGTACGAAGGCATAGCTACCGAGACTTTGAGGAACTGCCGTGTGGGAAGGTCGGCCCGTGCTTAGAATTACCATTAGAGGGGGCGTCAGCCGTGCCATCCGGGCTGTTTCGGCACGAACAGGATACATCGGCACCGCCTGGTTAATTCCGGTTTTGAGATAAGGCTCACAGACCGTGTACCGGTGACCGCGATAAGTACTGAGAACTGAAACGCGGCGCGCCGATAAGGCACAGGCGCGGTGTCTGAATCCGTAAGCGCATCTCGAAGAAGCGAAGATGCAAGTCGCGTGCTCGAGTTATGCGTTTAGTACATGTTACGGCAATGCGATAACTGTACACGACACGTAAAGATTAAACATGATGTGAAACACGTAAGTCTTTTACATTAAAGCGTTCGTAATCTAAATAAACACGATTGTACAATTATTTAAAAAATTCTATCCGCCGAAGAAATATCTTTTGAAACGTACGAAAGAGAAAAAAAAAGATAAAAAAAGAGAGGGAATTCTTTTACAATTAAACCGCCAACGTTAAATCAAGAGAATGGAATAATTAATTTGAGAAAATTAAATTTTTGAAAAATGTTTCTTGCGCTCTTGTCTCAGCGCGCGCAATTCTCGGAAAACAAAAATTTTTCGCTGAAAAGGAGAGGAAAAAAAAAAAAGGAAAATCTGCGCGTCCTCGCGAGGGTAAGTTAACGTCATGGTTGCAGCGCAGACGGGACGCGGTTTCTACGAGACGGGGAGAAATGAAAGAGCACGGCGAGGAAGGAACTACGGGCTAGTTTTCCCCGTGGAACGAGTCAGGATGCCTGACGTGCGTGTGTACACGGTTCTACACTCGCGAGCGTCGCCGTGCACAACATGCAGAAGAGAAGCACCCTATTGTGACCCAGAAGTCACCGCCGACGCAGGAGACGTCGCCTCTCCCTAAACCGACATCCGTCAGAACGCATTACGACCACCCCCCTCGCGTTACTTGGCGGCCTCCGCAGTCGCCTGCCTCCGTAACCACCCCCATCCGTCCCGGTCTCCGCAAGACAGCCATTGTGTTCCCTATTAATTACATTGCGCCGCCACCCCTTCGCCCCCGGCCTCTCCTACACCGAGGGCCTGTAACGGGCTAGGCCACGGTCTAAATACTATGGACCGCCGTGAGGTACAGTCTCATCAAGAGCGGAGCGTCGCGACCTGCGGGCGGATAATCGCTTTGAGAAATTACCCCGCACGCCCGACTGACGCATCGTTGTTTTCGCCGTTAATCAAAACGCCCGATTCACACGCGTTGTAAATCTCTCGGTACGTACCTCGCACACCTCGCGCTTATACGCGTACAATCCGGAACGACTCGGTCTTCATCGCCCGTACGTTATACGTAGCCTAAATACGCCGCGTGTGTCGAACGAGCTGGCCGAGCCAAGTACGGAGCATATAAGTATATATAACCGCGTCCGAAAAATCGTCCGGAATCCAACGTAAGATTCGCGGCAGCGAGAGACCCGACGGTTTAAACGCGGATGAGCATTCCACGCATTTACGATACGCCTTTGCTCGGTACGGTGGAAGTAGAACAAGAAGCGCGCGTTAGCCGCTTTTATCCGGCAACAATGACGAAAACAGCACGTCGTTGCGAACGACTGAGCGAAAAGGCCACTGCGGGGAGGCCGGAGATAGGGTGGCGCGCATTCTCCGCTGCGGGGAGAGGACGTTGATGCTGATTCCCGCGTGTTTATCCAGCTCTCTAATTTATTCAATGTGTGCATTCACTGCGCATTGCTGCCCTGTACGCTCTCGCGAACGCAGTTAGGATTTAATAGTGCACCGTTTCACTGACAAACTCGTTCGTGAGGCTGCGTTTGCCACGAGTGGAAACTGGATTAACGCCAGAAGACGCGAACGCAAGTTGGATACGCAGATGGATACGCCCGGGGAAAGAGAAAGACGAAGGAGGAGGATAAAACGCGACGAATAATCTCCGCTCGAGTACGTTCAAGTACATTCGACATTCTTAGAAATTTACAGAGGCATAAAATTATATTTCCGCATTAGAGCGTGCCGTTCAGACGACGCGTGAGCTTCTATAAAACTGGCGCTATTTAAAGTAACGCGGGTAACTCTTGCGTAACGGGCACGGTTCGGGGGGGGGGAAGGCAGACGGGAGATAGACGCGCCGAAACATGTAATTCAACGGGAAGAAAATAAAATGAAAATCATTTGAAGATAATAAATCGGGGCGGTCGCGGGCCACATGTTGCGTTCCTACCTCTTTTTACGCGCCCTTCTTAATATCACGGCAAAACCGATGCCACCACCGATCTAAGCTGCATGCATGCTCGTGTGTCCTCGAATTCGATACCTTGCATTATGCACGCGGTGGCAAAAGCGAAACATTGTTACGATGTCTGCTTTGAATTCAGATAACGTATCTCGTGCCTTCGATCTATTTCCCTCTTTCTCTTCTACCCCGTCCTTGTCCTAGCCGCCCGTCCTCGGTCTCATCTTCGCTTCCTCTCGCGTATCTGTCCTTTTGCAGCTTTCTCTCCCCTTTTCTCGCCCACCCCTCTCGCGTCCCTTCCCTTTTTCCCCTCATTTCTCACCCTGCCGCCTAGCGTCGCCGTATAATGAACCGAGGCAGCGTGTCAGATACGAAAGCGTTGCCGGCGATGACGACACCCGAATCGTCTTAGTATCGAAATTCGATATCACACGCTCCCCCCGTCTCACGTTTACCACCCGCGCCGTCACCTATATGCGCGCGATTCCTTCTCGTCAATTTCACGCGAGCCGCCACCGCTCACGCCCGTAATTGCGGCGAAAGTGCCGCGATAAAAATACGCACTACACGCCCGACTTCGAGATCGAAACGCGGCACCGACGGCGCCGGGCCGTTTTATATTTAACGAGCGCATTAAAATCCACGGCCGACCACGAGGCTGATAAATTTTGGAGCTAATATCTTATTAACAGAATTTCGGTTTTGCAACTTCTGCATTTTCAACGTTAAGTATCTCGATCAGAAAGTTAGAATTCAACTCACCCTCCATAAAGTACAAAATCCATTTGAATTTAAATAACGCGCGGGATCTCACCACCTACTTATCGGTGTGTGATTGAATCGCTCCGAAACTTTCTAATTTACACCTTCGCGGTGACGCGCTGACGAGTCCGAATTCTTAACTTCTTATAAAATATTTCTCCGGCTAAGATCGGCCGAAAGTAAAATACGCGCGGGCTGATGATCGCGTTCTAAAGCGGAAGGTATACGCGGCGAGTCTCGTTGTCGGCTAGTAACAATTGATAGGTGCAACGCGATATCGGCGAGCACGCCGGGCGCTATCGGCTTAAATACATGGATACACGGCATTAGCATTAATTTGAGTTACCGTTTATTTATAATAGGTTAATGTTAATTTACGAAGTAGCCCGGCACCGTTGCACGCGCGGGGCTGCTCTTCGGCGGACACCCCCCTTCCCCCCCCCCTCTTTCCCCGCCCATGACTAAAAGCATTGTTTCGAACCGTGGTTTTGCGCTCAATTTACATTTCCCTGCTAATACATTACGGTTTATAGCCGCGCGCCAGTCGCTTTCGCGGTGAACTGCATAAAATACGAGTACTCGCTGCGTGTCCCGCAGCGTCAGGGCGGTGCCGCTAACCGCGATTTTTGCTCGCGGGGACGGGAAAAAACACAGATCTTTCTGCCGGTGGAAACGGAAAGTGCGATAAAAAAAAAGAAAAAAAAAAAAAAAGAAAAAGAAAAAGCTGATGTATTAACGCATATTTCGGATAAACGAATTTACGATCGTTTCATCGTACGTACTTGTATCGACGCCGAGGATTCCACCTCCGACTTACCGCGCGCTATTTCACGTTATACTTATCGCATCGGGAACTTTGCGAAATTACATATGTATAGAGAGATTTTCCTGTTTACGCATTCATGAAATAATATCGCGCTAGTGAGACCGAGTCTTCCGCTCGAGTCTCTAGCCCCATTACCGATGCCGCGGGGGATTCGCTTTTATAAAATCAATGCCGATTAGAAATCGGCGTGCCTGAAATTACGAACGCCGGAGCATTACGCGCGGCTGAGCGAAGAAAATAGCCGCTACGGGGACGACAAACGAGCCGGCGCTCACGCGTGCATAATCGGCTCGTTTTTGGTTTAGGTGCGCGCTACTAATACCCTGTCAGAGGGCGAGGTGCTAAAATGGATTCCAGGAAATGAAACCGTTTCGTCTTGCAAATGCGGCACTCTCACGAAAGGCGTGCGCCCCGGACATATCTCGCGCCGCCGTTGGCAGCCACGTGCACAAAGTTGCACCCGTTGTTACTGGCTGCTGCTGCTGGGCGCATAGCAGCATTATTTTCGCAAGGGGCCTACTAGACGAGGCATGTTACTACTCCCCGGGCATAGTTATGTATTAAAGATGAAACATGTATGAAACTTCAACTATGTAACGCCCGTATATTTGTGTAAGTTTCAAGCCGCGAGACAACGCTTTAGAATAACAATAAGATCGCGCGATGCACCCTTGATAAATGTAGCTCCTCGATCGCGATAACTCACGGCGCGAATAATACGAAGCGATTAGCACGATGGTACGATAGATTTATCAGCCTCATCTATTCCGAGGCGACGCGACCGTGAAAGGGAGGGGGATTCAGATGCGATTGCGGTTGAGATCCAGGATCACCGCCTGACGTTTCCATTAAGAATGTTACCGGCAGTGCCCGCTGATGAAATCGGTCTTAAAACCAGGACTGACCTCCGCCGCATTTATCTCCACTCGAAAAACGAGAGGACACTCGTCCTATCGACGGTGAACAAGTTGTTCCATGGTGCCTGCTCCGGACCTCTTGAACTCATCGCGCATCAATATTGTCTCGTTCGAGTGGGACACGACGGCGACCTATCTATTCGTTCGACAAGAAGTGAGCGGAGAGCGAGCCGGACTATTTTATCAGAGGACGGCACTTCTCTAGCCCGTAATTTCTGCTACATAATTTCGTCATCCTGAACGTCATTTGAAAAATCTCTCCGCTACGTAGACCTTTTTTTTATGTTTTTTTTTTTCTCTGGAAAACTTCGATGACAAAAAAACGAAGGGGGGGAAAGAGGATAAGCGATAGCATATTGAATAATTCACGCTGAAATGCATTGGAAATAAGCGAAACAACTTGGAAGTCGTGATTTCGCGCGGCGATTGTACTGGAGAACGTACCGATCCATCACTGTGGATGTAACGCCATCTTGGAGCCAATATTCCAGCATATAAATCACACGGCAACTATTGCGGAGACAAAGACGGATATCGGCTCAACCGGCAGATGTGTCCTGGATTATTCGATATCCCGGAGAAAAGATCGTGTTCCTCGAAACGCGGCACGTACCGCTCGAATATGAATGTCGCTGAATCGAACGAGAGCCCACCCGTTTCGCGCGTATTAAGCTTTTTCAATTATGCAACATCTCGCTTCGATCGTACTTGGCGCGACTTACAACACGCAGCGCAAATATCCCGTAACGTTCGCGAAATATAAAATTAAGCAACTCACGTTTGACGTCTATTTCGAAACTTCGAAATTAAGCCCGCTTGAAAAATTACACGTAACGTCATTCGATATTTCCTCGCGAGAATATTAGGAGCGAGCGCCGTACTTGCGTCGTTTTAAATCCCTGCATTAATTACGGAGCAAATAACCGGGTCGGGAACTTAGCCGCGGGGTATTATGGGAAGCGTTTAAAATCCGTCGGAATTATACGATCGATTTTTCGTTCACAATAATCAGATACTCCAATCTTTCGGGAACGTGTCGCCAGTTAGTCGACATTGCGATACCGTGAACCAATCGATAGCGACGATTTCTGGAGCGGAAAAGTATCTTGAAAAAGCACCGTACGGATAGCTCGGCATTCTCGAGAGAGAAGGAAGAGAAAGAGAGAGAGAGAAAGGAACAGAGAGGCCTCTCACCAATTTCAACCCCATTTTCTCAAGTCGCCGCTCGACTTTTCGGCCAAGTTGTGCCCGTCAGCTAGCCCAACAGCCATTATCGGCCAGTGTCAATATCTTGTTACCGGCATATACTGCCGCGACGGCAGCCGTTTCCTGTTTACTCTCCTGTGACCAAGCCGTTTCTTAAGTTTAATACCTTCGACGTCTTATCGGTGCTTGACCGTTCCACCAACGTTATCAAAACAGATACAAATAAATCTACCGTTCAACTTTCTTAATTATCATACCGGCGACAACGTCACATTCGAGAATAACGAGAATAATACGAGAATTTCACCGAAAGTCCCCGTTAAAAAAAAAAAGAAAAAAAAGAAAGAAAAAAAAACAATCGGACTGTAAAAATAATTTTCCTTCCCGCGAGAACAAGTGGCAGCGCTTTGAGACGCCGTATCTAAAATCCACTCCAGTTTTCTTTACGCGACAGAAAAATAATCTTGACTCCGTTTTCTGTGCTCGAGCTGAGAAAAAAAAAAAAGCGCGGAGAAACCGTTGCGTTACAAGCACGATGCGTACGGACCCGATCGATGGCTGTAGAAATGCCCGCGGGATCTGTCACGCACAAAAATATTACGTCATATATCTAGAAGGCTAGACGAGCTCCGGGGTTGTTTACGACTTGCGGGATCGTTTCCAGAAGACTTTCGCGATATACGCGGCCCCCGGGCGGGCTCAACGGGTGACTGAGAAGTACGAAAGAGCGATCGTCTCCGAAGTCCTCGCCCGCCGCCGATTTATTTCCTTCGCGAATCTCGGACGGTCGTTTTCACTTTATTACACGAGTATCGTGCACCGTGGCCGATGCCCGATGGACGACGCGTATAAATTTTTATAACAGTAATCACGAGCGGTGTTAGAACGTCTGGTATCATACACGCCCACGTGGTTACATCGCGATAAAGCACCGGGGCTTCTACGCTGAGTACTCGGTCTCGTACCTTTCAACGCGTCACGTCGTTTTGGTTATAAGTACACCAATATAATTCTTGAGCGCAGCAGGCAGCAATAAATTTCGTATAATGCGAAAATACAAAACTTCGCCGCGGAAACTTCAGTGAGTTTATCAGCGGGAACAATTCTGGGACGCAATTGATAGATTTTAATTCTTTTACGAGCAGTTAGAATTAATGCTTTTTTTTTTTTCTTTCTCTTTTTTCGCAAGCTCTGCCAGTCGGAAAGTGAAAGGGAAAAAATGTTACGCTAACCCGCATTATTGACTCACGTTGCCCAAGATCGCATGTAACGCGTTAGCCGAAATTCCAAAGCATTTATCGAAGCGTCGTAACACGTCAGGAACGTTGACTCGCCTATTTCGTGCCATAAACCATGAGCGCGTAATTAAGCCGGAGCCGGTGGAAATCGAATCGATGCACCCACTTAGTGAAAGGACCAGAAATCATTCTGGAGATATTTACGGCAAGAATTTACGACTCTCATTCGACGCGAGATAACAACGGCGGATGATAATCGAATCGATAACGATCACGAATAATTTAATACGATGTCGATGGAACGAATATATTTATTTACATCCGGTGGTAAAAAATAGGTAATAAAGCTCGGAAAATGCGAGCTGGAGAGAAAGAGAGAAAAAGGAAATGGTCATTTTTTTAAATGTAAAAACTCAAATAGCCGTTTATAAAAACTTTATACCGCGAATACCATACATTTTACTGCAGTTCACTAAAGTGGCGGTTAATGAAAAACGTTGAACTTTTTTTTTTTTTTATATCTAGATTTCGCGTTGTTAAAACTAAGCACGTCCAGATTTTAATTGGTTCTTCCAATCAAAATTGATGCATTAGTAAATCCATTTGGTACTTTCGCGTCGTACGACCGTGCAATATTTATTAAACGTTACATGGATAATAAATTATTAATTAAAAAAATGTTAAATTTTCAAACTGTAAAATTTTAATTAATTTATTAACATGATAACGCAAAGGTGGGAATTCAAGCAAGATTCTTTCCACGTGACTAAAATTCGATAAAAATTTCATTTGTATTAACCACTTGAAAGAAAATTATTTCAACGGCTATTTTCGTTCGGACCACGCTTTATACGTTACGCGATATGTTTTTTTAATTATTTGGGGGAGAGAAAAAAAAGGTCAGAAATTAATCGAATAAAAAATACATGCAACAAATCCGATATTCAATGGACGGAACATTAAATGCGACAACTAAAGTTCCTAATCATCGACAATTCTATCGCAGAGGCAACGTTAAATAAAAAGGCTAAGCGTTGAAAATTTTGTACGAGCTAACGACTGAATACGACAGGTCGAGAAGCGCCAGCGTGACTTCACGCTTCTTCGTCGTCTAATATTTTTCAATTGTTACGCTAACGAAATACCGGCAGGAACGACGACGGCGGCGACCGGCGTCCGTTTCAATAGCGGTCCGCGCGACCAGCCGCACCCTTCCGCGCCTCGCCGGCTGCGCCTGTGTTTGATTAAACCCTACCGGCAACTGCAGGCACCGGTACACGCCGGTGTATACTCGGCTGAATGACGTATAAAGCCGGCGGTCCGGCTCACCTCGCCGCCGAGCCCTGATTGAAGCATTCGACGGGGATATCTTGGATCCGTTAAATGTCGGACGTGTCTCGTTACGTAGCGTCCCGTGCGCTTCGGCGATATCCGCGTACAACGGCGTGCCTCCGCTGCGGGATCACGCGTGGATTACAGGAAGGTAGAGCCGACCCGAGGATAGTTATCACGCGCCCTGATCCTCCATACGAACGCATAAAAGACCTGATTACTGTCCGCTACCAGGCATACTTGCTAAAGGACTACGCGGTCGTCTCGAGTACTAATCATTCTTTGTTTCCGACAGCTAGCTATCTCACGAAAAGGTTAAAAAAAAAAGAGAGAAAAAAAAAACAGTATCTTTTAATTAAATTGAGTCTTCTTGTACTCTTAATTAAATTAAAGTCTCTTGGCAATTGACGTTTTACAAGCGCACGCCCGACGGTGCGGTAGTCGTTTATCTAAACATTTTCAGAACAAGAGGAAAATCTATTTCGTCGAAAGGTATTCTATTAATTTAATCGCGTCATTGGTGGCGCGCCTGCGACGGGATAGTTTCTTTGCTGCAGGATCGCTTTGGCTCGTCAAAAAGCATCCGTTATTCGCTCGCCCGCGCGAATCAGTGTCCCGGACGACAGCGATTAATTAAAATAGCGCGAACGCGATTTGGCGACATAGCTGCGGCAGCGGTGGGTACATTTTCCACGATACGACCGGCCGACCGACCGAACGACCGTCTCTCTGCCTCCCGTCCTTTCTCCCGGTCCCTCTCTTCCCGTTCGTTCCTATGTACCCCGCGCGCTTAACCACCCTGCTCGTCGTTCTCGTCCTCCGTTTCCACTTCCCGCCCTCCCCTCCCCCTCGCGGCCTCCCCTGCCCTTTCCGCACGACCCAGACTCGCGGGGCCATTCGGCGTGGTTTACGCGCCCGGCATTCAGATGACCGCATTCGCACGACCCGAGGAATGTCCAACAATATCCGCGCGGCTACGGTCACCGACGACGAGGCTGCAGCGCGGAATTCAGCCGCTCGTTTCGCGTTTTCCCTATTTTTTTTTTTCTCCCCTTCCTCTCCTCCCTAGTTCGTCCTCCCCCGCGACGTGTTGTAGCGTTGCAGCCACCCTCCTCCCCCGCGCGGGCCCCTCTTTACGACCCCCGTTTCAACCGATCCACGTTTCCATCGTATACCAAACGCGTTTCGACCAGACGACTGCTATAGCGAACCCACCCGCTTTCATTAATCGCTCGCCCGCGCGCGTCGATCGTATCAATGAACTCGGCGTTAAACGTCGGCGAGTCGGGATACTGTGAATCGCCGCCACCAACGTGGACCGCGAAACGCACCCTGAAAACCCTGTCATTCGCCACGATTCTTGCGTCGAGTGAAAGAACTTTACGAGCAGTACGTGATGACGCTTCGCGTTCTATCTTAAATAAAAAAAAAGAGACTGCGCTAATTGGTATTCTCGATTGGCTCACTTCGCCGCGAGAGTAAATTTCATTTTCATTATTATTAATCTCCCGCTTAAAAATAAATGTTCTCCTTTTCCACTTAAATATATGTACAGCGGAGAATAAGGGGCGTGAAGCAAGCGCGGCATGGGCATAAAATAATTATACATATTATAAAACTAATACAGCGAAGTCTTTTAATTGCGATTAATAGCCGAGATAAGCCTGCTTTTTAATTAATGTGTGTAATACTTTACAGTTGCGCCTAATAGAAAGCAAATTGTCCCGCTGTAATCTAATTAAATTATTTTTTTTTTCTTTTTTAGGAAAATCCAGGGGAAGACAAGGGGAACGAGTGGTCTCGCTATTCACAACTGTGATTCACGATACTCTCTATCGAGGGTTATCAAGAGCGACGCTTCGCCAAGTCCGCCGGGCTGGAAGCACCGCGGGATACGTCCTACAGGACAAGCGCGGAATTCGGAAGATAAGCAGAGAGCATAACTTCCCGGCGGGCGACGTAACTCAGCCGACCGCCGAGCACGGATCGTTATGCGTCCCCCGTCGCTCGTAACGCAACTATCTCGAAACTTGTTTTTCTCCTTTATTTTAATAGGTCCCGCCGCCACCTCTTCTTCCTTTTATCTCGCATTCGACGCGC
Organism: Cardiocondyla obscurior; assembly: GCF_019399895.1. Classification (NCBI taxonomy): domain Eukaryota; kingdom Metazoa; phylum Arthropoda; class Insecta; order Hymenoptera; family Formicidae; genus Cardiocondyla; species Cardiocondyla obscurior. The sequence continues at coordinate 4,304,613 of NC_091883.1, forward strand.
TCCCCGGCGGCTAATTCGCCGTAGAAGAAACTTCGGGGGTCAGTAATTGATGCAAATGAGTCCCGGCGTCCGCGTCGGGCTATCGGTTTAATTTCCTAGCGAAGTTTAGCGGCGATCGTGGCGTCTCTTAAGTCCCGCGCGCGCCTTACTAAGTGTTAATATAAGACGCATCGCTAATCGGCGACCCGTGATCCGACGCGCAGTGTTAAGAACGAAGTAAAGCGCGACCGACGATTCCGCACGCGACATTTAATTCTCGTCGCTCGTTTTAACAGAGATTTTAATAGCCGATAAATTTGTCAATGTATGAATTTTTTTTTAATAATTAGAAGAAACGATGCGCGCACTATTGTTAGAAAAGTCCCAATTCGTAAAAAAGATTTAAACGACTTACCGAACTGCATGAGCGTCAGCGGAGTTGTTGAGTTCTGGCGGTGGCTGTAACATAAAAAAAAAAAATTATTATAGACATGTAAATTATTAATAAAATGAATAAAAAAAAAGTAGAATTTTTTATTTAACAAAGATTTTATTAAATAAATTTATCCTTACCTATGAGTTGCTCCGCCGATGCAGGATGCCCCCCGGGCCTGCTCCTCCTCTCAGATGGGACGTGAAGTCATCCTGTCGGCACTTTAACTTTTCACTCAGCGAAGGTCCTCTTGATCTATAACAAAAAGAAATTTTAAAATTATTTTGTGAACATTACATCTAATTAAATAAAATAATTAAAAAATCTTATCAAAAATCTAAAGTATTTTATTTAAAAAAAAAATGTATATTTACCCCGGGGTTGCTTCGCCGATGCAGGATACCCATCCTGGGCCTGCTCCTCCTCTCAGATGGGATGTGAAGTCCTCCTTCCGCGCACTGGTCACCCGCGGGATAGTCCACACACTCCTGTTAAAATCCTCGATCTCGGCCGCGAAACGAAATGTTCCCTGCGCACTTTATCTTAAACGTGTTCCTCAAAACTTGCTGGAATCGTGTTGAGAGTCCGAGACGCGCGACGGAGAAGACGCGCGAGGTGCAGGTTTCATTCTCTGGCAGTGGCGATCACCGGATCCTGGTGAACATCTCTGAAAAAGATGACGAGTGCAGTGGGTCAGCAAGGCGCAGAGTAATACACGTCGGACGCTCCATGTGCGCTGCGCCCGTTACGTAACCTCGTCGTTCCGGAGCACGTGTTCGAGGCACAGAACGACGAGTGGAGTACCACCGGAGTACATAAAATGATTGTCCGTACACGAGCCGACAACGTAGACACTTATTCGTACGCGAGACTGTCCTTACTGCGGTCGAAAATACGCGAAATTGCGGAGCTATTAGCGACACGTGCTCGCGCTCGATGCTACGCAATAAGAATGACCGTGAGAGATTTCCGCGATCGACGATGATTGTGAGCGACTTGCAATACTCTCTGCTTGAAAACACGTTTACGTAAATGGACTCTAACGATACGAGACTACTCGTTAACACCATCGCTATTATTGCGCCACGTGCATCGCGCACTATAACCTTGTCCTTCCGGAGCACCTTTCGAGACCCAAAACAAAGCGCAGGACGACGAACGAAATAACACAGGAGTAAAAAATGATTGTTCGTTCCCGTGTTCACAACGTCGACATTGATTCGTATACGAGACTGTGATATCCGCGATCGAAAATGCGCGAAATTGCGGAGCGATTAGCAACACGTGCTCGCGCTCGAAGCTCCGCAATAAGACTGACTGTAGAGATTTCGGCGATCGATGATTGTGAGCGACTCTTGTAATATATTTGCTCGAAAAGATTTCTACGTAAATGGACTTTAACGATACGAGGATTTATTCGTTAACACCGTCGCTATTACTGCGCCACGTGTGTCGCGCTCGTTACATAACCTTGTCCTTCCGGAGCACCTTTCGAGACCCAAAACAAAGCGCAGGACGACGAACGAAATAACTCAGGAGTGCAAAAAATGATTGTCCGTACACGAGCCGACAACGTAAACACTTATTCGTACGCGAGACTGTCCTTACTGCGGTCAAAAATGCCCGAAATTGCGGAGCGATTAGCAACACGTGCTCGCGCTCGAAGCTCCGCAATAAGAATGACTATTAGAGATTTCGGCGATCGATGATTGCGAGCAGACTCCTGTAATATATCTGCTCGAAAACAATTCTATGTAAATGGACTTTAACGATACGAGGCTCTATTCGTTAACACCATCGTTATTACCGCGCCACGTGCGTTGCGCATGCACGCCGACCTAACGAAGAAACACGCGCTGTGTATATTTAATTAAATTCAATGTAATTATATCGAGCGTAGGGCGTAACGCGCGATATCGCGCGTTGTATAGATCACGAAATTGTTGAACCGCATATTATTTCGATAATTGCGAGAGCACACGCGCGCGCCCGCCGCGCCTTGAAAAGTCGCAGTGGTCACATAATATTCGATGTAATATGCAAATTGTAAATTGCGCCCCATAGCGAATATTAATTTCAGATAGCGCGGATAATAGCAGAAAGAAACGCCAATTTCCCTCGCCTGGCGCGCAAGGAGCGGGCGCGCGATTCTAATTACGCCCGAGTTTTTCATTTCTACACCGATTTCGCATTACCGAAGTCCGTGTCCTGTTCATTTAAGCGTATCGATACGATTATTGCCTGAATACCAATTAATGAACGAGAGTGCGAGAACGCCGGAACCGCCCCGGAGCGAGGGGGAGGGCTTCTAGTTATAACGCGGCGCACTCGTTCCAATTACGATCTTCGGATGAGGGTCCGGAATACGCATCCTGCGAAATTACCATTCAGCTCGACGTCGCCTTAGGTCTACCGGACCGCGGGGAGACGTGCCATTTTATCGATATCCGTTTTAACGCGAAGGGAAAGCACGTGAAGTTCGCGCGACTCGCAGAACCGGCGTCGCACGGACGGGAGCTCGCATAGCGCGCGGCAAATCTGTATCGCGCGGTGAGTGACGCAATCTGCTCCGAATCCCGACTTGTACCACCCTTCGGAGTGCCCTGCACCCTGCACCGTACGCCCTCGCCGCCATCCAACCAGCCCGCATGCCGCTGCAACTTCAATGGCGGAGCGTATCGCTTCGCAACTGCGGGAAGATAAACCTCCAACCCTTGACCCCGCGACCTCGCCCGTGCCCGCAGTTTGCATTCGAGCCCGCGCATTCATTCCAGTTTATAAAACTCGCGCCCCTCGTGCATCAACTCGCTCCTCTCTGTCTCCCGTTCGCTCGCGCACCCGATGCGCCGGCGGACGGTATACCGGCGAGGGCTCGACGTTAACACGTATGATACTAAATCGCTGACGCGATTCTCCGGGCGTGTAGCCAGTGAATTATAAATGGGGAACCGACGCTTCCGAAAGATTAAACGTAATTATTTATTCCGTGCGCTATTGCCGGGTAAAAAAAAAAAAGAGAAAAAAAACGGGAGAGAAAAAAAAGTGTTGCGCTCTTATCAAACCAATCCGCTCCAACAGACCGATCGACGAACGAACGTTTCTCCGTGCCAGCGCTCGCGTTTAAAGAATCACGTTTAATGAAACTCGCATTTGTTCCGTGACGTACATTATTCAAATCAGATATCTAAATTTGATTGTGAACAAAAATAGAAATCGAATAGAGATGAGAGCGCGCTCGAGGAGCCAGTATCTGTTCCGCTGAAGCTTTTAGCACGTGAGGAAGAGAGCCGTTTAAAAATGGTGAAAAACCAACTCGAAAGATTCATCCGAAATTGGTGCGTCGCCAATATCGGCGTCTTACTCCGACGCCGCCGTTCTCAAAATTTGACTTATACCATTTCCAAGATAAATGACTCGGGCGAGTATCACCATGTAGAATTTCGGAATAACTTCTCGAATATCGTCCCACCGCTTCCGTTGCGTTTAATACAGTATTCACGAGACGTTTCCACGAGAGACTCGGAATATATCTCTACCTGTACATATTCGTCGCGATGCAAACTCGGCTGACCGATATATTGAGAGAACGGTATTGAAATGCATGTACAGATGAAAATACGCTCTGCCGATCTTGGGGGATAATCTGGCTTAGGGATGCGGATAGGGCCAGCCGCGCGCGAAAGACTTTTCGAGGGACGGCGAGAACGGTACGAAGGATATTTGGTGTCCGCGAACCGTCCACCTTTCCCACGGCTTCCTACCCTTTCTCCCCCCGCGCCGCCCGGCGAGCCGCTGAATTCTGCCTAATGATTATTTGTCGCCGTGGTAAGTGCTGTGCTTAAAACAACATTACTCGACCGCAACTACGGGCGAGCCACTTCTCTTTTCTGGATTAGACCGGCCTCTCACCGTCGCGACCCGAGCTCTAAATGTCACCCGGCGACTTTTACATATGATATTACTTGCGATATATTTTCCTCCGGAAATATACTTTATTTGTAATAAATTTGTGTAATGCATATATGACACGCGCACTGACGGATTTATAGAAAAAAATAAAAAATATATATATAAATATAATATATGAAAATAATAATAAAGAATGCTATTATATTTCCTTATAAAAAGAACGTATTTCTATAAAAATTATCGCGATAAGAATTTAATTATATAATCCAAACGAGAGCTATTTTATTTTTTTTTATTGGTATTACTTTCAGGATTTATAAGAATATTAATATTTAAAATTATTAAACGTCACAAATTTTGAATAGGAAAAAGAAAAAAAGATATTTCGTTAAAGTGTTATGCAAGCAACTGATATAATCATTTCTAAGTCGCTGAACAAAGTACCTTGATGTCCTCGAAAATGTATCTCTAGCCTGCACGTTTTTCGCGGAAGAAACTGCCATTATCGTATCAGTCCCGCGCGCACTACGATCGGCAGTCAAGACCGACCACTTGGCTTTCACGGTATCGTTTTTCTCTTAAACTTTCAAGTCGCCTACGTAAAGCCTGGGGTTAAAGTAGGGCAGAAAAACGCGGGCCGAAAACGTACCGTCGAGCCTTACCCCGGTGACTTGGCGGTGCGGCCGTGCGCGCCGCCATAATCCCTTAATATTCCTGGCGCTTCGATACATTATGGGCCGGCTATTAACTCTGCGTTAACTCGGCGCAAACGGGATACCCGGTTTGCCGGTTGGCTGGATTATACAGGAGAAAAATGACCTTATTGGTTCGGAGCTGGAACCAGGCTCGGGGGGGTCTGTTACACCCTGGTACTGTAGCGGCAGCTGAGGAGGGTGGCGGGCGGCGGCGGAGCTCGGTCGAGCGAGTTGCAATAATGCGATTCTCCCTGCTTCTGGTGCTCCCTCTCTATCTCTCCGCCGTCACCCGCGCGGCCTCGCTCTTTCTCCGTTAATGCTTTCAGCCGTAAACACCGAATAGAACCGAATAGAGTGCAGTAAAGGGAACTAACGTGTGCGTATGTACGCGATTACGGTTGCCGCAGTGTGTCGCGTCCGCTCGCGTCCGTGCACGACCGGCGTTACGTGTGCGTGCACGCAATATGTGTGCCCGGCACACGGCACGTGCGCTCCGTACACTTAGAAGCCACCCGCGGTATCGGCACGTGAATCGAAATTTATCGAACCGCACGATTCTTCGATACGCTCCTCGCTTCTTTGCCGGACCGCTATCTGCTCGCTCTCCCCCGCGGGACCGAATTAGAAATTACCGTTAAACATCCAACGTTCCATGCAGTATCTTCTTATTTGGCGCCATTTCCGCTATGAAATATCGCGCGGCGAATGGGGCGAAATTCCCCGCATTGTGTCTCAACAGCTCGTATATATACTTTCGGAAGTTCGTATAATTTCCTCGGTTAGAGAAAACCGCATTCGCGATCCAATTTAGAATCCGCGACATTTATAATCGTCACCGCGGTGACGTGATCCGTTAATTATTTAATTAATTAAACAGACCTACCCAGACAGACGCGTTTTCTATTGTATACCTCGGCGGAGGCTGCGCGCACGCGGGGACGCAATAATCCGCGCCTACATTACGCGCCTACCTACCTACCGTCCGATGCGTCGTTCCAAAACGCGCCTCGCCCATTGTTGTTTGTTACAAAACGCAGTTCAAACTGCCTGCAGCGCCTGCCATTTCGGCTATTAAATAAAATACGAGCGACGTCAGTTGGTGTTCATTAACGGCCGGGCTAACGATTCGATTGTAGCACGATTGCGCGTTTAACCCGATCACGCATTCGCCAAAGAAAGGACTATCCAGTATTAAAAATCATCGAGAGGTAGTTATTCAATAATTCGCTCTTGTGCCGTGTGTTTGTAAAAGGGCAAAGGGTATTGACAATGCGAGCACTATGGAATATTCAATTAAAAAAAAAAAAGGGGTAAAAAATATTTTGCACGTTATACATAGTAAGCTTTATCACGGTATACTATTTTTTTTTTTTTTTTTCCCCGACGGACCGTATTTTTCCATATAAAACTTCCTTTTTATTTGGACATGCATCTAACACGAGTGTCATCATGTTTCTGTAACAGTTGTCGAAACATCCACCGCGGCATACGGCAATTTGTTGTAATAAAAATATTCGGAGTTATATACAGTGCGTTATGCGCGCATGCAGTGTTGGAAATGCAGTTTCCACCAATGAGAATTTATATACGCCATTTTATCCTATTGATTTGGGGGCCGCATCATAAAACTCTAGGTATTTCGGCGCGGCCGCGCCGCGCCGCCGAGGCTGCCCGGGGAATTTTTCATCGCGGCGTGAAATTTTATTTTCGGGGCTTTTGTCCGTACGGATTACCGATTTCGTTCGCACAGTGTGCCGGGACCGCGGGCCGCGACCGGTCGCCGAACTCCTCGGCGATTCGCAAATAAAGTCGTGCCCGGCAGACAAATGAAACCGTATAGATTTTCGTTATTGAGGGACCTCTGCATCGGCGGCCGAGAGACCGGGCCTGTACGACGGCTCTCGTTCAGTTCCATCGCCGTGTATTGCCCTCGGCTCTCGCCCCACGCAATCTGCAATAACAACCCTCGCTCCATACAACCCCGCGTCCGCCCCGTTCCCCTTTTACGCGGCCACTTCCCTCGTTTTCTATGTCATCTCAACCTGCACGCTCTTTCTCTGCCATCTACTCCGATTCTTGGCCCGCCCGCTCGCTCGCTCGTGTGAACGTGAGCTTAAACGCTACGCCAAATCTACTCGATACCGCTTTCGACTTCTGTCCGCTTTCTATACGAAAAAAAAGGGCATTCCTGACATTTTCTTATTCACGTTTTCGCATTATTGTAGAGCTCGAGTAAAAAAATTTAGAACTAAAATAAACCTCTCGCGTACACCGAAGGATGTACAGACACGGCGTTTTCTGCGGCGACAGCGGCTAGCGTACGTAATCTTAAAGACGATAAAGGCAAGGGATGAGAGAACGGGGAGAAATCAGTCATCGGCAATCCGGCCGGCGCGGTATATACATTTAAGAAAAATAATGCACATATTTTTTGAGGAATAATCATTCGTAGATCAGTTTTGAGATAATAATAAAAAAAAAAAAAGTAATATTGATACAAATATAAGGAAGGCAATTTTCCAAGATTGCAAAATGAACCGTTTAAAGATATATTAAGGACATAGAATAAATTTGTTTATCCTTGATGTCAGTATTTTTACTCTAGTTTCCAATAACTCGATCCACTTTAGTCGGCGACTATAATCCTCTCTAACGTAATAAAAGCGGTTCGATCGTGTATAAAGAGTCCGCGAACAAATAGCAAGACGCATTACGCCAAGTTCATTTTCCATCAATCGCCGTGGGATGTTTTCGTCTGCGCGCCACGCTTCAACGCGACGGGGAGGTTCCACTCGTCCGATAAAAATATTCGTCGCGATCTCGCGAAAACAACCACGCGCGGTGGAATGGCTTCGGGTTTCGTTCTACGAATCGCAGCGAAAGGCTACGCTACGCACCGAGGCCCGACGCGACGCCACGGGAGACCGTTTGCCTTTCCGGTTCGAGGGATTTCGTTCGGAGTGCTTGGGTCCTTTCCAAAGCAAACCAAAACGGAACGGCTGAATGGGCATCGAATCGCGACCGCAACGCCGAACTACCGCAAACGCGAGCATAACGCAAGCTCAACAGGAACGAGTACGTCCCACGCCTCATACAGAGGGGGGTCCTTTTAGCAGCTTCGTGGTCGGGACCATTTGACAGGGCCTATATAATGAATGGTCCCGCGTGCGCATACCAGCTGTGAGCAGATTATCGGATCACAAACGCATCGCGTTCGCAGGAAACTAAGCTAACGACCTACCCATAAGCCGCCGACTCTCCCGGCGAAGCGCAACGAATTCTACGTGCCTTATTTAATTTTGTTAATAAATTATATCATGCTATTAATTGAATAAAAAAAGAAAAAAGTATCGATTGATTTTTTTTTTTATTCCTTTCCTTCGATCTTATCTGATTCCGACGAGAATCCCTTTTAATTGCGGTAAATTATCGTTTAATTTAATTTCACGATATCAAAGTAAAAATATATAATTGTTTCTGGATTTTAATACTAGTAGTTCTAAAAAAATATTATCTACTCGCGAAGGAGTAATGAGCGACAGATTTATTGAATTTTTCAAAGTTCGGGATAGCTAAATAATTGCAATGTCTTCTTCGGCGCGCAGGCCAGTCGCTGCAACGGCAACAAATATGGAATTAATAACTCGCAATCGCGCGATCGTGCATGTTATATCTCGATAGCCGACCACTTTATTGTCGCTATCGGATTAACCATTTTAATTTAATCATCCGCACACTGATCGGCCGATAGCAAATACGGAAAAACAATTTCCTATTGATCACTATCTCGGGTGCACTTGTCGCGGGGCAAACGCCATGCGATCGAAAATTGCATTTTACCGACGGCTTTCAATCAGCCTTGAGCTCGGCTCCCTTTTCCCTCCCCCTTTCCCCCCGTTTCTAAAAGTAAAAAGTAATTACTTTCGGAAAGCGTCGCGTTAATTAAACGATAAACGAGTCTCACCTTCGATTCGCGAAATTATGCGCGATACGAACAAATACCTCTATTTATCTGTCCACCCGTCGATTCGCTCCGTGCGCGCCCGAAGATACATTACTTTACGATGACTTGTTCGCTCCACTTTTCCCTCCCATATATTCCCTCTCGAACGCAACGATCAATTGCCCATTTCGCGCGGCCGTGCAAAAGCGGCGTGCGCTTAACGCGGAATAATGCACGACCCCGGCTCGATCGAAACGCGTCGGCATAATCCGACGCGGGGTGGTTTCGAACCGTGCGACGACGTAGTCGAAAACTCGCCCCGCCGCGCGACCCGACGTTAATGTAATATCGCGACGACAGAATTACACGGCGTATTACGCGCGGCAATCGGCCGTACACGATGCACAATAGAAGGATATGCGGGTACCAATCGTAGGGCAACCGGTACGCGGCCGAGAGAAGCCCAGAAGGGGGCGAAAGGGGGAGAGAAAGGGGTGAGGTCACGGCGCATTGTTATGCAAGCAATGCGACGTGTTATGTATTGTTATGTTATTGGCGCATAATTGATGTCACATTAGCGTCGCGCGCACCGTTCCTGTAATGAACCGACGTATATCGCCCGGAATCCTGCGTATATGCGTCCACGTAACGGGCGTCTCATACATCACGCGGCTACGCAGCATCTCATAGCGGTGATGCTGAACTGCGGACCGGAACAGCATGTTTATAGCGCGGAGGAGACGGCGGCCGCGTATGTGCGCTCGACCGTGAGCGGCCTTTGTATTAATGCGCCTCGCGGATCAAACGATTAATCGAAAGAGCGGAATTACTCTCAGTTTCGGTCGGATCTTCGCGGCCTAGTAATATTCCTCCGCGCGAATTTTTACGTGCTTTTTTTTTTTACCCCCGGTCCTCCTCGCCGCGAGGTTAGCGGCGTGTTCTATCTAACGCCGTTGTAGTCAGTCCGTTCCAACGATATCCATTCGCGTGCCTCGCTCTCGCGTGTCTTTGTACCTCCGTCCGTCCGTTTGAAATTGAAATCGCGATGCACTCGTATAAATCGCGCGGAGAGATGAAATAATATCATTTAGCAAAATATCATTTAATAAAGTATTTTATCATATCCGTCATGAAAATCTTGCCGATTGAAATCAACGGCATTCGGGGGCGCGCCGGTGTTAGATATAAACTCGTCGAGCGACAGTTACTCTAAATTAAAACCGTAAGAGATTATATGATAATATCCGGTAGATCAATTTATCGCGCTAATTAATTATTGTACTTTGGGATAATACCATTTAATGCCTTGCGCTTCATGTATATTGTATAACACGGCATATAATGGGGAACTATCGAGCGACAGTTTATTAAATTAATAAATGTGTAAATCTCGCAGCGGTTTGTCGAGCGACAGTTCGCTAGGAACGCCTAAATAAGAACTCAAACGTTTAATAATAACGTAACACGCGATTCATCGTCTGGCACGTCGGTTTAATAAAAAGTAATTTTTTTTCTTTCCTCCTCTTTTAAATGAAAAGCCTGTCAAATAAATTTTGTTAAATAGGCGAAGACCTTCTACGCTGATTTGATTTGAAAAACTCGAACTCAGAGCCCGGCACGTGCATCTGGCGCGTCCAGATATGACAATCTCATGCCCGAATATGCATATATACACTTTCGCGGAAGATCGGATACGCAACATCGATCGGTCAGCGTTTCGGCTGGCAATCTGCAGCAGTTATTTACAATCGAGCACTCGTTAGCCACGTACTCCACCGCCTACTCTCTTTTTCTCTAGCTCTCATTCCCCATTTCCTCTTTTCTTCCTCTCTCTGCCTTCCTTCTCCATCTCCGTTCCGCCACCGACGCTCGGCATCGCGTCACGCGTGACGCAAATCGGATTTTTCTCGTAAATTGATAAAATGTCGACCCGTAATTCCGCTACAACGTCCGGCAACTATCGACCTAGCTTCGTCGCTCCGAAATGCTTTCCACGCGTTCAACTTCGAGACGCCGCGCGTGGGTTTTTTTTTTTTCTTTTTTTTTCACGGGAAATGGTTACCGTACGCTTCGTTATTAAAAAAAGAAAGAGACCGACGCGGGAATAACGACCGCGCGAGAGTGACCTCGGAAACGCCGCGCAAGAGTGCGCGAATCTCCCCTGTTGGTCCAATTAAGTCGCGAAATGAACACGCGCGGCCCATTCAATAGTGACCATTCGACGCTTCGCGAAGGACCACTAATGAACCGAGCACGTCGGGCTGACCACCTCATAAAGGATTTTAAATACAAAAGTGAATCGCGCGTAATAGCGATCCGTTGATTAATGACTCGTAACGTCCGGGAGTCGACGTTTAATAATATATTACCAATCATTTATATCTGGTAATAAATTTTGTAAATCACGGGTCGCCTATTGGCTTCTGCCACGTCGTTAAATCGCGGCGCGAGGTCTGTGCTCAACAATCGAAAAGTTTATGGCCGCGTTAATTGAGCTCGTTAAACGACAATTATTTTTTTGAAGGAATCGCTTACGTTAAAAGACTGGCTCGCGCATCGCGCGTACGTGTACATGCAGATCCTCCGGTCTCGATGGACCGAGAGGATAATAGGGGCCAACTCCGGAAGTCTGTACTCGAGTCGACAAATCAGGCAGTTTAATGCTGGTGAAAATGCAGGTTGGACCATCGGGGAGGGAGTTAGGGGTTTACAGGTCTCGAGGGTGAGTTTATCGCCGAGCTAAGTAATACGAATGTGTCTGTGCCCGCGACTGCTGGTGGGTGCCTAGCCTTAGAGTTATCTACGGAGGACAGCTTCGCAGTAGTTACGATCCTCGCTCGCGTCCATCCATTCGGATAAATATTCGTTTTCCCGAGGAGCCTTTGTTCTCACGGCGGTCAACCCGCCCGGCACTACCCCGCGACGTCGCGCGAACGAGAAGACGGACGAAGTTTTCTCTAACTCTAAACGGATCTCAAACCGTTCCGCGCCAAGTATTGAAAACGATATTGCTCGCGTTCCCGAACGTTTTACGCCGAGAAATCTCTTCGGCGAGAGCTTCTTTTATTACACTTTATCACTTTCAGATATTATATTTCTTTATTTCATATTTTATGCGTGTACTATACGTATATGTCGGCGTGAAAAATTGTCGCCCCGCTTATAAATTTTATGTAGCCGTGATTGCGTCCGCGATAACGTTTAAGAAAAAATAAAATGTCTCGTCGCGACTATCGCGGCAATTATTTACGAGGTATTGATCCAGCCATTCGGCGCATCCGATCCCGAAGATATACGCGACTTTAACTAAAATATTAATACGCCTCTCGTGTCTCTAATCTCAGTGAGAATTGATTCCAATTTCGCTGATCATTCTCCACGTCACCGTCTTTACAACTACTCTAAAATACGCGCAGTTAACGATTCCGTAAGGGTCTTAAGGGAAACTTTCTGTTCTCGACGCGGCGTTGTTAAACTCTTTACGACGACCATTCGTCGCTACAATGGCGCCGCTCGTCGGTATATAGGCCGTTCGAATGAAGGAACGAATGGTCCCGGAGATCTCAAGGAGGGCCATTTATCTACAGCTGTCGACCGTTACTTGGGAGATTTTCACGAACTTTACAAAGATGCGTGATTATGCTAATGGCGCGCACGCGGCGGCGCGATCGGCCACGGGAACGAGGACGAAAATCATTCGTCTTCGAACGCCGTCGCCGGATGGGACGAGGACTGGGAAGTGTCTGCGAATAACGAAGATATTCAGAACTCCCGGGGAGCAATACGAAACGTGAGGCAGATGTTGAATGAGGGCGGCGATCGAGAACACGCGGCCCGTTGCTATGTTTCTTAATTAGTATCGCGTTATCCTATCACGGCTCCGCTTTTGACGATACCCAGCCTGTCCTACTGTTCGCCGAGCAACTCCAAAAGCGAAAAAAAAAAATTATCGAACGATACTAATGTTGCACGAGTCGGGCGATAATCAAGAAACCTAAGAAAACGATGACATTAAAATTTATAAACGTTTTTTTCTTCTTTTTTTTTTTAAACGAGGGAGCACCGAGAAGCATCTGTGTTTTAAATTCATGCTAATTTTATGTATCTTGAAGACGCTGTTCTCGAAAGAAATATACTTGTACGAAAATTTAAATATTTTACTCGCTTTATATTTTATTAATACTGGAAGAAGCCACGCGCGCGCTATTTTTTAAGAGACTCATATTAAACTACACAAACTACGGAAATAAAATCATGAGACTTACCGATATACTTACTTATATAATTTAATAAACCGCGATTAATTCAAACGTCATACAATTTTTTTTACAGACAGAATACGTATGTATGTATTAATAAATAGATATTGCGGTTATGAAAGACCGAAGCCGTTTGCTCGCGCTGAGAAAATCTGCCTTGACGCAGCGAACGTTCAAATAATAAACGTTAAAAAAAATTTTTCCTGCCTAACGCGCGTGTGTGGGAAAGGTATTTGGAAAATATCAGGGCTGAAACAATCCCGGGAAACTGTGGCTCGTGTGGCCGCTGGAATGTAGTTAAGGATAATAGCCCGAATGAATCGAGCGGACCTTAATGCCGGTGCAGGACGGGGTTTCAAACAAATTCGGGGCTGCGAATATACGGGAGGAAGTTCAGCTCGTGGGCGTAGGTACCTATGGGGCCGAGGGAAGCGAGCGGGATAGGAAAGAGGCGGAGAGATTACCGGGGATCATTAATAACGCGGAGCACCATTATATCCGGTAACTTTTATCTGCTTGGACGAGCACTAATGAATATAATGACGTACTCTCCTCCGCACCCCGATCGTGTTATTTATTCCCGCCTATCTCTTCGCTTTCTTTCGCGTCCCCCGCGGCGTCCGTGTCCTCGTCAGCCGCCCGATGATCCGGCGCGGCGAGACGTCGGTCGAGAAATTCCACGTCGAACGATTAATTAACTTCCGCGTGGCCCGTGTCGCTTTTCAAGTAAGCAGCCGGTGGTGGGCGAGCGCCCCCGTTATTTTACCGCGCCCGTTTGCGTCGACTCGACAACTATAACTCGACGGTTACGTGGGATCGTAATTCGACGGGCCGCGGGAACGACGGGCGGGACGAACGGCGTGAGGTTACGATGCACACGCTTCCCTAAATCCTGGACCGGTCGAAGATGGATGCGACGAGTGCGACGAATAGCTGGGTGCATTATGTGCCCGTTATACGCGGATCGTCGAGCATTCGCGGTCGTTTGCGCGCCAGGACCATTCGCAACAAGGCGTCGCGCCTGTCCGGCGCTTGTCATTACCGCCGCATGATAAAATCAATAATCGATGCCAAACATGCTCGACGTCGTTCTAGCAACCGGACGTCGAATCACAGCCGAGTATTAATAGGCATCGATCGCGGAACGGCCGGTGGATTGTACATACGTGTCGCGAATTGATGAAAAATCTGGTGCGAATACGCGCAAACGCGAACGAACTCAGCCGCACGCAAATTTCAATTTGCGATGCTCAAGCTCCCCCTCTTTCTCTAATTCTTTCTCTTTCTCTCTTTCTTTCAGCGATGTTAATTATTTCCAGTCTTTATGCGCCTCTGTTTCGCTTTTGCTGCAGCGTGACGCTCGGTTTTTCACGGTATATCACGCTCATTAATGTTAAAAAAGTTTACGACAATTGCCATTGCAAAAAAAAAGAAAAAAGAGATAAAATAAAATACAACGTACGATCTCACCGTCGCGCTAAATTTTACCGCAGCTGCGTAAAATTGCATTTCTACTTTCGAAGAGATATACATAATACACTTGCCTACATCTTGTATCTTTTTGAATAAAAATTTATTAAGACCGTAAAGCAAGTAGAACGAGTGGACGATAAATGTGCAACTTTACGTCGGAGAACTACAATTAGGCCGAGCGTTGAGTGCCCGAAATCTGTAATTAACAAAGGAAAAATCCTTTTAACAGCTCGTAAGTTAGCGGAAAGTACTGTAAAAATTTAAGTTCACCGCCGAGCGCGTAACTATGAAACGAGCGACGTTCTGCCTCGGGTGATTCGCGGTAAACGCGACGTTTCCCGGAGAAGAATATAATTAAGCCGAAAGTAACGACGCGCGTATCTCGACGCCCGTAAAGGTGCGCGCGTCCGCTTCGCGCCCATATCCATTATCATCGAAGGATATGATCAATTCGATTCGATCGTCGAGCTGCGCATTATGTCATCAGCCAATAATCCCAGGCTGAAGTATCCCTCCGGGTCACCCATTAACCTCGATTCCCCGGTAATATCTCGCATTTGGTACGTAGCGCGTATACATATTCGCAGGCCCGCGATGCGGCGCCCGTACATGCCGGTACGCCAAATACCGTGGCCACTCGCCGAGAGACCATTAAAAAGTTACGGCGGCGTAAATGAAGACATATTTTCGTTGCACGTGCGCGAGAAAAAGAGGCCGAGAAGGAAAGAGAGGAAGGGTCGGACGAGCGGAGTGCCACGGTGCATCGAATAATGCGAGTAACGCCGGCTGATACCGTCGAACGACCGGCGTAAAAAAAAAAAAAGAGAGAGAGAGAGAGAACCCCTCGTATATAATCCATTATCTAATCCGAACGGGAACGTTTACTAGCTTTACGGGGGGTGTATGTCGCAGCATCGCGACGGTAAATCTCTCTTATGCTGTTTACGTTAGCGAGACCGTTTACGTGTCGCGCGTCGGACCGCACGCGCGGTAATCACGTTGCGTTTACACGACGCGACGGATTTTCTCAATTAGACGGCAGACGGCGGCGAGTCAAAGGCGCAAATTAAGACCCGCGCGGCGGTCCGGCTCGGATAACCGGGTTGTAACTTCGCGAGTGGGTGGAGCGGACGGAGCGAATGAATGGGAGGTTAAGGATGGATCAATGAGGGCAAAGGGATAGCACGATTGCTTTCCGCGAAGGGGAGGGGGGGAGGGGAGGGAAACGGGACCGGGGGATTAATTGAAATCCCGCGGCGACGCCGTCGGGTCAGCGATTCGCAAGCTCCCGTGGTGTACGAAACTTTGGAAGCTACACGAGAGGTACACCTCCACAGACCGCGACCGCTCTTCGTATATACTGGAGGCTCGGAACTTCCAGGCCGTGCGAATACCGTGAAATAAGACTGATTTAGAGTTCACGACATCGATAGCTTAACCGTAGTTTAGCCTCGGTTATCGATTATCGTTCGTCTCTCCTATACCAAGATTGCCGGGGCCAATTAGCCAACGACAACCTCGCGTTCTCGTTGAAACTCTAGACGTAGGGAATGAATTTTTAATAATGCAAGCAACATGCGCGCGTTTCTTTCTCAATAAAGATTCGGTTTCTAATTGAGCCCGCTAACGAGTGCGGGTAAACACGCGATCGCTACGAGAAACCACGAAATGCAATAAAGTAGGATAATGGGCCTACAAAATAGAAAAGGCGATTTGTCGAAAGCGGCGAAGTATAATTTTCAAACTGCATCCTTACGCTCGGTAATAACGATAACGCGCCGCCGATCGTGGCCTAGCTCGTTTTCTTGCCGAAAACGAAAAATGATAATCCCACTAAACGACCGTGGAATGAAGAACCTAAGCGATGAGATGTTTGCCTCAGCAACTTGTCAGAGAAGTTGTCTAACGGAAGAAATTGATGATGCGGCGCCCACCCCACGTCGCGCCGGGAACGTAAGATAATAATGCGGTGCAAAACTTTCGTTGATGTGTGTAACAATATATTTCGCGCCGCCTGACGTTCGTTCATGATGCGACGTTTAAAAACTCGGCGCGGCCCGCGGAGATCCCGCGAGATTCCATCGATCACGGGGTCCAACCGGATTTTCTCCGCCGCAAACAAAAATAATCCTATTTGCGCAAACGTGGCGGAATTCGAGAGTCTGTCTATCGCCCTCTCCCTCCCCCCCTCCTCCCTCCCCCGTTCATCAATTCGCCTTTTCGTCGAAGAAGGGGGCTTCTTCCGCGAGTTCCGAGTTCTCTCGAGAATTATCGCTTCTCGATGCCCCGACGCTCCGGCAAGAGAACCGCCGCAGTCAACAGACAGAAAAACAGAGGCAAGCAGCCGGGAATGAAATACGAGCCGGACCGCTGATGTGCCGCGAAAAACCGCAGAGATCCCCGTCGGTGGATACGTTCCGATCGAGTTCGCGGCTCGACGGGCTAATCAGCGAAACGACCGACGGCGGAAATCGCGGTAGCCCATCAGTCTTGCCGTCGCCGCGGGCCATTATCATATTTTTTAAGCGGCCGCGAAGCGGCGCGCGCGAGCCGGGTTTCCCTGCCGTACGATATACCACGGGCACTTACGGCGACGCCGCCACTTAAACGAATGAGTCTTTTCTCAGAACCAATCTCGCGGAGTTTCATTTACATCAACGACGGCGCATCGACGTCGCGCGGATCTGACGTCGCGCGGGTTCGTAAACAAGTCCCGTGTCGCTTCTTATCCCCGGTGCGGCGAGCTTGCGCGACGAACTCGTTAAAAGTTACCGCGGCACTCGATTAAGATAACGTCGCGCGGAGCAACGATGCATGCCTCGATTTCGGGATCCAGCGGATACCCCCGGCTGGTTGATTCGGACTCGATATCGATTATCGCGAAGCCGCCTGCGTGATTGGTAAACGGTTTAACAACGCGATCACGCGATACGAATTGTTATCGACCACGCGTTTCTTGGCGCTAAGACCGCCTGGAAAATTTAACTCCAGACGTGGGACTGATATATTTAAAAAAAAAAAATATATATATATTAAAGATATTTTCGTACAACTTAATATATATGCTTTTTGCGCGGCGCTATCTTAAGGATTTCGAAACTAGCTCAAGCCGGGAGATACGGATTTCGCAGATAGCGACAGAACGTCTTAAATATATTAACGTAATAACGCGCCGATCTGCGCGGGGTCGCAAACGTCCGGCGAAATAACGTAAGAGGTAATTCAGAATTTCCGCGAAGATGGAAATCTACTTAGCAACGGAATGCCGGCTGCGAGCGAATATAGATTGAGCTTAAAACGGAATATCTTTGCAGCTTATCCGGCAAGCCGGCCGTGCAAGAGAGCACGGCCGACGGGCACGGTGGAGTCGGACGCGAGACGGCGATAAAGGCTCATCGGTAGCGCGACTCGCGATTCCGCTCACGGAGGGACCTCGGGAAAGCGGGACTGGATCCCTCTATTTACGCTTCTCGCAACTTTTATCACCGCGGATACAGAGCGCAACTCCCGTCGCTGGCCTGGTTCGCTCGTCCCCGCTCGTAAGACCGTCCCGGAGGGTAATAATCATAATTCGTCGCTATTGTTTCGCAGATAATTAAGTTCTTACTCTTGGAGAACGCCTTCGGTGCCGAGCGGCGTGTTCCTGCGCGCGCCACGCCGATGTCTTAGCGAATCTCGAGAAAAACCATTTCGTACCGTCGCCTTCGTTCAAGCGAGTAAGCCAGCCTCGACCGTAGGTGGGTATTAGGAGCCTTGCCCCTTGCAAATACGATCGCAGCCGCCTCTCCCGAGGGAATTACAGTATCGCGCGGCAAAACTGTATGCGCCGGATATCGATTCTGTCCCGCTCGCCCGTTCGCGTTGCCCGTTGATTTGTAACCGAAGCCGCGAGCCAAATGTTTCTTCAGCCGGGCGACTTACGAAATTGATGGAACGTCTTCGCCGATATTGCAAATTAGACTTTTGATATCCCCGAGATCTTAATCCGCTTGTCGATCGCTTAAACCACTTAAATATGATTATTGCCGGAAAGGATCTATTATGATAGAGCTAAATTTAAGTGCCGGCTAAAGAAACTGTGCAAAGAATGGGAAGAAGAGTAATGAGCATTGATTTAACAAGAAAGCCAGCCATTTATCTCGGCGCTGGTAATCGAACAATCGTTAATGAATCCACCCGAAACTCCAATCTGACTTCTACCGACTTATTTTATTATTTCCGACGCTATTTTTCCACCTGCTAATTTGCACGGCGTATATAAACCCGTCGCATCACTTTGCCTGATATTTCTTTCGACAAAACAAAAATACCGAAATAAATAATGATGCAAATTGAGCTCGCGAGATGCTAAATCATATTTCTCAAAAATTTCCGGGACGGTTAAATAACGTGTTGCTTTGTAAAGATAAAAAAAATTTAATAATGTTCAAGGAGGGAAAGAAAGAAGAAAAAAAAAAAAAGGTATTAAAAAAGTATCGATCCTTTCGTTTGACAGGAATTTCCGACGAGAATAAACGACTGATAACTGCCGCCGGAGATAATGAAAACTGATTAAAAGAAGGTGGAGAGCGGAATTGCTCGTTGTACGCGTCGCAAATTTTTCGCATCGATCACCTACGGACGCGGCGAAACTGCCGAAAACGTTTTGCGCTTGTACCGCGGCGACGTGGCAGCGGAAGATTCCATCAAGTTTTCAACTATAGTGGTAGTGGCGAAAACCTCGTCGACACAGGCGGCCGGTACACGGTCGAGGCTGGCTACTCGCCACACGTACACTCCTCCGTCATGCCGTTCCTACCTTCCCTTCCCCGTTCCCTACCCGCCGCTCTCGGATAAATTACGCTAGATATCTGCATACAAAACGGCCCGGGAAAATTAAAAACACAAACAGCGACCGGGAGGCACCCCGCGGCCCCTCATCCCCGCCCACGTTCTCTCTCATCCCTACGTCGGTTTCACCCCGCGTTGCACTTTCTCTCATTCCCTTACGCCCTACGAGCTTCAGCCATATACCGGCCGTCGCTTTCCCCCGAAGCGGTACTGACGCTATCGCATTATAGTGCCGGGCCACCAATCTTGTAAATTGCCTTCCGTTGAAAGTAGAAATCATAAGTTTTCCGGTAATCAAATGATTCATCGTGCCGCGCTGCCAGACGGACTCGCGACGACGTCGTTGCAGCGCAGCGAGACATCTCGATTGTAGATCCCTCCCGAATACGATTTATCGTATGGCGGAAAACGGGCCAAATTTTATCCCATTACTATCGGATATGAGAATAATTCTCCACTCTTCGAATATTACGAATAGATATCCGTGCTAATCAGTTTAATTAATTCAATTAGCGCCAATCGATGCTAATTCAGTTCTATTTCATTTTTATTCTAACGGATTTGATTTCTTTCTCTAATAATAACGACAGCCTACCCAATTCCATAAAAGCAAATGTTCTTTCATATATTAAAAATGTGACTTACCGGACTCGATGCGCAGCAGCGGAGATTAGCAGCTACTATATCTGTAACATACCAAAAAAAACATTTACATTAAAAAATCGTTTGAAACATTTAATGGTAAAAAAAAATAATAAGTTTCACGCGACTCTAATTAATTTCGTATTAAAAAATTTTACAATATTTCTAATTATTACCAAAGTAACAAAGTGATTTTTAATAAAAAGCGGATAACTGGAAATAAAAAAATAATCCTTACCCTTGGGTTGCTCCGCTGAAACAGGATGCCTCTCCAAGGCCTCCTCCTCCTCTCAGCACTGGACACTTTCAATTTGCACACTTGAGGATCTGTAACAAATAAAAGGGCCCGTTAATTGTAGGCTTCTTTACATAGTCGATTTAAAGAGACAAATATAATAATTGTAATAAATCAATAATTGTAATAATTAATAAACGCGCGTATAACGAAAAACGTTTAGATATCTAGCTTTTCCAGCTCGTTATTAGCTAGTAATAATTATCTAGTACCTAGTAACGGTGGGAATCAATTTCCACTCGGGTATATAGTTCGTACTAAATTAAAAAGAAAAAAAAAAAGAAATTGGAAAGGCTTAATAAAAGAGCGCGCGAATGGCATAAAGCTAACGTTACAAGTTTCACGCGCACTTTGCGCCCGAATTAAAGAGGGTGCGAGCCGCGCCGAATGCGCCTTCCCGTGTTTCCGACCGAACGGCGGCGCGTAAGAAGCGCTCCTTTGATTTATCGGCCACAAATCACGCGGGCCAGAGAAAGGGCTTGATTTTTATTGGCCGCAGTTACTCCCAATACATCATTCGCAGAACTCGGTGCCGCAATCCTCCTCACGAATCGCGCCCACCCCTTGGACCACCACTTCTCCGTGCCGACGAATCTGCCAGGATTCCGTGTTCGAGACTGCAATGATTTCACTCTACCATCGCGGGAAAGAAACTATCGGAAAGAAAGCCCCGCGCGGTAACCCGCGGTAATAGCCGCACGTGGGCTTCGTGCTAAACGCGAGCTGAAATCGTTCGGTGGCTGTCACCGGGCGATTTGGATGCGCGCGGTTTATTGTTTGCGCGTCAATTAATAATTAACGCGATCGCGGGGGGTGTTTAACGCGAGTTTTCATTAGACAGTGATTTATAATGAACCGTTGACGTTTTATGGCAGCACGCGTATGTAATATCACGCCGATTGCAACGATAGCACTCTTCGGAGATTAATTTTGCGTGAACGCGACCACGCGGCGGAGCGCCGCCGGAGTTATTGATCGAGCATTAGTAGGGTAATGATTAATTGATGATTATAATTGCATTAAGTACCGTTCGCGGTAATGGTAGAAATTACATTAATTATTCCAAGTACTCGGCCGAAATAATTGCATAGCCGCTAACGCCGCGATTGCTCGTTCCCGTCGCGTAGAATTATATCAGGAAGAACACGGTACCGAATGCGTTTCTGGTAACTGAGATGTATCTTTTCACGTGAGTATATCGACAGTGCGATATCACCAACGCGTCGCGTGTAATAATTCGGCAGGACCCATTCGCGTAATAGATGCGACACAAACGACAAAATTAATTATTATTAAGAACTCCGGAATTAAATTAAATTAAATTAATTATATTTGATTCTCCGTCAATTTTAAATGAAGAATCACGTTGATCGGGACGATTGGAGGATATTAGCTTCTCCGTCGGCGGAATACGTTGCTAATTCACAAAAATATCGCGCCCTCGTTCAAATGTGAATAGCGCTATTCCCCTTTCCTTTTTCGTTATTCTACCCACGACCCGTAGTCGGCGAGGAGGACCGCAGCTAAAACCTCCGTTGGTGCCCGACGCCTTCAACGAGGACGCACCCGGTTCAAGTATTCATGCGTCATAGAATTAACTCGGAGCGTCTCGAAGCGCGGGACTTAATTTAAAGTCAGACGGCGTAGGAAAAGCTCATAAATACGTGACCGACGTTCGCACATCCTCCGGTGATGGTCCACACGTCGAATACGCGACGAACGGCCGCACACAAGTGTACACGAGCATATTTTTTTACCCCGAACGATACTTCGGTAAGCGAATAGCATAAAGGCAGCTTAGAGAATTTTCAATCGACCTACGGTCAAGTGCGAGTTACACACGCCCACCTCCGCAAACTCTTTAAACCTTTCATCCTTAACAAACAATTTTTTTTTTCTTCTTTTTCGCAAACGATATAATTTAATTTACTTTTTGGATAATAAAAAATGTCACGCGCACGTTAAATTACTTAATAGACATAAATTGACTTGCAAATACATTCGAAGCTACAAAATAGTATCTCTAATTAATTAAATATATTTTCTCATCAACGAAACGCGCATAAGCTTGCTTTATTGGGGGAAAAATTAACTTGCCCTCTAAGATTAACGAGAAAAGTTTCATATCCGATCGCAATCTACTTGCAGGTACAAAGTTCCATGCATGTACATTTATGAGAGTGATATCGTGAACACGTCCGGCACGGTAACAAGCGATATTCCGCCCGGCAATTCCGGCTGCCGGAGAAAGCCCGGCGCGCTACATCGCCGCCACGGCCAAGGGCCGCAGGGATAATGTTTTTTATAGCGTGCCCATTACAACCCGTCTTTATATCAATTTCATTTCCTTAAAAGTATTTTTATACAGGTCGCGCGACGATCACGAGCGCCATTCGTGAAAGCGAATACGGCGCCCAACGATGGACACCGGATTTTAATGCCGGAGACGGCGCCGCTATGATCGACGACATTTCACTCCGCCTAGCACTAGCTTGCGATCGTTTAAGAAAACCGCCGCGAATTCACCGCTGTTTACGGGCGTAAATTTTTTGGGAACGATCCCGCCCTCCCACCTGGCCACTCGCGTTTTTCAACCGAAATAAAATCGTCTACCGTTGCCCGCATTTCCATGTCTAGCTCTGGCCCTTCGTGTACACTATTTTAAAGAATTTTTAAGCGCACCATTGTAAGAGAATTGCGTTAAAATATATTCAAAGCGTTTTACATTTGGCGGAAACAGAGATATTCCGCGCAAAATATATTTGTTACCTTTCGCGGGCGCAATTTAAAATAATAATTACATCATTATAATATTCATGTAATTGTAATGTGATAATTGTAGGTGAAATCGCAAATTAATTTCTACCTTTAAAATTGCGTAATAAAAATATGTATATAGCGTACGAGAAATTGTATTTTATTTATCACTGATAATGTATATTCCGTAATAAAGCCGGAGGCGTAAAATAAAATATTACAGCTCAAAGTTGCCGCAATGTATTTTGCCGTCTATTGTTGCGAGGTAATATCGACTGTTCTCCCAGATAATGACTACAACGGGGCGCAACGCACAGTGCGACTCGACAATCATGGCCGGCCATCGCAATACGCCCGTCAGCTGTGTGCTCCTTTTACAGTTAACGCGCACATAATTCCGCAACTGTGGGAAGCAATCACACATGGCATATCCTGCCGGGCCCGACAACGCAAGCAATGTTTCTGAATCGTAACGCGCGCACTTCCGCTCGCAAATGCCGCGGCGGCGGGAATCCAGCGAGCTCGATAATTCTCCAGGCAACACGGATAATCAAATCCTGGGGACACGATCGCTAACACGTGCGAGTATATTAGTGCGACTCACCCGCCCGTTACCCTCCCGTTTCACCCTCCCGCCCCCGCGCGCGCGTCGCATCCAGAATACATGTGGCGCGTATCTGCATACCTACCTCACCAATTACCATTCCCAGTATCTGTACAGAACCGGCGAACGTTTCACGCTGAGCGCGGATCATATCGGTGCCCGTTAAATTATACAGTCTCTTTCCTGCCCTCCCCCTCCCGGCCCACCCCTTTCTCGCTCCCGATCTGGCACCCGTTTCGCGGAGCAGGACGTCTGTCTCTTGAAAATAAAATCCCATTGTGCGCGTGTTTAAAGACCTATTAAAGAGCCATTAAAGCGCATACGATTCAAGTCAGGTCGCGGCGGAGCGCGCGCGAACCGCTTTTCCCGGCGAATCGAAATTCTTTCAGCCGCCCCCGGCAGCGACATGAAAGATCGCGCGGGGTAAGGAATCGCGACTACGCAGCGACCGTGTAATCCATTTCCCTTAATCCGCCTTGTCGGTATTTATAATTCAGAACGTAATTTCCCACCGCGCGCCGCCGGGATCCGGCGGGCGCACCAACACATCTTTGCCGCGCGAACATCGAATTCGCGCATAATCCCGGAGAATCTTTCGAAGCGTATGAAATTCTAACGAACTCATCCTGTTGCGCGCACGTGTGTAACGGAATACGTAATTATGTGCGGCGCACACTGGCTGCCAGGATACGCGCTCGCGAGCTTATTTACGCGATGCTACGCGAAAAACGTGATTGTGTGTCGTGAGTTACAGCGTCAAGTTTTCCTTGAGGCCTCTATCTCTCTTAATTCGCCCGATTCCGCAGCTTCATTTCCGAAATTCCGAACGCGGCGATGCCTAAAAGGAATGCTCGCAATGCCGGGGCTCGAAATAGATCACAAATCAATAAATTAAAAAAAAAAAAGAAAAAAAAAAGAGAAAGAGAAAGAATGACACGGCGTGATACACGACGAGCGAATCGTAACGATCTGTAATGTCCCAAAAATGAAACCGCGTTATATCTATCGGGTTAAATTGATGGATTAGCATAAAGAAGAGCGACTGCATGATATACGCCAGAGATATATTCCCGATATTGCCACGGCAGATATCTCAATATTAGCATAAGCTCGTAAATACTTTCCGTTCAACGCAAAAATTTTTTTTTTTCTCTCCCCGCACTCTCTCTCTCTCTCTCTCTCCCTCTCTCTCTCTCTCTCTCGATATATTCGGCGCGTTAATGTCAAGCGCAACGGCCGCGCCATTCTCGATATATTAACTGTTTTTGTATAGGATATGAAGAGAGCGAGATACGTGAGGTTGATAAAACGCGTACTTATCCCGGGGATGGAGATATATTATGCGATCGAGGTCCCTTTGACCCGCTCGCCGCGCAGAATGCTCGGCAAGGCTCTATCCAACTTTACGACGGCGGTACGGGGCATCGGAAATCGACGCATCGATCTCGAAGAGGTGCTGGACAGAGGGGCGAGGGGGTGGGGAGGGGGAGTAAACTGTGGGTCAAAGGTTGGGGTTAGTCTCGGCGCGTCAGCACTTTAGCCCTCGTTAATGACGTCATTTACCAGTCTCGGGCGCGCGTTAAGCCGAGCGTGAACGCGCAACGAAAGAAGGAAACGGCAGGGCGATTGACCGGCGAAAATCTAGTGACTCGCGCCCGATTTTTCGCGACTACAACCGTATCGATGACCGCTGCCCTCCGTCCACGGCGGTATTTTCTACGACACCCGTTGAATATTAACGCGACGAGGTCGATACGACACACGTTATATGACGTTGTGTTATGAATACAGAATTAAAATGGTAAAACGGCCGGTTTTAGCTTGACAATATTTAAAATTTAAAGCGCCGCTTTCGCGAATTATGTATTTCAAATAGGTGGAAAACGGAGTTTCGGTGTATGCGGTTTAATTTATGAATAATTAAGTCTGAAATTAAAACCCCGATTACCCTCCCTCGCCCGCGTGGACCTGTCAGATCACTATTCAATTTTTACCGCGGCGAGTGTTCAGTCGCATAAAATATTAAACGTTCTATTTTGATATCGCTACGTTCCGCCGAGCTGATTTTCTTACGGATGACATGGCCGAGCCAGCGGTCTGTTATCGTCTATTCACGTTGCCTCGCGTAGTAGGGGCAATATCGAGTCAGCCAGAATTGATTAGCTTCGCGTATCGATTACCGATACGGCTTCCCGATTTTTTAGCAACCGCCGTCCCGCCGCGTTACACGAATATTCAAACGCAATTTGAGAAACCGATAGCTCGCGCGCGACGTCCTAATTCCGATTGGATTTTTACAATTCCTTCGGGCTTCCGTTTCGCGAAGCGCCAGACCTCTCGCCGGAGTCATCTCGGCGGAAAATCGTCGAATCCTACGGGGCGAAATTATCTTGCGGCGATTGTGCCGTTTACATCGGCCCGCGGTGCCCGTGGCGAGTCCATATCGTGTCGAACGGGAGATCGCCGGCGAGAGGAAAAGAGCCACGGTGGGAGGGAGGGAGGGAGGGAAAAGGGGATCCATACAGTTCGCGCACAGAGTCCGTAGGTCCATAACTACAGCTATAGCTTGCCTCTGCAGTTCGCCGGCTATTTCCCATTTGGCAGGCGAGCCAGACCCAGCACTTTTGGTGCCAACCGATAATTGGACGAATCACAGTCATTCGCTTCGCGCGAACTACTCTTCTCCCTATCCTTCTCTCTTTCCGTCCCTTTCCTTTCTTACCCTCCGTCTCTTTCTCTCTCTCTCTCCCTGCCGGGTCTATTGGACATGCTCTCTGTCTGCTTTTCTTTCCAACACCACACCGCGCTACGCCCGTCTCCTTTTGCATTTTCTGCATTTTGAGTTCTAACTAGTACCTAGCGTGTCTACTGATTTTCGTTGCATATCTCTACTTCCCTTGATCAGATTTACCGAATTTTCCTTTCGCTCCGCCAATTTTCGCGGCGGTCTGCGAAACCCGCTTGCTATTTAACATTTAAACGTTTTGATTTGATTAAGCGAACGGAGCTACAGTTTGAAAAATAGCAACCAAACAACCGTTTGCTTCATAATAGTTGGAAATACTGATTAAATTTTACATGCAAAGGTTCTAAAATAATTTTGTTGTTAATTTCACCCTCTCAGACTGTAATATAATATATCGCATAAAAATTATATATAGGTTTTAATAAAGTTTCCACAATTTTACCGTAAATTTCCTTCGTCATAATATTTCGCGGACACACTCGGGACGCAAGTTATCCCCGATTATCAATATCGTAATTAATATATCAGGGAAAAAAATATTTTGATACTTCCAATTATCGCTCGAACATTAATTGAGATACGCAACGCTTTCAATCTTGATTGTCAACATATTACATACACATGTCGCTTGCGGGTGATACATAATAGCATGCAATATACAAATACACGTATGCCAATAGTACGTAGCCAATATACGTGTATTGATTCGTAATATACCAGCAGAGTTAATTACGTTCGGTTCCCTTCCGCGAGCTACCTTCCTACGCTTACCCTCAATTCGTAAAAAAAAAAAGAAAAAGAGGAAAAAAATAAAAAATTACCTTCACGAGCAAATTGAATTTTTAACTTGTGTACAAAATCTCGGTGAAGAAATCTCACGGATTTCTCTGTGACTCAAATAAATTTCGATAATCGCGGCGAGCTGCTGCTGTTAATTTTCTCTGGAAAATTAACATTTTATAGGCGTGGTACATTTCTTTTAATGAATTTTGTTTCTCTGACTGAAACTAGAATATATGCAATCGACGTTGCGTGTTGCTGCGCAAAGACGCGAACCGCGCGGTTGGGTGAAGTCGCGAGAGAGCCAAGGGGGGAAACGTGCCTCGCTAAAACCGCATTAAAGACAATCGCAAGTTCGCGGAGCGTTAACCTCGCTGTTCGCGACGAGGCGCGAGAGGGTGGCGAGAGGGTGGAAACGATGGGAAGGGCAGGGAAGAACGGCAGAAAGACGAGTAAACGGAGGGACGTACGTATGGCGGTGGTGTTACAGGAAGTATGCACTATCTGCGGGATCCATGCTATTTGCGTAAAGTGGCCTAACGCTATCCCTATTGCCTCTTAACCGACCCCTTCAGCCCCGATCTCGCGGTAACCATCCACGTTTAGACGGCCTAGGGCGTAATACATTGTTTGCTCTTCGTTCGCTAAACTAAACCGCATTCGGAATTAATTGCACGTTAGGAAGCCCGCGAGATAATTAAAGCCGCCCCCAATTGCCTCCCCTTTACCCCAGATACGTCGTTAGGAAACGCCACCGTTGGACATCTTCGCGGTTACGCGTTTAAGTCTACATAGGCGGTCGGACTATTATTTCGGCATAATGTTATTAACTCGCGCTATATTTTAACGCGATATCGCTAATGCTTACGTTGATATTCAGACGGGCGAGCAGATTTATTCTCGCCGTGCGGTTAATCCCCGAATATTATCGCGATAGATAACTCGAGGGCTTACTATTTTCAGCTTCATAAAAAAAAAAAAAAATAAGGGCACACCCGATTTCGGTAATTAATAAAGACGACAGATACGACGTACGGTCTTTATTTCATTTCTATAAGCGTACGAGACCAAATCGAAGAGTCGCCAAATCGAAGATAAGATTAATACAAGAAATTAAACCGCGTAATAGACACATCACTACGTTTTAATCCGTAAATCTTCGAGCTGATTCCAATTTATCGAGCAAATCTCTGTAAAATCCTGCGATATGCGCGGATAATTTTTTTTTTTTTTCTTTACTCTTTTCTTTTTAAGAAACGCGCACGGAATTCGCCGCCGAGCCGCGACCTGACGATTTGCGAAGAAAAGTAAAAAGGACCATGATGTACGCGGCTCGGAATCGTAGGAACGGGCACGTCGAGCAATAATCGGATCGATCATAGCGGGGAATGACTCGCCTGCCGAAGGAAATTGGCCGTTAGCTGTTCCACCTGGTCTTCTGCGACCAGGAAACAATTACGAATTCGCAGTCGACGATTCGCGGTCCGCGAGAGTGAAATAGAGAGATCAGCTAGGAGAGCGCTCTCCGTTTCCCTTTTTTGGCCTCTGCTTTATATTTTTCGTCCCTCCCTCGTTTCTTTCTCTCTCACCTTCGATCATTCTCTCTCTTTCTCTCTATTTGTAGCGTCCGAGAAAAGCGAACGAGAAACGGTAAACATAAAAGCCGAGCCCCTCTCTATCGGTCGATAATCTATACGCTTTTTTTTTTTTTTTTTTCCCCCGCGCAGAAACGCCCACGCCGAAGACCGGCAAGAAGCCATTGTTTCCCCGCGTATGGCCGGCTTGATTGTGCTAATGAAAAATGGGAAAGTGGTAAAACCACCGGCGACGGAAGCAGGGGGGGCTCCTCGCCGCCGAGGATCGGCGAGACGGGAATTGAACGGCATCCAAAAGCGTTCATAAACGAATAACGCTCACGGGAGATAAGATACCCGAAGGATTATATCCATTATCGTGCAGCCGAATAGCGGAGGGAGGACTTTTTTTGCCCGACCGCGCGCGCCGGTTTTCCCTGACATATGACGGATATCAGTTCTGGGTTACTCGCACGCCGATATTATCCGCGAAGTGTTCTCCGCGCCGCGTATGTGGGAATGATATATCGTCTCTCTGTAAATACTAAGTTACGTACGCTCCATTCGGGATTATCAATCATTCCGCGAGCACGGGGTGAAGAAACAATCTTTAACCGTGGATTTCGCGGGGCAGTAGCGCGTACCCGTGCTATAAGCGTTTTTCTCCCGCACTTCGTTCAAGATTCACGTCGCGTAATGCAATATAGAGTTTTTGCCGGTGCCTTTTCCGCTTCGAATTATTCACATTCGCGAGAAATAATGTTATTCCTCATGACCCACCCGCTTCTTATTTCATGAATTTGTTGCTCGACATTATTTATTTATTTTGCATATTCGTTGTACGTAAATTAATTATGTTAATCAAAGGTGCTATTCTTTAGCACAAATATTTATGATAGCAGTAACGTTATTTCTGAAAAGCGAGAGCGAGAAGAACTTCGCGAGGGACTTTTTATCGGATGATAAATCGTGTTTGATGGTAAGAGGTAATAAAAGGGTAACAGGTGATCGAATGGTAAATGGTGGTCAAGAGTAACAAGGATGCGGGTTCGCACTTGCAGATGTCGTTAGTGGTGTTGGTCACAGTTAAAAGTTTGAAACGGTTTAGCGCCGAACAAAGTATACATATATATATTGCAAATTCTGTCTCGAATGTTTCGAGCTCGCCGCTCGCATTTTTACGTATGCCTTGCGAAATTATTCTCGCACTTGGAGATGCCGTCAGTCGCGTAGGTCACAGTTCAAGTTTCGAAACTTGAACTGTGACCTACGCGACTGACGGCATTGCAGAATAAAGACGAAATATTTGAGACAAAATCTGCAATATATATATATTGCAGATTTTGTCTCAAATATTTCGAGCTCGCCGCTCGCATTTTTGCGTATGCCTTGCGAAATTATTCTCGCCCCGCGTATAATTGCTCATTCAGACGTTAGATTAGCATTGCCATAAAAATGATTTTCGCGATAGAAGCTCATAGAAAAAGCGGTGGAGTCGTTTCGTTCGATCGCCGATATTTCCTGCTCACGGTACCGAAAATCATTCTCGCGACACCGGACCGCGGAGGGCAAAATGATTGCTGTCGATCGCGAGATCGTCGTGAATATGTAACAAGGAATGAAAAAATCCTTACCTTACGATGAAGATCTCGACGATTCTCGGCCTCGGTGTTCGTCGCAGCCGCGGATCCGTCGCCGTCTGTAATCGCCATTGCAGCTTGACCCCGGCCTCCTCCGAAAATCTGCTCGATGCTCGTCGATCCGTTGTCCAAGGTGGCACTTTTTGTTGTAACACAGTTGCTGTAACACATAACGCATATTATAGGTACCTATTGACCGTACTCCGCGTACTTTTAGATGAATATTACTCACCGAAATACGCCAGGTATCACGAGCGATGTTAACTCAGCCATGATTTCAAACGGAATACGGAGAGTAACGGTCGGCGCGTCTGGTTGGTTAGCTCCGGGATCGTATGATCCTCTTGATTGGCTGGCTCTGAGTCTTCTGATTAGCTGGCGCGGCTGGGCTGTTACGACTGTCACATTGGCAGCATTGCGTATTCACCAGCGGCAACTACGACGGCGGTCAGCGGGGTTTGCGGGGAAAGGGGAAACGTCCCGCGGTACTTGTCGTGTCGTAAAGTACAGCACAAGTATACGGAGAGAGAAACAGCTACCACGGGCCTGTCGTATTACGATACGTATAAAATTCGCATGCAACATGTAATTCGCCGGCACGAGAGGTGAGTGTACGGATCGCGAGATGAGTTCGTCGCAAGTAGTCGTGAGACGCGCGATGCTACCGTCGCTTTTTTTACAGAACACGAAACTCGACGCATCCGGTGGGATAAATTACTCGTCCAGGGGTGGGGTCGAGCGATCGCTGTCATTTACGTGCAGCAAACAAACAGGCAGGTGATGCTAATTGCGTGAGGAGACTATCGGCAGCTCGGTCATGGCTCGACCCATCATGCCGAGCCAGCAAAAGCTGGCAGAGAAGCTGATTATTCTGAACGACCGTGGTGTAGGTATGTTAACTCGCATTTACAATATTAAAAAGGCTTGTGGCGATGCCAAGTCCAAGCCCGCCTTCCTGTCCGACAAGGCGCTGGAGTCCTCGATCAAGACCATCGTCAGAAAGTTTCCTAACATCGATATAAAAGGGCTGCAGACAATTATGAATATTCGCAATGAGATAATAAAATCTCTGTCATTGTATTATTACACATTTGTCGATCTGCTGGATTTCAAAGACAACGTGTGCGAGCTTTTGACTACGATGGACGCTTGCGGCGTTCACATGGATATCACAATAAATTTTGACTTAACCAAAGGATATTTAGACCTTGTAATCACGTATGTCAGTTTAATGATTCTCTTGTCACGGGTAGAAGATCGCAAGGCAGTGCTAGGGCTCTTCAATGCTGCGCATGAAATGGTACACAGTCAGTCAGATCCTAGCTTTCCTCGTTTAGGGCAGATGATTATGGATTACGATGCACCTTTGAAAAAACTTTCTGAGGAGTTTGTACCACATTCTAAATTGCTGAAAAATGCCTTGACTTCGCTGTGGCCTGTGTATCCCGGTAGAAATTTATCCGCTGACACATGGAGAGCCGATCAAAAACTGAGCCTTGTCGGAAGTCCTGGCCAAATATTGAAAGCCGCGGCAACAGACACTATGTCTTGCGAGACATTGAGTTTAGATAGAATTGAGAGGTGGGTGATTCTTGGATTTACACTTTGTCACACGTTTCTGAGTCAGGAGCAGCCAAGCAAACTGTGGATTACTGCTTTAGAATCTGGTTGGGTATTGGCGTTATTCAGAGATGAAGTAATTTATATACATCAATATATTCAAACATTTTTTGAAGGTATGAAAGGTTATGGCAAAAGAGTATCGGAGGTGAAAGAATGTTATAATCAAGCAGTACAAAAAGCTGGCTATAGGCATCGAGAGAGAAGAAAATTCTTGAGGACTGCCTTGAAAGAATTAGGTTTAATTTTGACTGACCAGCCTGGCCTTCTAGGACCGAAAGCACTGCTGGTATTAATGGGACTCTCTCACGCAAGAGACGAAGTACTGTGGTTGCTGCGACATGGAGATAATCCTCCTATTCAAGGTAAAGGTAAAGGACGAGGCGGTGAAGATTTAGTAGATCGTCAGTTGCCTGAATTGCTTTTCCATTGCGAGGAATTACGTGCATTAGTAAAAAAATATTCTCAGGTGCTTCAAAGGTATTACGTCCAATTTCTTGCGGGATTCGACGCCCCGGCTTTACATCAGATGATACAAAATCTGCCGGTTTGTCCGGAGGACGAGGGCGCGATTCTAAGCGATATGTGTTCAACTATAGCTAGTCTGACTGTAAAGCAGGTCGAAGACAATGAATTGTTTGATTTCCGTGCCTTCCGACTGGATTGGATTAGGCTTCAGGCCTATATGTCTATTGCAAAATGCAATATGAATCTGGCTGACAACAGAGAATTGGCTTCCTTCATGGACACAGTAATCTTCCACACGAAAATGGTCGATAATTTGGATGAAATGTTAGTTGAGACGTCTGATTTATCTATCTTCTGCTTCTACAGTAAAATATTCGAGGATCAATTCCATATGTGTCTTGAATTCCCGGCTCAGAACCGATATATCGTCGCCTTCCCGCTCATATGCAGTCATTTTCAGAGTTGCACGCACGAGCTCTGTCCGGAGGAACGTCATCACATTCGCGAGAGAAGTCTTTCCGTTGTCAATATGTTCCTGGATGAAATGGCCAAAGAAGCTAAGAATATTATCACGACTATTTGCGACGAGCAATGTAACATGAGCGACAAATTATTACCGAAGCACTGCGCATTGTTAATCTCACAAGTTGTTAACCGCAAGAAAAAAGATAAAAATAAAAAAAATATGTACGAAATACACAAGCCTGGTATCGAGAGCTACCGGAAAACTCGCGAGGAATTGACGACGATGGATAAACTGCACATGGCTCTCACAGAATTATGCTACGCCATTAATTACTGCCCCACTATTAATGTGTGGGAGTATACATTTGCACCAAGAGAGTATTTGCATCAACATCTCGAGTCGCGATTCGCTCGAGCACTCGTAGGAATGGTCATGTATAATCCAGACACCAGCGAAATAGCGAAACCGTCCGAGCTCTTCGTCAGCGTTAGATCTTATATGAACGTTCTTCAGACCATTGAAAATTACGTACATATAGATATTACCCGTGTATTTAATAACGCATTATTGCAGCAAACGCAGGAGCTGGACAGCCACGGTGACAAAACCATCGCCGCGCTCTACACACAATGGTATTCGGATGTCTTACTGAGGCGAGTTAGCGCCGGGAATATTTGCTACTCTGCGAATCAACGGGCGTTCGTCAGCTTGTCGGTCGAAGGTGCCATACCCTTTAATGCCGAGGAGTTCTCCGATATTAACGAGCTAAGGTCACTTGCAGAATTGATCGGACCATACGGTATGAAGATGCTGAACGAGAACTTGATGTGGCATATCGCCAGTCAAGTACAACAGTTGAAGAAATTAGTAGCTGGCAACAAGGACGTGCTTATCTCATTAAGAACGAATTTCGATAAGCCGGAAGTAATGAAGGAGCAATTTAAAAAGCTACAGCACGTGGACAACGTTCTACAGCGAGTTACTATAATAGGCGTGATTCTCAGCTTTCGGCAATTATCGCAATCAGCATTGGTCGACGTGTTGGAGGAGCGTATACCATTTTTATTGAGTTCGATATTAGACTTCAGACATCATTTACCGTCTGGCGATCCTATGCGCGTCGTTTCGGAAATGACATCAGCCGCCGGTTTAACTTGCAAAGTTGATCCTACTCTAACGACTGCGCTACGAAATCAAAAAGCTGAGGTCGACGAGGATGAGCACCTGCTCGTTTGTTTGCTAATGGTCTTCGTGGCGGTTTCTATTCCAAAGTTAGCTCGTAACGATAATTCTTTTTACAGAGCGTCACTCGAGGGACATTCTAATAACATACATTGCATGGCTACAGCAATAAATAATATATTCGGAGCGTTATTTACGATCTGCGGGCAAAACGATATGGAAGACAGGATGAAGGAGTTTCTTGCTTTGGCGTCGTCGAGCTTGTTGAGATTGGGGCAGGAAGCAGACAAGGAGGCAACTCGAAACAGAGAATCCGTGTACCTGCTGCTCGATCAAATAGTTCAAGAATCTCCATTCTTAACGATGGATTTGTTGGAGAGTTGTTTTCCATATGCACTGATACGCAATGCATATCACGACGTGTACAAGCTCGAGCACTCGCAGCCGTGAAATTAATCGCGAGACGGGGTGTTGCATTTATAACTTGCCACTCAGGGCCACTTTTTTACGTCCACTTGTAATCGGATGCAATCATTTACTGTTGCATATCGCTTAAATAAGCGATATATAATAATTTTGATATTAATTTTCGGTTATCGTCGCTTAACAAAAAAAAAAGAAAAACATAAGCGTCAGCGAAAATATGAAAATGTGGTAAATGCATATTGTTTAAAAATTAATAAAGTTATCGTTGCAAGTTATTCCTCGATATTTCGACAGAACGATGTAAGCTTACATTGTCCGCACTTTAGCCATTTCCCTACGTTGTTAAAAAGATCGCGTGCCAGATTAATCCGAATATATTAAAGTACGTTCATCGCATATAATTCGATTCCGCTTGTCTGAGATTTTTGATTCCGAATTTTTTTTATCGAATAAAATTTAATCGACCGATA
This sequence comes from Cardiocondyla obscurior, assembly GCF_019399895.1. Classification (NCBI taxonomy): domain Eukaryota; kingdom Metazoa; phylum Arthropoda; class Insecta; order Hymenoptera; family Formicidae; genus Cardiocondyla; species Cardiocondyla obscurior. The sequence goes on from NC_091883.1 coordinate 4,339,804, forward strand.
ACTCTCGTGAATCTTCCTAATATCGTAATGGTAATAGAAGTCGTATGCATTTTTGTAACGTAATTGCATATCTTGAATTCCAATCAAATGTTATTATATTTTATGTCAAAAAAGTTTTCCATTGCATAGAGATGCATGATGTAAACTACCATGACTTCAAGCTAAAAGTTGCGATTATTCATGTATCACACAGTAGATATCGTCATTTACCCACTATGACTTTTACATGTACAATTGTAACTCTTTTACAATAGTTTATATAACAAATAAAATTATGTGTACAAAACCAATTCTCGATCTTTAATCCTCACCGCCATTTCAAAAAATTAACGCACAGATAAATATAAACCACCGTTTAAAAAAATTAACGCACAGATCACGCACAGATAAATGTAAAATGTATGCTTTATTTAGTTCTTTACAATGTTTTTGTCTCTTTTAATCACATTAACGTAACACAAGAGATATTTCACAATCATAATTCTTTTATTTATAATATCCTTAAAACACTCGCCGCGCTCTAGACATTTTGGGAAAAGAGAGAGTGGTGGTCTGAAGCTACGTTCAGCGATTGGTCAGTATCATGCTCGGTTATAATAATTTACAATAAAGAGATACACTTCAAGAACGCATCATTCAAAGTGGCATCGATTAAAAATAGTGAGAGATATATATATCTATATATACCTATATATGTATACGGCACGAAATGTAAGAGCCACTTGGTGCTCGGTGATATCCAAGTAACGCTCTAAAATAAAAACATACGAGTCTTCAGGGAAATGATTCGTCGTTCGCCAAGTGATTTGGTATAAAGGGCACGAAATTACGCTTAAATAATCCCGGATGCACGATGTTGATAGGTCACCACGTTTTTGGATCGATAGAAAAAATATAATCTTCGATTTTCTTTTTGTTCTTTCCTTCTCTAACATTATGTACAAGTGATAGAGTAGTGTATTGTGTGCATCGTGTCATAGTAATGCGATTCTGGATTAAGATCAGTACATGACACGCCAATCGCAATGCCCGCGAAGATTTCGCTATCGTTTGTCAACGTGATAATTTGTATATTACGATGACTCGACAGCAACGCGGAGCTGCAACGAACCCGTAGAGGAAGCTCGTTGTCACGGAGGAATTAAAGTCGCATCTTAATCCAGATGCCGCGGAAACGAATAAGCTTAAGCATATGTAGTTAGAGGTCTGGGATAAATGATGAAGGAAAATTTATCCTTATGTTATTAATCCTTTCGTACGCGCAAGCGACTTCATTGTTAACTAGTAACTACATCCTGACCCCATTCCACGCTCGCTTTTTAGGCTTTTTCGAAACGTAACGAGGCATTGCTATCTATTTTGTCACTTTTAGATACACGTTATGTCGCGTACAAATTTGTACCTGCGATATTTGATCATGGTTCAGTCGTTCGAAATGGTAATGGCAGTGAAATGGAAGTAAAAATAGTTTGCGCACCGATAACGTTCGATTGAGACGTCGGATCGTTCCGAAAGAAAGTTCTAACTACCTCGTTAAATGGCAGTGGCTTGAAACAAAATGACTGTCCATAAATTCTTGATGACTTTTTGAACGACATTATTACGCACTTTTTTTTCTTTTTTAACATACGAAAAAGCTCTTATCCTCTTCTGCATAAAATTAAATTTAAAAAAGGACGTACAAAAAGTCTTCTTTGTCTAACAATTCTCTAAAACATTCCCGTTATTATTGTACGCTTAGAAGACCGTAATTAATTGGCAAAAAAGATTTCTAGCGATGCTATAACGCATTAAAATCAATCTAAAACTTGAATTGCTACCTGGCTACGTTCATTGGCAGTAAATCTTATCCGTGAATCGTCACGGACTGTTGCTCACAATCGAAATAGACTAAATCGTACAACAGTATCACGAGCGATTGCGAATGGGGCCTAACGGAATTCTTTTTGCGCCTATACGCAAGAAATCTTGAAATTTTCTAAATACGTTGATCGCACGACACTTCCGGTCCTCTGTGGATCGCCAAAGAAACTCATACTTAAAACCTAAAGGCTCGATTACACGCACGTACATCGACACTCGCACGCCATCCCTAAACTTCCGCGTTCTGATTACAAAATACAGAATAATATTTCGCTATAATACAGATCTGATATAAAAACAAGTATTTTTTTTGTATTCACTTCACCATCTGTTGTGATTATATAATCATTTTTATAATATCAGTATATTTACACAAATATACACACTCGCGATCTATCTTTATCGCGATCTCTTACTCACAACGCACGCCCGAAAAAAATTCTTACTTTCCGTTCCACTTTTTTGTCATTCCTCTCGCTCATTCTTTTTCCTCACAAGGTCTCGCATGATTCGCCTATTAATCACATTGCGCCTATTGTACATTTCCACACGATTCGCATTTCGTATTATAGCAATTTTGCTGGCACCTTCTCGTTTCAATCCTGCGTCCCTATATCCAACTTTCCGCCTAGATAAAACACAGTCTTAAAGTTACAACGCAGAAGGTTGTAATTCAATTGCGGATAGACATAGATATATTAATCACACCAATCGATATTTAAAAATGCAATTGTATTCCTGCTTTTATACTCTACAAATTTCTACGTGTCCGACAAATAAAAATCAATGCCAAATTTTCGGAATCTTGTTTCGTTCGCAATCTTATAAAAATAATGTGTAGATGTGTGTATCCACTATCTTTTACCTGCGTTAAAATTTAAAAGATAAACGTTCTGCTGTAGGAATGATTTTTATGTAATATTTATAAATAAGTTAATAAAACGTCGCAAAACTAGTTTGTTCTTTAATCTCGTTTTGCAAAAATTGTACTTGTTCGATTGTTAAAAATATGAGTCATAAAAACGATAAAAGTAAATCGTAAAAAGCAATCAAGTAAAAGGAAGAATAATATCTAGCACACAGCTTTCCTTTGAAACTTGTTTCGACTTATTATCACTAATTTAAATGTCGCGTACGTTCATTATTATTTTATATTTGTAAATGAAATATACCGCGAATAAGAGCGGGCGCTAGTCTCAACGTTTGTTACATAAGGACGTTGAGAAATATGAGCGAAAGAACTCAGTCGTGTGTTAGATTTGGCGTTTCGAAGAAGGGAAGTGCATTAATCGTATCGCCAACGATTTCACAGCACCAGATACGATTCATCGCGACGATAAGAACCGATCTTGCGTTTCTCGGTTACGAGTATGCAGCTGTGTACGTGTGTGAGCCCATGTATATGTATATATATTATATATAATATAACATGTTCACGCGTTTCGATAAGAGGGCTCATCTTTGGTCCGCTATACGCATAATTGCGCGTTTACGGTGTAGCCCCCGACTTAATATAGCATATTATAAAACTCATTTTTAATTAAATATAACTTATAACATTCGCAATAGGCGGATATAAATTATCATTTGCAATATATAACTAATTAATAATAATAATCAGCATAGCTTAATAATATTTATCGCGTTCATATTTGTTATATAATAATTAATGAAATATCGCTATAGAAACGTATTATTTTGTTGTTGCTGCTCTTATTTCTTTTATAATCTCGTATAACTTCGCTTCCAAATTGGCTAATACAAATTAGTATAAGAATAATACATATTGTTAATTATTATGCTACAATGGTACAGAGATCAAGTAAATGACCTGTGGTGGTTTGGTAATGGTAAGGTGTCATTTCGCTCCAGAAAGCCATGTAAAAAATATTTTAATTATTGCAAACAAAAATGAACTGTCTATAATAATATTAACGATTTACACCAAGGATCGACAAGAAAATTAATAATAAATTATTAATAACTAATTACTTAGTTATTTATTAATTTGAAAAAAATTATTGTTTGCTTACTCGATTAATTGAGTAATCAAAATAATAATTTTCTTCTTATTACATGATTAACTGATTAACCAAAATTAAAACTTTTGATTACACATTAATCAAGTAATAAAAACTTTAAAAAAGTTACTAAAATTATCGATCCTTGATTTATTCAGTTTCGATTTACTTATCTATAATTGCATATGCATGTTTGCTATATTATATTTCGAAATTAAACTAAACCATTTAATATTACGTCATGATAAAATTTTGATCTGATTAAAAAGATGACTTTTCACTGCGTATTTATCGATAAACGGAATACGATTATAACAAGTTGCCTTTGGAAAACTCATTTACGGTAAGCGCCGTTTACCAAAGGACATATATTGTCTCATTGCCAATTTCCTACTAAACTAATGTTAGTCTCTAACAAACAAGATCTTAGAGATTCCCTTAGTCTAACTTTCGAGAGCGACATGCACAAGTATCGACGTCTCGAACGACACTGTCACGCAAAAACTACACGATCTTGGCCTTGAATCTTCGTAATGGCGAGGGACGAAGATACACATTTTTTTTTTCTTTTAACACTGCCACGTTCGTCACTTTGCGAATACAGCGTCGATCACTAAAGCGAAATGAATCACGTTAGGTCAATTTAAATTACTTTGATCATATAACAATATCACCTTCACTGGCGAAGCATTCTAAAATTTGATCATGCGACGAGTTCTTTGAACGGCAATGCGAAAAATCAAATTGGTACTACATAAAAAAGATTACATATATAAAATTCTCGGCGCTCACGATTTCTGTAATATATTATTCGTTACCACGTCATCGTGATTCCGGTTAAGCTGGTTTTTCGCATCGCCGTTCTGCGAAATTACATCTACCAAATAGAGAACAAAAATGAGAGATCGATTTGATCACCGAGGCGTACTTTCTTAGTATCTATGCGCGGCTTTTTATTCTACGCAACTCAGGTGAGAGTATATCGTCAAACCTCTCAATCTGTTCGACCAATTGTGCTGTGACTCGTCGTTATTGCTTCGATCTCAGTTGTGAGACATCGTCGCATCCCGCACGTGGAGTGGATCGGTTCTTCTTCGCATTTGGCAATCGTTCTATACAACGACTCGTGGTGCAACACCGCGGTTGATGGTCCTCGTCCTTGACGACGTTCTAAGATCGTCACACCTTGTTGTGATGTCTCATCTCATATGCTGCACCCCTCCCCCCTCCGCCGGAACCCGAATAGGCGCCTGCATACAACTCTGGGTGATTGGAACGGCCGTAATTGTCTGCTGGCCCGCTATTTGGTGGCGCACTAGCTGTGGGAACCGAGCGATATCCTGTTTAAAGTTTAGAAAAACGTTCGACAATGAAACTAAACGCGTAACCAAAAGTAACATTGGATATGCAGGAATTGCTGCCACTATGTATAATAAAATAGTTAAATAAAATACGGTCAATAGAAATTCAGTCGTTTTAATCTCCTCGCTTTCTGCGTTTTTTTCGCATGCTATTTCTTTTAATCTATAAAAGTCTAGCTAATGATATTATTCTGGAAGTACAATTAATGCAATTAATGCAAAATCAGGAAAAAGAAGTATGCCTCTAATATATGAGTAGGAAAGAAAAATAGTGCAATGCCATGAACAATGAACTAGGAGCAAATGCAAGAATTTTATATTTTAGATTTATCTATAAATAGTAATAAAAATGTTTTATACGTGCGATGAATTTTGCATTCATGAATTTGCTCCTATTAAGCATAAGAATATAGGCCCCAGGCTCACCTCTGCAGATCATAGAATGATAGTATCGGGTAGTCATAGATGCGCGTCAATGCGAGGAAGATGCAAACAGGAAAAGACATTGATGTAGTTGCGGGTCACACAAAAATGAGAAAATGCGCACAACGTTAACTTGAGTTTAATCCGCATTAGCAATTTTTTTTTTTTTTATTTACACTAAAATGTACGCATTTTTACGATGTAATGTATGTAATGTTGATTAGTGTCCAAGCGTAAGAACTAAACTCAAGCAACGAGAAATGCATATAGATAGAAACGTAACGAGCAAATTCACCTTTTGGATAATATTGAGCACCTCTACCCTCGCCATAACCATGAGATGGTCCACGCGTTCCGTGTCCACCTTGACTTGGACCTCTTGGAGGTATACTCCTTGGTCCAGCTCCGCCACCACCATGTGGATGTCGCTAAAATAAAAAAATGGCATATAATAAAATATAGTAAAATACAAGATGTCACAAATATGTCGCTCTTCAAAACTGTGGGTAGGAAATTTTGTATAAAAAAATGTAACAGATGTTTTTACCATTCTTCTAAGAGTATTCATCGGTCTCGTTAATGTATCACTTATACGCCTCGCAGGCGGCTTTTTAGGATTAGTGGAAGGAATGTGCACAGCGCAGCATTTGATAAACAATCCCATAAATATAATGAAAGCTATACCCATTAATAACACCGCCCACCAAAATTCCTAAAACAAATAATATTAAAAAAATAATATACCGTTAGGAAATCTATATAAATAAAAATGTAAATAATTAATAGAGATAAGATTCCCTTACAGTTATCCACTGCGCTACCGACGATAACGTTTCTTTATTGAATAATAGATTTTTCAATCTCGCTAGAGGTCCTTCCGTATCAACGGCTCGACACTTCAAGAAAACGTCGCAATAACCCTGAAAAAAAATAATAAATTAAGTATCCGAACATGCTATTTTCATTATTAAAAAAAATGGAAAATTTACCTGAAAATTATCGCAAGGTGATCCTGGTCTGAGACTCATTCCGCCCTCGGGTAATCCCACCATGTGTGCAAACTCGCTTGTCCCGCGACACGTCGACGCATCAGTCCCATTTTGACAGGCTAATTCGCACAGCTTTCGCTTGTCGATGTTCGGTATGATGCTGCTCGTTAAAAAGCACTCTGTCAGATTCCACTCCAGACAAATAGATCCCGTGCACTCCCCATTGATGCACAACTGTAAACAACGCGTTGTTGAAATCGGTGTCGATAGCCATTAAATCGTACAATTCACAGAATAACAGAGCGCAATTACTTGAGTGCCCTCATTGCATCTAGTCTTGTTAGCTTTTGGTAACGGTGCGGGGCATTCGGAGGACCTTCCATTGCACGTAGAATTGTAACTGCAGTCTGATTCGGCTCTACATTGAACTCGATGGGAGAGGGGCACAAATCGGCACGTTTCACTTGAACAGCAGGGTCCTTGACTAGGACTGCAAACGCATAATTACATTTATGAGGGATATGCATTGAAGAGACACTAACCAATGTTATATGCATTTTATTTTCACATATCGCGTACCTGCACTGTGTTCCGTACTTTCTACTGCAGCCTTTCGCCGACTCGTTCTTAATCTTATCTACCTCAGACAACTGTTTAGGGTAGCAGCACTTGTCCACGCATTCGTCGTCATCATATCCACAATCACATTCCTCACCAGCCTCCACAATTTTGTTCCCGCAAAACGCTCCTGTAAATAATAAATGCAAATTTTGTCAGGCAAGTAAAAATATTAGAAATAACATTTGTTTTTATATCCCGCTTTTTGTATTCTGAAAACTTCTATAACGCGAAGGAAAAGCATGATGTAAAAATACCGGTGAAACAGTTCCTCTTCTTATTATCCTCGATAGCATCTAGGACGTTGCTGATATTGCCAATGCTGCACTTTGAAAACTTGCTGTTGTTCGGTCGATTTCCGCTCGTCGCTGAGGCGAACATAATATAATTACCCTCCAATCCTCCCGGTCTGCATTCCGGTGGAAAATCGTGCTGCAAAAAAAAAAAAAAAAAAAAAAAAAAGATGAAGGCGTTACCTCTATACACCGAGTAGATTAAACGTATATGTCTACGAGAAAAGCTGAGGAATTTTTTTCAGCTTACCGGCGATCCGAAATTATGGCCAATTTCATGCGCCAGAGTTAATTGCGATACTTTAGGAGGTACACGACTATTGTAATTCACAAAAGTTATGATGCCGGTGTTGAGGGACCTTTTGGTGGATTGATATAAACCGGACACGGTTTCTGTGTAAGTCTTGAATTTTTCACAGATACCGCCGGATGCACCGGACGCAGAAGCGACCCAGGCAAGTCCGAGTGTGCCGCCGGTGAAATCTCTGTCAACAAAACGTGAAAATAACATTTAGAAAATAAAATCAAGCACCGAACGTGAGGTGTTGCATTTAAATTACTTACCTGTAGGTAAAAACGTAGGCGAGACAAAAGTCCTCATGATTCGAGAGAGAGTGGAGATTCAAAAAGTTGCTAACGTCGATGTTCTCCAGACAAAAGGGGTTTGGCTCACTGTACGGCTGTTGAGGTGTACACGCCGCCTCGTCGTCGATCTGTTATCAGATATAGCGAATGTGTCAGCTCGGCGAGCGAATATTCACACATCAGTGGATACTATTTTCGGCACCGATACCGTTACCTTTATTCGTTGAACCTCGAATTTGATGTTTCTATGTTCCGTTCTGCCGTCGAATTTCGTGTCCCTATAGATGTAATTCACGGCGGTGACATGGTGTGCGATCAAGGACAGTATTTCCTCCCTGGTTTTCTCGGGGTCGTGATGCAGCTGCGAATACAAATAAGAATGTTGAGTATGCGTGATAACTATTTAAGATAGCTCTGTCTCTTATTTTACGCAATGGAAATTACATTTCTTAAAATTTTAACTCATTTATTTGTACTCGATGGAAATTTCAACACACACATTTTTTATTTCTAACATCAAACAGCTTGTAATTAAATTTAAATATTAATTATTTTAAAAAAGCATGGTCGTACGTTTATTAAAAATTAATTTAAATTTGAAATATTTTTTGTGAATAGAACAATATATTTCTATAAAGAGAAGCTTATTGAAAAATTTATTTTGAAAAAAATCATTATAATTGCTTTTAGTGAAACGCGTTTTATGCGCACGAGGATATCAAAGCCGAGGATAGGAATATTCTTTTTGTAAAGAACACTGGAATGCAGATGGTGTCTGGTTTGTTGAGAAAATGCAAAGGGGAATTGCACTGACCGTGCTGTCGACGAAAACGCATATGAATGTGACCATAGAAAGAGAACGGTCGGTATTCGTGGTATTTCTCTATTGTGTAAGAAAATACTGGCATTCCCTAGTTACAAATTGCCAGCGAAAATTGGGTCATTCCGTCCTTCTAACAATCTGCTATCTTGCCTCACTTTTTCACGTGATTATAAATGTTAGTTTTCTGCTCTTTCACTTTCTCTCTCTTTCTCTTTAGCCATTCGATAAATTAAAGAATAGAATATAGATTTGATTTTTAACTCCAAAGAATAAATATAATATATTTCAAGCTTAATTAACTATGCTATTTCTGTGTGCTGCGAAGATTTTTCCATTCGATTTTAAGCTTTTTAAAATATACGAAATATAAAGTTTATCTCTTATTGAATAAAATATAAATCGCGTTCAAATATTCTTAACGTTTCGTAATTAAAAAGAATTGAAAAAAATTGCATAGATTTTAAATCTAAAAAAAAATTTTAAAGACGTTTCAACATGTTTGCAAACTGACGAAATAAATTTCGAGTACCTGTTCGGAGATGTGTCTCCAAATTAGAGGATCTGTCTGTATGAAAAGCGAGCAGGTATTGTTTTCTTCAGACCTGGTCGCTCTTCGTGGCCTGCGATGACTAGGTTCATTAGCTTCTCTAGTGTATTTATGGCCGGGAGCCTCTCGGTCACCGTTCCAGGGTGCGACATTTGGTTTCGGTTCCTTCTGGCTCGCCGATGGATCCGTTTTAGGCGGATCATCCGGTAGGGCGGAATTTTGCACCCTTTCCATCCAATCTATTACATCGCTATTAGTAATACCACATCCGCCGCCATCACCTGAAAAAATTTATCGACGATAAAAGAATCTGGCATATTAATTATCTTACTACATCATTTTATTATTCACATTAAATATAATATTAAAGTAAAAATTCTTTAAAAAAATCTAAAGGAAAAAAAAAGCTATCAGCTTTTTTATATTAAAATTATCAAAATAGTAATGCTGATTTTTAACAAGTCGACGTACAGTTATTTATAACTCGAACTGTGCCTCTGCGAGTAAGTAATAGCAGAGGTCGTCGGTATTTCTGCTTCCTAAACTGGGATAGATGGAAATCTAGGGGGTGTGAATCGCGAGCCAGGAAGTGAACCGCAAAGGTTCCTAATTAATGGCAAAGTTCATTGCCGTTAATTCTGAATCTGGTGGAACTCGAAACATCCACGGGCCACGTGGGAGTCTTACATCATCGATGGGACCGGGATACATGCGCTCCGCGCATAGGTGCCTCGCAGGTAAGCCGGAGTCTATATATTCTAAGATGCCTACGTGGGAATACGCAGCGAATAATAACGACGCGGGTACCAGGATCACGTACCGCGCAATCTGCATCACGCGAGTCGCGTTGTCACCAAAATAGTGGCGTACGCGACTTAATCATTGGCATAATCCCGCAATGCGCTAGATGTATCTGCGTGAAGCGAATATATAGGCATATAATGCGGCGACTAATGGCGACCTTGTCGCGGTCTCCCGGGTGTCGTACCGTGGCACATAACAATGTTGTTACGTGTGCGGAAATGCATGCATATGCGGGCGAGATCGACCCGAGTCATCGGAAACCAACTTGCACTTTAGACCGGCGATCCCGACAAAAAGACCTCGGTATAATAAATTTCCTAAAGCTCGCTACGTTTCTTCCCGAAACTTATACGTTCTTTCTTACTTAAAAAAAAAAAAGAAAAAAAGAAATTATTAAATTGCAAGTAATTCTTCTCGGCTTCTTTTTTTTTTAATATTTATAAATCTAGGACAAACTTATTTTTAATAAAATCGAAGTGGAATTTTTATACAGTTTACTGGCAGGGAAAAAAAAATCATATATTTGATTTACACCTAACAGTGCAAACACTGACGAGCTAAGATTGATATCGTATCCTCTAACAGACATTCTGTCGATCTGTCTTCCGAAGTTGTTTCGCATAAGTACGAACCAATATCGCTGCCGATATAGCTGAGATAATCGCGGCTGTCGGCTTTATTGACTGGTTAACCGTAAGCCGCGAGCTTTAATGACTCGGCGTTTCAGGTGTGACGATATTGGCTGTCTGTATTATTGCTATCCATTATCAGCACTACCTATGCCGTGCTAACGTTAATGGACATTTAACGAGATGAAAAATAAGAGAAATATTGTCGGAAAGACTAATCGAACTACGTTACCTTCCCCCTATTTTTTAATTTTTTTTTAAATATTCTCCGTTATTATTAAATTTCTGAATTATGTATTTCTACATTAATTAAAATTCTCGCGCAACCTAAGATCGCCACTTAATTCCCCGATTGATTTCTCCTCGCGGCCTTGTCTCACTTTTAACTTCCAACATTGCCTAATAATGTATCGTACTCCGAAAGAGTTCGCTTCCGGAACGTGAAATGCACTTCGCCCTGGTCCACTCCGCCCTTCTTTACGTTACCGTACGATGTTTCAATAAATGCAGCAAACTCATAACGTCGGGCGTGTTCCCGGAGAGCAAACAGCGGAGACGAGCGGGATTCGGTCTACGCCATGGACGGATAACGCGATAAATATTATACGCGATACGACTTGTTTATTTCAACGTTGGCCGTTTATACCGTTGCCACAGGCACAGTAGGATTGCGCAGAACGAAAATCCACCGATCGCGACGTCCACCCTGACAACGCCACGGTTCAGAACGAGACTGCATTCCCGGCAATTCTATCTGCGCGCCGAATGGACCACTTTCCTCTCGAACGATACTCTAAATGGCACATGGAATTCGTATCGCCGCGGACTTCCCGATATCCATATCCACGTCTGAACGACGCTATCTTACGCTAGCCGCTGGTTCGTTCTCCAATAGTGCGCACCGAGGAATACGGTTTAGCAATTCCCTTTGAATTGGCTAATTTTCAGACAAATTCCGAAATAATTTTAAAATGGAAATTCCATTCTCGTGCATAATAGACTTTTATCGCCTGCGCGAGAGTAAGAGTACGTTCCGTGTAATCTCAACGTATTATTTTATCATCGGGACGCAGCAGGAAGTTAATTAACACGTCTATAAAAGCGTCCCTCTTATTACAATCGTCCTCGATCCCTTAAGTTAAGAAGTGAGAGGCTGGGCCTTTGACGGATCGGCACGGTTTTTAAGGACGATCAAGAAGATCGTTCCAAAGGAAGGAAGCGGAAGATGTTCCACGAAGCGAGCGGAAGATAGGCATCGCGTGACAAAAGGGTGGAAAAGGGAGGTGCATGATGTCGTGAGGCGCCACTTCGGGGTCGTCATATTGAACAATACATTCAAACGAGCGTTTAAAAACCTTCTCAGACCGTACGGCCGCCTTGTAATTAGTAAATCTTGCATGCACGGCGGACATAATAATTATTATCGCCAACTAGTAGTTAACTAAATCGTTTCCAATCTAAATTTATCATTTTCTTCGAATGCATATTAGGTACACGCCGCTTCTTCGTGTGCATAAAGCTCCCAGGCTTTGTTCGAAGTCATTACACAAGTTGTTTCGATCAGATATTAAACAAACTTTCGCGACTCGAGTCCAGCGCACCGTTTACGTTATCGTTCGTGAAGTTTACGGAATATAAATAAGCTAAATGCGCTAATCAAAAGCTTACAAACTGTGGAAAGCAACGAAAAAAAAAAAAATATATACATATATTCACGATATAATTTCGTAAACGTTAATTGAAGTGTGATTTCCAGCATTTTTTAATAATCAACAAAATTTTTTATTTTAATATTTTACCTCCGTCAATTTTACATTCAACTAATTTTATTTTATCTTGCTATTTTTTTTTTTTATTAAAAAAAAACTGATTGTAATAAACGTGCACTGTTGGAAACAGAAAATATGCCAGTGACAGATGTTTCAACGTTGATAATTTATGATAAACTGCCCGATGTTCTAGAGATCATTTTCACGATAAATAAAATAAGTCTCGCGAATTTACGAATGAATAATGCGCACCTTAATAATATAATAAGGAGTCTCGTATTTTTGCGTCTTACCTTGTCGAATATTTACGTACGGATCACCGACGTCATTCTCGTGATAGATCACAGAGTGCAGCGTCTCGTTTATCTCGTGCGACGGAAAATAGTAATGCGCCCTTTCCACGTACCACGCACCACTTTTCGGTGATACTATCTTCCCGTGGAAGACTCCATCACTGACACTTCCGAACACGTGGCTACCAGGCTCGCCTGAAAGCAGAAGATATATTCTTAATCAGATGCATTGTCCAGAACGTCTGTAGAAATTTTTATCATTGTAATCGCGCCAATAAATCTTTAAAAGCACGAAGCCCTCGTTACGTGTAATACATAGATCGTCTTTAAAGAATTATAAATATATTTTAATAACTATTATATATTTTCCAAAAGCGTAATATCAAAATAAGATTTTGTGTCTTTTGTTTCCGCAGTTAAGGCTAAAAGGAAAGAAAATTGTGGAACTGACACGAATATTTGGATAAATGCACACGCGAGTAAGAAACCATGTTCGAACGAATGCGACTCTCGTTTCGCTTGAAAAAGTATCGATGATGGCAGAAACTTTGTCTCCCGGCGAAACTTTCTGCACCAGAAACTGGTGGCTTACGCAGCAACTTGTTCGTGCTGTCCCGCTGTCTAATTTATTCGCTTAACCGAGGATGCACGTAGGAAAATTAATAGCATGCATGTACATTTTTATCTTTTTGCGAGGATAACAAATTTAAAAAATTAAACAGCACGAAACACAAACTTGATTTAATTATAACGTTGAAAAATTTATAAGCATGTAAATGTAGTGTGCAAAAAAAATTTCGCTTTAATAGAATTTTTTGTACACAAACGGTCAGTGCCAATTTTCTCATTCAGAATTAAAAATATTCTGTAATAGTTACTTTGTGTACGTGATATTGATATTTCGAATAAAAAAAATTCGGCAAAATTTAATTTAATTAAATTTAAATGGTTTTGCTTTTAACAGAAAATAACTGTGTACTCCATTAATATTTATTTTAAAAATAAGAAATAAAATTCTGTTATTTGCTTACACTAATTAATTTGTCCAGCTTTTTTTCAATTAAAATTTTTTATTTATTTCTAATTTATGTCTGTTGAATTTTTATCTTAATATAATCTAATTATTTTTGTAAATAAATTTGTTTGCATTGAAAAATAAATTAAATTGCAAAATTAATTTATATGAAAGAAAATAATAAACGAAAAGAGGGATTTTTTTTTTATTCTTTTGTTAAACCTCTTTAAAGTTCAAAAATTTAAATTTGATAGTAATATAATTCGGATTGAAAATATCTCCAATAAAACGTGCAATGAATATTTTACCTTAGTTAGTGCAAAGAAACCACATTTGCCGACAAAAACGTATTTGAAACTAAAGGAAATGTTGAAATCGTATTCCGTCACGTGTTATGCATGGAAAATATTTTGCAACATAGTTCCGACTAACGTGCTCGACGTGAAAAGATAGTATTGAATCATTAAAAAGCGCAAGACAAAACCTTCGCGTATTGCAGGCAGCGTAATAAATGACAATAATAGAGAGAATATTCAGGGAGTGTTTCTCACATATTCTTTTTCTCTTTAGATAATAGATCACAGAAAAGTGGAGTCGCCCGCACAACTCGAGCTTATCAAAATTCAAAATTCCTTTTGACGCAAGTACAAAGGGAATCTTTCACTTCTAACACGGGAAACGGTCCAGGTAGCCTCCGATTCTCGACTTTCTTTTTCGCGAGCATACATATTTCTATAACATTGACATTATTCTTTAACCTTTTTCCCTGTGAAGCAACAATTTCGAATATTCCAAATAAAATTTACAGAACCCGTATAGTTCTCTAGACTTTCCAAGAATTTAAATTAAAAGCTGAAAAACGCGTTTAAATATGTTTCATTTTTTTATTTAAAGCCTCAAAGTTTTTCGCGGATTTGACAGCATTATACGTCGAAGGGACTTATCAACGGTGACGAAGTGCTCTGGTTAAACTCCCTTGATTTAAAATTCCCCTTCGACCCCTAAATTGAAATATGTTTTCGTGGCGTTATCCAAAAGTTAGGACAGGAGGAGGAAGAAAAAAAAAAGAAAATCGTGATAGGAAGCAATAAACCGCTTGATTCATAATCCAAAACGTTGCTTCCTGAACTTTCATAAATCATTGGACTGAAAGTAAAGGGTCTGCTCGGTATCTACGTTGACACGTACTTTTGCGTGTTGCACCTGGTATCGGGTGACGTCACGGAAGCGATACAAAGAAGTAGTGCCACTTTGCCGAGGGGTTACGCGAATGCAACCGGAATGCGTATCCCGGCCGACGATGCGAACGCGGCGGTCAAGCTTAACCGCTGAACGTACCGTGGTTATAAATTTAAGTACGGCTCTTTGTTTGTACAGTTGAAAGCACTTCCCTCCACCTCTGTTAAATTTAGTTTATTTTGACGGAAGTCCTTTGAATATGCAGAGCGTCTTGTAAGGATAGCGTTAAACTTCAGCAACGTATTCTGCAGCGGATTTGAAGATGACTTTCCCCTCAGCGAGATTTGATTAGATTCCATGCTTCGTGACAACTTTAGAATAATAAGCATCTGAGTAATTCTAAATATCACGTTCAAGACCTCCTTGAAATAAACTGTTTTGCGCAAAGTGAAATATAAATTAGTTTAGTCAGCTTGTCAAAATCGGTCACTTGTGATATTAATTATTTCATTACCCTACAATTTAAATTTCGAACGGAAACAATAAACAATATTTGTATTATATCTGCCCACATTACGTTTCTCGTTTGAATAATTAATAATAATTGACAATACCAAATGTTGCAGTAGATTAAATGTAAATAGATGCCCGAACGTTAAAGCAGTGTAACTTGCGAAATCAGCGCTTCGATATTTCAGCTTCGACCTCTTTATACAGCCTTTGCCGGTTTTTCCTCGGCGCGCATGCAGTCGTTGCATTACTTTTGCAGAAACAAATGTCGCTGTTTCTCTTGTAATAAATATTTTCGGAGTGTGTCGCAACTTGGTATATAAACACGGGTCCTGGTACAATTTTATATCGATGTCTACGCGAGTCTCTCGCGAGCTGAAAGTTCGAACGGCCGTCACCGATCGATTTCGTGTGACTTTACATCGCGGGGCGTAAATTCTGGAAAAAAATATATCGGGCACCGCGAAGACTGCTGACTTGATGTCATAATACCACGAGTCTATATTTGAAAAAGTGTACGCGACGTTTAAGTTTATACCATGGCATTACGGCCCCGGAAACAAGGTATCTTTGAACCAACCGGTTATTTCCATTACAGAAATTCTAGCAACATTATAGAAACGGCTGGAAAAATATTTCGCGGATAAATGTCCGGCGTGGCAAGTCAATACGAGAAAATCCAATACGTGTATGAAATAATAAAACAAATAAATTAATCACGGGTGAGCAAGTTTAGCGGGATCGATGACAAGTATATTATCGCCGGACGGCACGTGCAGTCTGTTTCGAAAGGTCAAGTAAAAATAAAACAATGATGTTAAATTTACGGGAATAATAAAAATCCCGGGCAATCAATTTTGATATATTTCATTAAAACGATAATGTCGAATCAAGCGAGCTTCCTGGAAATTACTTTATACGTAATCGAATTAAAGAATAAAATTATATAGCTTCATCATAGCATTGTTTTAAACTGTGTCGTTTTATATATAAAACAAGTTAGCTGCTTCATTACATTTTTCTTCTTCTTCTTTATTTAACACTGCATTATTTAAAAATAAATGCAGACTTAATGAGTGGCTAAAGAAGAAATGTGATCGATCGGAAATACGTCTCGCACATTTATCTCTGTGATTGTAAGACTTACCGACTAAGTTGCCCTGATAAACGTGGGATACGTCAATATCGTATTGTCTTTCCCCCTTGGATCCCTCGATGATCAGATTGTTGCTAAAAGTGGTCAAGTCTCGCTTCAGTCGAATGTGGAAGTCCTTGCCGTGCGCGCGAAACTTCAACGTCACGGTGCTGTCACGATTGATCGACCTTTTCGCTCTCAGATGGCTTCGATGAACCTCCTCGACGGGATACGACAGCGTTTCGTAGTGGCGGATGTACTCGTTCAGTCGACGAGCTGCAACAAATGTAAATAACAATTGTATTTAAATTTGGCAACGCTTGAAATCCGTCTCCTTAAAATAATTGTTCAATTAAATCCTTTATAATTAAATTAATTGAAATCGAATATAAAAATCTGGCTTTAAAAAAGCTTACAAAAAAAAAAAATAATTACAAATTTATAACGCGTCGCAGATATCGAGTATTTTTTCCCGAATTATAAATACCAGTCATATTTTATTCTACGATGTTTAAAGCGCATCGCGAATAAATAACTGCAGCCGGATGCGCAAAAACTGTCAGGAGCATCCTCCGCGAGACGTTCGTGCAATCAAGCCGATCGAATAATTCAATATCCACAGCGTGGATTTTTCTGCGTTTCTTTGTGCGACTAAGATGGACCTCTATTCGCTTCGGCGAGACGCGGCCCGGCTTGAACCGCGAGATAAAAACTAAATGATTCAATCGATACGCTGTCAATCAGGGGAATCGAGCGTAGAAACTGCCTCCAGCACTTGGGAATTGCGCCGCGTAGCTTATCTCGACTACGTTAACAAGACAAAGTGTCCCGCGGAGGACGACCTGACAGCAATTTCCCTCCCCCTTCGCCCTTTGGGGCTAATATCACTCGTAATTTCCGAAAGCACGACGTAATTTTATATCAGGTAGCCTTCGTCCCGTAAAAAAAAAAGGGGAAAAAAAAAATTCAAAATAATCACGACGCGAGAACGTGCGCTTTTTCTAGTCCTCTGAAATCCTAAATGCTTTCCGCGAGAGATGCGCACTCACGGCAAAGCTCTCAGAACAACGTTCCCTTAGTATATGAATATTATAGAGGGCAAGAATGCACTTTCCTCGTCGCGTCATTTAGCCGATTTCTAAAGCGCACCTCGCGAGCATCTCGCATTATGCTTCACGAGAGCTCCGCCACCTCCGCACTCGCGATAAGTGCAATCGCGCAAATGAGTCAGCCCCGATGCCCAGACGCGTAACTTTTAAAGCTGATCGCGACAAATGGGGCGTGTAATTTACGAAGTTCTTAATGTTCCCGAGCCTATCTGCGAATAACGCTAAATTGCGTCGCGCTAGACGAGGATGTCTGACCTCTCAAGCGGCAAGTTTCGAGCGGTTATGCGAGAACGGATTATTCTTTCCCCGGTGTTTACGTAACGTGCAATTACAAAGCGAGACCATTTCATCACGCCGGAAATTCGATGTCCGTTCGGTATAATTTCTCATTGACGAGGAGTCGCTTCGTACAGCAAAGAAATTTACAGATTCACAGAGCAACGCTTCGTGCGATCGTAGGAAAAAGCAGAGAGGAAATGAAACTGTTTTACGATTGACGTTTTTATCTCGACGCCAGGCGTTTAATCTCATTATGCGCCGTGAAATATTACGCTGCGCCCGGTATCTGAGAAATCATAAAGGTGCTTATACAAGAACGCACTTGTGCATTCGAGAGGCTCTAATTGCGACGTCCTATTAGGCACGGACTGAGAGTGTCATTTCCCTTTCCATTACCTGTTCTACGACATCTATAAAACGTATTTAGCGCTGCAATTTGCGAAACATCAAAAGAAATGCCGGATAATAATGCAGTCGATGTATATTTTACAAGACACTGCGCTTCCGGTCGTAATATCGCGAGTGGGGAAAATTGATTTTTATGAAAGCGGACAGTACTTTATTTAGTTCCGAGCAAGAGGATGTTAAAAAAGAAGACGAGGGAACGTTAAGGCTCTCCGGGTACCATTCTTGGACAGCGGTACCGGGAACAAAGAGAAATTTTACGCGGTAAGCTCGAAATAAGCTGATTGTCCACCCTTGCCTTGGACTCTCTCCTCGTCTTCATCCGCCGGATCAAATAATAGAAGAGGGCTTGAAACCGAGTAGGGAAGGCTTATCAATTATCGTCCCATCTATACACGTTAAAGGAAGCATTTCATCGTTCATTTATTGCCTGCACTCATTTATTATTGGCAACGAGATCGTGTCACGTAATTAATAATAAAACAATTATGATAATTTTTCTGCTCGTCTTTTTTATACGTTTAAGAAAAAAGAAAAAAAAAAATTATTGATTCTATATTAATTACCAACATCACGCGTAATCGCCGGGGGAGTAAAATCATTAGAGAAAACTAATATTTCCAAGCGTATGTGAAACTGATTATTCTTTAATGAAACTTTAACTGGACGCCATCACTTCGTGCCTCCTAACTTTTAACACAACGGTACAATTATCGAACAAACGGCAACGCCATCAAATTCGTCACACAATTTCATAACTTTAATTAAACGAAACGATATTAAGATAATTATAAAACTCTTTTTTCTTTTTTTTCCCCTACGTCGCGATAATTGGGTTTCAAATTAAAATTATATTAAAGTTGACGCAAGAGAAAATCTCTCGCAATCTGTTTACGCGTAATTCGTTAAGCACCGTCGATTTCCAATACTAAACAGTCTCGTAATTATATTACTGAGCAGAATCGTGAGGTTCGTTCATCAAGGTAATAATGAATTTCTGTCTCGCGGCTAAAACCTCGTATATTTCGGCGAATGCCCCATATCAAATAAAAAGAGAACTCGCGCGGGCGACTCGCTTCCACATTTCCATCCGCTCTCGAATGAATAGAAGGATTCGAAACGAAACATGAAAACGTATCGACATCTAAAGCTGCAGGGACGTATATGATGCATGAGACAGACTGCGACGACGTACCTTTTTATGCATTGTAGCGGGAGGTGGATCGATACGCGCTTGTATAACGTTACTAGTTTATCTCAGAGCGTGAAAATTCCGCCGACTGCACGGCACGAAGAAATAAATCAAACGCGCCTGCATCTTTTCGGCGCGAAAAAAAGAAAAATATATATAGGTATACCTTCGCAGCGATGTAACAAACGAGGATATCTCGCGTGCGCAATAAAATATAATAATTCGCGCGTCCTGCGTAACAATGAAACTTAATTCTTCCCTTGCAGTTTATTCTGCTGAGGATACGGAGAGTCGCTTGGCTCAATTAATTAATATCCAGCCGTGCCGAGAGAACGCACACCGTCGAATGCACTTCCGATTCAGACTGCATCTTCCAATCCCTCGCGAACGATCGAATGCCCGATGGACCACGCGGCAAATCCGGACGAACTTATTTCGCGTGTTGCTCGCAACGCGGGACAAAAATTCCGCAATGTGAAAAATAATATAACATTCCTTGTAGCTCAGAAATAAAATGATGCCACGAAATGAAGAATCATTACCGAGCTTCAACGTAATTACGTTCGTCGTTATATTCCTATTCATTTTCAAGAGGATGTAGTAAAAGTTCTATGCAAACTCGGTTTATAAATCGAGAAAATTGAATCAGATCGAAAAATCTTTGTACAGTTTCGTAAATAAAAAATAAAGCTAAAAAAAAATGTATTCTCCATTTTTGCTTATTACGTCAAACCTTGGACATTTCGAATAAGTTGACGAAGAAGATGTCATTCAAACTTGCATAACGACGGAGTTTTATTTGGAAATCCTCGATTTGTTTTCGTGCTTCATTATAAATTTACAAGCTCCTCAAAATAAAACCCGCGCGTTTCTATAATAGCGAGTGACTTCCTTAAGTAATATTTATCGCTTAATCTAAGTTTTAATTATGGTCTAATGAACGCTTCCAATATTCAATCCGATGCGGAAAAAGTAACTTTAGCCGCGGAAAAAACAGTGAAGCCCATTCGGGAATGATAGGGACGTTGGTTTCGCAACAACCTTAATGCCGGATCGAGGAGAAAAAAAAAAAAAAAAAAAAAAAAAAGAGCAATATTCTAAGGAAACGAGAAGGGACGGTATCGGAAAATGAGGCAGCCTATCCTTCATTCTGTCCCGCAATTTTCCGAGCTATGTCTTCGGCCACACCGGTATTCTTTCGCACGAATTGCATCGAAAACTCTTCACGGAGCGGTGTAATATTTGGATACGAAGATGAAAGCGCCTGAGGGCCGAGAAAATGCAAATTGTACATCTACTCAGAGAATTATCCTTTCGTTAACGACATTCTTTCACAGTCCGATAAAACCTGTTTAATTTATTAACATATTTTAAACAGAAAAGAATTCTCTGTATTTCTAAAAAAAAAAAAAAAAAAAAAAAAAAAAAAGAAAAAAAAAATTAGAAGAGCGTACAATTATGCAATATATTACTTTAAGAATTTTCCTTTCTATACATCTTTTCTCAAGTTCGCTTTCATTTCGCGTGTAATTCGGTACAGGATTCCCGATGGTAATAAACGATTGCTAGATCGTCGTGTTCGCTACGCCAGACTAGAATTAAATCTCAAGGTAACGCGTATCAGATGTGGTTATTGAGGCAAACGGGTCAGTGCACGTGCCATTATGCTCTTTGACGTTCTACGAGCGTAAATATCCAGTATGCGGCTCCGTGCCCGCTTTTGCACTATCGCGCGTTTCGGGAGAGCATGTCCTCTCCACGCGTCACTATTAGGGTGAAGTGGAGCACAATCAAACGTCTCTTCCTTTACATGCAAGTGTGTGTTCATACGTCGTGGATTCTACGCGACATTGTATGTGCAACGAGGGGAAGCCGAGTCATTATTGACCCGGGATTGAAACCTCGGTTGCGATCCCGTTCGCTACCGGAGTACCGGGGGATTCTCGCCGATTTGCCACAAGCGCGATCGTACCTTCCGTCTTTCGCTAACGTTCAATCTCGCTAATGAACATCGCGTGCGCCCCGGACGCGACGGATGCGCCCGGATTTCTACGGTACAACGGAACAATAATAGCGAGACACCGGATGCGACGGGAGCGATACTTTTGCGGTCGGTCGGTGCCGCGCTTTTAGATAGACGATAGAAAGCGACCGACGGCAGTTTCCAAGCTGGCCAGATCCGCTTGATCCGCCCGCTCCAGCCCCCGGTTTCGGAAGGATTTCATTTCCGGGCGGCGACATTGCGCCCACATGCAGGAAGGGAAGCGCAGGGTGGGAAAAGTCCTGGCGATTTGAAATACCTCAAAGTGAAATTGCTTCGACATTCTGCCGCAGAATGGAGTATTACCGTGAAATAGCCGCGCAAACCACCATCGTCCACGTTCGACGTACCTCTCTCTCTCTTTCTCTTTCTTTCTTATGCCTTCCTCTCTCGCTTTTTCTGCCATGATCTCTCGTCGTGTTCAGCGCTCGTAACGCAGCAATTAAAATGACCAGCTTTAAACACCGAATAGCGTCCACGTGGCGTCGGGCAATGAAATTAAGCCGACAACGCGTGGAATTCAATTTTCACCTTTTATCGCCGCGTCTTAAGGGATAATATATTTTTAAGCTCACGAGCCCCGAGACCTCTTCCGCGTTCTTAAAGCTGCAGCACGTCGCAATTATTATTTTCGCCGTTTGTGCCAGGAAAAATTGTACAAATAATAATTATTCTTAATTTTTTTTTTTTTTTTTTTCTGATGATAAAAATGATCGATTTACTCGTTAGCGCATTATTTCGAGCTCGATGCTACGAAATATCGCATTGAACGCATTGAAACGTCTAGCTAACTATATCCAGTCCAGATGCCACTTTGAAATGACGAATGACACCGGTTTTTCATCGAGATGGCCGAACAAAAAGCATGAAAAACCCAATTTCCATTCTCTATCGCGGGATAACGCCATAAAAACCGAATAAAGGCCAACGAATTCGAATTTATGCGTCTTCGGTATACTTCCTGCCAAATCGCGTCTGGCGTCGATCTATGGATATGACGTTTTATACCCTTTACTCTTACCGATGCATCACAGAGAGAGAGAGAGAGAGAGAGAGAGAAAGAGAGATAGAGAAAGAGGAAGATAGAGAGACAAAGACAGGGAGAAAACTAGTTTCCGGTTTACTATATGTATTTCACATATACAGGAAACAACGTAGAAAAAGAAGAAAGAGAGGGAGGGTATATCTCGTCACGGACCGATGGATCTCTTGTTGTATGGTTTATGAGCACGTAGGATGGACACATGCCTCGTTCGCGATCAATCTCACGCGCCCGCATGCGCATCGTGTTTACAGAAATAAAAAAGAAAAAGAAAAAAAAAAAAAAAAGAAAAAAAGAAACAGAACAACTTTCCGGCAGCAAGACAAAAAATACAACCGCAGACGGGGGGTGAGGATTCGAGCAAGAAGCACCGACTACGCACCAAGTATATTCCAGTTTAATAATGCTCGTCGAAACGCTAACGATCCCGCTGCTTACACGATAAATTTTAATCAGAACGTGCATTAAGCACAGAGAGAAATCCACAACCCTATTGAATTGAATTTAATTAAGTCCTGCGATACCCGTCGTTCAATCAAACAATTAAAATTGCGTACAAGGTGCAAAATTCGAACGAGATAAATTCAGACGCGGCCCGCCCTCTAAAATTTCAAAT
This sequence comes from Cardiocondyla obscurior, assembly GCF_019399895.1. Lineage (NCBI taxonomy): Eukaryota > Metazoa > Arthropoda > Insecta > Hymenoptera > Formicidae > Cardiocondyla > Cardiocondyla obscurior. The sequence goes on from NC_091883.1 coordinate 4,363,345, forward strand.
AAAATAAATTCTGATAACTAAATAATAATCTCGACGTCTCTCGGGAAATGACACGACAGCGGGAACCGACACGCATAACTCAATTTGCGCGGTGCGCGAAACCTAGTTGTGTACGATCTTCTGATTAACTAACGGAGTATGTAAATTGCACGAGATTGCAATCAACAACGTCAGGAGTAGCCACTTTTCGGATGATAGTCTCAAAGTGGAATGGAACTCGCATCCGAGGTCTTTGGTCCTCGCGGCGCAGAGCGAGAGAGGAGAGCAAAGAGAATCGCTAACGGAACGCCGCGCAAAGTAACGCGACAGTACGGTTGCTCGCGTGTAATTAGGATTATTCCCGAAATAGTTTCGAACAATGCGGCGGACGAGCGAGACCCCGCAAAATTAAACCCAACTCCTAAGCCTGCGAACTTGAGCGTTTTGAAACTTTTAGCCAACCCACCGCGAGCGCCGCGTTTTCCCTCCCTCGCATTTAAATAAAACGATCGCGTGATCGCACCGCGGGGAAACAGGCCGCACCTGTGTCATACATTATAATAGGTATCCGCATTAATGCCGGCGTTAAAGTATGCCTAACACAACAGGCCACTAATTGTTTCTAGCGATTTCGTCGGCACGAAGGATCGCCGCGTGATAAAGCGAAAGTTCCGCGGCGGTGCAACGCCTAACGCGACCCGAATTTGTTTACCTAACTACGCGCTGCATTTCCATCCTACGAAACATTACAGATAACGGCACTATCAACGTCCTCAAAGTTAAACGAAGACAGAGTGCTTTGTAGCCGCAACTTCCCCGGGGCAAGACGGTGATTTATATACTTGTCAGACGATTCTTGAGGATATTCGAGATCACTCCAGCGTCTTGGTAAACACTCATCGATCGAATGTAACAAGCTTATAAAAAGTTCGAGACCTAATTAATGGAACTGGAGAGTTTATAGAGCATGACTACCCATCTCCCGACTGTGCCGTGAATTCACGGCGACGGTATCCCAACGAACGCCGCGTTTATTGCAGAGTTATGTGGCACAACGAAATTTCTTATCTCGTAAGAGAGAAATGCACACACCTTGATAATGTAAAATAAAATATAAGAAAAACGTGAGAAATAAATACTTCGCAAATATTTCTATTAAAAAAAAAAAAAAAAAAAAATTTATTTCTCTTGAAATTAAAAATATGTGTTTTAAAAATTATTAATTGTAATACTAAACAGTTACTATCGAAACCTGGTAGCGTGCACATTTCTCAGATATTTTCAAGCGCAGGTAATCTCCAATCGGTTCGATCGTAAAAACGCTTTCCTGCACAAGTCGGTTATCGTTATTCCCGGTGTATCCGCGATTCAAGAGCGCGCTATCGTAAAAACAACGAGCGGGATGTTTTCGCGAAAGCAGTGCGGCCGCGGCGCGGCGAGGTATCGATACGTATCCGCGCCGTTCGACCGTCGTTAATTCCCATCAGATCCGCCACGGATAAGGGCCTGCCTCGCCTCACCCCGTCTCGCGAGAGCCCTGCGTTATCCACCCTCTCGTTCCAGCTCTCGCCCGGGTTCACCCGTGCCTCTCTTCTAAGTTAACGTCGATGTTTACCGAAGTTCGCCCGGGGGACCAAGGATTTACCACCTCGTGACTCGAGGGGCGAAAATAGGGTTGACTCGGTACACGTTCGATCAGCCCCACGAGGGGACCTCGTGGAATGTCTTTTCTTCTTGCAGCAGCCGCAGCCGCCGCCGCCGCCGCGCGCGTTTCCCCGATCTACGTGTTGATTCCCGTCGTAAGAGGATCTCGTGTAAGTAAAATGGAAGACGATCTCCACCTCTCACCTCTTGCGCTGTGTTGAAATTCGTATCGTCAAGAATTTAACACCGTCGCGTCGGGATAAGGAAGGGATTTGCCCTGAGCGCACGAACTGAGAATTTACGGAAGCGCGAGCGGAGCTTCGAAAAGTAGAACAGGCGATAGTATTTGTCATTATTATATCGCGAAATGCACCGTAATAGAACGACGAACGATTATGAACTTCTCCGGCGAGACGGGCGAGAACGAGAAGCGGTGGCTAGCACGGAGTAGATAAGAAACCGATTCCCCCCAGGAATTTCTTTTCGAGAGATCTCCCTCTTCGCTTACGAATTTTCTTCAGTTAATATTGGCAACGTTATAATTTATTCCGAGTCCACGTTCGGGTTCGATTCATCAAGTTTTCGTTTGCTTGTTAATATCAGTAGGAAATTACGTATAATGCACACATTGAATGTTCGATCGCAACCACTGTTGATTATGCATCGTCAAATTTGAACTATCAACCTGGAAACTGAAGCTGCTCGAAGGAAATCTACCTCTACAATTAATTTAGTTTATCGAAATTAGCGTTACGGTTGGTTCCGCGTAACATAGCACATTTAAAGCAACAATCGCACCGGCGGGGGAGTCACGAGGAATTGAGTTTTAACCTAAAGATTAAATTCGTTTATCCCTGCCATCGAAGTGATCTCGATATCATGTAGAACGGACTCGCATCATCAAACACGACGGATTTGATAGACCGAGCTGGTGTTAACTGGGAGACCGTAACGACGGTGGAGGAGGAATCAATTGACCCAATTTCACGTGCCGACCCTGTCTACCTCCATTATCTAATTTAACTATTTAGCCAACTGTTCGCGCACTCCCTCGATATAAAGGCTCGAGAGGGATAATACTTTCGCGCGAGCGAAACCCGAGAACCGCCGATTAATGCCGCTTCTTTCGCTCGCGACGCCGATCAGTATTAAATCTGCAATCAAATATATAAAGCTGTCGCGTGCTTGTACGTTCGAAGATATCGAGTGGCGGTTTGCGCGGAAAAATTTTCAAGTACGATTAACGAATAAATCTTTTGCTAATTATACATTTTTATAAAAGGTAGAAATAAAGTAAAATAAAAAAAAAGGAGGAGAGCATAATTAATTTACAAATAAATGTACTCAAAAATTATATAACTATACCGGATTTCGTAAGTTTCGGTAAGAGAGTTGCGCGAGTTATGCTTAAACTCTATCGCTGTTTGGCAAGAAGCGCAAAGTATGGCTATAGAAAGGCTTTAATTGAATTAGTTTAGAAACACGAGTTTAACATTAGTCTACTAATTAATGTTACGGTCGAATAAGTGCGAGAAATTTCCCCTTTTTCTCTCATTAATCGCCACCGAGGCGAACAATGTAGCGCAAAACTGTACCTTCGCCTCGTATTTGCGCCAGATATCTCACTTCGTACCATCTGCACAGCATCCAGCTTTCTAATAAATTATTCCAATGATTGCACAGCGTAGGTAACACATAAATAATATATAAAGCGCGTCGCAAAACACTAATAAATTAAATTCAAGCAATAGAAAGAGAACAGAAAAAAAAAATATATATATATATATATCTCGCCGCGCGTGCGTTTAATATCGTTGTTTACGATGCGCTTCGTAATGAAGACACATTCGCGAGACGTTTGTTTTAATGAACTCGCAAACGGCAGATCATTACTGTCGCCACAATTAAAACTCGAAGAATTTATGACGTTTGCGAACGTGTTTCGGCGTATACGGCGAAATATACCTAGGACCGGACAAACTTCAAATGCCCGTCGTAAAAGCCGCGCAGAGAGAAGACAAAAGAGACGTGCATGTCACAAGTAGTGCCCAGTGCACCGGAAGTGCATTCAATTTTCTTGTGCGTGCGCGCCCGACGACGTACATAAAACGAGTCTCAAAGTTACTGGTGCATGCTCCGGCCGGCATACCGATTTCTTCGTGTCGCGGCACACGTATACACGCGGACAAAACCGGCGAACAGAAAGCCACAATGAATTTTCTCTCGAGACAAAAGTGCATAGAGAACCTAAACGTCGACCGCGTTTAACGAAATAAAAAAATAATAAAATAAAAAATAAATAAATAAACGATTAAACGTTTCTCTCTCTTTCTCCTTCTCTTTTTCTCTCTCTCTCTCCGTTTTATATTTTTGTTGTCGCCATTAAATATTCCCGCTTCCAGCAAAATGGGATTTAGCAAAACGAGACGTCCGTAAAATTGCGCTTCAATGATATTACGTTTTCGGAATTTCCAAATATGCGTCCGGTATGACCCACATTTACGCGATACATAATAGCCCCGCCGCCGTTCTGAAATGCTGCCGAAATACAGCGCCGAAGCAATTCATTTACGTTTCACATTTGACAGATAAAAGCTATTCATACCGTATAAAACACTGTATGGAGGAGGCATAATAAACATTAATCATTTTGCTGATGAAGTAGAAGCTTGATTCGTTAACAATTCATTACAGAATTCATCATTAACTCGTTCTAAATCGACCGCGCTTTTATTAAAGTTTCATTAACGTTTTTTTGGAATAATGCGCTATTATAATTTAAAAGAAATCCATGTAAAATAAATTCTTTTTACACTTTTTACATTTGCCTATTTAATTTGTATTTTTTTTTACATATTTTATACTGTTCTTAAATTTTAATAGCGTTTGTCTGTCAGTCAGTTTATTAACCATTTGAAGATTATTTATAAGAGATTAATTTCTTTTGTTTTTTTTTTATCGTCTCGTAATGTACTTTCCGAACAATTTATGCCGTCTTAAAACTGTCTCAAGATTGTTGCGCGACGGGAATTGTTCCCGACTGCAAGTCATCGTCATTGAAACGAATCAAGATTGCGCTCTCATTCGCTCGGCGATAAATAACGTTCCGCCGAGTGCAACTTCGATCGTTCCCACCCTTCCCCTCGTCGTCGATGGTCCTTGCTTCGCTTCGCAAAAACGTGAGATAACATGCGTGCTGTTCTGGCAGAGGCATCGCGACGAGAGACGCACGCAAGATTTATCGCCTTTCACGGCTGCTTCCCTCTCCGCGAACGGCCAGACGGCAACGTGAAAAAGAGAAATAGAGAGAAAAGAGCCCTTTTCCGTTCGCCTCCTCGCAATCGACATAAATCATCGGCAAAGGGGTTTGCGACGTTATTTTAATATTCCTCGTGAATTTTGCGCCGGACGTGTCCGATGTCCCGCGAACGTCATCTCGCGGTAATATCAAGACAAAAAGAAATAATTTAAAAAATCGAATTATTGCTCTCATTTTAATATTGTACATATTCGACGCATCGGTACGTACACGCTTTAATATTTATTGTAGTTGACAGCTAGACCTGGGACTCGATCAAAACGAGGTAAATGCACGCGAAGGACTCCGCCGTGGACGGCGGAATCTGCGCCAGGGAATCGTGTAACCGGAACGCTGTACAGGAATTTATAGCTCGGCTGGTTGCGGGCTCGCTCGACGTCGTCGAGAGGATTAGCGTCGTGCCTCTTGCGAAGCTTCGAGGATTTAATCCCATAATCACGCCGCTGAAAGCGCGAGCATTATTCGTGCATTTTTCCGCTCCCTCGCGGAGAGAGTAAACATACGGGAAACGGCTCGCGGAAGCCACTGGGAAGCCACCGGTGCAAGTCGATGTAAATTGCCGCGCGGACGAAGAAGAGACACGGCGAACTAGTTTCGGACACGGTTCGCGGGACGTCACTTTTGGCTCCCTGAAGAGCTGCCCGGCTCCATCGATTATCCGATATAGCGACGGCAAACAAGCGGGAGCCGTGACGTGATAACGCGAGCAGACGAGGTATAGTTGTCACGATATTGGGAAAACAAGAACGTGCGGGAGAGCAGCTATGCGGCATAAAGAAATAACAAGCATCCAGCGGGGGCGACAACGTAAGAAGGGGGGGAAAAAGCGCACCGGAGAAAAATTACCGGCGCAAAACGGTGCTTGGAAAAAAATAAATAAATAAAAAAATATAAAAAAATTAACTTTCTTCCGGAAATATATGTCCGGGTCGATTTAACTTCATTAAACGGGCCGCGAAAATTGCGGCCCGTATCGTAAAAGCTTACGGTTCGGGGGAGGGAGGCGTACGTATACGTATGTCGGCCGAGCGAATTCAGAAACAGGCATTACTTCCAGTCGTGCCGCGTAACGATACATAACGGCGCCCAGTTTATCGCGCGCGCGTGACTAAAAGTCAAACTTTTATTACGAAAATATTTCGCCATCGCGCGGTGTGACGGACGCACGGCGCGGACGCACGTAGGTACGTGCAACGATTAAATCTGCACCGGCACCGTGGACACTGGGTATCCGGCCATCTGCGGCGTCGCATTCATCACGGGAGAACCGATGCACTCGGCCGCTCGATACGCGAATAACGCCGATTAGCCCTGCGTACGTGTACCGCTCAACAAACGATATTTATTCTGCCGGCTGGGCGTTAATCCGACGGGCATTACTTTTCTTCCCAACGGTAAATCGTCCCGACGCACGTGTGCCGGGTTTATCAGACGTCGCACGTTTTCTTCGTGCTATAAATAGCGCGGCCGAGAAATATCGTAACGTTGACGGTTCGAGTGATAAAGGCACACCTTATAGGTGTGCTAACTGAGCGAACGCTTTAATTCCTTTTTATTTAATTTTTAAATGTGCCACGATTAAGTTTTAATCCCCTTTTACATTTATAAATTATATTCGACGTAAGAAGTGGAACCTAAAAAACGCGAAAAGGTTACTGAATATTAATATAAAATGTTACGGATAAGGCTATTTTAAATTTGCCGTTGTAAGTGAGTCTTTATAATGTCATTTCACACGGTATTGTTTTGTTCAGGTGTACGTTTTTTTTTTCTTATTATTAATTTTTTAATAATGAAAGATTAACCGAAACGAGCTTATTATCGCCGACAGCTGTGAAGGTTCCCACGTTTTTTTTTTTTTTTTTTTCTTTTTCTTTCCGTAATTGTTATTTTTCTATTATTTCGTCTTTTCGTATAACTGTATCTGAACCGCCTGCATTCTTGGCCCTTGTTAACGACTTATTACCTGCAGAAAGCAGCTTTCCGCAAAGGAAATGCAATTATATCGACATCGGCAGAGCAACACGGCGCGAATGTACTTTGAACTCGCAACACCATTAACGTAGACGGTCGATGATCGCATTACTACCTCGCACAATTTTACGTGAAACGCGCGGGACGTAAATTCATTAGCCGATTACAGACAATATGAAACGGAAGCGTCGGCCATCGTTAGACAAGGCCACTCGCACGATCGCATTATTGTCCGGCGAGCCTCATGACGAAACGTTTCCTAACATCGTCGAGCTTGGCGCTCGCTTTCGTTTCCACGAGAAGCCGTTAATTTGCGTAATTATTTTCGAAGAACAAATAACGACGAAGAAAACTTGTGTCTCTAGGGTCGAAACTGCGGCGCCGTGCACTTTGCGCTTTCCGGGTACAAACGCGACCTGTCGTAAGCCCTCCCCGTAAGAGTCGAGAGCCCGTGAGATCGGCAAGCGTTGTGGTTTCGCGCCTTGACGGATTAACGGTTACTTAAACGTAAAGGATCGTTAATTCGCAGCGACGCCGGGCTTGAAAATCGCGCACCTTCCCTCGTTACCGCCGGGGAATTAAGGGACCCAGCGCGCCTGTTCGCACGCAAAGTACTCCTTCTTAACCTTTGAACACCTGGGTGTCCGTACGTGTGCATTCGTGAGCGCGTTCTGCTAATACCAGGAAATGCTCCTCGAGGCTACATTGTCGACGGCGGTGCACTTAGTCCGGCGGATTACTGACGGAAACACGAGAACGCGGGGAAGGAGTTCGCGACCGAAAAATGTAGCCGATTCGATAGATGACGAAAGCTCCGATGGAAGAAACAAAGGCGAAGATTGCAAGCGGTTTTTTTTTTTCTTTTCTTTTTTTTTCCCTGCCAACAATAAATGTAAGCCACCGCGCATTTCCGCTCTAAACAATAAAAGCAAACGGCAGCGTAAAAACCAGAGCAAGCATTCCAGGCAATCGATCGGCACTCGTAAGAAATCTTTCGGCGAACGAACAAAGTTTGCCGCGGGCCTGATGTCACTCGTAAAATTAAGATGAGCGCGATTGCATCTTCGCACTTTTATGACCGAGTACTTTAAATACTGCTTCAAACGACTCGAACACTTTTGTAACGGTTCGTGGCATAAAAAGTTACAAGTCTAAAGAATGCTGTCTTTTTCATAAAAGGGAAAAATTTGCAGAAAAAATTTATTTTATTTTATTTCTTGTAAATTTGAGCTCCGTTCCTCATTACGCCAAGTTACATTCAATCTAACCATCCGAGTTCGTTGACCCTCGCATCGATCAAACAGATTCCACGAGCTACTCACCGCTGATGCAAGATTCCCGTAATAATTTATCAGTTTCCGCGATAAAATGCATAGCAAAAAAAAATTTTGCTTTTCGTCAAACGGCCGAAAAAACAAAATAGCCCGTCGTGCACCTCGTTCCGAATTAAATCAAAGGGGATCCCAAAAACTTTCGGCGATAAGATTCGCTCAACTGCTATCAGTTGACTGCCACGTCGGTCAGTTACGCGATCGCACAGAAACAAAATTTTAAGGAAAACCGATAATTCCGCGGGAAGTGTTACTTTTCACTTCTCTGACAGCTTCAAGCGCCAATCAAACTTTATCGCGCCAAGAAAAGTTACGTGATTACAAGTTCGACGAGCACGTGTGAAACTTTTCACTCTTTGGTTTTCCGCCTGTAAAGGTAGAAAATTACGTGATCGCGACTTTCAGAGGTGCTCCGCGTGAAACGTAAGGATCTTTGACGGAAATGGCATGACCGGCATTATTAGTCGCGGATTACCGCGGTGGTTATCTTAAACGTGGCGCGTAATAGCGAGAAATCGAACGATTTTTCATTTAAAATTCCTCGAAGGCAGGAAATGCGACATTCCCACCCCTGAATAATAAAAAAAATCTTTAAACTCAGTCGCATCAAATTGAAAGCAAAAATAAATGGTTAAATAAAATGAGGGATGTTAACGAGAAATGGATACATAATCATATTATTTGTCTATCTTCGTGGTTTCACGCGTATCTGCATATCAATTTATGGTCGGTGAATTATTTTTTGGTCGTGCTCATTTTCGTTTTACCACCGAAGTGACAGACGGCAAATCAAATTTCCCGATGACGGGATAGCTTTTTAGTTTTTCTTCGTTTTGCATATTGAGATTTTAATTGCTTTTTGACCATCGCTGCATTGATAGCTTTTTCACAAAATAAATCTACGCCTCGCAACCGTGTTGCTCTTATCTCTTTAAAAGCACTAACTTCTAATGCAACGCTTATCGGCCCCGGTAGTTCCCGAGCTATTTGAAACTGCTGAAACTGAACTATGTAATTTATACCTCGTCTATTTCGATCTATGTTGCAATATAAAACAGAGTGGCTCTGCAGCATAAATACAAAATAATGCTTTTAAAATAATACACTTAATAATCGTCACAAAAATATTTAAAAAATATATCTAATCTGCGCGATCTAACCGCTGGCTGCAAAATTAGAATAGCTAAATGAATATCCACTCGGGATGTAATTAAGAATCAAGATTCACTGGCGCGTAATCCGTACGATAATAGAATCGGAATCCCGACAGCAAATTCCAAAATTTTTTGCACATATCGGTCAATGACAAATTAAAAAATGCCTGAAGCCGTCGCGTTCTATATTCTCAATTTTATATCCGTCAACGATGCCCCGGCGAGAAGTAACGGTCGAATAATTGATCATTTTTCTACAATTGGATCACCGTGTCGTCTGTATAATCGCTGTCGGAAGAGTACAATATATCCTACCGAAAAAATATCGAGGTAAACATCGAAATGGCTACGAAGAGAAATCAGAGAGGTGGATTAATTCATCACGCTCGACAGCTACAGAGTCAATTTTCGGCTTTTGGAAGTCGGAGACAGCGGATATAAACGGACGCGCAAAAATGGGAGGGAGTAAAGTGGAATCTATTCGCGGGCATTCGTTGCTACGGGTTACTAGAAGCAAATTTTAATTTTAACACCGACCTTTATACGGTTCTCCACTCCTCCTCCTCTCTTTTTCCCAGTCCCTCACACCTTCCGATAAATGACAATAAACCGGATTTCAAAATACTGGCAGTGATATTCGATCTTTTGCCTCGGTAACGAGGTTCGCGATTCTTTATACGCGATGCCTCCAAATATACCCGCGCAGACAGGCACGCGCAAATACATGTACGAGACGCGATTTATCTCCGGGAATGTATCAACGTTTCCGCGGATCGCCTCGAAATGCGTCGCGCTTCTCGATCGATGCGCGTTTCCTCCCGCGATATCCGGGAGCGAGAAACCCGCGAGGCTGCGAGATCGATATCCGTCCGGCACGTCGGATGCTGCTATCGTGACGCAACCCCCGAGCTGCATCTCGCGCTATTACGTTGTGTCTCGGGTACGACTTCGCTGTCAAATTCCGCGCGCGAGTAGGTGCAGCCCCCACGCACGGTAAAGATTGACGGCGCGAAGCTTCCCGATCTCCTTAGTCACGTGAAATTTGACTACGAGACGTATACCCGCGTCACTATAACGTAACGATGTTGAAACATGAGACGCTGAGCTATCAGACGTGTTTACGCGCCGTCATAGCACGTTGCTGCCACTATATCTGAGATTTATCGCAAGTCGAATCCACGAAGACTTATATTTATGGCGATTTAAATTAACGCGAAGAATGTATTTAAATTCTGATGATCCAGCCGAGCATTTTTTTTTATTTAAATCACCCACCCGAACGTATTTATAATCCTTCATTTCCGATTACAGTTCTAAAATACTTTGCTTTAGCTTAAAAAAAAAAAAAAAAAAAGTCTAGTTACTCATCGCCGTTTCATTCTTAGGTGCTGAACGGGAAACGTACAAGGAAAAGCTGAAAGAGGAATTTACGTAGCAGAGGGAAGCTATGTCAGAAAAAGGCGAGTCGGGAGAGAGACTAAGTGCTAGGAAGCGCGACGACGATAATTTGAGCGGGTCTGTAATGCATTCGCGTTAAGGGTGCTCGCGAGAGTATTATAAATGCGGAGGGAAGTCGGAGGGGGATGAAAAGGGTGCGGCTGCTGGGTAGCAAAACACGATTATGTCTTCTCACGGTCCCCCGAGATGTATCGCTTACCGCCGACTACGGAAACCTCAACTGCCATTCTCCGCAGTCTGGAAAAAGGCACATTCAGCGGAAAACGGCGTGTTTTATTAACATAAAAAAGAAAAAAAAAAAGAAAGAGAGCGGTTCGCGAAATGTTAGAAAATACCCGCGCTCTTTGAAGAAACTCGAGAATAAAATCATGCTCCCGAGACTAATTAAAGTAAATTTATTCTCAGGTAATTGGAGAATGGATTTGAGATTCGACGTGTCAATCACTCTTGTAAAAATACATCAAACTTAATTCATTATGAAGAGAGAAAGGGTTTTGCTGAAATCGCTAATTGTAGCTTTAACAAAGTTTTTGTCATAATAATTCTATATCCAGATCGAATAATGTTTAATTGAGAGATTCTGTCCAGCGTTTGACTTATGTTTCATTTATAATGTACATATAATGTCCTGCACTTTTCCAGCATTTAGTTAAAAATTAGATATCGAATTGTGAAATTTTGATTCCGAAGCGGTTTCGTGACAAGTGAATAACGTCGGGAATTAAATTCTTCTATTATTAAGCTAATGCAAAATTTATTTTCTTGTATCTGTCAAAGTCTATTACATGAAAAAAAAAAAAGAAAAAAAAAAGAAAGAAAGAAGGACAATTTTTTTTTGTCCACCGCTCGATTTAATATTACTGTCTTAGAATATCGCGCATGCTGCACATGTGACGAACTTTACCCGTCGTCTGACTTTACGTATGCGCAATATATGCTACGAGTGACTTAAGGTATCGGCAGTTTCGCGAATACCTCTACGTAAAAGTTGTGGGTCAAGTTATTTATAGCGTAATGGCGGTATAGGAACGCGAGGGTATACAATGTCCCGAGCAGCATGCTAGCGTACACGCGTCTACTCGCCCTCACGGAAGGGATCTATGCTGAGCAAACCGTGAGGAGAATGCTATTCGAGAGAGAGAGCTGAGCAGGCTGCGAGAGCGCCGAGGGTGGCGAACGTACGGAGGTTTACGATGTACTGGAGGGATGAAAGGCGCGTACGGGAATCCCATGGAGCAGTAGATATAAGACCGAAGTAAACTCGCGAACGTGTCGCGCCATTAAAACATGTTCGCAACAAATTCAACACGCCCGTAGTCCTCACGGTTTTTATTTTATGCAGATACGCTCGTTAAATGCGTCCCTATGTGCGCCAGCCGGGATAAAGGAAGCTCCATATTTATATGACTAAACGCTCAATTCCATATTATGAAATAATACGTTACATTATTTATCACTGAATAAAGCTGCCGAGGATGTGTAATTTTACATCCGGAATATATAATAAACGATGCTTAGCTTTTAAACCCCCTTTCGTATAATAATAACTTTTATATAAATTTAATTTAACTGCTGCAGATTTTATATGCCGTACATATTGACGTCTAGTTCGCGTGATTTGCTCTCGTAATTTATAATTCATTATAAAGTGCAGACATATTAAAATACATTTATTCCAATAATTGTGAATAAAATATGTTCGCGGGATAAAAATAAAATGTTAAAATTAGCCAAATGTCATTTTTCACGAATAAACCGAATGCACTTGTCGATAATACTCATCTCCAGATTGATCGGGTTATTTAAAATTTATTACAAATCTACGTCAAACTGCGATTGTTTGCTTAATTTCGACAACGTTCGATTTCATGCCGCGGCACATTACGATGATATGACGAGATGTATTCGATAAGCACGCCGGCGAAAACGAGGATATTTCGTATTGAGAGTTTTGTGGAAAAACATGTATAATATAATGATCACGTTGATGCTAGATAATTACGCGAAATATGTTGCTAAGCGTAAAACGCGGTCGAAAGTTAACCAAAATATCAAACCGTATTTAGGAGAATAAATAAGTAATAATTTAACATGTAACACTGTGCACATGCTGCTAAATATTGCATAGTTCACGACAAAGTGCACGCTGATGTATTTTCGTTTAACTCATTTTCCGCCAAAACAGTCTAAAATAAATTTTGCAATAATGCTAGAAATGATTCTTAATTGACTACAAAGATAGCCAGCGACTCATTACATTAATATAATAACCGAGTATCGTACGTGATCTCTGGCACATATTCCAATAAATGCATAAAGTGTAATTAATTCCTTTTCAAAATAATCACAACACAACTGCTCGAGGTATCCCTGTCGACTACATTATTCCCAGTTATTCCCGCAGTTTATCTGTAATTGCAATTCCGTGTGTCATAACTTATACCCGCGATAACGTAAAAGTTTTTTAAAAAAAAAAAAAAAAGAGAGAGAGAGAGAGAGAGAGAAAGAAAACCGAAGGTATTAATAACCCGAAAGATATTGCTTTGATTATTACGCGGAGTGACATGCGCGCATAATAAAAGTGGAGCAACAATAAAATGCACAATAATTAATGCTGAAATAATAGAGCCATCGAATAAAATTACTACGACGAAACATTTCTCTCGTGCGCGATTTGGGAAACGGTCGAATAAATCGTCGGCGTGCGCCATTTATGATCGAGTGCGAAATAAATTTTATGTGTTTGACGAGCATCATTGTGTATCGTTTAATTTAGCGCCGTTATCGAGGTGCGCGTGTACGCGACTTGGTGGATCTGCGAAATGGAGTGTCCAGTTACGGGAGAGCGTTGCTCGGTATCGAATATTACAGGTCCGCGCGGCAAATTGAACATATCGATTGTAACCGAAGGTATTTCGACACTCGTGTAATATTGTTTCGTTGATTGTAACGATAATCATCACCGATTCACGGAGACAGCGGCGCGGGAAGATTTATAACGGCGTACGGCCGTAAAAATGCTCCTTTAAAATGCGTTCAAATTACCGAAAGTTATCCCCCCGTGTCGTTCACGTGAGCACGCTGCTTCTCGAAACATATATATCACTCGCGCTACGTTTAAGCCCGCGATAACAAATCGGGGGAAATAAAACTCGGACACTGCGCGCGTGTTTTCGTCAATCTGTTCGACGCGATCGCGCGCGCCGTTGCGCGGACGAGCTACGGAAGTCCGGCGGGGTTATAAAATTCGGGGCTTTCGTCGTTTATTACGTATGCAAGGGGTTATCAAAGTCGCAATGAAACGCGATCGCGACGCGATGTCTGTCACGGCCGGGTAGATTCGATCTCGCGATACGCGCGGGTTGGAATAAGTCGTGGCGAGGTGAACGCGCTACGCGGCGCGAGCCGTAGCCACATCGTGGGATCGCCGGGACGAAATAATCGCGCGGGTTTGCGCGCTTCATTTAATTTGACATCGTTATCGATGGCGTTCGGTGGAGGGCCGTGCACATCGTCATACAGCCCGTAGGCACCGTGTCGGCCATTGTAATTTCACGGACACGCTGGCGCGCGCGATCGGCACAGGCGTGTGCACTGGCCTGTGCAAGCAAGCGCACCCGGCGGGGGTGATAACCCCTCTGCGAGTAATCGATAACGTGCGCGCGCGAGGGAGGAACAGGGAGAGAAAGAGCAGAAGAGAGCAAGACGGAGAGGGACCTAGGGAACGAAGAGAGAAGAGAGCGGTGAGGAGGCGATCCGCGCGCATTGCGTGGGTTCGTTAATGTCGATCAGATGTCCGGCTAAAGGACCCTCGGCGCACGCGGGTTGCGGTACACATTTCGGGAATCCGCTTTCCTCAGATACGCATCCGAACGAGAGAATTCCGATTACGGCCCCGGGTTCCCAACAGCGATCTCGCGGGGCCCAACGTGAAACCACTTTGAGTCAGAGAACGATCTGCGGTGAGGACAGACAGTAGTCGCGATGCGAGCGAATTTAAATTGTGCGACACGCGCGTTGAGAAAAGAACGTACGGAGACGAGGCCTCCTTCGACGGAGGCTGGGATGCAGCTCAATTGCGAGCGCGATTTCTCGCTATTAAAATAATAATTATTCGCGATCGATGCAGATTGCATCTCTTGAAAGGAAATTCGGACTCGAGTTGCGTGAGCACGCCGTAGTCTCTACGTCAGCCTTATCTTCGCAGTTATCAACATTAATTTTTTTTTTCTTTTTTTCTTTTCTTTTCCTTTTTTTTTTTTCTTGTTGCACTCTCAAGAGAAATCCATTTAATTCCGTTTCTTGCGACAAAGTCTTAAAAGCCCTTCTTTCTTCGCGCACGTGGATTTTTATCCCGCGCGGAATGTCGGCGTAATCGAACGTAGACGAGAGAGTTAATGGTGGCCACGGCTGGGGAGGCTCGTAAAGGAATTTATCGCGGCTTCGAAAGCACGTCACGTGCAGGGTCGCGTTCGATTTTTCGACAAAAAAAAAAAGAAGAAAAAAAAAAGTAGGGTGCTCCAGAGAGCGAGAACGAGAATGTGGAAAATGGAGGACGAAGGGGAGAAAGAAGAGAGAGAAGCATCCAAGTAGAAACGTAACAAACTCGATACATGAGGCAGCTGGGAGCAATTTACGCTGAGAAAGCAACTGTATCTCCATCGATTCGAAGAAAATCTGGACAGTTACACGTATGTATATATTGCACGAGGGTGCGAAACCCGTGCAGACCTGGTTAGCAACAGTGTGACGCGTGCTGAATTCGATTATGTTGGTTCATTAACCCACCACAATGCACGTGTACCGGCGATAGGTTGACAGCTACCCGCATTCGTTTCTCACGCAAACGTAAGTGGCGCGTACGCGGCATAAATCTTATTAGCACTATGTAAATTAATGCAAATAGCAGGGATATTATATATCCGCGTTCACCTGCTGTTAAATTATAGAGAATTTTAATTAGTCGAATATTCAACGCTGCCGCGGGTCACGGCTAAAAAGCGCAAGTTATGCAATTAAATTCCTGGTTCCGGTAAGAAAACGAAGTGAAAGGAGGCGCGCGATCGCGTCGGGGCAGCTGATATAAATACGCACAATATCGCCGAAAGTTTTCCCGTATAAACCGTGAAATAAAAATGCATCGGTACCCAATTTAACTTCGGAACTGTATGCATACACCGCTTGCGCGACGCAGATCGGTTTTCCCTTGTACGTAAAAATATGTCTAATATCGACGGCGGGCCGGGGCAGGGGAAAATCTTTAAAATAAGCACAAACTCGCTGCCCCAAGGATACGTATTTCAATCGGGCGCTTATTTACGTAAGACTTATTTCGCGGATTTCATTCCTGTCGGAGTAACTTTCGGCTCATCTCCTCCTAGATCTATCCCTTCGAGCTCCGGCAGGTTGCGACCTACTTCGCGCAGAAATTTTCGCCATTCGCATCCCCCTTTTGTCGGCAGCTCATGCAACTCGGTGGAACTTCAATACACTTTTATTGGCCTACTCGAGATAGTTGAACTATGTACTTTAAACCGCCTATATGACGTGCACCACGTACACGTATACATTTCTTCCGGCCGATACCCGATTCTCTTATCGAGCCGCATTACGCGTGTCGCGTCGATTACGTCGTCCCTAATAATAATGTTATTGGCCTCCGTATATTTTTACAACGCGCTTGTGTTCAATTAAAAAAAAAAAAATTGATTCAAGTCCTGTTTTTGTTTTCAGCAAAATATAAATTCCACTTTTAAATTATGTATAATGCTCTTATGCCTTTCACGTTAAATCTATCAGATAGAAATATCCGCTAACTTTAATTAGAACATTTGATTAATTAAAATGGATTTAATCTCCACGTGCGCGCAGAAGATATAAAAAAAAAATAGCGGGAAAGAAGAGAGATTATTGGATTTATATGTATTCATAAAAAGTAAATGACCTGCTGCACTCTTGTTTCGTGTGTGTAATGAAAAACGTAATAAACTCGCAAAAAAAAAAAAAGAAAAATGTAATAACTGTTTAAATTTCGTGATATAAACATCACAATAGCGACGGTCCTTTCTCTGTATAAGTTACACATTAATAATTAACTTTGTAGCTAAAATTGTCGACTCCGTCAAGTCCACGAAATGAAGAAAACTTCTTTTACTTGCATTTTGCCTTCGAAAGGCTCGATTATTACTCGCTAATAGTTGTTTACTTCAGCAAACGGAAAGTAAATAATTAACGTTTTCGAGGCAGGCATTCGACGCAACGCCACTTGGCGCGGCGCTTTAAATCACAGCAATTTCGCGCAAGTGTGTTTCACGAGTTTACGCGAACGCTCGCGCTCTCGGGGAAAATCTGTCTCGGTGGTGCATTTTGCGAAGCTGAAGCAAAAGTACCCCTCCGACCCGCCGCCGTCGGGGGTGCCCTATCCGATAGGCGAGAAGAAGATGACGCTTGGAGGTCTCGGGGCGCGAGGGACGAAGGCGCGGAAGACGTTAAGGTGCGATCGTTGTACAACGATGCAGCATCGTCTTGATAAATGAGAGATGTTATCACAAGAGGGTGAAACGAGAGAGAGTCGGAGTGCGCGACTCTCTCTTGAACAACGAGAGAGAAAGAGCGAAAGGAGAAGAGAGAGAGAGAGAGAGGAAAAGGGCTCCGACGATTGCGCTGCAAGATGCTGCACATTATCGTGCTAGACGCGCGACGGAGCTATGCAAACGACGTTACCGCGTTGTTCGGGCCTCTGCGATGGGTTTTGTATAGCCATGCTTTTCTCAGGACATCAATTTTTAGAAAATTCCCGTGTCACATACGCCCCGTTCCATCCCCCGGTGCACTCGCCCGGCGGATGCTGAATGTAGAAGAATCACTAAAGATTTTTCTCGCGCAGACTAGACGGATCTATCAACGTCGAGAAATATGTGGAATAAAATAATTTCGCAAATTCTGAGCGACATATTCACCGGCAAATTATATGCAAAATCCCTTTATGTATCTAATCTCCTTAACAATTTTTGCGAAAGCTGCGCACTCACGTTTGAACCAATCTAAATAATTTGTATCTGTAATACTAAAAAGTCCAATGGGCGTAATGGACCTTAAGCCGGATATTTTCGAAAACAAAAGCGCCGAACCATTTACTCAAGAGACGTGTTGCCGGCTTTGCCGGTCCATTTCCTCTACGAAGCTGACCATTGCGCCGCTAGTCGCGTAGCAAGTCCGACGAGAATGGGGAGATTTTTACTGGGACACTCTCCGGAGCCAGATCGGCGGTAATTGCCGCGGAGGAAATAGCCAAAGAGGAAGCGAGAAAGAGAAAGAAAACACGGATTGGAACGGACGCGGCCGCATAAATCTTGCATTGGCGCGGCGCGCTAAGTACCGAGAATTTAAGAGAAATATGATTCGCGTGGTCCAAGTGCAAGAATCGAGCCGGTTCAATGGAAGCCCGGGGAGAATGCAACGCGGCGGTTTCGCGCAAAATAACCATCGAAACGCAAGCACCGTTAATTACCGTCCGCCGCTTCTTCTCCCTTCTTTACTATCATATTTGAATGCCACCGAACGGCGAACGGGTAAGAAGAAAAGTACGGAATTCTCCCGGCTCTATACAATATGGATACTCCTCATTTACTAAAGCACTCCTCCGCCTCGGAAAACAGAAGGAAACGCAATCGAAGCGTTTCTCGTCGAGAACACAACGTTGATCCGACATTACCGAAGTACGCGAAAAGAGAGAGAGAGAGAGAGAGAAAAAAGAGTTTCGACTATTGGTAAAGCAGACAAACTCTTTCTTCTCTTTTTCACTCTCTCTTCTTCTCGGGCTCTCTTTTGTCCTCCGACTTCGTAATTACATACCCCCGAGCATTGAGCGCGGCAAGGAGCTCAGTGATAATAGCTGTACACTCGTATAGCCGCGCAGACGAGCATCCTGCACTTTCGTACATATATGTATTACGAGAGGTATTTTTACTTTCGCCCGCGCATCTCGCGGATATCTACAAAAATATAAGTAAACTATATATTTGAAATTAGAAGGCTTAGAACAATTTGCAAATTAATCCGTGTCTTAATCGCGTGAAAAATATTATATTTAATTAATTCGACTTTTTTTTTCTCCACCGTGATCACATTTTAAGCTGAATAAAGTGCGTTGCGTTTCTTTTTTTAAATAAAAATGTACTGTTCTTAAAAAGACAATCATGTAACATGCGACCAAGTAAACGTATGAATTTAATAAATTATTTCCTTGGAAAAGAAAGTTTAATAATTTCATATATTTATTATATTTTACCGCTTGTGGAAAAGCAGGCCGTAAACTGCTTTTCGCTACCGCGGGTCTGAGCGTTTGCGATCGCCTGTACGTTCAAGGAGTAACTTCATTCTTTACGATAGCTGCGAGTAAATATGAGGGAAAATTAGCGTTGCTAATGGCTCCCGAGCCGCTCGCTACTTAGGAATAATGCAACCTGCCTAGAATTCCCCAGTACACGTCTCGTTCGCCGGCGGCAAATGACTTGCCGGTACATCGTTAAAACTTCGCGGGTCAGTTTCCTCGTTTCACCGCAACCTTATTTATCGTCGGCTCTTTTCCTTTGCCGGGGAGTTCGATCCTTCGAGTCCGCGGTTTATTGGCTTATCGAGTCAAACCGTAGCGAACTTACCCCGACACCTTTGCGGCACGTGCTGCGGGCTACAAATATTTCGCTCGGTTCCTTTAAGCCGGCCCCCGCTCGCGCGATATACAACGAAAGCGCCGAGATAGCATTAGGACGATCCCCGGATACGAAAGCCGAATATGTGAACGGCGTGTATGCATGTAGGTGCATCGATGTAAGCTGATTGGCAGACGATGCGGATGCTTGACAGTTCGCTGCCAATCGGCTTACCTTCAAGAGAGAAGCGGCTTCTTGATATCCTTCACGGAATCTGAATATCAATAGTGTATCGAACGTCAAACGTGCGCAACTACATCTACGCTAGGTACGCCGCAGTATGTAACTTGAATCGAGCAACTGCCTGTCTACTCCGAGCACCTGATCTCTCAATCAATATTATCCGCCATAAACTACCATGATCTCTTTATCATAAATAAAAAAAATTTTCAAAAAAGTATAAGAAATATATAAATATTTTTTTTTTAATGAAAAAAATTAAAAATTGAATTTTCTTGCGTAAGACAGTAAGATAATGCAGATACGCATAGCCGTGGGGGCTTTTAAAAATACGCGTGAAAATACAATACCTTCGCTCCGAAGAAAAGAAAAGTAATGCAACCGCCGGAAAAAAAGCTGCACGTTTCAGATTCTATTTTAAGTGAATCGCCGCGTTTATATACGAGTACTGTGCAACCAGCGCGTTATTCATTTCGCCCGGGCTGACTGCAGTAACTCGGTACAATTATGCACAACTATCATACACGGTGTTTATATTTAGAAGCAGACGGGCGGACGTACGCGGAAGTGCATCCGCCCAGTCACGTTTGTGGCCGACTATTGAGTTTTAGGACACAGCTGCGAGCGTTCCGGAAAGCCGCAACCGGGCGAGATATTGAAACGCACTCGCGAAATTTCCTCACGACGTCGCGAAATCGTCGCGCAATTTCCCCGTACGAAATCTCGAATAAAACTTCGCTTGATTTCCAATGCCAGAACCGAACGCGGTAATTTGCTTCCTGCTGTGTTACGAACTCGCGGGAAAATACGGCTCGCGAAATGTCGCATAATGCGCAGCTTATATATTTCCCACCCGAAATAAATAAAATCAGCACCGAAAAACGAAAGTTATAATTAAATCATACCTGATCAGCGCGTCAACTTATTCGGCAATCTCGGAAGCGTTGAAAACATAGACAAAGGAAACTTACCTGAAACAGAAAGAAAAAATTATTTCATTAGTATTGTCGTCGACGCTTAAAATTACGCCTAAAATTTTGCAATGCATAGTCATAGAGGATTAATTCAGAATATTTCGCAAACTGCAAAATTCAACGGCCAGTTCTGTCCTTTCCTTATTACTCGCCGAGAGAACTTTTACAAACCAAGTTTGTCGGCACGTGCAATGGAGCTGTAAGGCAGGAAAGTTTCAAAGAAAATGCGCGAAAGATTTCTCAAAGAGTAATAGCTTCGAAATGGTGAATACAACGCTGCGAATAAAGATAGCGAGCGGAATTGTACAATGCAACTAATATTATTATGCACCTAACTCACAGAAATGTGCGAAAAATATTCGACAGAAAAAAAAAAAAAAAAAGAAATTAATACCAAATTAATATATTAATATATTAATATCAAATCAAATCTGATCTAATTATTATTTTCAGCTAAATTCTTCAACTTCGATAAAATATCCAACACGTCAAACTAGTAGATATTCATATCAGATAAAATTTAAATATAAAAAAGTAATCACGCGTACTAAAAGACATTAACAGACTTAGAAAATTTTCGAGGGTGTAGGTCGAGCGCGAAAAGGGATTCGTAAGGCGCTTCCGCGAAGGGTCGTAGGGTCCGAAAGCCGGAACCCTCCCTCGGGGGTCGACCGGTCTATTTAAAAGAATCCAATTGTGAGAGATGGCATTACTTAAGGTTACATTTCGCATAGATATTGTCACGGGAACTCCCTAGGGATTACCTCGGCATTACGGACCTCCATTTCTTTCCAAAGCTTTCCCACCCACGTCTTCGCGCGGTAGCGAAGAGATTGCAGCGGGGTCCGCGCTGCATTCGACATATCTGGTCTCGAAATTAGCATAATTTCGTATTTTATAAGCAACGTCGCTGTGGAAGGCGCCGTTGCGAATGCAACTACCGAGGGGCGAATCCAATCGACAAGTTTGGCGCGATTCGGTTTCGAACGTGTATGAATTCAGTGGACACTGCGACTGCCTCGCGTTTACACAGCCACGCTATAGATATATATTTGCGCTAGGCGGCTAGTCTCAGGCAGACCGTTTGCAGTGAGAATTCTCGTGGAAGCGGAACGTAAATCAAGTACATCGGCGAATGCGTGTGCACCAGGGTGTAATAAAACTCGTGTAAGGAAAGGACGTGTCAGATAAAGGTACGACCTCTCGCGCCCGGAGAAGAAGTACCTTATATTCGGAACGGAAAAAAAGAGGAAGGTGCACGGCGAGACTTATGTATTCGGTCTCGGCAAACTATCGACCTACATCTCTGCTTATTATCTTGCGGAAATAGTTTCATGTTAAGTGACAAAGGTGAGTTGTAACTTTGACAAACTAGCGGCGAGCTTGAATTAGACGCTTCTAAGTTTGAGAGAATGTCAGCATTAATCTTGCAACTCCAAGCAGCTTAATATACAGTAAGATTTCAAACTTCAAAAGCACGTCCTCAGATAAAGCTTAAGACAATATTTTCCCAGTGAAAATTAACAGAGGCTCCCGCTTTCCGCGCAATTTTCGACAATATCTTTTTCAACATTTAAGAAAAAGATTTTAATAAAGCTTTCGCTCGCGGTTTGAAATTAATAAAACATATACCTACGTTACTTAATTTATTCAGAGTTTTAGATAACATCAAATAATTTCGCAGCTCTAAAGTAAATCTTTTAGATGAAAGTCAAATTAAGTTTGCCGAGTAAAAGAACGTGCTCGCAAATTTTACTCATTAATTAAATTAAATAAATAAATCAATTTCAAAAACCAATTTTTCGGACAATTAAAAATCGATACAAAACGAGAGAATGGCATAATAGCGCATAATACATTACTCATTTCTTTTTTGTAATTTTTTTTTTTTTTAAGGGGATGAGGGGGGAAGGGGACAAAATAAATCGATGCGCGTATTTGCACCAGCCAGAACTCCCGTTCTCGCCGAGAAATTGGCTCGAAATATTATTTGCACATGGAAATGAAGGTACCACGTGAAATGGCACGAGCTAAACGTATCTTCGTATACGGTCTGCAAATAGGAACCGCACATAGAAGTCAGTTGGGCGCACCTGGCTTGTTAATTGTTATTCACTTCAGTGCCATTTGAGAGTCGCTTTCCTCGGAATCAGTTAAGTACAGTAACTCCAAGGCGCCTCTTACGTCGGACCAAGCGCGCGTCTAAACTACTTAGATTAATCGTGCGCGACTTGAAGTTTCAAAGTAGGAATTACCACAGTAATTATTTGCGTGCGCAGTATGCGACGATAATCAATCAAAAGTATAATTAAAGACGAATTAATAGAAGGGACGGAATTTTTACAAGTAATTTCTCGCGGCGACCGCACGTGGTGCTTCGAAAGAGAAACAATTAACGAGCCACGAACTGTTGTTTAATTTTCTTTACGGAATTACAAGTCAGTATATAATTGGAGCTGAAACCCGCATACGTTGAAATCAATTGTGATGCTTACGAAATTTCTAATTTAACCGCTTAGTCACCGCTCTTTGTCTTTCACCCGCATATGTCGTCTAAACTCGAACCTAATCTCGCGCCGGGCATTCACGCAGAAACATGCGAGGAACCTGCCACCATTATAAAGTTCGCGGAGCTTGAAAACAACAGGTTGCAGCAATAGAGACATGCACATGTGCCAATGACATTAGTATCACAACGATAGTTGGCCGGTAGTTAGAATCGTTTCGCTTCAGCCCAGCTTCCAGGGCCCGACAGTGTGCGGTAATAACAAAGTTTTAGAGTTTTAGACAATAGCATGCGGACTACGTCGAATAAAATTGCAAGGAGGCATCGTTATAAATTTTCCAGGCCTAACCGTTGTCTAATGAGTCAATCCGCGGTTTATCTCGTTGCTGTCTAGCAAGACTGTCCAACACAGAGCCAGAAATGCAACGCTCGAAACGTGTGATAACGAGATAGACATATTCGATATCTAAACGTTTTTTTAACGTCGCGTACTAGCCCCGACTGGCGCGATCTGACCTATGTCAACGCGCGCTCGACTGCCGCGGCCGCTGACCTCCGGGCCCGCCGGCCGCCGCCACGCGATTCCCCACCACGTGGACCGTGCAACAATGATGGCTGCCGGCTGACGTAACACGCGCACGTGCTCGCAGCTGACCGCGACGGCCGGCAAATTCGGCAGCCGAGCGCGCGTTGGCACAGCTCGGTTCGTGCAGTAGACGTACGCGGCGAAAAACATCTAACTTTTCCAGCTCGTTATTAGCCGTATGAATCATCGATTAAAATCCTGACTTTCTGCACGCCACACATAAAAATAAATTACATTAAATAATAAAGTTATAAAAAAGACGTCTAGCCAGCAATCACGTTCTAATTTAACACAAGCGTGCTCTCAACTCTCAATTGATTAAATATTAATTATTTAGCTTTATTAAAAATACAAAGTAGTCGTTAATGTTAAAGTATGCTGTTAATAATGTAAAATATAGGAATACTCAGAAAGTAATGCCGATATTATCGGATGTTTCAATATTGGAACTTCTATCAACGGAGCTAATCCAACTTTCTGCGGTTCTTTATTTTTATGAAGTACTGATCAACCGTGTACGTTCATTTACATAATATAAGATTATTTATTCGTTCAAACACATCTCTCTATGTTCCTCGGAAAGTGAGCAAATATAATTCAGAGAAATATAAAAACTTTTTATACAATTAGTAGCAGCCGCTGTTTTTGATCGTTCAAGAATATTTTTCCTTTATAAAATAATTCTCGGATCTTCAATTCAACTCTTCTCTCGTTTGTTACATCGCTTCTGTATTGAATTAGCTCTCCCCCGAGTTCTTACTTACGATAATACCCTTATTTTCAACATGACAACTTGGCACAATATCAAAAGTTTTAATTAGAAACGGGGATTTTACGCGGCCCACCTTAATTTCGACCGAAACTTTCCTGATTCGTCAAACAATCCGCTAGATAGAATGTAATATTACCCGGCGTTGTATTTTGCCGGGCGGTCAAGAGCAGCCGTTTCGCGTGGAATTTCACCGGCGAGATGATGCCACATTCGTGATAATTCTTTCCCGACACGCCTCTCTACACGCCGACTAATTGGGAAATACTTCCGCAATCTTCCGGTAATTCGGGATTTCCAAGGATCACGGCGCTCCTTAATTAAGCCGTAACAATGACGGACGAGCAAAACCATCAAGCAATTCGTACGATATTCTTTCGTTCAATTATAACCGCGTGGAATTTTGCTTTTTTTTTTTTTTTTCATTGCTATAACCCTTTGTTTTTCTTTCCTTTATATTTTTTTTCCCCTTTTCCCAGATCGATCCGATTTTTCCTACTCATTCGTCTTTCTATTTTCTCATTTATTAACATTTATTTCAATCTGAAGCTGCGCGTCATATTTTAATAACGAATTCGGTTATTCTGTCATATCGATCCTTCGCTTCCATTCTCGTCTAAAAACGTTTAGAAACTCTTTTTTTTTTTCCCCCCGTCCCACCCGCAGTATCGTGAATAGATTGTCACCGTCTGTGAAGTATGTTCGTGCAAGTTCAAGGGAAAGATTCGGCTTTCAAGCGTCATTGCGGATTCGTTCGCCCGCTTTTCTAAATGCATACCTTTACACCTTCGTGCTATTTCGATGTCATGGCTAGGCGGCCGCGACAGCTGACAGCAAATATCCGACTGTAGCGCGTTTCCGACACGAGCTTACGAATTTGCCGGGGTGAAACCACTTCGTCATGTTCCCGTCTCGCACGGAGGCTCGCACGAAGATCGAACGATCCGCCCGATGAAGTTCGCGTAACGGCGGCGAAGCGCGGGATTGGTAACGGAAGTGTGTCAAGCGCGTCTCGAGATTCGGGTCACATTCCGGCGGCGACGCCGCGATACAGAGGAAAACGCCACCGCTGGGCATCGACGTGTCGCGATCTTCAAAAATTTTCCATTTCACTCGTTGGTCCCTATTGTCGGGGAAGTTTGGTCGACGTCGACATTTCGAGTCCCGGGCGATTGACGCCCCCGCGCTCTCGCGTGTTCCCTCGTTTCTACCTCATGTGCTACATTTTCTGAAAAATCTGACAGGGAGGACGAACATTTCTCTCGATACCGTTCAATGCCCGCAGATATATACTTGTATATATCACCGATTTTTCGAATCGACGATCAAACTTTGCAAAATTTTATACAGCCCACGTCGAATAACCCCGATAAAAGAAACATTCAGATTTAAATTTTTTGACTTCCAATTGAAAATTTTTTTCCGTAAAAGAAAAAGTATAACGCAATTTATATGGTATATTAATTATGACGATAAATACTCGATAACAGCATTTACCTAATTAATTGTAAATAATATCCTACATTTCTAAAGATTTTTTTTTCTTTTTTAAATTAGTGCTAGAAACGTACTGAACATAATTTTCTATGCAAATGCATAAAAGGGGAGCTTATAGAACACGTCGTTGTTTTTTTTCTTTTTTTTTTATGCGGGTTTTATGGTAATGTGAATAAAGAAGCAGTTTCCAGTTCTCATTCGACGAAACGCAAAACTTTTTGTTATTCAACAGTAGGATTACTCTTCAATTAATCCAACATGACCGAACATTCGAACGTCGATTAATTTTGATGGCTCATTAAACCAACGAGCACGCAAGTGTTCGAAATTAAATACAGGGTCAACATCGCGCTCGACTAATTGTATCGTGAAATGCGAGCGAAGGGGAAGCTAGGCCGGGTCGAACTTTTGACAATTTAGGGCGCGTCGCACCGCGGATAAAGGCCCGCCATTTGCGAGTCGTAGTTTTGCCTCCGTTCTACCGCACGATCATTAAAAATGTCGTGACGTTAAACGCCAAGGGGCCGCGCGAACGAGAAAACTCACGAGAACGAAGAAAAGACTTTCACCTCTTCCTCGAGAAGTTTGCCGAGACGCCTGAGTAAACGCGAAGTAATTCAATTTGCCGGAGCTCACCGACTTTCCGTTCGTGTGACATGAGAAAAGAACGAACAAACATGCGTGGCAGGCTGTAAAGTAAGTAAAAGAACAATTCCGCCTCGCAATTTCGTCACGTAACAAGATTCCTGGTACAATATATAACGTGGCGTATCTTACGCGACAATTCAGCAAAAAAAAAGAAATAAAATAAAATAAAATAAAACCAGACAAACGTATAAAATAAAAAAAAATTAATACCTCCGGGTGACATAATTATTTTGGACAGGCTTAATTAATCTGCAGCCAGTCATTTCATCAGAGAATTAATGTGGCAGGTTTAATCGTGGAAAAGATACGATTGAATCTAATGAATTAATTATTAAACAATATATCGTCGAGCGGACGATTCGCGCGGTTCTGGAAATTGAAAGCGCACACGTTACGTCAATGGTAAAGTGCGTGGTATGCGGGCGTAGAGGCGAAATTAGAAAGGAGGGGGAGGGTGCGTTCTCAGTCTTTACAATGTCGGGAGGATCGATGTACTATCGCGGACAGAGATGCCGTCATGTCAAATCGGCGATGAATCGGAACGACGACGGAAGCCGTCGTCGTGTCTGATTCACGGGCGATCGATCATGCCCTCGTATGATTATTCATGGGCATTCAAGTGCAAATCCCAACGAGGCCGTCGGCAGATAGGCGCACAAACACCGCACCGACGTCTGATTAATTGATGGGAAGCTTCCGTCTTCCTTCTTGTTTGGCAATTCCAGAAAACCGAAATGCGTCGCGGGAACCTCGGGCTTCGATGAGCCATCGTATCGTTGAAAGTGCCAGAGTGGCGCTCCACCCGGCACTCTCGAGTACATCTCGCCCTATTCGCTAACGAATTCTCGTATCCTCGTGTATTAAAAAAAGAAAAAAAAAAAATAAATAAATCCAGTTTTATCTGATCGATAAACAATGAAATTTGCGAAACAGAGCCGAGCCGATACTGAATTTTGATTGAATTTATTCATGATTGGGCGAAATATTTTCTCAACGTGAAAATAAACGTTTCGATCTTTCATTGATCCAAATTTAATTAATTCCAAGTGCACTCCTATTTAATTGACACAAGGTAAAATAACGAAATTAATATTTAAAGAAATATAACGTAATGAATTATATTATGTTATAAGCATTTAATTTCCGTTGATCGCGCCAAACCTTTTTTCTGTTATCTACTCCACAACTTTTTTATGTCTATTATTTGATAGCGCTCCATTATTGTAATGTAATAAATCCAGCAGTATTGTACAAAATTAATCGCGTAAAACGTGTCACCGCACCCTCTGTCGCGTTCCTTATCGGATTCAATGGCCCGACCGAGTCTACGCTACGTTTTTGCGCTCGCCTCTCATCGAACACTTCCAAGAGGGATGACGTCGACACAATGACCCACCGCGTGTTAGGTTTCCGGGGGCGAAAAGCGAAACGTGCAGATGTCGCAAGAGAAGAGTCCCGGGGCCGTGGGTGACGCAGAAACCCGCTTCTTACCCCAGTTAAGCTTGGCCCCCGGCCAACCAGGACCCTTCCGCGACCCCCTCGAAGCAAGACACCATTCGTCGTGCCGCCGGAACTCGTTATACGTGTTGTACTAATTATCTCGGTCTTTAGCATTATCAAAAACAACGAGAGCTTGCACCGAGCGAGCATCTAATTACGTATACAGCGAAAAAGTTACGCTTGAACTTTCGCAAGCTCGTTCCGCGGATGTAGAAAGCGGAGAAATCCATTTACGTAATTATAAATTACAAAAAGAAAGACAAAAAAACCCGTCACGTCAATTTCGATATTTTTTTGAATGTAGATTTACTCTGATATGATTTTTACTATTTTTATATACATTTTCTTTTTCTCTTTGCAACATCTTCGAGCCACCTACCCTTCCCCGCTTAATCCATCTGATTCTTGCCAATCTCACAATGGATTCGCCTTTCGTCGTCCCTCCGCGACTCTCCACCCCGCGGTAACCCCGTAATGCAAAGCTAAAATCAATCGCTTGCATAAAACATACCCGTCCTTGGGTTCACCGATCACCATCGCTACACCATAGATAGCACTCTCGCGGTGATGTTGCGGCATGAATAATCATTCGCGCGGTTATCCCGTAGGATGAAAGTCTCGCTCGAGTGTTAATGATGAGCGAGTATCGTCTAGTATCAATCAGTTACCGACAGCGGCGCATGTCTTTCCTTAGATTTACGCCATTGAATTTGACACGCGAGTAAATCTCGAAAAATACGGAATAAATTAATTTTGCCCCCTCATAAATTCTATTAAAAATATTCGAGTCGTTCGGAACGACGTCAACTGTGCGAAAGGCCGGCTTTCTCGAGACATTATACCACGCGCAGCAGACTCAACGTCTGCGAGATGCATTAGGCGGCTGTAATCGCGATCCTCGTGCATGATGCTAGCAGCAAACAGTCAGGCCGCGTATTAACTCAGGAAATTAAACGGGTTACCGGGAAACGACAGCGAAAAGCGGCCGTCGACATCGCGGCGCTCCTATATGCGCGACCTCGCTTATGGTCGCTCGTGCACATTTAATGCGAAGAAGACGAGGAAGAAGACGGCGAAACGGAGGAGACCGACGACGTCGCAGCATCCGGCGTGCATAGTACTTCTGCGCAGACTGCGCTTGCACGCCGCGATGTATTGACGAAGCTCGCCGAACCACGGATAGGCGTTCACCACGGTTCCCGACAAGTCGCGCGCGAGTTTGCGAGATGAGAAATTGGCTGGCTGAGCCTCGGGTGTACCAGCGAGAATCAACGAGAGGTAGAGACAGCGGAGAACAACCGTAATTGGCGTATAAAGAGAAAAGTACGCGGGCTTATTTCTTGATCGGAGCGGTATTCAATGTAACAATCGCGTGAAAATCGACAGGCGCAATTTCCTGCAATGTAAAATAGAGAAAATAACAGAGATCAAACGTCGTATACCTCTCGTCGTGAATGACTTGTAATACGGTTGATAACTTCATTTTTGTTCCGCGTGGAAACTGACGCGTTCGATCGGTCGAGGCGAAATGCACAGAGAGAAAAACGTCGGGCGTGGAGCGCGGTGGGAAATAAAACTTTTTCTTTTTTTTTTTTTATACCGCTGACATAACCGATGGACATTCGGCGCCGGCATAATAAAGGTTGATGTATCACGCGCGGAAATCCTAACTGACGCCGGGTCCAGCAAGGACGAAATTTTGGTCGTTCGGGCTGGACGTTAAATCCCGGCGCATATCGCTACCGGCACAGACAGAGCCCGCTGCCGTTCGTTTCCGATTCGCTTATCGAGGCGCGTATCGATCGTTTACTCGGCCATTAGATATGGAAGTATCAAATTCGTGTCTCCGCGAGTTTCCATGCGTGAAGAAAGCCGTCCGATGACCCGCGTTTAAATCTACGCGATGTTACATACAACGAATAAACTCCGGGTAAAGAAAAACAATTGACTGGCAATTACTCAAAAGTATTCTTATTAAATTAGAAATTTCTTGGAGCGAGGCGGCACGGGCGGTGAACTTCGGAAAATTTTTAAGATTCAAGGTATTACGGCGCATTAGCATTCCAGACGTCGCCGATACTCGCTGACGTCACGCATGGAACGCTCATGATTTACGAAGCCCTCGCCACCTACATACGAGATGGTTACCCAATTCGAGTAAGGGCTTTGCGCATACGCGGCCCCAGGCAGTCACCTGGCTGAGGCGCAAAGGGTGGATCCATCAAGGTGCTTGCATACGTCAAGAATCGGACGATGCCAAGACTCAATCCCTCGCAAGCTTCCGCACCGATCATCTCTCGCGGAGCTGTGCGATCTAATGTTCCATATGTCAACTCGCAAACTCGGCTCGCAAGGGGATGCGATCTCGACTGAAATAGTCTGCGCCAGCGCGGAATAATTTCCAGATGTCACAAGCAGAAATGTAAACCGTGTGTTTAGACTTAGCGAACAAACATCGAACGGACAGCGCGCGCGACGATTACCGAACAAGCCAATTACTAGAAAAATAATACACCGACGAATGCCGCGGTGGTTGCGTCCGTTCGCTAAGTTAACGCACACTTTTACACAAGCGAGATTTGGACGAACCAAGGTTGATACCGATACCTAACGATAATTTCATCGCCTACCAATTATGCGATTTTAAAACACGGCATCCGAAATGAATTCGCCTTATCTTTGCTCGATCTAATTAGTCGCGTTTCTAGAATTACTTCGAGACTCGGGGAGAGACGGCCGTAAAATGAAATCGCTGTGCGGAAACGATAGAAATGGAGCTATCTGCGTTTATTCGGCTCGTACAGCGCGATTGTCAATTGTAAAATGGTGCTGTATATAGCTCGCAACGTAACCCACTTCGTCAAGTTAAAGTGTACGACCTAGATGCGAGCGCGAAATCAGGTCGCGGGTCGACGGTCGCGACTGCGCGCGGAAGGAATTCTACGCACGAGGAAAAATTTGGACGACGGCCATTAAGAGTGGACTGCGGCGTGAATTTCATTTTCAACGACATACGCGCGACAACTTATTTTAATGCAAGCGAGAGAAGCCGTTCGTTCCCGGCGGCGAAACGGAAAGAGCTTAGGCGCAACGCGAGTTTCCGTGTCACCAAAAGACAAAGACGCTCTTCGAGAGCGAGAGACCTTTGTTCTCTCCGGGGTGGAAGCGCTACCGGTTACGTTTAGAATAGAGAGTTCATCCCGCTGGCTTATCGCCAGTTGTATATAGAATCAAGAATGCGCTAGATAAACCTAGCGTATAATACCGAGAGGGAAAATCAAGACGGACGCGTACGGCCACGGCGCGCTTTTCCGGCTAGATATGTATTACGAATGCACGCGGGAAGAAAAGGAACGGGTAACCGGCCCAGCCCGAGACCGTTAGCGAGTTGGCGAACGATAGTGAATTCCGAAAGCGGGCAAAGCCGCCGGATGACGAAGCGCCGAGCAAGATGGACAAGGGGGCGAAGGAAGGAATGCTTTGAGAGTCACTTCGCGTAGAGAGCAGAACGACACGTCGGAGAAGAGAACGGCGAACTTTGAAGAAAGAGATATAGGTGAGAGGAAATTCCGGCGGGATCTGGCGAAGGTGACAAAATTCTGCTACAATCTACATGGCAGCACATAAAGAGGGAGATAGGTTCTATCGCGAGTGCCAGACATGCTCCAAATTCACAAACGGCTGAGTGTATATTGGCTGACTTTATCCCTGACACCACAAAACCTTCTCTTGTCGAAAGGGAGAAGGAACCCATGTCGAGCGGTAGTACCGTTTGTTCGCGATAATACAGAATTTAACTAGCAAATAAAAAAATAAAAAAATAAAAAATAAAAAAAACCTAATAGAAAATCCTTTTAAATAAAAAATAAAAAATATAAAAAATTAAACTCTTACGTTATTAAATTAATTTTTTTTTCTTATCTAAATTATTATGTCATTATTAAAATAAAAAGAAAATTATCGTAAGACTAAGTTTCTAGGGTATAGGATAAAGTACCTATTTAATATCTGTTTACAAATTTGCAGATAGATGCACGTGCTACGTGTTACGTCACTCTGAGAAAATTCGTAACACTCTAGGAGCGCTTCTCGCGTGGAATCTCGCCGTACCGAGGATACCCTGACTTACGACCGCGTTTTTTTTTCCGAGACCCTACGGCGCGGCATCCTTATGCGACGACGTGCATCTTTTTGCATTTAGGTTTGTTCCGAAGCGCACTGAGGAAGTCGAGCCCATTATTCATAACACTACCACGGTGTTTGCGCCATTAACAGCACGGTCGCCGGCTTGAACCATTGCCAAACGTGAACCACCGTCGCTCCCTCGGTTAAAACCGAGGCGTTCAGGAGACTTATTAAAACGATGTTGAACGAACTCTTTAAAACACAGCCAAATGCGCGACCGTGTTTCTTCCGCGAGAGAAGGCAAGGAATCGATAAAGCCGCGAAGAAATCGAGCGGAAAATACGCTTCCCCTGCCTGCCCGGGCAATTCTCGCAATCTATATGCCCAAGTGATTTTCCGAAACTGTGTAACGTTCCTCTTTTTCCTACCTCCTTCGATACGATAATGCGAATGTATGCTATCGACAATTTGTAATCCGGTATTTTCGAATTGCGAGGCAAGCAAGCTGCTTACGTATCAGAATGTATTATGCGGCTTAACAGAAATTTCACGTTTCGTTTGAAGAACAAACTCCATTAAAGAATAATGCATTTAATGAACATCCGCGAGAATAAATCATTTGTGTGTTCCATTTACCTTCGTTAATTCTTAAGAAGAAAAAAGAAAAAAAAAACAAACTTACATTTTTTTTAATCTTTCGCCGTCAATTGTAATTAACGGAATTGCAACAAATGCGACGTTATTAACACAATTGTTGACTATTCTGGCAAGCTGCTCTAACGTCATAATTATGAAAATAATAATCTGGCAGAAACGGATGGCGGTTATTTTCAGAGACGGGATAAACAGTGATCGACGTTTATCGTGCACGAAATTATTAGGCATGTGATATAGATATAGGCAGAAATCTAAGCTGAAGTGCCTGACTAGCAGTGATCCGAGTAAGGGAATGCCCGTGAATTATGTCCTGTAGCTAATGCCAGTCATCTCACGACAGTAAATCGATCCTGAATTATGCAATCCCGAGTAGGAAGGTTGCCTTGAGATTTACTGCTGTGTAATTGAACGAAATAGAATTGTTTAACTGACTAGCGTGACTGTCGATCGTCCGAAGTAACTTTTACCTTTTTCAATAAAACGTAATGTTCTCGGTCAAATAATACGCGATAAATAAGTATTTCGTTTCGACCTAATCGCTGGACTTTTCTTTTTTTTTTCTACCCACAGTTCGCGTCTGCTCTCCGACGCAACAATAACTAAATAAAAAAAATAACTGCCTTGCAAAATAAAACTTATTATCTGAATGAATAGAAAATTTCGGGCGAGCTAAATATAACGTTGTTACCAAACAAAATAAAATTGTTATTTGTAAGCTCACGTTTCACAAATTCGTTTATTGCAAATCATCGAAAATGGAAAATTATAAAATATATAAAAAACTATATAAAAAAAAAAAAAAATAAAATATCTAAAAACATAACGTCGAATGTAAATTGAATACAACGCGTTTAATGTATCAATCACGAAAAAAAATTTTTTTTCCTCTTTTTTTTAACTGAATCAAATTTGTAAAAAGTGATACATATTGATACATTTATTTTAACAAGCGTAACAGATGTATTTTTTTCGTTTAAAATATGTGCCATTCGCATTTCTTCAATTATCGCGATATTTCCGCGCGAAGTATTTAACAGTACCTATCCTACTTTATAGTTTGTTGTGACGTTATTGATTTAAATGACCGAGATAAGTGCCAATTTCAGATTGTCTAAAGTTTAGCATACTTGGACAGCGGCCGAGTGGCGAGACAATCAGACTAGTTCTAACGCGATCAACATTTGCGTGGAACGCGGAGTTGGTCACTTCGACCAGATTCCACCTAATCAGCACAGTCGATGTCTGCAATTTAGCCAGTTGATCCTACTGCTCTGGTTTGGAAGCAGGAACCACTCTCCATTCGATGGAGAGCCTGACGGTGGTTATGTGCCGCGCATACATATTCATGCTGCCTCTGAGGCACACTAGGGATGGTTGTTTAAGATTAATACGACGGTCTAAAGTCGTAAGCTATGGTAAGCCGTGGATTTGTTGATCCTTGATGGTCGTGTTCGACAACATTTGATCCCGTGTCCGACGGCCGACTTTAATTGCCTATTATTCGCGATTCTTTTTATTCAAGCGTACCAACAATTTATCGCGTGTTCCTAATTAAAAATTTTGTAGATCCTACACCGAGATATTTTTATTAAAAATAAATCTCTTTAGTACTATTTATAGACTCAAATATGTTTAATGAGCTCGATACTAGTAATCAAAATTAATTAACAATGCGAAAAGTAAACCAAAGAGCCCGTCCCGATTACGTTTGTTACATGTCATTAAAATCAAGTAATTCAATCGTACGGTCGTATCTCAGTCAGAACTATTTAGTTTCCATAGACTTTCCGAACTCGTTTCCGATAAAGTCGATAATAGAATTAGCGATGTTTGAGTCTATTATATTACTCCTGTTACTTACAACGATTTTCCATTGATATGGCAATTAGCCAGCTCGCACGGACTCTCACTCTAATAATTTTATCACAAGAAACACAGTTTTCAACTTTTAATTTAATTAAATATTTTAGTAATACAATAATGATATAATATTTTTATATTAATAATTTTATAATTTATTTTTACCAAAAATATTAATTTAAAAAACCTATGCGATTTTATTTAGAATTTAATATAAATGTCGGAATAAGTTTTCAATTATTAAAAATTTTCAATCATAATAAAACTTGGTAAATCTATTTGCAAATTTCTATTTTACAGGAGAATATATTCTGAACATCGCTATCCTTCGAAACTACGGACTTAACCTACGAATTTCGTGCAGTATACTAGCACTGCCCTTTTACGAAAGTCGTATTGGCGACCATTGCACGTCGGCGAGCTTAAGTGGCGAAGTAAATAGACCCCGCAATGCTATTCTGACCGTCGTTAAATGCTCCCTCAAACTTATTACGTTAGATACAGAAAAGTTCATAAAATGCACGGTTCACTAAACTCTGCTAGCCCAACAATTTGAGAAAATTTTGATTAAAGAATCGTCAGATCTCTAATTTATAGAAATATTAATTATTAATTTCTACTTCCTCTCCCTGACATAATATTTCACGTTTTTATTTTTCTTCATCAACTGAGCAATAGTCGTATTGCGATTCCCAAGCAGCACGTAATGGAAGAAGCCTACTATTCCCCGTTTACGATTTGTAATCCGCGTTATATCTTGTCGTAAAAACACGCCGTAAAATGTTATCCCCAACGAGAAAGAAATTCGCATTGCCTGCGCCGTGAATACAAATTCACACGCTCGATCGGACCTGGTTTGCTAAATGTTTCAATCTCGGAAGAATAAATTCGCGTTGTAATCCAGAATGTTGTATAACACTTTAAAAGAAAGGTACGCAGCAAAGTTAAGCGCTTTAAATCTGAATGTTCTAGTGACGTATCAAATATAAATTTGAAAAAAAAATTAATTAAATAAATTAAATAATTTAAAAAATAAAATAAAAATAAAATACACGCCGTTTAAAAGCCTAAAGAGATCAATTGTAATATCGCGAGACCAAACAAATGGAATTATCATTACTCAATGACAATTCTCTTTATCCGGATAATCGGCGCGAAGAACAGAGGACTTCCTTTTTAATTTGTCCGAAATTACGCGTCATCGGCACGCACTGCGGAATTAAATTTAACGGGATGGAGGCCGTCCCGCCACCGGGAACGCGCAATTATGGGGCCAACACGTGCGTGAGAAGGAGTTATTAACCCTCCCTCACCAAGCTGATTTTATTTCCGGGGGAGGATACAGGGCAGGAAGTGGAAACGTACAGAGAATGTTCGTGCATTTAAGTTTAACGTTGCGTTACAAGATAAGGGACAAACGATTAGTATTTTTTTTTTTTTTCCCTCCCTCACCGCTTCTCATTTCTAATAACAATATTACTGTCGATATCGAATATCAAGTTAAAAGTAAAAAGCTATCAACGTAATAAAAGTAATAAAAATAAATATAATTATCAATTTATCTACGTCTATTATTTAATTGATCGCAAGTTAATTTACGTCGGTAAAGTGTGCTGTTATCGTAAAAGAAACCATCCCGATAAATGTGCACAAGGTATCCATTATAATATTTAATCTTTCTTCATTTATTCTAGACCCTAGACTCCCCTCCCCCGCCTCTGTTCGAAGTGCTTGTTGAATCGGGTGAGCGTTTTAAGGTGAACCGGCGCGATAGCTCCTCTTCGCCGACCATAAATCCGCGTAACCGTTAATAAAGTTCTGTCTCAGCCGTCGCCCGAGCTAACGCAGAGCTCCGGTAATGCGAAATTCATTACCCTACGTGAAGGAACGACGATAAAGTTAACATTACGGGCGGCTATAAGCGGCTCAGCCGTTGCTACGTCCGATCGCCGGTCCGGAGCAATGTCTAAAGACTTTCCGATAACTAATTTTCGACGAGACTTCAGAATTCAAATTCAACCAGCTACATCCTTATTATGATAAGAATTCTTAATCCTTCGAGAGAGAAGTTATAAGAATAATGCTGAGAACGCGCTCGATGCCTCGGTTCATCTATCATTTTGAATTATATACTTTGATTCCTGTTCATATTAATTTTTTTGAATTTATATTTTAAAGGCAGATCTTTATTAATTAAAAAAATTATCTTTTTTTATTTAGAACTTTTAATTTCTTTTTTTTTTATCCATAAAGAATAATAAAAGATATATCTTATTTCTCGAAAGATTATTAAGTCTAACGTGTATTATAAAAAATTAGACTCACTGTTTTTGGATATTGTACTGCAAGTATTAGCTGTGAGACTTACCTGCAACAAAAAGAAACACATAAAAAAGATTAGTAACAATATTCCAAATAGAAAATATATTATACAAACTAATAATCTTTAAATAAAAAATTCCGAACAAGTTGTATCTAAATTAATTTTATTTCACACTTTCTGCTTATAAGTCTACATATTCAAAAGCTATTAACGTTTCGGGGGAAAAAAAAAAACTCTGATTAAAAAGAAATAAGCAAATTAACTGATCTGCTGCAAAATTGCATCGAATTACTATTTTCCGAAGTGCTTTATACACGTAATGTTTCCTGTACATTCGCAATCACTACGCGAATTTTGGAATGGTGCGATGTTTATTCAGTAAAGCAATAACGCGTCCGTTTTATCATGATGGCGGAGCGTGCATGACCGTCCTCGTTGAAATGTTAATTCGACGCACCACTGCACAGCAGGGTTGTTATGATGTTAGAGAACGCGGACAGGGAAACGCGGGCAGGAGAATGCGACTCAGGCACGGCTGAAATTTTAATAACAAATCTATCTAGAAATCTACCTACGCACGAATACGATCACCT
The DNA here is from genome assembly GCF_019399895.1 of Cardiocondyla obscurior. Lineage (NCBI taxonomy): Eukaryota > Metazoa > Arthropoda > Insecta > Hymenoptera > Formicidae > Cardiocondyla > Cardiocondyla obscurior. Next base: position 4,401,133 of record NC_091883.1, read on the forward strand.
GTGCGCGTAGCGACAAAAAAATTGCGAGATGAATGATTTCGATCTATTATATTGATTCGTCGAACATTACGTCGGTTAAGTAAAAACGAAAAAAAAAAATATATATATATAAAATAAAATAATACCTTGCAAATTCCGAGCGAATAAATCACGGCGTGCGTTTAAATAATTATATCGTATCTCCGCACGATATTCAAATAAGCGGAAAGGATTACGTTTGTATAAATATGCATGCGGATATGCATACGTACGGTCTCGTCGGACAGCAAGCTCAAAAATACGAAGAAGAGTCGTGACTCGTAAATCGCATAAAATTAATGGAAAAATTAAAAAAAAAAAAAAGACGGGGAAAGGGGAACTTTTAGCCGCCGGGTATATGTTCAAATAAAAATGCTAAACAAAGAATAATTAAAAGGCAGTAATTAAAGCCATAACAAAGTCATAATAAAAATTAATCCAATTATATTAATTTTTTATTTGGAGAGACTTCTTTATTTTAAATGAAAAGATTAATTAATAATTATTTATTCATTAAATTTGTATTACAGCAAAAGTCGCGGGTATATAAATTATATTCGCAAAAAGAAAAAAGAAAAGAGTAAAATAAAATAAAAGCGCACAAACATTTCTGGAAAATTGGATTTTTTAATAACGCAGTTTCATTTTTATTACGCGTGCACGTACGCATTTTTTAATCTCTAAAAAGCTTAACCTATATTCAATAGCAATATACCAGGTCATGTCTAATTATTTATAAATTTATCGCCCCGTGATAATGTATCAGCTGTGCAATGTTATTCTGCTCAGTGTAAATGATGTGTACACACCATGCGTCGGCACAAAGCGCTCGTGTGCAGCACTCGTGTAACCATACGATGTCAAAGTAATGCATCATTAGGTTGGCAAAGTGAAACCCTATTGACATACGTAGTCGTTAATATATAAACCTGAGTTGCGCTAATTAGTACGTGCCCGGACTTTGATAGTAACCAGGTACGACGGGAGGTATCCAAATTCAAGGCAGGCGAAGTGGCGCCCGAAACCAACGAGTGACACACTCGATTGCACGTGCTACGTCTGAGAATAAATATTCAAGACTCGAAGCGGACGGACGTGAGCGCACCGGGAAAAAGCAACAGTGCCAATGCACTCGTACGCGCGGCTAAATAAAAACGTCTTTGTTGCATCGACGCCGTCATGCTCGCGTTATAATTGTAAAGACTGAAAATAGCGTTGAAGTATAAATAGCGCGAGACTGCGTTGATCGGGAGCGTCTCGCGTGCTGTAAATGAAAATTCTAGACGAGTTCCTCGCATCTTCAATGAGGAGCAAACGGAACGCGCGAGATACCGTATCGAAATGCTTCGTTCTCCGGTTGAAGATAAAAATCTTGCCGCGCGTGAAATTTATAATAAAACAATTTTCACGTAAAATTGAAGAGTAAACAGACAGACACGAAATAACGAAGCTAATAATTACTCCGCACCGCGTAAAGGAACGCCCGACAAAGAGCGAATGAATTATTAACATCGACTTTAGGGATCGCACAGCCGTGATATAGCCGGCATCGAGTGCATCGCCGTTAATAGCCAAATTTGAATATTAATCTGCATGCATAATTACGCGCGGGACGATACGCGCGCGTGTCGCGGGAGCCGCGTCCTTTCGCGCGGCGCCGCGCAATGTTCTTTGTGCGCGAATTTGATTTGTAATTTAAAGTACAAAAGAGCATTTGCATGTTACCAACGGCGGTAAACGCGGCGTGGAGCTGCCGCAGCAGGTTCGGCGACAAAGGGGAGAAATAAACGAGATAAACAGCGAATGCATTTGATCCTGGAAAAGTAGGCGCGCGAATTAGCGCAGGTAAGAATGTGATCACACGGCGAATACCAACGACGGGAGGTGTACACGGGACGTGGGCGGCCGGTATATCGAATTACCGCGAATTTTTCGCAATGCAAATGCGAGGACACCGAGAAAATTAAGTCCAACGAGAACCGCGACCGTACGGAATTAAAACGGACCGCCCTTGTTTCCGCAAGTAGCGCCCGCGAGATGTACGGAACGGAGGAAATCTCCGGAATCTCGGCGGCAACCAGAGGATTAAGCGCGCTTCAGCTTGCTCAAATCTCCGAGTGTCCTTAATTCGTTATCGCGCTTTTTATTTACCAGTCAAAGTTTAATAAGTACTCGCTAATCGTGCAAAGTCAAGATTTATGTAATACCGGAATTTAAGACAATATTTGAATTAAAATTACTGGAGCGTCGGGAAATAAATTTTATATTTACGTTGAACGAAGAAAATCCGTTCTAATGAATTTATATTCGACCCGTTTCGTGTATCACTTCGACACCGCCGATCTGGCGGAGTTTAACCCGAGAATTGAGATTAAAAGGTTCCGTGCTCTTTAGCAAAATATATGGACGAGATTAGACTGATTAGAGTATGGAGAGATTACGCGCAGCTAGCGACAGAAATGTAACCTGATCAACTGTAACGGTATCGATTTCGAGCAAGTGCAAGAGGAATATTTTCACTTCCCTTTGAAGATCCGACCTCTCGCGTCTCTCGTTTAAGAGATCGCTTCTCACTCGTCTTCCCTCTATTCTCTTTCTTTAATCTATGTATATACGAACAACGAAAAAGGAAAATCGCGACTGGAAGTCGCCGCTCTTTCCTGTGACGATATTTCCATTACACCCCGACGCTAAACATTGTAATGGAGACGTATAACCGACCCGCGCACGTTGAAAGAAATGAAAACGAATTCGTGGTCGATATCATGCTCGGTATTTCATTCATTATTGCGTCACGCGCGTAAAAAAAATCGAAGAGCTTTTTGTATTAAATAAAAAAGTCCCGGGAAATGAAAAAGGGACTGAAAATAATATCGAAACAATATAAGTAAATTATACTTTTGCAAATATTAATTTGAAAATAATTTGTTTCAACTAAAACTGTCACAAGATTTCCGACGCTGGATAATACTTGATTTCGTTTCGTGATTAATGCTTCACGGGCATAAAATATTAAAAGACGAAAAGAATTCGATTGTGCTAAATTATTTACTAATTGTAAAATGTAAATCGAAATTATTCGTTATTTTAACGAACCTGTCAGTTAATTTATATTAAACTTAATGAGACAAGTAACGATGTGAAGCCAATTAAGGATATGATCGCAAATGATTAATGGAGATACAGAGTTTAATATTATAATATTTGGAAGAAAGAGGCTACGTAATTACAGAGATTATCAAATGAAAATGCAATTTCGAGTAATAGTGATAACAGTATTTGCCTATCAGGATTTGTGTGAAATAATTAATACTATCAATTTGATGCGATAACAAGCACACGTATTTAGAACGCTCTATTTCCATTGCGTCGAATATAAATAATAAATTCTTTCACGCTCAGATAATTTATAACTTCAACGTCGTTTTAATGCTTATTAAAAATAATGCACGTAGCAAATGGAAAGAAGGAAAACTGTAAAAAATTTTTAGAAATTCGACAGAGAAGCAACTGATTACGAGCGTATAATTTATAAATGCAGGATCATGCAATAATTAAATAAAATTATGTCCGAGAGTTATTCAAGTCCGCGAATGCGAATTAAAAGCAGGCCTTTCAGTTTCGCTTTCCCCCTATTTCTCCTCCGTTCCACTTTGCTCCTATCTTTTAGCCTCCTACCGACCTCCTGTTTCCTCCTGCCTCTCGCATCAATTACCATTGATTATGCTCATTTCCTTCTTCGCGCGGCATTTTGCAACTCCGGATGCCGCAGAATCCACAGGCTCCGCGTCGCGTTATCGATCTCGTTAAAAAAAAAAAAAAAAAAAAAGAAAAATATCGCCAATTTAATTACGTCAAAGACAAAATCAATATCCAGATTTCTGACACTTTTCGAACTCGTCAATTTTTGTTACGGCACTCGTCAAGAATTAAAATTTGCAGGGAGAGAGAGAAAGAGAGACGACGAGCTTTTGTAATTCGAATCGATTTGGAAGTCTCTTGACAACATGCTTAATTTAGAAATCTCTCGCCGATGAATCTGTCGTGTGACGAGAGCGCAGCGATTATTTGACAAACGCATGACCGAGTATTATTATGTATTCGGGTGCTACGCACAAATCGTCAATAGCGTCGATAATTAATTCGTGGCTCTTAGTCCTCTCGTTCAAACGGATCATTTCAATCTCGTGCAGTTTGACGGAGTTAATGTTATCTCACAACAATGCAGCATTTATCTCTGACCGTTTCTCATGCGGATAAATATTATTCTGAATATTAACCATCGTGCATTACCTATTTAGAAAATAAACGACCGGGTCAGCGAGTTACAATTCCCAATTAATACTTCGGTAATCAAACGTCAAAAGTGCACGCGTGCTGGAAGCAAAAGGGTATCGCGATCTTAATACGAAACGAAATCGAATCGTCGTCGTAGGGCCAAACAACCTGGTCGATTTAACGGCATTGATCCCGCATCGGCGGTTATGTCGATTGCGGCAAATACGAGCGTTTACTTGGCGCTTTATCGCGAGTTAATGTAGTCGCTGTATAAACGACACGTTAAATTAAACGGGAACTGGCTTGCCGGCAATAATTTTAATGTCTAATTCCGCGCACGAAACCTCGCTATTTAGGATAAATGAATTACAGCACACGCGGCGCGCGTCTAATTCGTTTACGTTCGCATGAAAACTACGTCACCCAAACGCCACAATCTATCTCGTACAAAAGATCGTGGTTATCTCGGCGGATCTCGGGCATTGTCATTGCACTCGGCAATCCAATTCGAGCCGGGCCGTGGCGGCGGTGTTTGTAATTTTGCGCGAAATATATTTCGCTTTATGCAAAACGCTCGCCTATCGCGTAAAACGTATTATCCGGGGCAAATAACTCGTCTTTCCCGGGCGCCCGGCGACGATTGTTTCCTCCGCGAATTTTTTCGCGAAGTAAGTAGATCCCTTATCTGCCACGCGATCTTGCGGATTAGAGAAGAAAAGGTATCTCGATTAAGGAAAAGTCACGTTCCACCAACAAGAGTCCGACGTTAACCGCGACGATCCGGCAGCGTTATCACCCGGGCCGGATGTACGGGAGACATCTCGTAGAAAGAGGAAGTCGAATGCTTAATGATTCTCGTTAAAGCGTGACGACGGCAGAGACGAGTAACCCGCGAATATGTCTAATCCAATAAACGTAACCCGCCGCGCCTTAAACTCTCCCTAATTAATCCCGGTAATTAAATCGTCGCGTCACGTACGTACCTATTACCTAAGTCGAAATAAATAAGACATGATTGCGATAATAATTATTAATCGCTGGCGGTGTGGGACTTTACCTACTAAAATCGCGATATATTCGAGTTAAAAGTTTCGGACGGGCGAGCTCGGCACCGCGGACGGTATCGTGTCATCGGACCTACGACAACTCGATGACGAGCGCGGCGGTACACGGACCCACGGATAGCTAAGTAGGGGTATTCCAAAAGTAGCTCACCAGCTCGTCAGCTGACGTGCTAACGTCCTACTTTCCGCGTTATCCCTCTCTCTCTCAGCTCTACCGGCGACTGACCACGCAACTGGCGCTGGCCGAACCTACCGCAACCTTCTCGGTAACGTACGTGACTCGCGCGTGCGATGTCAAGCCATCGCCCTGCAAAAGAAAACCGACGCGACGTAGCTAGCGGGTCTGAATACGCGCAAGAACATTCGTCACGCGGAGAGCCATATGCACTTGTGCCACGTGCCACGTGCGGGTCTTTTATTGTTCCCGTCAAAAAAATTATTCCATTCAGTTTAATCAAACACGGTCGGACGGGATCTTTTACACAGACTTACGTTTGACGAACGTATGCTGGATCGCGTTGTAAAAATATACCTTAGAAAAATATAAGAAATAAATTCTTTCCGTTGTAAAATTGCACTTATATAAAGTTCTTCTAATAATATTTCTTTAGCAGCAACCGATAGACAGTTGAGATATCTGTTTTCATATTCCCGAGAGTTATGCGACCGTGAAGATCGAGATTAATAGCCTTGTGTAACTTTCGACAATGAATCTTGGCGCGGGGGCGATGCGATCGAAATTTGAAATTACGCCTGCGGCCGCAATGCGGAGACTGATAGAATTTATCTGTCCGCCGTTTCGGGCACTAATCTCGCATAAAACGCGTAAGGGGAGAAAAGTTTGGCGAAATGAAGGATCGGCGGAAGAGCACGAAGGCGGACGCATTGTATTGCAAATGCGATGCGACTTTGTCGGCGATTGTGGCTCGATTTGAATGTGCCATTCAGAAACTTCAGCTGTCGAGTTCAAAATGTTGTTATGGTAGAGTGAGGGGAGAATTTATTGGCAGCTAGAATACATGCATGCATGATTAGAACGTGGGTGTGCCCGTTATATAAAATGTGTATACGTGCATTTACACTGACGCAGTCGAGAGATAATAAAGTAAGACGACGGGAGGCTAAAATTTACGTTCAATTGACGTATTTTTCTTCGAGACAATCTTTAAGTCCAATATATTATAATATATATTTGATAAGCTTTCAATCTGCTAGCATTTTCATTCAAATTCGTACGAGGCGCGTATCGCGAAAAATGAATGACAAAACTCTGTTATTTCATTAAATATTTAATGATTTAACATTATTATTTAAAGTGGACGATATAAGCGTAAAAAATCTACAGAAAAATTGCGATCAAGGAGGGCAGAAAATCTTGCTAGTTCAAACGTTTCCTATAGACGGCTATAATTTTTCAATCTGAAATTAGGTCGATTCACGGAGGTAAACAATGTGATGCCCATAGATAAAGCAAATTTACCTGACGTCCGTAAATGTGTGATCTACTCGCGTTTCTCACGTCGACGAGAAGCAGAAATGTTAACATAAAAAAAGACATGCGAACCGTTGCTGTTATTGTATATTTAAATTTTATAACAGAAAGAAAGAAAGAAAGAAAAAAAAAGGGAGCCAAGAATTATTTTTGATTTAAATATAATAATAAAATTAAGAGAACATTAATTAAATTTTTCTTGATTATTTTCTTTTCTACGAGAAGTGGAAAAATAAAAAGAATGAGCGACAAATTTTATATAAGTTCCCACTAAATTACTGTATTGCAGGAAAGATTAACTTTACGGAAACAAATTGGTGATCGATACGCCGACGTATCTTGTATTAAGAACTTCAAAGAGTTTCAGTGCGCGGCATGGGTGCAAGGAGCGACAATATTTTTCTTCATTTATGTCGCTCATTATCAGTTCGAACGAGACCGCTTTTCCCGCAACGTTTCCGGCTACCGATCAAAGCAAGGAGATGCAACGAACAAATTCAACAAAGTTGACAACAAGCTCAAGCTAGCTGTTGAATATTCACGGTTCCCTACGCCGAATGTTCCAACACGCCGTGCCGATAACAACGTTGTTAAGTACCACGGTTACATTTTTCTTTCTCCAACTTAAACGGAACAAATAAACCCGCAAATTATATTTCAAAAAAGAAGCCAATTATTTTTAATTACCCAGCGCGAGATTTTCATAACATCGGCATCTCCGCGATCGCCACGGAAAGTTGGACTGCACCAAAGTGTTAAGATTTAAGCGGAATGTAAAGAAAGTTGGAAAAGCGAATCACATTTTTCACCCGTTTCTAAAGCAATTGAGAATATCCCAATAACATTCTATTTTCCACTTTCGTAAAGTACGATACCATTTCGCGCGAGTTTCTATTATAAGAAATGACTGCCGCGCTAATTTTCAATCTTTCGGTCTAGCACTCGGGGCGGAGCCGGAGTCAAAGGAAACTTTGCTCAATTTCGAATGTTGCTTTTAACGAAGTACAGCGTTTCGAGAAGTTAACTGACAGTAAGTAAAATGTATTGTTTACTTCGTCGGGTAACGATCGATTTTTGTGATATATCTGAACAAGTTCGACTATAAATCACGGGCAAAAATCGCAAAGGAAAGTGCGGAATTATAAAGCAGCAACGGTCGATGCGCTCTACTTCGCGCATCGTAAACCATCATTCCTTGTAGACAATGCAATTTAATCAGAATCGAGGAGAGTATTTCACGATTAAGAAACACACCGTGTTCCGCGTTATTCGTATGTTCGCGAAAGTGCCTGCAGTCCTTCGTCATAAAACGCGCCCGGGAAATTTCATTTCGCGCTGAGTAAAAGTTCGCGCGATGCTGTTTTTACTTGCATCAAGTGGAAAATGGATTATGAAAATTACGTACAACTTACGCGCGAGATATTTCCAAAGCCGATTTAAATGAGATTTGACATGGCTGAGCTCGAGCAAACGCAATCTGTCTCGTTAAGAACGACGTAGCAAAATAGACTACGGATTATTAGCACAAAAATGATGAGCGCTTATGCATATTTATAATTATGAGCGTCATACTTCGCGAAACGTGCACGTGATTTTATCGATTCACACATCATCAACGGGACAGAGAGCCGCGCAAAAAAAAAGCAGTTTATTTCGTTATTATTTAATATCTTTCAATCACTGATATCGACGTAAATAAATTCTACGATCAAGCATCGAGAAAAAGATTATTCTAATAAATAAGAACTCGATGCGCAGTCAAATTACATTTTATACATTCCTCAAATATTCTACATCAAATATCGAGCTAAGATATATTTGTCTCGATTCCGATATACTTTGAATATGTCAACGTATTCAGACGCCGGCCCGCCCCAGACAGATTCTGGACGTGAATCACACACGAGAGCACATGCTGGATGAGAGTAATCTCGCACAGACGTACATACATATTGCAGAAATGCGCATGTGGGTTAAGGTTGCACGGACAGAGAAATGGAAACGACGGGGTCGGCGAGGAGAATGGAAAGAATGGTTGCGGACGGCGCGACCAAGATCGCAGACCGCGATACGCCCGGGCGTGACCCATCCCTTGCTCTCCGGGGGGTTTAGCTAAAAAGCGAACCTTGCAAATTGCCTCGGCAAAACCCTCGGCTCGGCGAATCCGTTCCTCGTCGGGAATCACCGATCCCTCCCGCCTGTATCCTTTTCATGCCCGCAAATTCTCCGCGTCGCGATCCCTTCGCCACCGAGGATCATCCCCGATTTTCGGGAGGGGAGGCGATACGAAGCCGTGATGCGAGTGGGAATTTCGCGGACGACTGTTCTCGCGATCGTAATTCACGAGGAGCCCGCTTATCTAGCGGAATGAATTCCGAACGAGCGATCTTAAAAGTCCAAGTCCAATGGGCTTCGAAACTCGGGAGTTCAATAATGAGTGCCACATTTCTGGCTCGAGGCTTCTCACCGCAAGTGTAATATAAATTCCAGATCAAATTACATCTCGCGGTCCAATGAAAGGGTAATTTTCAGACATTTCACGGGTGCATGGGTAAGAAATTATAGATCGAGGCGGGGTACAAAACGATCTCTTAATACGACGAATATAATCACGCCGTCGTATTAGCCGCTATTAATTTCCACGTGATTTATCCGCCCGGTTCTTTTGTCATGCAATAATCAGGTATTGTTCTAAGAAAAGAAAGGGCGATCATGAATGTTTAAACCGCGTCGCCGAAAGTAGCTATTCGGGCTCGCGATGTTATCACGATAACGAGCGAGTACTATTAAAAATTCAAAGAGCTCTCCGCTCGCAAGAAAGAATGAAAATGAGATGAAACGCGATTACGAGGAATATTAAGAACGGACATCTTCGTCTCCGATATTCCGTTAGATAATCCTTCCACCCGAGACGATCACGATTTCGTTATGACTAATATTTTTCTGACGATGTGCTTAACTTACTTTTAATATTCTCCCCCTTTTACTTCGCGAGTGATTCCCGGTTACTTTTGTGGCAAAAAAAAAAAAAAAAAAAAAAAAAAAAAAGAAAAAGAAGCAGAAATAAAATTAGATACCGTATTCCACACAGGCACTGATTTTATTCTATATATCTTTTATTAAGTTGACTTCCTTTCATTTGCTTTCTTCCCAAACTTTTCTGATTAAAAGTTACGTGCCTTGCTTAACGGGATTCTCAGTTATGCCAATGACTACCGGTTCTCGAAACGTTAAACGTCAAAACAGGAGATGTTTATGGCGCCGTTTCGAAACCTCTAATTCGATAGAATAGATACACGCCGACGATCGAGAAATAAGTCTCCCGTCTTTCCGCTACTCAACAAATTGGACGATAAGATCCCGCAATAGCTATCGTGCGAATGTGCGAACGACGTGAAAGTTTGCGCGCATCGCTAACTCTCCCGCGGTGTAACTCGGAGTTTTCTATCTCATATAACTTTTCACCGGGCAAAGCCCTCGGATGGAGTTCCTTGACAGAGTCCCCTTTTACCGGGCAAGCCTTTGTGCAAGGTAGAAACGAGCCCTCGCAGGTCGAGCCCTGAGAAAAACGTGCGCGCGAGTCGCGCAGTACTTCGTGCACTGTGCGGTACATCATAAAAGGTCGCGTCGCAACAAAAATTCCTTTCTCATCGGTGAACAATGGACCGAATCTCGCCCGCTACGCTGTGTACCGAAAGTTACTCTCTTCTCCTTGCCGCTTTTTTTTTTTGCGTACAGATAGAAAAGTGAAGTATAACAAATGCGAATATCGCATAATTCCGCGGAAACCTCTCATTACGACAACTTAATTATTTTCATTGTTGCATAATTAGGGAAAAAAAAAAGAAAGAAAAACTGCAGTTATCTATGATAATATTTCCTTTATAATTATTGATACCCTTTTTCCCTTTATGAAATTAATATGTTCGTAAGTGGAATATCAAATCGGATCTCACAAATCACAGCCTAAGCTAACAGGATTTCGAAATCAAAGTTGACTTAATCGCCTCCCCGACACGCGTAATTCTCCCGCCCTTTGCCCGATACCACTCCCGATGACGAGCGATTAGATTTGTCTCGTATTGACTGCAATCCTCGCGGTAACGGAAAGGGGGCCGCGAGATCGGATGGCTGCTATCGGGTAAATTGGGTTTCCGAGCGGGGCTGGGGAAAGGGGAGGAAAGGGGGAAGAAAGAGAGAGAATCGTCGCAGGACGCGAAAGAAGCACCCCCGCCTGCGGACCGAGATTGGATGCCGACGAAATCGTCCCGCGGGAGAATCGCTGCCGCTTCTCTATCCAGACTCGTTGCATACTTCCACGTAATGCCCGGTACCTGATTGCCCGTTTTGTCCCCCGGGGGATATCAGCGAAACGATACATCTCAGAACACCTCCCTCGGCCCTTCAAGCCGCTTAAAATCTCGCCCTTAAACGCTGCGCATTAATTTAACATCTTCGATCTCGAGTGTACGGCGAAAATATCCGGCTAATTTCTTCAGCTTATTTTCGTACCGAGAATCGCGGTTACGTTTCGCGAATTAAAATAATTTTCCCTGAAAATTTTTGTCGCAAGCCGACTTCGCGATCCATTAAATTAACAAGACGTAACGAACGGGTGTGCGCGAGCGCCTTTTTACAACAGCCAAGCATGTCAAAAGCGTGAAAATGACTTTCGTTACGCGGCACTAAGTAGGTATGTGTGCCTACGGTACACTTTTCCTCCGCATGAATTCCACAAACTTCGCCCGTAGAAGCAATATTATTCTTCCCACTCCGAAAACATCTGTATAAAATGGCCAATCAAAACTAGGATAAAACTAACAGGAGCGAAAAGTTCCGCGGCGAGTGGTTATTTCATTGTTACATTTTTAATATTTGTAAAAACACAATTTGCAATGCGGCAAAGACGACAAGTGCAGCGCATCGTCGTGCACTGCAATGGACAATAACTCATGCGTTTTCATGTTTCTATGAAGTATCACGTAAATAAATGTTATCTGTTTTATACGAGACATTCTCCATACTCGTACATTAAAAATAATATCCAATGCATGCCCACGACCGCGCAACAAAGCACCAATTGTAAAAACTAGAAACGGAACTAATTACGAAATAGCAGATCGCCGTAATTATTTCGTGTGCAAATGATAATTATCTCGGTTACCGCATTTCACATTTATTTAATCTGAATACGCAATTATAAGCCCATTTTAATTGAATGGCCCTAAGCAAGCAGACGTTTTGTGGAAACTTTCGTTTAAAGGTCCATTGTGAATTGAAATTTAATTAAGCTCGGTAAAAGCGATAACGATTAAGGCCGCGTGAAAAGAAATTAATCACGTTAGAATTCGAAACAAAACCTTAAAAAGAAAAAAAAAGAAAATAAAAAGAATTAAACTGGTGTCGATTCGATAATCTTCGACGGAACAAGCGAAGGAAGTTTTAATAAAATATTCGCCGTTTAATATTTTATAATCGTACCAGACATTACGGAGCGTGCGTCATTTACTCTAACTTTTTTTTCTTAAAAAAAATTGTATTTTATATTTAAAAATTTTCGGCAATGATCTGCGGCGTAATATCGTTTTGGATAAAATCCAAACATGCGGTATTTAATCATGTAAAACAAAACCAGAAAACATTCGATATTGTATTTAGCATTGAGCACGTGCAACCGGCAATATTGAAACAACGCATTATAAATAATGCAAACGTACGGCATAATGAAATAAAATATAAGTAAAATAAAAAGCTGTCATGCCATTACGCGGTGCATTTCATTTAACATTTCATAAATTAAAAAAAAAAAAAAACGGTAATCTGACATGCTAAGCAGAATTATCGCATACGAATAATACCAGTAATAGAGAAATTATCTTTTCATCCCGTTTTATCCCCGCCACATTATTCCTCATTTTTCCGCGAAGAAAATTACAACGAAAAGAAAAGAAAAAAAAAAAAAAATTTACATTTTCGCTAATAAAGTCGAAAGTATAAAATTTTCCAGAAGCCCGTCGAGTTAAAACGGCACTTCATTCTCGAGTTAAAATAAAATCAAGCCCCAAGATAAAAATTCTAATAGTATTATTAGAAACGGAAAATAATGATGCAATTACATTGATATCGCGTACAGCCAAATAAAATACAATGCCAAGGAAACATAAGATCGAATCAGTCGTCGTAACTAAATTAATCGCGAATCCAACTGCCGCAAATTGTTGCCGAGACAGGAAGTAAAGAGAAGAAAATTTTATAACTCGTTACATTTGTAAGGAAAATAGTTACGAACTGTACAAACACTCGGGGGGACATTTGTAAAACGAATTTCATTTAACGAGGCGAATCGAAGATTGCGTTATCGAGCGACTTTATAATGACGAAGACGCGAAACATACGCGGCACGTTCTCTCAGCGACAAACCGCACTTTCATCGCTCCATAACGCCGGACTTTCTGCCATGCGCGAATACCAGTTAGAAATTCGAAATTGCACCACACGCCTGCCTGTATACCGAGCTTGCCACTTTCGCGAGATTGCTTTTCTCGTTCTCCCTCGTCTCGTTTACGCGCGAGGAAACCCCGGAACTGGTAGACCGTAGAAAACGAACGAACGCTCCAAGAGAAACAAGTTGACGAGAAGTGGTTGGGTGAAAAGAGAACGGAGGCGAAAAGAGAATGAAAATGAAAGCGACAGCAATACGGTCTTTCGGTATAAACAAAACGGCGTTAATTTATTCTTATTTTTATTACAATATACTGAACTGTCAGTAGAATCGCGAGATAAAAATTTTGACGCTGATAAATTTTACTTTTTAATTGCCCAAAGATAGACAAACTTGTAAGAAAAAAAAGAAGAAAAAAAAAACCTTTTCTTCGACAGCTGACGTTAACTCTCGCTTGCTTCACGCCAAAGGTTCAATCAAAAATCAAACTTCAAAACCTTTTCATTGACAATTGATATTTATAATCTTGCTTGGCGTGAAGCAAGCCAAGCGAAAGATAGGACTAGCCTGACGGTATAAGGATTATTTCGATCTACTTATATTAACGGTCTAGTTCGTTTAGCGTTTAATGAGTTCACTTGCCAGCTATTAATCTATCGCCGTTTACGCGCCCCGATGAAAATGTCGATTCAGCGGAGCGGTATCCCTTTCGAGATGGGAGTGTTCCCTTCACGAGACTAACGGTCCGGATAATTTCTAAGGTATTTCTCTTTGATAGACGACAAGTCCTTTTCCACGTTTCCGTCAATACGTCGAAGCCCCGCGGGAAAAATCTTGAGAGAAGGAGGAAGGGAAAAAAAAAAGGATTATGTGTTCGAGTCGAGTCGCAAAATGAGGTGACGAAAGAAACTTCTCACGAAAGAAAAAGAGCGCTTCTCGCGGTCGAACAGAAACGCGAGAGAGAACAAGAGAATTGACCTTTCTTTTACAGTTACATCATAGTCGCGCCGGCCTGCGATTATGACACCTGCGGAATATACTATGCACACGAGCGTGAAAATTACCCTCGAAAGAACCAAAGTTACGTTGATAAAATAAAAACAATTAGCACAGACGATCGCAACGGCGCGGAACTAAAAGTATAAAGTTTTGTTACTTTATTTGCGATTTTAAATTTGCAAAAAATGTTCAATCCAACTCTTCTGAATTATCAATGCCGTAACACGAGCGTACTCGCTAGCTTCGGTCTATTGCCCGCGAGCACGAGAAAGCGCGCAACTTTAAATACGTTATTCTGGCGCTTGTAATCCCGAAATTTTCTTTCAGCAACCCTCGTTCGTGACGAGAGCGAAGTTTCGCCGCCAAGTAAAATTCACATTTATTGACGCTCGCGAAAGAATCATGCGGAAATTTCGTTCCGATGCAACAAGAATTATGACTTGAGCAATTAAGCGCGTCCTAACTTCTGATCGCTTTCATTAGACGAGTTAGAAAAGTCGGATTTTCGAAAGTTTTCCCTGCCAGCCGGGATAGAAAACGTTACATCGAATACTTTTTCGTTAACGCGAGCACTTAGGAGTGCGACGTTAATTATAACATACTTCCACTGTGCTTAAAATGTTGCGCGTGGGTGAATTTTTGAACTCGCACATTTCGAAATTTTTAGTAGAGATTTCATCAAAGTATATATATTTGTAATTGCTTTTTTTTATTTCGAAAATAGTAAAATGTGTTTTTCGGGCGGTCGTCGCGCGCCGTCGAGCGCACATGAAAAATTAGCGAAAGCACGTCTGCCGGTTTAATTCACAATAATTTCGTACAATTGAATTTATTACTTTATCGGCGCGTGTTTAGAATAACATGGGATATTGCAATGCAAATGATCGGAGGAATAACGAGAACGAGGTATACTTGACAGTGCGGTTTCTCGTTAAAATTAAATTCGAGACATCTCAATTACGTGACGCGTTTTAATCACTTGCGAAATGCTTCTCACGACTGTGGTGGATGTCGCGGTCGAAATTTCGCCGATATGGAGCGATACTGCCCGTCGAATATCTCTTCGCAAGAGGGAAACTCGACCCGAACACCTCGGTGAATATCCGAAACAACGAAAGTGCCGTATTTCATGCCGAAGTGAAACATTTGTCACGTATAGAATCAATTTCAAAAAAAAATTTAATTAAACAATATACAACAACGAACAGGTATTTAAAGACGTGTAAAGACTTGACGAATAAACCCCTGAACAAATAGCGAACGTGAAGATTCTCGAACAAATAAAATACTACAAAAACAACGCATCACCGAGGAACGTCCGCGAGGCTGTGTTCGTTCGCAAAGTGTACACACACCTTAAGAAGATCAAACACAGACGCGCCATAAAAAAATCGAATAGACCCGTTCGGCTTTCCATGCTGATGCCGATTCGATGAAACTCGTGGATGCAAAATGATGAAAGATGAATACGCGCGAGAATGCGAGGAAGATAAATAAAAAGCGCATAACTATGTACGCGCGACACCCAGCGAATTGGAAGATCGAATTAGTACACGATTGGGGGCGGCAATTGAAGAGGAACGCGAGATGAAATAGGAGCGTTTGTTGTACGAATTTATTGATTCAATTTCAGTTGCCGTACTCCCCGGCACCCTCGCTACAACACCCTCCCTCCCCTCCCCCCCTCCCCGTAGAACACCGTTTTAACTGCCAGCGGATGGTACGCTGGGTGTTGTCGAGTTTTCGAGTTTAGTCTACACACAATTTAGCATAATCGATGAGCGGTCACGTACCCTTCGCCACCGATGTTATTGCGCGAGGGACCTGCGTTAATCAACCACCGTAAAAGCCTAACAACCTCATGGTCACGACTCAAAATCGCTCTTATCGCATCGCGGGATGTAAACAGCTGCTCGCGGCTTTAGATCGCGCGGCATTTACAGATAATAGATAATTATAATTATAATTCTGTACTTCGCGAAAGCGGCGACAAGAGATATCTAGTCGTCGATTTTTGAAATAAAAAAAAATATATAAGCCGCACAACCGGCTGAAAATTCACTACGAATTGGCTCCTCTTAATTGCAGCAGCGAAAAGTGCCGCGAAAAGAACAGAAAAGTCAATTAGCGCGGATGAACGTTTCTACTAGTTTGACGTGACTTAATTTAGAATCCTGCCAGTCCGCCCCGGGTACTTCTCTTATTCTTGATTCCTGATTCTCTAATTCAATTGCAATCCTGACGAAAATTCGGAGTTTGACGCGTGGGACACGTCTGGTAACGTTACTTTTTTTTATTTCACGAGAGGAGCTCCGTTCTGTTTCCTGTTTCGGATTTTTATTCGCTGAGGGATCTATTATAGCTATTATATTATTCGTTGCTAAGAGAGCGAGAGAAAGAGAGAGAGAGAGATATCTAGTATATTTATAAATTAACTGCAGCTTTTTTTTATTATACGTCGGCAAAACGATGGTATTGGCTCCAACTTTTACTTCCCTTTCATTAAAACAATTTATTCGCGTATATTTTTATTTTTGAACAACCCTCCCGTTCATCTTTATCTTCAACCATTTGCGTTCCCTTTTTATCCGCCAGCATTATTTCGATTCTCGCGCGTTCGTTTCTCTTTTAATTTTTTTTTTTTTTCCGACGAATCATGAAAAATGCGCAAGTGGCGGCGCAATTTTGCGGACAATCGCGAAATCAAATTACGAGCACGGTTTTGCTTTATGTATACGCGGGCCGGAATGCCGAACGATCCCCATATATGCCCGCCGTTTGCGACTGGTACGATTCGTTAAAAAGATAAAAGATCATGCCTTGTTTCCGTTCGCTGCGTCAAACTTCTATTTTTCCACGGGAAATGGTTGCGGCTGCGCCGTTCATCCGCCCGCGACTGCAAATTTACCGCTCGGTCTTTTTACGTTTTGCGCCGGTCGGATTTCAATGCAAAAATATTTATCGTGTTAACTGGTTCTTCGTCATTCATGCATGTTAACCACGCCGAAAGTACATAATGAGTTTCGTATTTCCACATTAAAACTGTTATAATACTGTAGCGACGCTATTGTGTAGTATATACGATTTTACGCGTTATAAAAATAATATTTAGAAACTGTTTGGCTTTTCGGCAATTTATTATAATATGCTTAAATTTTTTTTTTTTTTATGAAAAGTCGCCTGTCGATATATCAACGAGGATTCTGCGAAATGCAAAAGAGGACGCGTATTGGCGATAAATCAGAAATCGCGGGAGTCGCAGGAATACACTGGTGAAATTGCAGGACGATTTCCCGTAAACGTGCCAGCCCGAAAATAGTTTCCGAAAGGGAGAATACGAAAACGTTCTAATGCTCGGCTGTACGGAGGCTGCACTATTGATTTTCTGTAGATGCGTGCGGTTTTCTACGTTTGCCGTAGTTTCGCAACTAGCTTTCAAAGGCGGCGTATGTGCATAAAAAAGAAATTCGCGTATATTTCATCGAGATAACTTTATCGAAATGAAATACTGACTTAAATTTATATTTTAAATTACTAAATTACATCGCAGAAATATCAACTTTCAATCAAAGATAAATTTTAGATGTAATAACCTTAATATATTTTCATAGCAATTTTAAAAATAATTTTATGAATAATAAAAAGGATAGATTTTTATTAAATCAAGTGCAAATATGCTCCGAACTAAGAAATGTAATTTCGATTTAAACTTAAATTATAGAAAATTTCAGTAAACTTACTATTCCAATACACAATATAAAAAATTACATGCACCGCCGAAAAAAAAAAAAAAAACGATAGACGCTGCTAAAAAGCAGTGAATAATTCGCGCGAAATTTACATACATGCATTTTTTCGCAGTTATTTTCGCCGAGATATTCGAGTTAAATAAAAAAAAAAACGGCAAAAAAAACAACAGGGGTATAAGCTCGGCATGTAAATTTTTGTTTCGCGCGACGAGATGTAATAGGCGCGACAGACAACGCGAGATTTGCAAGTTCAGTTTGTAAAGACCGAAATAAATGTCGCCGGACAAAGAGGCTCGTTAAGTTACGTTAGACGGTTTGCATTAGACGGAAATGCATGCGCGGAGAATTCACGGCATTCACATTCCAAATGAATCGCTAAAATTGTGTATGCGCCGCAATACCGAATATGCAGAGCGTCAACGTGGAACGCCAAACTTTGTTATGCGAAAATTCCCAGCTGGGAGCGGAGGAGCTGTATACCGCGGTAATACGCGTATAAATTGCGGTAATTACAAGGTTTCTTCCATATAACGACAGACGGGTGCGCCACGCCGTATTCAATACAAAACGAGGACAATTTGCGCGATAAACATGAGTCTATGCAAATTGCGTATTTAAATCGTTTTGTATTTGTTTGTCCGACGAGCGCGTACGTGGTAATGAAGAGACACTCGCGGCAAAAGCGCACGACAAATGGGACGTTCATAATATTTACTTTCCCAGTGAATTATTCATTAACGCGATAACGATTCAGAAATTATTTTAAATCATCATCAACCCGGAATAATATCAAAACGTTACAACGTTAAGAAGTAAAAAAAACATCGTCACTTAGCGATAAATGCGCTCGCGGGCTGGCGAAATATGTAAAAGGAAAAACACAGCTCGGCGCATAATCACATTAAAGAACGAAATATTATCGTCGTTATCGAACGTGCATTGAAACGAATATCGATCACGCGCGGTCTGCAGCGAGAACTAAAAACAGAATAAAGGGTATATGAGCGAGACCAGAAAGATGCTCTGGGGTCGTTTCACGAGTTTATGCAGAGCGGCTACATACCGCGTTGCATGAATCGACCATACGGAACTGGGAACGCGAAAAAGGCGAATAGAAGCAAGAGGAAAACCGGGATTTAATTAAATGCAGCCTGCCCATGGCACACGAGCCCTCTTCCGTATTCTGAAATCGAATAACCCATCGATCCTGCTCGCCTTCCCCCCTCCCCTCTCGCCGACCCACCGGCACCCGTCGCCCACCATCATTCGGAGTGTTTTACAGCAATTCGCCAAGTTGCACGCCAAATGCGATGCAACTGATTCGGGCGCATCGTTCCAGAAATGAGTTTCCATGTTGTAAATAAATCGATGCAAGTAATGCTGTTTGAATCAACACGGTATATTCCGTAATATAAATATAAGTGCATCCGGCATTAAATTTGATGTTACGATTAAAACGGATTCGGTGCAATTAATTAAGGGGGGAAAAAAAATCAATGAAGGAAATATAAAAAAAAAAAAATTTTTTTCTCTGTTTTTTGATTCTCACATGTTCAAACGTCCTTAATAAAATCGTAAAAAAAAAAACCTGCCTGTATTAACCACGTTTCAAGCGCTATACAAATAAAAATTATTAAATATGAGCGTGGCGTACACGTATGTCGATAAACGCATCACGTATGCGTATTTACGGAATAAGTCGTTACAAATTAATTTGTTGTTGTTTAAAGAATTTAGGTTCACTTTTTTTTTATGGGAAATAATTGAGAAACAAACTACTAAAAAATTTAAACGCTCGCGAAATCCGTCGACGCGCGGTCGTTCACCTCAGAACTAGTTGCATCATTTATCGGTGAATATTTTTCCTAGAAAAGTGATATAATTTCTTTATATCCCCAGATATAGATATCGCGCAATCGCCAAGAATTATCGGCGTCATCCATTTGATATGACGCAAGACAAACTACGGCTGCACCGTGCGATAAGGGCAGAAGTTTGATAACTCGATAATATCGAAACCAAAGGCCGCGCGGGCGAGCTCACGATAGCAGACGTATTCGCGCCGGGCAAATAAACGACGAGATATCGCGCATCCGCAATGATCGCCTGGCCATCAGTGGAAATGGTACAGCTTTCTAACTATTACAGGAAGTTCAGGGCGTGCGGAGCCAGAGAGAACTGTAACAGGAGCGGCGAGAAGGACAGGGCAACGAGCGGGGCGCGAATCTCCGTCGCGTCGGAAAGGTAGCAAAGGAGACGCGGAAGGATGAACCCCAATTAAGAGAACAAAGGGACACGTATCCTTTGTCCGTGAATCGTATTAGCGCGCCTGAGAGCGATTTCGAGGCCTCGCCCGGTTCGGAACGCGGCTCAAAGCCTCTAGTCTTTTGGAGCCTGACCAATGTAGACATCTCAAATCGGTTAATTGGAAATCCATTGCTATGATCGCGCCCAAAATGAATGACTAAGAGCCTCGCATTAGGTTGAAAAACCATCTACACGGTTGTCTACGTGAAATCTGAATCGCGGCGCGAAAGTAGTTTCTTTCCAAATTTTATTCTCGTCCAGAACAAAAGAGTTAAACGAACGCGGTCTGATCACTTTTTAACCTAACGAGTCTAATGGGCGATACGGTACGCGTAATTAGAGCAGAACTTGTTGCGAGGGTTAACAAATGGCCCCGATACGGCCACTCTTTCGGACATCGGTGGTTAGATGATTTATTCAGCTGAACGGGAATGATATACCAGCGCGATGTTAAGAGGTATACGAGCACCTTTTCCAAATCCGAACATATTTTCAGTCTTTATCTGCGCCAGTGCTCCCGCGGTCGTGACTCAGACGGCACGGAAAACGAACGCTAGACGTTAAGCCGGAACTTTATGGCGCCAGGTGTATATCTGTTCTGTAAATGTCGGTTTTTGTCGCCACTCCGCCAAGGATCGCGGCCCCGCGTGTCAAAAAAAAGTCGAATGCGAGATCACCGCACCGTGGAATGACCAAAAGAAAATATTGTAAAATAAACAAAAGGTAAAAGGGACACGATATAAAAATTTTCACCGTCCGGAACTCGGAAAAAAAAAAAAAGAACATTTTTCTGTCTCTGTCTTTTCTACTGGCAAAAGCTGTACAAACCGAGAGCTGATACCTCGCAAGCTCATTTCCCGCCGTTCTTTTTCCGCGATTAAATATATATGCGCATCCATCGAGATGACAATGTGATAAAGCGAATTATATGAACGCAAAGTCAAAAGAAAAAGAAATATATAAAATGAAACGAGTATTATTTTAGCTCCCTCAATTTTCATATCAATCAATCAATCGATAACACGAGTATTAAAAAATATTGAACGCATCAAATATATGAGGTAACGTATCAATATCAGCGGTAGCTTTAAAGTAATTTCATGACCATGTTCTTTGATATATGACGCACTGGCGTAGCTTGTTACACGTTGTAAATGCATAACGCGTATTAATAACGCTTATGTGTAACTGTATTATAAGAGAGAAAACTAATAACGAAATTTTTAATCACGTAAAACTGTGAATTTTTGACGCGTACGTAATGTAATATAAATATTATTTGCATCGTAATCTAGATATTCATGTAACCGGAGATATTTGTGAGAGTTACTGAAATTCTATGAATAAATATATTTATAAGTCAAATTTATCTTGCAATTCCACAAGTAATGCGAGGACGAATGTACAGTCTTTAATCCGAAGAAAAAGAGAGGGAGAGCGAGTTTTCAACGTGAAAAAAAGAAAGGAAAGGAAGAACGAGAGAAAAAAAGAAAAAAAAAAAAGAAAGATCCTACCGTGATACTAGACTATAACGGGCGATCGACGATAGCGAAGAAGGCCAGAACGGATTTAGGGCAGCGGTTATAGCCCGTTTGGTACATTTTAACGTTTTATCTCGGCGCGAAGAAGGACATAAAAATCGAGCGCTTAAGCTGATTTCTCCAACTTTCTACCTGCAGACATTAGGAAAACTGCAAACTTCTTAAGTACGTAATATCTATCATTGTCTCTTCCCCGAACGAAATGTCAAAGTAAAACATTTCCTTGCTTATTAGAATCCGCGTCATTACCGGCAATGATTCCTCACACTACGAAATTTCGACTCGCTGTGTTACTTCGTGATAAATGAAAGGAAATACGCGTAACGACGCGCCGACGAAAACCGCGCGATTGAAAATAATTAGAATCTTTCTTCGCGCGCATTAACGTGTAAATTAATATTTGCCCTTTCCCCACGCGTGAAGGTAATTCATAGCGGTTTCGGAGGGGCCGAGGAAATAAACGCGAATGAGTTTTGCACCGTGCGAAATGATTACGAGGTGTGTGCTTATCATGGATAACCGAATAATACGTTTTTGTTCATTGTTATCGCATCCGGAAATAGCGCGCCGCGATACTTACGCCGGTTAATCGATCGCGGAATGGCAAAATAAATCGCGCCGCACACGTCTGGCGGACAACGATAAATACTGTGCGACATTTATCGCGATACCGCTATCCCCCATGAGCCGCGTAGTTACGTCACGCAGTTATGAGTAGCTGTCCGCACGATGGGTCGATAAGCTCTGCTCGCGTTCAATTATTTCATCGCGTCACTTCTTAGAACGTAGTCTAATATCGATCGCGCGCCGGGCTAAAATAATTATTTTTGCAATGTAATCACGCGGAAATTTATGCGGAAAAATTTTGTATCGCGGCGCGAGCGCGCTAGCTTTTGTTTTGTTCTTTATATTAATTTCGCGTACAAAAGAGCCTCCCAAAGTTCACAATTGCACACTTGTGTTATTTATTATTACAGCATCAATTGTTCGGCTTTCAGACATTATTTTCGCGTGGAAAAAAAAAAAAGAGAGAAGTAGTTAAAAAAGAAATACCGCTCTGACGTATTGAATATATGGAATAAATTGAATAGATTGAATGATTAATTGTTTCTCCCTCTAATTGTTTTAAAAAAATATTATATAACGTTTAATGCAGATAAACATTTTCTGACAAGCATGGAAATGTTTGTGCCGTTCGTTCGCATCTAACAAAATATCCCCATTGAAAAGTTACAATTATTAAACGATCTGTGCTTGCACGAGCCATTTGTCATATAAATGCGAATATAAATGGAATCGGAAAAATATGGTTATTACTGCGACATGTTGTATCAATAAATATCCGCGCGCACGTCAGCGGATATGACGCTCTCTCTACCGCAACATACATCCTTTCTATTTCTCGCTAGTTCTTTCTCCTTCGTTTCTCCCATTTCAAAACTTTTGTAATTCACACGATATTCAGCCGTTAGAAAAAAAGAAGACGTCTTACGAAGGCGAGCGAGATAAACGGGGAGGGGAAGCATCCGGCGGTATCAAACTTTCCGCGCTGCAGCTCTCGTGTTGGGAACTCGAGCCGTTATCGGCGCCGTCGACGAGTGGCGTTAACGCGATCAGAAATTTGTCGGGTCGGACACGAGCCGCCACCGCGAGTGTATTTCGCTACACGGAGGCTGTGTGCTTGCACGTTATACTGGCGTGGCGCCCGCAAAATTGCACGGTAGCCCTCGAGCTGGCACGTTAAACGAACGTTCTGCGGCGGTTGCCCGAATGTCCGCTTGCTCGCCCTGATGAATCCTTCCTCCCTCCATTTATGCACAACTCCGAACACGAAACTTTTCAACTTAATTACGCGCGCGTAGGCATAACGTCGCGGCTGGATGGGCTCTCATTTTCCGAGCCCGTCCACACTCGCTTTCCCGACCGCGTCTAGGTTCTTTCCTCTTTTTTTTTTCTTTTTTTTTTTCTTTTCGAACATTAACGAAAGCGCGAGCTATAACGAGCCGGTAATAAAGGCCATCAGAGCGACGAAGCTGCGAAACTACTTGAGGGGGCGAGCAGGAAGGAAGGAAGGGACGGCCAATTTATTGCTTCACAGTATTCGCCGGGAATAGAATATAAAGGGAGAGCGGAGGCGAATAACCGTGCAGACAGAAATCTTCGTTGTACGTTCCTAATAATCGCACACCGGATAAACAGTTCTAAACGAACAACCGACTTCTTGTATAGGCGTTTAATTAAGCAAAAGTTAAAATCGTGACTTCTTAAAAAAAAAACATCCGTGAATTTTTGTAGACACAATTCCCGCCCATCAAAAAAAAAAAAAATCTCTGATCAACATAGGAGAAAAGCGGATTAACGTCGCTAATTTAAAACCGATTTAAAACAACGCCGATTTTTTTTGTGGTCACCCGTAAGGTAACGTTACCTAAATTTAGTCGCAAGTGAGGGCTAACGAGAACGCAAAAAAAAAAAAAAAAAAAGAAAGGGGTCGATATGGGGTGCGGGAAGCTACCGTGGGTACCAGTTTGTACGGCCGATACATCAAGGGTGTCTTCCAGGAAAACGAGGGTGGCCGAGTAGGGTGGTTTATTTCGCCCGTACGACACGTATGGGAAATTTACAATATCCCGATGACTTTGCCCAGCGATAGAACAACACCCCCGCCCAGCCGGTTGTTTATGCTCGGCACTCGATATACGGATATCGAAAATTAACCTGTCCCCAATCAATCCCCAGGGTTCGAATTTGGCTGAATTATAGTTCTTTCTTTTTTAATTCCGGTGAATATTAAAGAGCGCGAGCGTCATTTACTTTCGCTTCCTTTACCTCGAGTAACGCCGTCTAAAATTTAACATTCACGTTTGGCAAATTGAAATCTTTGCATTTTCTAAATTAAGATTTTTAGTGCGCTACGTTCTTGAAAAAAGTGACAATGTATCATCTCTTTTTGAGGTTTCGTTTCTCCTCGGATAAATCCTGCAGACCGTGGGGGATCTCGGTTACATTCGGGGATTTAAGTTAGGAACAAAGGACCGTCGTCTCGTCTGGGAAAGAGTGCCGCCGCCGCCGGCGTGGATTTCGATTATGAGATAGACAGGATTTACATCAGCCAGATAGCCTATGAAGGCTCGCGAAACTTTTAAGTATTACCCACGGACCATTAAATCCCTCAGGATGGTCCCTATAACGTTAAAACGCGAAAAATTCTCGTCAAGATAGAACGCTGAGATAAACAAAACGAAAAGAGGAGGATCGGGACGCGTTCAACCGATTTTAGAATTGCTAATGCGAATCTGACGAGATCATTTCGTCTCTAACAGAAGAAAAATAATAAGATAAATTCTTTTTACACATAATTCTTTTATCCCCGTGATAAAATTTGGTATTTGCTAGCACGTGCTCGATAATATCGATGCATAGAGTTTCGCGTAACCTTTGTTCGTATAAATTTTACCGCGCAAAATAAATAACACGTAGAAAATAAAATCTAGTCGAGTTTGTTACGGCAAATAAACGGGAATTTTTTATGGAATTTTATATTAAAATCAGAAGAAGTCCACGAGTAACATTGAACGCGTCGACATCGCGCCGGATATATTTGCGTACATTTACATTTTCAATAAACAAAAGCGTCGCAATCTCAGTTTTATATCGACTGGCGATTTCAAGTACGTTCGAGTGAATTGCGCCTAGCGTAAAAGTAAAATCGCGAAAAAAATACGACAAGGTAAAAGAATACTCTCTCCGCCTGAGGAACATTAAAATACCGAAATACCGTAAAACACGAGATTGAGGAATATCGACAGGAAATGATGTTGAATTCATGGCTATCTTAAACTAAATTATCGGGATAATATCGCGGCGGCGATGAGTCATCCGAGTCGTAGTAATACTTAACTATCTTTTTTACGCTGAACCAACATAAACAAACGTCGGCCGGAGGATAACAACTTCGCTCGCAGCAGAATAACATTCCAAGAACGCCAATATAACTACGACACATCATGCGTATCGCAAATGACACGTTAGAATTTATTGCTCGGACTGGCGAGAGTAATTCGCGATTAAAATAAGAGATAAGCGAATTACATTCATCATCTTTAACGCGTAACATTTTCAAACATAAATAATATAGAAAATAAAATATTACGCAAAGGAATTAAGCCACAGTAAATTACTCGGTTGACGTCCGATAAAAAAAAAAAGAAAAAAAAAAGAAAAAAAAAACTTGTCATTCCAATCGTGAAATAAACGAGTGAACGAACTCGGAAGTATTCTTAAGCGAAGCAACGATACATGGCGATGGTATAATCAACGCGGATGAAAACTCCAGTTCGTGCTTAGACTTATCGGGTGTTCTTTCAAAAAGAGACGTTCTTAAAAAGAGAATTGTCTTATTTATCTATTTCTTTCTCGAGCCTCGTCTTCTCCCAGCGCGCGAATAAATTACTCGCATTAATTTGCGTTATCGAAATTAATTCGGAAACGGTGGCGTGGCCTACGCAAGTTAAGTTTCAAGGAAACGAGTTTACGAGCCACCTTGTATGTGCACTTACAACAGGTTCGAAGCGAGATGATAAAACCAGCGCGAGGACTTTAATCCTCTCGTCCAAGGCGCACCGGCTTCTATATCGTGCGTAGCGAATGCAACGTAACGCGACGCGGCGATTAGATCGGCCAACGAGAGTGGTCGCAGAAAACGCATACGTGCGCGTGGAGAAAAGTGCTGTAAAATTGCGCGCCGAGTGATCCAGCATATTTCTCACGACCGTGGACGGAAAAGTGGCAAGGTGATTAAGCGCGAGAGGCGCTTACGTAAGCGCGATCATAAATGCATATCCATGATTAATTAAACTCGTCACTTGGCAATCGGTTCAAGTTTAGTATCGGCCTAAGCGCGTAACGTTGATAACTATATACGAAAGCGGAAGTAAGGACTTCCGGGGTACACATGTAAATTAGAATTTTAGAACTCCGGAATCTCTCAGACGCAATTTCGCCGCACGGTAACGCAATTCATAATTCTAAATATATATTTCGTTCTATTTAATTAGCGCACTCGAATTCAATTAGCGTGCTCAATTCGCCCCGCCGTTCCGTCGGCAAAGAAAAATGTGTTTTTAATTAACGAGCGGTTAATTCGCCGATTGCTCGGCTCTCCGTCCGGGGAAATGGGAATAGTCAAATAATTTACAAATTAAAAGATACTTTTCCATCGCCGCTCGCAGCCTCCGGAAGCCGAGCAAAGTAGTTACGCGGCGTTTACTCAGAAGTTTATACGTCCACTCTAACGGAGCATAAATCAGCTGTTGATTAAACGAAGACCGAGTTTCGCGTGTCACCTAAGTTGAACCGAGTCGAAGTAGGCATTTGGCCCGTTTCCAGAAACCGTCCAATCCTTCCACCCCAGTGCGATTCGCGACTTTTCAATGGCTCTCGATCGTCCATCACCGCGACGATACCTCGTCAACCTATAGACTCCGATATTCCTCGCAATCCTATTCTTACCCTGCATGCCCCCCCCCCTCGCCACCGTAGATAATCGGATCGAAGTCACTTGGGCCAGAAGTGAAATAGTAAAAACGAATATCTCCCGCGGGCACAAACAGAGAAACCAAGACCGTAAAAATGTGCGAGAAATATTATTTCTAATAAAGATAAAATAAATTTAAAAATTTAAAGTTAAAATAAATTTTTTTTTCCTCAATTTTTAAATTGTTTAAAAATTACGTTTCTGTAAAGCGAGGTTTTATTTTTCGCTCTAATATATTTCTTTAAGCAATTCGTGGATTATTCCGTCTAGTAAAAAATATATAAAGATGAATACGAAGGAAATAAAATAATATGTTAAGTGTATCTTATAAAATTGATTAGAAAAATATTTTACGTTGTAACTTTCATCTCGCACATTTTTGTCTTTTTCTGGATCGACGTGCAATTTCCCAACGGAAGATCTTCGAGAAAACTCAAACGTAACTCTTAAATTGCCTCATGAATTCTGCTTAGACCACAAAGTAACTTTTTTTTACTTTTCGAGTTCGTATTAAATATTTTCTGAAATTATTTTCGTGTCGTCGAAAGTATTTCTATTTTTCTTTTGTCGACCAAATTTAATCACCGATGAAATAATATACTTATCGGATCGAAATCTTGTCTTGAATTCATATCTTTATTTTACAACTACTAAACGCGAGGAAAACATTTCTTGTTATTTCACGAAGGGAAACGCTCGAATAATATTTTATATCGCAAATAATGATAAAAATTACACGGTTAAATTTATATAGGATAAAAAAAAAGCTGTGTTTTTAGGCAAGCAGATAAGCGAAATGTGTTATCCGTATCCTCGACCGTCGATCCGGATTTTTCCGAGGGAGTGAAAAGATTTGGGAGCTTAAAATCCCGAAAAGGTCAGCGCAACAACACACAAACGACCTATCGTATACGTTCCTACATGTAGGCATCACGGATAAACCCTTCTGCGAGCGGAGTCGAATAACGCGGTTGTGCCAGGAATGTCGAGTGGGAAGTTTTGCGGTGGCCACCTATATCCCTGAATACGGAATAACCTCGGGAGGGGAAAGGGGGGGTAAGATCTCCCTTGATCTCCGAGAATTTCGAATTCCCCCGGAACTCCCGCACCCGGAATTCTCACGAAAGTTCATCTCGCTAAACATCATGCAAGGTGAACGTCTTCCAGCGTAAAACAAGTGCGATTTCAATACAATCTGTCTCGTTAAAAAAAATAATTTAACCCTTTAAAAGGTAATAAAGCAGTCGACCTTGGACGTGGCAAATAAAAAAAAGAAAAAAAAAAAGGACCATGTGAGATCTGTCGAACGATTTAAGCTCTCGATTCATATTATCGTTACTCTAATAATCTCGTATGTAAATTGGAGACGGGAAAGAAAAGGGAAAAACGTTTTGCGTCACGAAACGCGGCCGAAACTTTGCTCGCGTGTAAATTACAATCGTTCTCGCGCAACTCAAGGCTCGAGACGCTCGACACGGCGGACCTTGAAGACGCAAAACGCAGCCTGGGCGAAACTCTGGACCCATTCTAAGGACACGGCACGGAATAATGGAAGTCCCGAGTGCGGCGCGTGGTTACGGCGACCGCGGGCGCAATATCGCCTTGATTACGTTAGAAATCAGAAACTGGGACTAAACTGAGCTCGATCTTCAAGGAGACCGGGGGTGGTAGACGTCGGGATTACCAAGGACGTGAATTAATTCCACGGCCCCCCCAAGTTCCACGGCAAAGTTCTCCCGTGTCTGCGAACGAATCGTCTCCGCGCAATTACGGGGGTCGAGGGGGGAAGAGAAGATGAAAGGGGGAGGAGACGAGGGAGAAAGAGAGAGATATAATTCCCATCACGCGAAAAAGGCAACGTCTCCCGACTTCCGAGTTACGTTATTCGGGCAAACGGCGCGCACGTCTCGCGCGGTATAACGTCCCGAGATGAAGATGGCAGCAACGTGCCTCGGCTTCAAGATACCTCGAAGTAAGTTCGCCGAGGGTGGAAGCAACTAACAGGCGGGCGGCGCGAGAAGGTGGTTCACCGAGGAATTGAAAAGTCCGTAAAAGAAAACCGCCCTTTTGTCCTTGAGATACGCGGCTCGTGGGACAATGAAATGACCCGGCCCATCCGCCCTTAACTCTATCTTCATATTCCGGGCACAATGCAGCCTCCCACAGCGACCTTTCCCACGGACCAGTAATTTTTCGAGTTCTCTCTCATTCTCCTCGTCTGTTTGCTTCTAGAAATGAGCACTCCGAGCAAAAACCTATTGCCTCTACGTACCGCCTTCTCCCTTCTTCTTCCGCGAGGGCTTTTATTAACCGGGGGAACCTCGATAGCTCTCCTCGCGAAGTACGTCAGGCTCGCGCGAAAAAGTAACGGGAAATCGGCGATAATTAAATTCGATAAGAGGACCCGCGAACGTCTGCGTGACGAACGTCTCGCGTCTGCTTCCGGAAGAAATGTCGCGCGTCTACGCCGCGATACACTTTACCGCGCGTTCGGCATGTAGGCGGATACGATCCGCGGGCTCCTGAACGCGAACGAGGAAAGAATTCCCTCTTATCGCTGCGAGCTCGCTCGTGTGTGAACAAGAAAAAGACGCTCATACACGCGAAGGCGTCCAAGACGACACGTACGGGGTCTTTACGAATGCTGAATCCTCGCGCGCACGCGAAGTCCTTCACACGAACGTGAGAACCTCGGCACGGTTACGAAGTCCCGGGCATGCGAGATCCTTTGAAATACGAGCGCCTCGTACATGCGAGATTCTTACACGCGCGAGGACTTCCGGATGATCGTTCGGTCGGTAGCGCGACAGAAACGCGCTGGAAAACTATCAAGTGATACCTCTCGAAAAACGACTTCACGATAAATTCGCGCCGAAATCGCGTATCAATCGCCAGGTTTACGATCGCCGGGTTTAAATCGAACGGACGAGGCGCCTCCGTAGATTAGGTTCGCGAAATAGCGCGCGCGTACGACTATCGTCCGACGCGGCGGTGGACGTTGATTGCGACATCCGTCGAGGGCCATTCACATCTCGGGCTCCAAAGAGAGGAGGAGAGAACCCTTCGCAATCGTCTCGCAAGCGATTCGGCGCACGATCTCGCGCGGATAATTCCCGCCGTTTTGTGCCAGACGGCTTTCGGCCGTTGCGAGATGACTCTGCGCCCGGTCCGCAGTAAAGGATTAATTTTCTACCGCTTGTCCCGACACGGAAATGCTCGAGGGGGCGAGCGCGACGGCCTCGCGATCCTCTCTTCCAGAATAAATGCGCCGCTCCGCGCGTGTTTTGCAATTTAAAATTAATTCCCCACATTTGAAACTGTGCAAGAAGACGCGATATTTAATTAAATTGTTGCCGTGGGCGACGCGGCGGCGGACAAAAATTAACGTCGGACAAAACGGCGCGGGAGTAAAATTTCACGAGCTCCGAACATTAAAATCGGACAATTGTGTGACGCATAGCGATGTTGGGTCTCGCGACGACGATGAGAAACGCTGAAAGGTAATCTGATCACGATGGTGATTCATGCCTTTCATCTGTGACTCATTTTAAGATCGTATTCGGCAGCATTTCGTAACGCATTCGAAATTCCGAAGGAGGAAACAATTCTTTATGTTACAGTTCATCCTAGCACGCCAAACAGAACGTTAAAAAAAAATAAGAGGCTAACTGACGTTACGGAATTTTTTAGACGGAAAATATATCGTGACAGAAAAGTGGAAAAAAATAAATAGCATAATATATCTGCGGATGCGCTTATTGTCAACGTCTGACACGCGGACAATATTAATATTATTACAGAGCAAAAAAAAAAATAAATAAAAAACATTTTTTTTTATCTCTCCGTTGAGGAATTTAAAGAAGATAAAAGCGGGTATATATTGGCTTTCAAAACGGGAATGGATAAATTTACACAACGTTATCGTGATTCGATGCGACGAGAGATCAAGTTGAATTTTGAGTCGATTGTGTAAATACTACCTGCATGCAAATCCGTACGAATATTCTTTTGCTAAATTTTATTTTCTGCGTAATACATTCATGTCACAGCTTTAGACGTTTGCTTTATTATTAATCGCGTGTTTCCAACAATTTTAAAAAATCCCCCCAAAAAATCGAAGAGCCTGTATTCGATATACGAAGAATTACCGCGCTTTTAAAATAAAATGCACGACTAAAAAGTGTAAAGTCCTACTTTTTAAATTATTATTATTTATCAAATCTGCATACAAAATCCTGAACTTAATTCAATCGTTTCGAAAGAAAGCAGAGTATCAGGCGCGAGTATCAACAAGAGAAGTGCGACGAAAAAAACAAACATTGCGTCGAAGATGAATAACTTTTTTCACGCGAGCTGAAAGGAAGAATGCGAAGCTCAGAGGTAAACACGGTTCCCGATGTTTTTGTTCGCGTTGCGCTCGAAGCTACGGAAAGTACGAAGGCAAGCAAGACGCGGCTGCTCTCGACGCTCATTTTATTGCTATCTCGCTCTCGCGGGGGAGCGCGTGCGCGGGGGGAGGAGGGGACACGCGACAGGGGGCTCTTCTCGTGAAAGGATGATGATTCAGAGAGTCGTGCGCCCGTACACGCACACATGACGCACACGCAGAGAAGCGCGAGCAGGTCGCGTCCTGCGCGGCGAGCCAGCGCGACGACGAACGTCCGTCGTCGGAAGCGGCGTAACAAAATATAGCGAGAAACAATAGTGTGAGGGGTACTCACCGCTTTCGATGTACGGGACCAGCAGCAGCAGCAGCAGGAAGAGAACGTATCCGCACGTGTCACTGATCATCGTAATGTGAATATTCCCCGCTGCAGTCGGGACACGCCGCGCTGGATACCTGGCGTCGGTCTCGCTGCACCACCTCGTCTTCCTCCCTCCTTCCCGTGCACCCCCGCAAGCACAAACAAAACTTGGCACCCTCGGCTCGGCTCGGCACGGTCACCAGCAACAGGGTCGACCGTGACGTGTAGAAAGAACGACGCGTTACGCACTACCTCCGCGATCTCTTTCCTCCCGCACTGGTTTTCTCTCTCGCGCCCCGGTAACACTGCACACAACACCGACTCGCCTCGCCACGACGACGAGCTGTTACGCGTTCCGCTCCGCTCCGCTCGTTCGCGACGGCGATCTACGTGGACGACGGCGAAGACGCCGAGCGATCATCGGCTGCGATCTCGACTCGGCCACCGCCACGACACGGACGAATGTGAACGCGGCGCGCGTCTCCTTCTCTCTCTCTCTCTCACTCTTTCTTTCCTTGTCCCTCGTTGTCGCTCTCTGCGCCTCCACCTCCACTGCTTTCCCTCTCGCGCTCGCTCTCGTTCTCTCTCGCTTCCGGAGCGCGGCCCGGAACCGTCTACACCATTATTTCCCCAACGAGGGAGCGTACCTCGCACGCGACGAACAACGAGAGTTTGTCGGACGACGAAAACGCGCGCGCGGGACGTAACGAACCGCACTAGAGTCCAATCCGCGGCTGGCGTCACGGCCAACTTCACAGCGATGCGCTCGCAACGGTCCAGTCTTCTCTCTCACTCTCGGCCACCTCGCTTTCTCCGCGGGGGCAGCTCGCACGGACGGCAGCGTCTCTCCGGCGGATTCCGCGCTGACAAAGAACCAGAGTACTCGCTAGCGAACAGCTGACGAAGGGGCGCCCCCCTCGCTGCGGCCGCTTGTGCTTCTTCACGCACGGCGCGACAAAGACGACAACGGCCACTCGATATCTAACCGACGCATCGCAGCGGCTACAAAACGCGCGCACACTCACCCTCACGAGTCCGAGATGGGGGAAACTGGGGAAGTCGCAGACACCGCTGATTACGGAACGGCCGCCGATAACAGTCCTGCCACCTTCGAGAGCCTTTCGGAGCAGCTGCGACGTGCGCGAGCGCGATGCAACGACCGCCCGACTGTCTCCGGGCACTTCGCGAGAACGACTGCGCAAGATGGCACCGGCTACCGCGATCGTCCAACATGGCCGTCCAACATGGCGGACGTCACGTGACCTGCTTCGTTACCGTAGAGGGAGACGTCACGTGATCTGCTTCATCACCGTAGAGGGGGACATCGCGCCATCCGTCGGTTGTGAATGATACTTCCAAATACTTCGAGACCAAGGAAACTCAACAGTGGCCGTTACTCGTTAGCTGGGAAAACGCAATACGCACACAAGCCGATTGAAGGATCTTGAGAGGGCGAAAAGAAGTATCTGAGGTAATTATATTGGACATACGTTGTACTCAAGTCGATAGAACACGTTAGGCGCGATGCTATTATTGTTGAAGAGCGTCTCTCTTCTCGCGGCCAAGTTCTTAGCAATGAACAAAGTCGTCGACAGTTCTGGCAGCCGTAAAAATTTCAATGCGACAAATTTCAGACCAACCTGGCCAATTAAATTTTCGTCGGTAAAAAGCAAAAGCCTGGCGTATAAAATGAAATTATAGATATTTCTCCTGTGAGTATTCTTATTCCGTTCGTTCGTGTTTAACCCAAAAAAGTGCAATACATTAACCTTAATGAACGTAACCGTTTCTAATTACAGGTTAAAAATTAAGTGAGCTTCGGATTTAATAAAGTTGAATTAAAAGGGGCTCTTATTTTCTCTCTCCGAAGGCTCGGGGCGACCCGAGGAGATATTTTATTAGATGCAAATTACGAGAAGTAATTTATATACCGAAGCCGCTCGTTCAATTGCCGATTATTGAAATCCCTGACGAATGGAATCCAAGAAAATCCAGCTGGATAAAAATGCATTCGGTGGTGAGTTCGGATGAATCCGTAAACGTGGATCGTTTTGCACACGTCGCTCACCGCTCAGATTATTCATCACGATATTCCAAGGAACAAATATCGGTCACGAAAAATGCACTAACGAAAAACGAAGAGCATTTATCGCAAAGCGCGACGTATTCCTCAATGTATGGACTTAACAGTGAGCAACAACATATATTAAACTCTTTGAATCAACCTGAAAAATAACTCCATTTCCTCGACGCGTTTCTACCACGTTTCCGTTTTCAATTTTCCATGGATACTGTTTCTTTTTTCGTTGTTGAAACTCGAAATACATCCGAGTTTAATATATCAAAAGCGATACGGCTGTATACACGCCCGGACATGTACATACAATAATATCGAAATAAATTTTACATGTAATTAAATAAGTAAATTAAGTCTCGAGAAACTTGTAATATAATTGTCATTTTCATTCGCATTAATATAAAAGCTCCATGTGTTACATATATAATTATAATTATCATGTAATAGACCGAAATATTAGTATTAGTCCTAAGTCTCTCTTTGAATTTTCAGGGAGCACGCCGTTAGAACAGTACACTGCAAATCGCCTCATTAATTTAGAGGAAGATCAACGGAATCAGAAACATGCAAGTGTTGATACGCATGATATCGATTCGTTAAGCGGACATTCAACGATATCCTGCGTCAACCTAAGTCTGTGGTGCACGAGACTATGTCGTGCGAAGAAAAGATACTCTGAACGTGTTTTTAAGAAACCGATGAGACGAGTTCTTCAGCGAATGAAGGCGCGAAGCAAGAAGAAGTATAAAGAGCCTGACGACACAGTGGCGGTCGCGGGTGCGTCAACCGCGCCACAGCAAGAATCGATAAGCTATCGAGATGCCCCAAAAAAATCTAGAAAAAGTCGTAAACAAGATGTGAAAATTGCCAAAAAGGACACCTCCGAGGATGCCAAAAAAGAGCGAAGAGAGAAAAGGAAACGAGAGAGAGAGGAGAGAAAAAGGAAAGTGACGATGAAGGAAGAGAGGATAGAGAGGAGAGAAAGACGTAAACGCGAGAAACAGATTCTGTATGCGGAAGAGAGTTCGGTGGCGCGTGACGATGACCTCGTCGCCGAGAATTGGGTCCAGGTGAAACCGCCGCCATCGATCGCGGATTTTACACAAACTTGCTGTTACTTGTGCGCGCAGAGCACGTTGCCGATCCAAACGGTCGTCCCCAAACCGGAGCAGTCCGACAAGAGCGTTCAAGTTTCGCCTCATAAATTTCACCCGGAGACGCTCGATAAGAGCTGCAGCCCGTTGCTGCTGGCGCGAACCGCGCGGTCGTCCGTCAAAGTGGAAACGCGGGAGGCCAGCGTACTCTGCCCCGGCACGAGCACGGTGCAACGTGCGAAAAAGCGCAAGAAGTTCGTCATATTTCCGGGATTGACGCGAACGAAGTGCCCAGCGGGACCACGTGCCGCCTGCGAGACTGACAAGCCAACGGTGGTCGTAACTGCTGGACGCAACGATAACTTGGAAAAACGTGGGCCAAGGAGGTGTTGCAGGGAGAAGAACGCCTGACACGCCGCAAACTGCAAAACTTTCCCGGATTAACTAAGGTATGATTATTAGGTGGAAAGAATAATTATATACATTGTGAACCATTAACTTTCCATTATATCACTTCATTCAAACGCTCATGCATTCGCCCACGGCTACGTTAAAGCTCGTAATTACTCCCACGTTTTTTTCTCGCGAGACCGCTCGTGCAACATTCAAGCAAAAGAAACTTGTTTATTACTTCGTTAAAGAGGAAGAAGACTCTCGCGAATAGAATATAATTTATTGACGCAGAAGCAAATGTATTTATTCGTAGACTCTCGCTTCTCGATACTATTTCACGGTTTGCCTTTTTTTTTTCTCTCTCTCTTCTCTCTTCCCTTGTACGTTTCATAATTCAAGATACGTCTCTTTCATTTTTAAACTACTTGCTGCAGCTCTTCTATATACTTTACATAGAGACGCGCGACCCTAACTCGAGTGTATATTTGAATTGCACGTTGCATACGAATCGTTTCGATAACGCATGTAATGCCACGGTTTGGCATATCTCTTTGTCGATAAATTATACCCTGCCGCGTAAGCTTTGTTCCATTTGCGCGCGTGTAAGCGGAAAGTGTTAAATTATGTATAACAGTTCGAATCAGACTCTTACGTACACATAATTATTTCATCAGGAGCGAAATCTCCTTATCCTGATTGCATCCCTTGCGATTCTCCGCCGTGCAATTTGGCGCGACAATAAGAAGTTTCCCTTTTATCTCGCTCTTTATTAAAAACGGCGAGGCGCAGAGTTTTTTTCTTTTTTTTTTTGTCTTTTTATTTTTTTTTCTTTTGACGCATCTTAAGCCCTTCAATTAAACCGCCTCTTTGTGCCTGGTTTCATAAGTTCTCCGAGGACAAGCACGGCTTTTCTTGAACGGTCGCTTGGAAAATAGAAAGCGCGAGACGTCGGACGGGATCCCGACTGTATAAACGTCATCTTCATATCGTTTCCATATTATTTTCATGTGTTCCCTACATCATATTTCCGCACGGCCGTTTGTGTCGCTTCCACGTCACTTGCACATGACTGCCGCCTGGATAGAATCTTGTCCCGGCACCGTGTAAAGTCGCAAGGAAATTTAGAGCCCGTCTATCTTTCGCATTCTCTCTCGTACGTTACATAAATCCGTAATATTTCATGTAAAGATTAATCTAAATAACATCGTACTTAGCGCAAAGTTACCGTCTCGCATTTTCCTACATGAATATCATTGAAATGCGATTCTCGTTCAATTACTGAAAAAAAAAAAAAAAAAAAAAAGGGTGCCACGGGTAAATCTAGTCATCTATTTCTTTTTCTTATGTATACGATCCCCGCAAGTGTTACATAAATCTATAGTTATCACATTTTATGTACAATGGAAACGATTGACGATTCGAAAGGAAATCAATTTCACTACGCTACCACTAGAAACGCGAGGACGAATTTGAATTTACCTCAGTTTAGTATAAAACTTTTGCGCGAAACATTTGTAACGTAAATACATAATCAAGCTTCATGTGCAACAAAGTCGCAATAATTGAGAGGTCTCAAAGACGCATCGTGATCGAAGCAAGTCGTTTTGCGAGTCACACTCTTTTACGAGGTAATAGATTTCTTATAAGTCTAGACTTGTATAAAATAAGAATACCCGTATGAGATTAAAAAAGAAAAAAGGGAAACAGGAAAAAAGGAAAGAAACATCGAGGACTGTTGATTTAATTGATGGCGAACGGAAGGACTTATTGCACTTCGCGGTCGCCCGGCCGACAATCGACCAAGTAGTTCAAGTCTGTGCTGCATCAGATCGTATCTGAAGATGATACGGCGGGTCGGGTCGGCAAACTAGAATTTCCGTCATCCGACAAAGGGCCACCGAACATCAAAGGCGCCGCGTAGTACGGAAGAAGGGGATACTGGGTGGTAGGGAAATACGTCGGTGGAAACAGTCCCTGCCTTTGCGCGATCTTCAACCTGGACGTGAGCTGCTTCTTCCACTTCGTACGGCGATTCTGGAACCACGTTTTGATCTGGACCTCGGTGAGATTCAGACACTTGGACAGCTCCATCCGCTTGCTCACGCTGAGATACTTGTCGATCTGCGAAAAGATGCATGGAAAAAAAATAAAAATTAATTGGCGAGAGCTAATTATACGTTGCGAGCAACGAGAAGTAAATCGTACCTTAAACTCCGCTTCAAGTCTTTCCAGTTGCTTTGCACTGTAAGCTTGACGTGGTTTCCGATCAATACCTGGCTTCCTTGACCTTCTGCCACTCGGTTTAGGCGCTACAAAAATAATCAGAAATAAAATCTTCGTTGCATCACGCTAATAATTACCGGAGATCGCACGGCTGACAGAGTCAACCGCGGTCGTCATTGCTAATTGCGAGAAAGTTCCTCGAGTTCCCTGACAGTTTTTTTTGACGATGGTATTTTCGGAGATTTATTGTCGCGATAATCAAAATTTAATATTCTAATCGCGCGTCTTAATTGCAGGGCCAACTTCGCCAGCTCCGGGCTCAATTATCACCTTTACGATTTCGAAGCACCACCCGTCAAGTTCTGTCTAGGATCACCGAACACCTCTGAGGATTGTTTGCGGAATGTGTGACATCCTAAGGTCAACACCATCGAGGTGAAGCGGTAACAAGTTGTGCAAACAGTTTATGACGGAGAACGTTTGGATGCGATTATCATCGCGGTGCAAAGCAATACTACACATTTCCTTTGAAAAGCAGGTATAAGATATTATAACGTAATTAGATACGCTAAAATAATAGGATAATTGTTAATCACGTTGGCAAACATCCACGAATAATTCGTGTTAGAATACAAATATCGGAACGCGTGTGTAATACTTTAGACTAGCCGTTAATGCCACTATATATATACTAAACTAAACAGCTACACAGATACATATTTTTTTTTTATTTAACGTTATATTATAAAAATATTATTTAATCTTTAAAAAGAGTCATTAAAAAAAAGATTCAGCATATTTAAATTGTTCATTAATCATGTGTGACACGACGATTTTTATTTTCTATAATTGCAGAAACTATAAAAAAAAAAATGGCACGGACTTATATGACTGTGCACTCCTGAGATAATGTTCTCGCATAGAAATAGAAATTTTTTTTGCTCTTTCCTCGTGTTTAATCATCAGTTAGCTGGGCGGCCCTTACACGACGAGTCAACAAATACATGTCACGTATTTGTACAAAACCTTCAGAATTTTACAGGACCCTTCAAGGGTGTCTATGACTATAGAGAACAATTAGATTTTTATAACAGAGAACCGTATGTAACAGTAAAAATATGCGTTTTTATATTCTATGTGTAATATGTGTTTTAAATGTAAGATAAATTATATTGATCGTTGATATAAAATTGTTTCATCGCGTGAATTACTAAATTAAAATATATAAAATATAAATTTGATTGATTGATTTACATATAATGAATATAATTACAGAGATGATCGAGTTCTTAGAAATTGAAAGGCTGCTGTGGCGACTAGAAAGAATACGCATTGTGACGAAGAAGAAGAACCGGCGGGACCAAGATTTACGAGTGTGCAGAGACATTTAACACCTTCGTGGAAGATAGTTAGACCAACGGTGCTGATAAATGGGCTTCTAACAGTATGGCGGATAGTAGCCGGAAAGGGAGAAACAAAGCGATGGTGGATTTTAATTTTATCTCAAAATTGCAAAATTTTGACTATAAATTATCGATAAAGGTATAATAATTTTTTTATGCAGTTCTATTTAGATGAAATAAACTTATATGGGGAAGAACTGCATCATTTACAGTCGCAAGAAAATTGTAATAAATACTTTGAATAATAATAAAAATTATAAAATGTTTTATTAATGCTAAATATTTCATATTTTTAGCATTAACACGCCGAAAACATGGGGATGCAACAACTGGGCCACTGATGTGTACCTCGCGTGTCAAAAAGCTGTTATCATAGGCGCCTCGTATAATATCCAATATTCGTTGAGGCCAAGAAAGAGGGTGCCCCATCTTACACTTCTCCCGGCATTGTGTGGGAAAATAGAATTACGGTGGTAAGTTATTACGAGTGGATAATAATTAGAGTCCTTTGTCGTCACGATTCTCCCCGACGGCGCAAGTGCCTCAGACACGAAGAAAAAGATTTCTAACACCACGAAGATTTTTCTTAGCCGCTTATTTATAGCGTGCTCATTTTTACAATTGACAGACAGAATTAAACATTTTCTAATTCACAATTTAATTTAATAGCACAGATTTTATTTCCGAAGATATTAAATTTTTTTTTAATAGAGCGTCGAGTTAAAAAGAATTTTTTAAGAACTTATAAAGAGTCTAAAATATATATATAATATTATCGCAGCTACTAAATTAGATTCTTAAAACGTGAACTTACCTTGTAAACCAAACAGTTGTCCAGGCTTTGTTTGAGCAAACCAACTACTATATAGTAACGAGGCTGATGCGAGTGATGTTGCAGAATACGCCGAAGAATCGGCACCTAACGCACTTTCGGTGTACGGTAGTCCCACATGAGTATACAAACTCCCTTCTATATCTATCAAATCGTATAGCATAAATCATATATCTACGTAATTGTTTAATATATTATCTTTGGACGTATTTACAATGATTCACATACCAGTACGTGTGGCTGGTATCGCCGTCGGCTTGACGAAATGACTTATCCTGTCTTCGGTCTCGTCCTGATCGTCTTCCTTATCGGGATTGCTTATTCTTGAGATCTCTCTCTTCTCATTTCTTCCAAGGATGCTGTCGATCGTGAAAGCACTAGACGCCGCGATCGGGGACGAATTTCTTCTCTCAATCTGTTGTTTCTGAAATTCTCTGTAGCCCTCGCAGCTAGAATCGGATGCGTACTCGATAGATTCTCGATTAGCAGTCGGTGATATGCAGCCTCTCTCGATGTTATTTGAAAAAGTCTCGTTCTCACCCGGTAGCGATCGTGTCCGACGGAGATCATAAACGGCATCGTTCATTTTCTCGCGGTTTTGGTACAGTTCCATCTTGTGAAAAATCATCGATCTCGTCTACAGTTGACTGACTTTACTCGGACGACACATACGCTTGAATAATAATTTTCAATCGCTGCACTTTACATTTAAAAACGACCGAATTCAATAACTTTCTCACGTTTCTATTCCTTTAATTATATTTCACAGTTATTAATATTAATTATTTGAATAAGTTTATAATTTAGTTACATGTTGTATTATATTTTGTCTTCGATTAATTTATTGAGATCAAGCGATTACATATTTTTTAATCGACGATTTACGTTGCAAGGAACTTCTGTGAGTTAACAATAAGCGGTTTACGCGTTTCTTCTTTGATCGATCACACCTGATCTCGTACTAATCTCTCTCGAACCGTCCGAAAGCAAGTACTTCCGAAAGTATGACAAGTGGCACGTGTCTGTGGTCCAGAGGAGGACCTCCCAGCATCCCCACCAGCTTCCCAAGGGAAGGTCATCCCGTGAGGTTGGAAGAATATCTCGCACCTTGGAAAACCCCCACTTACTTGATATTTCTGATCGGAGTAGGGATCAGCATCCAGGCAGTTTATAACAGAGATTTGCTATTTTCCAACTAATAGCTTTCAAATTCAATCGCATTACTTGTAAAATGTTGCTTTTCTCTCGGGACAATCTAACAATTAACAAAGTTCTACGATATGACTCAATATTCATATTAATATAAAAATACATTTATTAGAATTAAACATTTTTTTATCATTGCGAATTTATATTTAACTACTTTATGATATTGCTTATTTATTAATAAAATATGGGCAGCATTAAAAATTTATCTACTTTTCAATACGTCTGCTACTTTGAATATTAATTTTATTTGGGTAACATGCAAAGAAAACTGTTTCTTAATAATTTTATTTTATGTATTTTACTATTGTATCTATCAAGATATCATATTTTCTATCAATGCTTTCGGTGCAGCATAATTTTGTAAATTTATACGACGGATCTCTTGCATTCCTATTTTATCGAGGCATTCAGGCGTTTTATGGTCTTTTCCAAAAAAAAGTGCTTGAGTCCGACGATTCGGCTTGCGCACTAGTATATTTTGCCACCACGAAAAAGGGTTCATCTGGGATCAAACGGTGGAATCTCCGATTGGTTCCAAACGCGCAGGGTGCTTGCGCAGCAACCGCCTTCTTTGACCCCTCTATCTCGAAACTTTATGCCGGTAAAACGATGGTCGCTTCTCTCTTTCCTGTTCGCGCTTTAGTAATGGATAAACGCTTCTGCCACGTGAAGAACATCATGAAAAAGTACCGCAAAACACTTCTTCACGC
Organism: Cardiocondyla obscurior; assembly: GCF_019399895.1. NCBI lineage: Eukaryota > Metazoa > Arthropoda > Insecta > Hymenoptera > Formicidae > Cardiocondyla > Cardiocondyla obscurior. The sequence continues at coordinate 4,443,245 of NC_091883.1, forward strand.
GTTTAGCAAACCCGCAGTGGTTCTCACTATAGGTAAAAAATGCCACACTTCTTTGTTGCAACTAGACGATTATTTTTTTTAACATAAAAATGCATTTTATTAGATGATAGGTAACAAATTTAATTATAATATACAGCTTTATTTAGTCACAAGTTTGAATTGATCTGACGGCAATAGGTCTAAATATATTTTAATATTTCAGATTGAAGTCTACAAAAAGGAGAGAAACCGTTCCCCAATAATTAGGAAGAGAATAATGAAGCATAAATGAACAGGCGTGAAGACGATAGCTCTCATCTACATTGTTCAATGTGGTTTCAACTCGTAGCCGATGATAGCCTTTATTGAACCATATCGTGCTATTTCTGTTTACGGGCAGGATGTAGCGGCCATTTTCGCGAATGGTGCGTCCATTAGTCTCCGGGCTACCCGTGCCAATCTCAATGTTCATCCTTGCGAACCGTAAATCCACTCGGCGCCGCGTTTCCGCAGCTAAAAGGACCAATGGCGATTGTGAGCCCTTTCTACCACGCGGCTCCTCGTCATCGATCCTCTCCCCGATCCACGTCTGAGTTATTTCGTCTTTGTGGAAGAGCGTATATCATTCTTTTCATGTACATTAGACACCTCAGCACGCAGCGTCGTGCTCTGAAAGCGCAGTCATTATTAATCTTTCAATACTCCCCGTTTGAATTTGGATAACATAACTATCGTATTGAAAAAAGAAAAAAAGAAAAAAAAAGGTTTACTCTCGTAATGTAAATGACGCAATAATTTACGTTAATTTCGAGCTATAGCTGGTAAAAAAATTAATTTAATTTCTTTTAATCTTTCTTTAATATAAAATTAATAAGATCACTACCTTGTCGCGACCAGAGAGATGATTATTTTCACTTGCAATTAAACGTTAAATTCATGTTCACTTGTCCCGCTTGCTGTTTTGCATGCTGATTATACACGGGGTTGAACATTTTACACGTACTTGCGAGCGCGACAAATATTGAATCTTAAATACATGAAGTGAAATGCGCTTAAGGCGCGTCTTAGGTGCGAAGAGAGGAAGTAACGACATGGTCAACGCGCAAGTTAATTTACAACCGCGGGCATTACTTCCTGGAAACTAGCGTGGACACTTAAACGTTCTTTCCCAACCTTCTGCGATAGCGACGTGCCTTTCTGAACATCACTCGAGCATCAAAAATTAATTTAAACTCCCAAGATCGTGCGAAATAAAAGCCGTCGGGGGTTTCCTTTTGAAATCACGCTTGATTAACGCAATTAATTTTCGCCTGATCCGCGCGCTCAGATAATGCGTGATTATTTGTGATTTATTTGCTTTATACGCCATCCGCAGCGGCACCCACCCGTAAATGTTTCGAATAAACGATCCATTTGCTCGCTGCGAACTTTACTCTCACGTTTGATGCACGCTGCGCCACGTAATTGAAACGATCAATCAAACACCTGAGAAAAGGAGGGTGAGCTCACGCGTGCACAAACCGCAGGTCGCATTCACGCAAAAGGGGAAGTGCGAAGCACTTCGACTGTGAGCAATTAAGAGCCTCGTCTTCCGTGTTTCGGTGAGAAGATATCGTGGTCACGCATCATGTTCCTTAAAAATATTAAATTCAAAAGAGAGAACGTCGCATAAATATCTCCATATCCCGATCTGTTCGCCAAACCGCACGTCTCTCCGTTTCTCTTTCACACATTGTTTATGAAAATCGTAGAAAATCTGAACCATCATATTTTATTAAACAGTAAATAAGTAGGAAGATGGAAAGGCTAGATACTTTAATCGTATATTTTTATCCGATATATTTTTGCGACTGCGACACTATTAATAACCGAGTGGAGAAACGTTTATTTCGGTCGCGGATAGGACGAGACGCGAGGATTCTTTCGAAACTGCGCGATTAATTTTCAGTAAGCTCGGCGTATAACTGGCCGCTTTCGGTGTGTGTACAGATATAGCCACTCTCGCGAGATATTAGACAGGTGAGCGCGTTCCCAGGGGAACAAAGGCCCCATTACCCTGTCTTACCACCTCGACCCGGGCGGACGTCCCGACAGACCCTCCGCTCTTGAAACATTCATAAGAGCGTTGTAAGTGGTTTTTAATAAACGTATTTAATCATGAGTGTCGGATTACGGATTAAATCGGTGGGCTTGTCACCCATCGAAAGGATTAGTCACGAATGTAAACAGATACACAACCCGCTTCTTGCAGGTATGCGGGCGCGTTTTCGGTATATCGACCTGGCATTGTTTTATTTCACAGCTCTCTCGGTTCGTCGAGTAACAAATTAAATTACGAAAAATTAATCCGGACTTTCGATACGCTATAACTTTAAATTTATCAAACGTATTGAAATCAGATGCTTCTTCTTTGATTTTTGTTATGTGTTGAACATTGTCACTTGAGAAGACAATTAATAATTGTACTGTGCTGCATTCAATGCTCTTTTGCACTTCAAACTGTAAATGAAACTGTTGTAACGCAGTCCAGTAACATTACGGTTAAAGCAATTATTTCTAGCAGACAAGCAAGTTGCTGCAAGAGCGTGTCGCCTTGTCTTCAGTTCAAGTCACCTCCGTGTTTCAGTGACAACTGCCGTGGTTTAGGTGAAATGTCACTGGAGAATTTCTTAAATCGCAGCGAAAAACTTCGAACTTGCAAAGTAATGTATCTCTTTATAATTTTTTTCTCGATTAGCAAGATATCAGCGCAAGAATGCTTCGACGACGGCAACGAGTTTTGTATCAATCAGAACGACATATTATCCGTGGACCTTCTGCCTGGATCATTTTTATTTGGCGATCAATATAAAAACAATGTTCCAAAGACAGTGGTGAATGAAACGATGGATGGATCTTTTAACGACGCGTTGAATAAAATGGAGTATCACAGGTAAATATTAATAAATTAATTTAAATGTCGATAAGTTGAAAATGTAAAATGCATACCGATGTTAAATTAATTTGTATGCAAAATTAGGAAAAAAATGAATGAATATCTTTGTCACGGCTATATGGCGGAAGAAATTTTCAAGGAAGTGAGCACACCTAGAGTGAAACGACATCCAGAATCAACCAACGATCCGCATCACACTTTTCTGGGAGAAGACGACAACGTTACAATACACGATAAACTTTTATCCGACGAAGGAAGCACGAGATATAAAAACTGGCTGCAACGGTGAGTATATAAAAAATTAATGCGACTAAAGAATATCATTATTTTAAGTATTTTTGTGAATGGTACCAAGTGTCTTGCAAAATATCAAACGACAGTAAAGTTCTTTCTTTAATTTTTAACATATTTATAATAGAACGACGACGCTGAACGACGTGTATCAGCACGTTGCTCCCCGCAAAAAGATAAAGAAGAAACAAGATGTTCAGCGTGATGACATTGAAGAATTTGATGGCGAAGTGACGGGATTTGCGATGCAAGCTCCTCTGCCATCGAATGGAAAAGTGGGTGTCTATGAACCGTCGCATGAAGGTAAATTGCTAAAGCTTATACGGAATATAACGCGCTGCGAGAAAGATTTAGCACAACATAAATTTACACGTTCCACGAAATAGATGACATGCTGCCATCGTCGACGGGACATCATTCCTTTCATTACGGCCACGGCAGTCACTTTGGACATCACAGTGACTTATTTCCATCGATTCATGAGGAGTATTATTATCCGCCACACCATGAAGAGGAGCATAAGCCTTCTTATTCCAAAGGAAAGGGCCACGAGTTGTCGATTGAAGACTTTTTTGAAATCGCACTCACCGCACTTGCGTTTTTAGCGTTTGGAATGTTTATTATTCAGCTTTGCATGAATGCCTCGGTAATAAAAAAAATTATTCTGCTTATAAGATATATCGAATCTTTTTTTTTAAAATAAATATTTTATTTAAAATATTTTTAAGATTATTTTATCAAAGAAAGAGTCACATTTTTATTACGTTTTACGAGAAACAATTTCTTTAGTGTTACGTATTTTTCAGGCGACTACTAATGGCAGCAGACGAATTAGGAGACATACAATTTCTCTCTTTCCCTCCATCATTAGCAAGAAGGATTTAAATGAACTGTCTTATCGCGTTTTGAGATCCATCGAAGCAGCTATGATCGCTGAAACAGATTCCGGTAATTGTTTGCGCAGGGTACTGTGCGAGGATAATCAATATTCTAGAGAAACTAAAGATGATCGCAGAATTTGGATTCCCGTTTGGAGGTATAATAAACTACGTAATAATAATTAACTGAAATATTAAATGTCGTTTTCATAAATCGATCGACGCTATGGATAACATCGACATCCTTTTTTACAGCTTAGGAATGAGCTGGCTGTCTGGCAGAGTGCTACATAGGGCTCCGTGGTCGGCAATGTTGGATTCTGTGAAAGCATCCATTCTGGGCTTGGGCGGAATCGACTGCACTTCTTTTTACCCAGAATGTGATCTTGAAAACGAAAGAATTAAGCGACGTCGCAGAAAAAGGAAATAAGTGATGGCTTTACGAGACTTGTAAAAAGTTTAGTATAAAATTATTTAAATAGCGGTACACTTGGGAGGATTTTAAACACAATTAGAAATCAAGAATAATATAAATGCAACGTATCATTGTTTATTATTGCTATCTACATATTCTTCGGGATAATTTTTATTTTTGACATTACGAATTTGCAGAAGAGTAGCATATCTAGATCCACTGGGGCATACGTGAAATACGTTTCTGTTACCTCGGTCTTGCAGTGATTGACAGTTTGTCACAATCGGCATTTTACGTGTGTCGCGTAGAGTGCGAAACTCCGCAATCTTAAAAATTTAAATCAAATTTATTAAAGAATAAATTAATGCCATGACAGTTTGATTCGATTTAATTATACTGTTTATTAAATAGTTTCGTCAACTTAATATAACTTACTTGGTCAATGGATATTCCTAATGGTTCTCTGCTTATTATCCAAAGTACACTATTTCGGATATTTGTCATGGTTATGGAACCCCAGTAAACGAAATAATCTCTTTGGAAGCATCTCATGATATTTATTAAAGGGAAAGGTATTAAACGGATAGAAGAGTGAGCCGCTTGGATAAAGGGTAACGTATTTATGATATCGTCCAGAAGTGGATTAGGGGCTTCCTGCAGCTGTATGCAATGTTATTTCTAAGATACATTATTTTCTTAATATTTAAATATGTATTTTATCTTATTCAAACTTTGTAGACACATCTTTTGAAAAGTATTAAGAAAGTAACGTATAAAAAATAATTTAATATGTAAAACCTTAATGTAATAAAATTAGTTTATTCGAAATAAGAACGATATATATTTCAGCACCTGAAAAAAATATATCACGATAGCAATACCATCGTTTTGACGGAGTGCCGACATTTGAGTGCCGTAATCACTGTTATAATGAACTGCGTGAAGTTCCATTGGCATGCTTTGCGAGACAATACATTTAAATCACAAGTTTAATTAAATTTTAAATAAAAAAATTTAATTTTTTAGCATAGATAATAAAACCTCCCGCCGTCGACGTAGTGTTCACTTCCATCCATATCAGTTTTGCCCCAATGAAAGTGAAGTTGCGAAAATATGTAACTGCTAGCAAAAGGGCCGCCGCACAAATGTGGTTGTTTATCACGCCACGTTGTACTAAGCATGACTACAAATAATATAAGGAATTATTTTATTATAAATCAATTACAGTTAAACATTTGGATTGTATGCTACTTCTATTTTTTACCGGTGTAACCAGTGTTTGTAAGTTTTAATTTCTTCGGCGTGACATTATAATTGCACCATTGTATGGGATATAAATTTATACATTTCATGTAACTGATATTCAAATCGATTGGTGATCTTAATTTGCCATCAGTGTAAGCCAAATGTTGTATAAATCTAATTGTTTCCTCATTACGCTCGTGAGAATCTAATTTAATAACGAGAAAAAAAAAGTTTAGCTTAGTATAAAAAATATGTTAACTGTGTAAAAAATATGACTGAATTATTGTACCTGCCGAAGAACTCATGCCGATATATTGAATGGTTTTTATTACTGGTAAATTTATATATTAATGTTTTAAATGTCACATTTCACTAATTTTATTTCGCTCAATCTCGAATGGAACATTTTGTCGATATCGTCATCGTTGATTTACAAAAAATGTTTCATATTTAAAAGTTTATTTCTAAATAGGGACTACAGAAATGTGCCATTAATTTTTTTTTTTAATTTTCGTGTATGTTTTTAAATTTGGATGTCATTTATACGTCACGAACGCGAGTTAATTTAATTGGTTAATTAACTTTCAGAGTTGCAACATGTATTTTTGACATGAATTTTATGTTCAGCAGTTGCAATCCTGAATGTTAGCCAGCCGATTAATTTAACTCGCATTCGCCAAACCGCGGCCGCGTCTAATGAAACTAAAATTGTTAATTAGGAATTATCTTCATGTTATTTTTACAAGGTGAAGTAAACTTTATATTACCTTTTAGATAAATTATTATTTGACGTTTCAGAATTTTTTATTTATGTACATTTTTAGATAAAAATTATTACACTGTATGAAACGGCAGATTTTCAGGTTCACTGATTTATATTTTTATAAATGCCAAATAAATTTTTATCGCAAAAATGTTAGCCTTCTCGTTAGCGGAATGTATGGTCGCGTGTAGCAGCATTCTGCTTATAGGTGCGTATTTTATAGGAATATTTAATTATAAAATAACGATAGACTAGAATTTTACATAACTTTTATATATTTCTAAACTGGAAAATTTATTTTTACCGTTGAACATCGTTTACAATATAATTTCTTTCGTTCTAGTGCTGTTGTTAACCGAAATTTTGGACTGGCCGCAACTATTTTCGTGGATGGAAAACGATTATCATCTACCAGCGTTTTCGTTCGGTTATGCTCATCCAAATGGTCCCCATACTTGGAAAGACTTATATCCTGAAAGTGCTGGTTATAATCAATCGCCTATTAATATCACTACTAGACTCGCGGTAGTAGTGCAACCATCTGAACCACTTTTATGGAGCAATTACAATAATGGGCCTTTGTCAATGACTATTGCAAATGATGGTCATACAGGTAAAACTGAATTTTCCATAAGCAAACAAATATAAATATTTAGTACATTTCATACGTTTAACAGTATCGCTAGAGCAATAAAGTAAAATAATATATAAACTTCCTAATAATATTAAAGTTATTTATACTGTATAATATACTATAATTTAATATTAACACGCAGTGATACTCCGAGGACTCTGGACCAGCACTACATGGCCGCAGTTGCAAGGAGGGCCTCTGACCGATACATATGATTTCTTTAACGTTCTCTTCCATTGGGGACCGTCTAACGAAGAGGGCAGCGAACACACTTTAGATTACGCCCGTTATCCTATGGAATTACAAATCGTTCATGTGAAACGTGGAATTAAATCGCCAGCGGACGCAGTTGCGCTTGGAGCGAAAGATGGAATAGTCATCGTCTCATTTTTCCTTCAAGTATGATTTTTGTTCGCACGCAATGAGAATAAAATTAGCAAATGTATTATAAATGTCGAACTTAGTCTTACAAATCTTTTATCTTCGCTTATTTTATGTATATTTAACGACGCAGATAAATGAAGCGGATAATCCGTACTTTGATCACATTGTGAGCAATTTGTGGCGCATTACTTGTCCGGGATCTAAAGTTTGCATACCTCATTTTCCATTGGAATGGATTTTCACTCCTTTCGACAGAGATTATTACACATACAGTGGCTCTCTCAGCCAGCCACCCTGCAGTGAAATTGTCACATGGATCGTTCAAGAACGAGCGATTGCTATATCTCCATCTCAAGTAAATATACGCAATTAATTTTGTTAATGAATAATATACAGAATGTTCCAAACATACGTATGGGACATTCTGTATAACGCACTTTTCTGTTGCAGGTAAAAAAATTCCGCAAAATCTGTTCAACGGAGGGCCCAATACTTTTGAATTGTCGGCCAGTTCAACCATTAAATGATCGTGATGTTTATTTTTACGAAGACAGCTTGTCACGTAAGTGATTATTTAATTTTTTTTTATCAAAATGCTTATGTAATGACACACGTGCAAAAAAATCTTTTAAACTGATGTTAAAAATTCTGACTAAATATATAAATAACAATCTCTTACAAAGAGAACAACATCTTTATTATTATTCAGGTGCGTTCTATAAACGCAGGACATTTCGTTTTGCCAAGCGTTTTGAGAAAATAAGAATATATTAAAGTCTGTGTCACTCATCGTATAATAAATTCTTTTGGCACGTTATAATAATACATTTTTCGAAAATTAGTGTCAGAGAGAAAAACATTCCCTTAAAGAATATACGACACAATTTATATATATGTGTATATGTATAATAATTGTATATATATATACATGTATAATTGTATATGTGCATTATCCGTTTTAAAATGGATAAGTGTCTATAAAGATCTAACACACACGATTATTAGGAGAAGCTGGGATTGATTCTTTCAAATTATCGAAACACAGAGATTATTTTAGCACTCTATCTTGAACATATACTATTAGGCTCAAGTAGAAACGTATAAGTAAAAATTTAATGATATGACCTAAATAAATAAAATCGTTTAACTCGTTCAGTTCGATTTACAGCTACGAATCTAGGCTAGTTAAGTATACCTCGAAAACTTATGTCAGTCGAAGTGGATCAGCGTTATACGACTTTAACACATCTCACAGCTAGACTACCAACAATTAGCAGTCTAACGATTATATCAATCAGCCTCAGTCTCCCCTAAATATACACACACATAAACTTCTTATACATTTAAAATTTATGATATTTCTTAAAAAATTCATGTATAATTTTGTGCGACAAAATGATTTTCCGTCTCAAATCAGATAAATTTTCTCAGAAAAAAGAAAATAACTCGAAAATTCTCACGCACGCAGCGCATATGTTCATCTTAATATATATCTTAGTAAATGTATTTACAAGAAGACGAGACCCCGCACGAATAACAATTCATGTTGAAAATCACGTCTCGGTGATGATTTGTCACGAGACGCCGGCGATATTATCGCAACATTGCTATCTCTTAGAACTAGTTAGATTGAACACGACACAGATGCGTATGTTGTATATGTATATACAGTAGGGTATATTGGTCACATTATTGCTGATTGGCAGCAAAACGCGCACAAAGTTAGAAGTCGAGCTAAACTCAAGCGTAGCACTTATCATGTTAGTTTGAAGTTCGATTTTCGAAGTTCTCAATGAACAGACACCTTGTGGAACAGAGTAAATATTTAGATTACTTTCTTCCTCGTGATATTTTCTAGCTGCAAAGCCCGATCGTTATCTCGAACTCACACATTCGAAATAGATTTCGAAAGTCTTCGCGAGTGGCGGTACACGAGGACGCAAAATAATTGTGTTTCTTCTGCCAAAGTTGTCAATGTAAAGATTGAACGTGCCACGACATTCTCTTTACTTCATTGAGACTACGAACCCTGGATCATTCTTCCTGTATATCTCTTATCCTCCGGCAAAGAAAAGCGGACGTTATTATTCCGAAAGTCTGAAATGCATTTGTACAATAATTTTCTGTTCGCGAACCACGTAAGCCTCGAAGAAGAAGATCACTTAAAGAAAGTCACCGTGAATAGGTAAAGATAGAAAAAAATTTGTGTAATAAAATGTTTACATATTGAAGTTATACAAAGTAATATTTTAAAGAGTTTAAAGAAAAAAAAAGGCACTTTCTCGGGAAAAAATCATGAAGCCTCGACTCGGAGAATGCTTTACTTTTAAATCACTTCTTCTTCGAAAGTTTGCAAAAATAATAAAAGAAGATGTTTACCTGTATTCCTGCCATGCCCATGCCGAGGAATACTAATGTGAAGCTCCCACACTGCAGCCAGTCCGTAACTTCTGTAAGACAGCCCTAGGAAGAGCCATTCATTTGAAATATGCATAGTAATGCAACAAGCCAGCTGTACATTTCGCAGTGCAAGACTTACTCCTTTGTGCCTGTATCCCTCGTGGCCCTCTTTGTCTTCTACTTGACACGCGACCTCATCCTTTGGCAGCGGATGTAGCCACGGCTTCTCGTTCTGCCAGCGACAAAAGATTACTCAAGTAATGTTTTCGTATGTTTACCTCGTCGCCGACATTTTACTCACATTTTTGTGAAACACCCTCGAAACGACGCTCATCGGGCTGCCCGTATTCTTGTTCTGTAAAACAGAAGCTCTCGCTTTCATTAATGAATCGTAAGACGCAGCTCGACTGGGCATTTAAGATACAGTAATTAAAGGAATTTAATCAAGAAATTACGATTATTTTTAGACAGATAAAATTAACGAGAAACTTTTAGTCCACAGTTTGTATTTTTAGTAAACTGAAAAATAATGACAATGTACGGAGTGTTCTATAATTTGTAGTGCTCTCTTGCGCTTTCGAAATATGCATATTTTGTCAGCTGTATTTTTTTTTTTCTGCTTTTAGATGCTGGACAGCCGTGTTTGATTTAGAGTGAAGTTTAAGTCAAACAAATAATACCTCACTGTTTTTGAGAACGCAACACGTGAGGGGAACCTTCCTCTTGGTCCCCGAGATTTGGCTGTCCCTCCACCAAGCCGTGCCATTGTAATCGTCATCGCCGTATATTCCGCAGCAATTAAACTGCAATGGAATCATCCATGTGCTCTTCGTACCATCGCGAAATGTATCGTCGGACAGATGATTTTAAACAAAACATCGCATGCGACTCTATCATGCATGAAACATAATCTGCATAATGCACGCTTCCACGTGTAATATTACATGCTGCAGGAAAAAAGAGAGTAAATATATTTTTAAACATATTTCACATAAGAAAATAATACGTACGTTTTGCGCGTCATTATAGCGGTCGCGAACAAACACAATCTTTGGCGTGCGGTTTTTCTATTTTTTTTTTTTTATTTTAATTAAATATGTATATCCGAGGCAGACTTGGCGATTATAAAGCGTGTAAAAATTAATATCGCCAATGGAAAAACTGCACGCAGATTTAGAGGAAAAGGTTAAGACAAAAAGACATTAAAAATATCCTATCTTAAAAAAGCAATTTTAAATCAAATTGGATTTATAATTGTTGCTTTTCCACGTCATTTAATCATGTATTCGTATAGCTGATTAATAAATAAAAGGTAAACTATCATCAGTCAATCCCGGGGTTTCTTGGCGCGGAAGCTACAAAAACACTCGAGAAGTATAAAGAGGTTAGGAATAGTAAGTTGTTGGCATGGTCAGCGGGTCAGCACGCCGTTCCCGCCAACGCCGTGAACAGCAACCATTACGAAAAAGGTGGGTCCACGGTGTTGGCGGGAACGGCAACCATTATAAAAAAGGCGTGGCCACGAAACTGGCGGGAACAGCGCTCTGACCATCGATAGAATTGAACTCGAGCTTGGCACCGTCGTTCAAGGATGGCGCCAGCGGACGGTGAAAGCGGCGTCCTAGCTTCCGCGACTTCGTTCTTTTTAAACTCCTGGTACTTCTCGAACATTTTCGAATACTCGGCGCCAAGAGATCGTCGAAATCGGCGGATCAATTTGCTTGATGTGAATTTCTCAGTCATCTACATGAACGCGTGAGTAAATGACCGTTTTTGTTCGATCGTAGTTTAGGATTAATAATTGTTCATTCGATTGCGTGTGTATTGTCGAGTGCGGTAAGAAATGTGAATTATTTATTAGAGAAATAGTCGGTGAGGGACAAAGCATGCCGTGAGGACGAGTATCGAGACGAGCACCGCCGATACGGTACCTTGTACTGGGCGAAATCTAGACTGTTGCTGAAAGCGATGTCGCTGGTCGAGTCGTGGCCGTACTCCGTCATCAGTTTATTGCTGAGCCTCCCCTTGAGGTCCGAGAGTATCTGGTAAGTCATCAACCCGCCGATCGCGGCGGTCACCAGTTCCGTAATGATAAGCGCGATCAGCATGCTCATGTACTAGGGCAAAATGACCACCGATAAAAACATCACCGACCCTGACCCGATGTCTATTTTAATCTCCAGGTTGCTCCGACGTACGGAGGGCAATAAAAATATTTCACTCACGGTGGCGAGGATGCATTGATTTCCGCGTAGCGTGGCGCGGCAGCCAAAGAAACCGACCGTGAGGACGATGAAGCCCATGCCGAGGAGGCTGTAGGCTATCAGATTAATAGTCTCGTGCGGCTTGACGTCGGAGACGAAGAGATTAAGGATGTGCCCGTTGCTGGGCTCCAGCAGTAACCACGCGCCCGTAACGAGCACCGCGCAGCCGGCCAACTGCCGAAGGGGAGAATAAAAAAGCCAGGTGATTTCACGTCCGATTGTTCATTTATTACGACGGGGGATGGTAATTCTAGGTCACCCGCGGGAACGACGTGTTTTGCGCAGTTAAGACTTTTAGATAACTCTTTTTGTTTTCTGTAAGAGATAAAAATTCCACCCTGGCGGGAACAATGCGGCGCGATACAAAAACAATTATTGTACACCAGAGTATAAAATCACCTCAGAAAAATTAATAATCGGTGCGCCCGCGTGTTTAAGTGTTTGTGTGGCACGTGTCGTTATTTCTAGACTTAGTTTATAATGTTATAATGTGCATGCATGTTATTTACCCATATAAATAGATTCAATATGAACAATGCGACTTTGACGTATTTCATGTTTGCTATCCGTAATCTTCCAGTTAGTCATCAATCTGCAAATATAACGGAACAAGATGTTGTAAACGAGGCAAGGGTGCAGCGGAACGTAGAGCTCGTCGTGGGATTATTAAATTTAATTTCCGTTCAGGTGATTATTTTCAATACGTCAATCTTTTCAAATAACGTTTTAATTCATATCTATTATCGTTTTAAATTGTAAAGTAATTGATAATAATTACATTAAAGTAATAATTGTAAAATTAAAATTTTTTTACTCTTTATTATTTTAAAAATTTATTCAATAACTCCATGCATAAAATTTTTCAGTTACTCCGATAACTCTCGAATAACGCTGAAGAAATAAAATGTCATCCTACAAAAATGGCTTTGCGGTTCTTCAAGTTAAATATTAGCAGAAGCACAAGAGGATAACACTGATGTTTTTCCTTCTAATTCGTCGGAGAAAAAGATTGGTAAGTACCACTGTTATTTAATTCTTCTTAAAACCCCGACGTGAAAAATTGCAATTTGCGCAATTTAAAATTAATTATCTCGTCTCTATTCGTCGTTCCGTCGATTTTATTGCTTCCGTTTAATCATAAAATGAAACAAGAGCGAACCAACTTATAATTATCGTCACAAATAATTCTAAAAGTACTGTACAAACATTTACCTGTCTCAAACGAGTTGGTTTACTCTTTCGTGATAACAGTGCCACTCGGTTTCAATCTTCTGTCGAACACTGTCACACTTTTATTACACAATTACAATCAATTTCGCAAACAACGTCACACAATCGTTCCGTGATCACAAACTCGAGCGTAATCCTCAAAGGCCATCGCTGTCTTGGCTTTTCCAAGTCAGTTCACAGGTGGTTCACGATCTCTTTGCGATACGTCATCGCTCTTCGATCGTTCGGACAGTCCGTTTTACGTGGTGCCGTCGGCTTAGCAAAGGGAGGACGGGTCCGCCTGTTACTCGTCGATACGTCGGAAAATCGATAAAATACGTTTAGTAATTACTCGCGTAATGAGCGTACACGGCGGCCGCCTATCTCGCGAGATAATAAGCGATTTCTCGCGCGCTGATCACGGCGGAGGGGTCGCGACCGAATGCACTGTCACCAGCGTGGACGTACCGAGAATTGCCTGCCAAAACGGAGCTCCTGCCTTCGAATCCCGCTTTCGTCTCTCGTTTCTCGTTTCTACGTCAGCGACGCGCGGTCCAGATGCGTCTGCGTGCTCGTGCCGTCGCGGCGCCGACGCTCTATCGTCGGGACGAAACCCACCCGTTTCCCAGAACGATCCCGTCAACGGGCTGATACCTCCCGACACGGTTACGTTTTCCTCCTCGCAGCTACGGCGACCGAGCAATTTATCGCACGGCAGCTCAAAATACAATTCCCGACTTCCCAATTAAAATAGATACATTATTTTAATTAGTTAGCGGTAAGCGCTCCTTTCGAACCGCCTAAAGCACTTGAAATTAAATAACGAAGCGAATTACGTGATTCTCTCCTATCTTAAAAAATTAGTGGGTGACGCATGATGTAGCTTTTTTAATTGTGGCCGCTTAAAACCGACGTTGATTAGGTTTCTCTCGCTTGGCGTCAAGCAAGCCAAGCGAGAGTCAACGTCGGTTGTCAAATCGGCGATTTTTTAAAGTCTGATTTAATTTTAATATTTAAATAAATATGTCCAGGCAAAGGCGGTCTTCGCGATAAATCTAACGAAAGTAACGAATAGATAGCCGCGGGGGGGGGCGAGGGGGTGGAGGAGGCGGGGGGGTGAGAGCGAGCGCGAGCATACGTGCCGCGCGTTAGGTGTATTCCCCCACCACTCCCACTCTCGCTTTATCCTTCTCCAGCGGTCGCGCGAGTACACACGTACTACGCACTGTACAGCAGCCACGTGCCGAAATTAATACGTACTTCCCTTTAACGCAAATCGCCCGGCACGAGAAAACTATCGTCTCCTCCCCATCCACCTTAGGCGAGCACGTGTGATTACGCTCCTTTCCTCTAAGTAAGTTATATCCTCACGTGTACATCTCTGCGAAATAATCTTTGTTTCAGAAGTGTTGCGTGGACTCGTGCAGCTTTAATTATCTGGGCTTTTTGCTTGCAGGTAACCAGGGCGAGGATCAAGTTTAAATGGACTCAGAGGATGCTAGCCACACTCTGACGGGAGGTCCGACATTCTGAGAGGAGGAGGAGGCTTCGGAAAAGCATCGTGTATGAACGGAGCAGCCCCACGGGTAAGAATTACTCGTTCGAAACATAAAACTAGCAGCTTGTTGTAATGGAAAATTTTATTTGTAATTATTTGCAGCATGTCTAAAATTAAATTATATATTTCTTTTTGTTACAGATTAACGCAGCTCTATTCACCACCGTCAACGAAAGTGCCGTCACCGCCGATCTTAAGAATCATACGAACCGGTTCGTCGGTCGTTCCGTGAATTTCGCTAAGTATTCGGGCGTAGTTTTTCGGCTTTATTTTAAACGCGAGTACCGGATAGGAACACGCGGAAGTAATCGATAATTTTCGCGGTTGTAAAATCACGGTCGGGGTGTTCGCGAGTGACCAGTGCTAAGAAAGGATGACTTCACGTCCCATCTGAGAGGAGGAGCAGGCCCGGGGGGCATCTTGCATCGGCGGAGCAACTTTTAAGTAAGTGTAAATTAAAGAAAAAAAATCTTTTTTTTTTTTTTATTAATCTCATAACTGACATGTCTATATTAATATTTTCTTTTTTATGTTACAGTCACCGGCAGAATTCTTCAACTCCGCTGACGCTCATGCAGAATGGTGAGTCTTCTGATTTTATTTCCGTAGTTTATGCAGTTTAATATGGGTCTCTTAAAAAATAGCGCGCGCGTAGCGCGCACATGGTTTCTTCTAGTATTAAAAAAAAATGAATTTTAACATCTCGCGGTCCCCGTAAAGCCGTTTCGCATTTCGCATTGCGTGGTCAGTCACAGGTGAAATAAATTTACAATAGTTATGTAAATATAATAAATTTATTATTAAGTATTAACAATTTTTTACAAAATTCGCGCTTAAATATTATACAACTATAAGTAAAGGTATCAACGCTATAATCGGAGAACACTTGTAACGCGTACACGTGATTTTTTTTTCTTCTTTTTCTCTCTCTCTCTTTATCGTTCCGTATATAAAACGTAGCTTATAAGTTGTACGGCAGTGGACGTCCGCTGTATACGACTAGAGACATGCATTCAATCAAGTCGTATCGCACTCAATTCTCTCAATGTCGTTCCATTCAATGTCTTTTCCCGCGGAACCGTCGACCTCCCGGTCCACGAAGTCGCATGGCGTGGTCGAAATTACGTAGAGGAAACGGACAATTGCACATGCCTAATTAAGCACGCACCCGGCGACTCGCGTCGTCGCGGGTGTCGATGACGCGTTCTCCACATGGCAGCCGTTAATTACCGCCGGCGCGGTCGTGTGAACAAAACGCAAACAAGCTGCCGTAGAAGCGCGATCGCTACCATGAAACTTTACGGCATTTCCGCGATCACGCGCGAGCAGCACGCGCCGCCGTCTCGGTTAATTGTGGTTTACATCGTAATGACATGAGCAAACTTGCGACTATATAAATAAAAATGTATTATAGTACAAAACGTGATCGAGATCGACCGTTTGCAAGGTTGCGCGAGCCAATATGGTACTCGCGTGGAGACATACACTCACAAGTATACTGAAAGGTAGATACGGCGTTTGCTCTCGTCTCCTCGGCCGTCGAGGACGGGGGGTAAAAGTTGCGGAGCGCGTTCTCTAGAATCTCCTCGGCGGCCGGCTCGTGGAACACGTACTATGCGCTTCGTGTAAGACTCGACGTACACCACGCCAAGATTACACGCTAACCGCAGTCGCCGCGACAAACGCCAGATCTGCTTTTCAGTGTACACGCCGTTCGTACAACGTAACAAATATTACAGCTTCGTCCTCGAATCGCAAGCCTGCGGATCCGAGTCGCAGTGGTATTTCTGTTTCCCGTCCCCTCGCTTTATGAGTAAAATGTACACTAACGCATCACGGGCAAAACTTTACGAGTATCCTACAAAAAGCTAAAAGTGTGTCGAAATTATTAATCAAGGAATGACTATTGCACACCGATTTTTTTCCGCGTTTCCATGCAATCGGGATAATCACGGGCTTGGGATGAATAACACAACGCGTTGGTAGTTTTTCGTAGGCTTTACAATACGTTGGCAAAACTCTTGTCAGCTTCGACGCGAAAATGCGATGCTTGGTTTAAAGTTAAATCACACGGAACGCAAGCCAGTTCTAAAGAATATGCGCGCGCTCTCTTTCAGTCGCCTTTTACGCGCAATATTTTCACGGCCTCGTTCCGTCGCCGTATTTGAACGCCACAACGCTGCTCTTTTATGGATATCACATGCGAAGCAACTAGTTCAGAATGTGTCCCGTCGGGAATTCCGCGGTTACATTGCACGTGCTGAGACACACCGACGTTGGTACACATTCAGAAGATGACATATGAAAAGAAAAGCATATAGGTACGAAGTCATTCAACTATTTATAAGCTCACGTGTGCACTTCGTATGGCGCTTTAGGGTTGCTTAACACGTCAAAGAAAAATGCGAGCTACATGGCGTCAAACGTGGTTCCGAATCCTCTTATCGTTACATTTTTCACGCATTCGTCGAAATTAAATGCAAAATTATTAATCCGCTTGTCACGGATGAAAGGCAGGTCAATGTTGATTTTACGAATATCACGAACGCGGGACAATATTACTCGATGGGATTTTCATGCGTAACGTTTCAAATTTTAGAAAATTTAAATACGTTACTATCGATTAAACTTTGATATAAAACAAAATGTTACGTTCATCACAGTTATTGATCTTAGTCATGTTAAAAGAATTAAAAAAAAAAAAAAAATTATTGCTGTAAGTATTCATGTCTAGGACTACAATCTTTCTTTTCCACGGATATGTATAATTCGAAGACAGTCTTTAAAGTGATCAGCGTTCGCGTGTCGTTTCTCGGGATCGTGAAACTTATAATTCCGTCGTGGTTTCCACCGGACTTTGATCGCCCAGATACGTAAACCCGAGGTGCGAGTAATCCTTCCTCTCCCTAAAGGTGACATTGTCGTTGGACGGACTAGGGCTTAGAAGATCGTTGCTGTGATTGTACAAGGGATTAAGTACCGGTGTAGCGTCACGGTTGTTCAGGGTGTTCGTGTTACTCGCGCTATGATTTTTTCGACCCAGGGTGGACCGTCGTAGAGAGTGGATGTTGGTATCGCCGTGATTGCCGACGATGCTAGATGCTCGCGCCGTGGTCGCCGCCTCAGAGCTAACGGGACTTTGCTGGCCTTAAAACAGAGCACGTAAACTCGTTATACCTCGGATAGAATATAAATGATGCATATTATTCATGAAGAATTCACGTCGTGTTAATCTTCTAAAGAAAATAATTCTTATTAAAGAATTATAATGACCAACAAATTACGTAACTATTATCTGTGGATTCTTTAATGAGTTTAGCTTGCATTGTATTACGTATTGTCGTTTTCTTCGAATTACCTGTGCTGTCTCCGTGATCTTTGGTGATATAACTGACATTGTCCAAGCTAAACGCGTGATTCTTGTTACTGAAATCCAATTGTAGGTCGTTGCAGCTGTCATTGTCGTCGACAGGCACGCTCATCTGGAGCACCTGCGTCTCATATTCCTTTAAATTAGGTTCTACGTAGACGGGATCGTATCGTGGCACGACGTACATGCGCTGCATACGTTCCTTGTATGCTTTATACCTAGGCAATAAATACATTTTCACGATGAGAAAGCCCCGCGAACAGCTTAAAATTTTCCATCGCGAAAGTAAACGCAGAGAGTTAGCTAGTTTAGTACGGTAACGTCGATGCAATAAATGTGTTGCAAAGGTATCCAAAACGGAAAACACAATTAAACTTAATAGAGATAATAAAGAGTAATATAAATTTGCATAGTTCGCGCATGACGAGTCTAATGAATATTCACGCTTGTGAAATGATACTTCCACGTGATCGTAATAACACTAAAACTGTAATACTAACTGCGAAGGTTTCCATTTCGGTTCACGTGTATGGTCACGGCTATTTTCATTGAAATAAGATGCAAAAAGTGTGCGATATCTGTTACTTCAAGTTTGCGGAATTATTTGAAAACCAATTTTTTTTTAATCTTACAAAAAATCTTTTCGTAGACGTATTTAACGATACATTTCACAAGTCTAAAATTATAATAGAACGCGTCGGCATAAAAATCATATATGTAAATGTAGCACTTACTTAGACCAGGAGATGCAGATGTATATGATACCGGCGATTCCGAGTATTAGGATCACGCAGGCGATAATGATTAGAGCGTACGGAAATACTTCTCCGCTGAATGCGATGGCCGTTTGCGTTCGCACAGGCTCGGGTGGCATCACGGGTGCATGAATGTCGATAGCATTTGCCCGCACTAACGTAGATACGTCAAAGGTGATGTTTGACATAGCCGATTTATCCATGATGGACCTATCGAGCATTCAGCGCTTTTAATATTTGCTCATGGTCAAATGTTGCGCAATCAAACGTCGTAACTGACCTTTCAATGCTCACGGGGAACGTGTCTTTCATTATTAAATACGGATTTTCAGACTCGACCTAGTTTGATATTGATTTAAGTTACGAAGAGGGCTAACCGTAAGATTGCATTTATACGTATTAGAAAATTTACGAAAAAAGATTCTAATAATTTGATATACATAAATATTGTACAAATAATTTCAAAGTACTTGCAATTGAGAAAACATTTTGTTCGGACTTCGTTAAAGCAATGGATTTGAAAAGATTTTTTATTAAATTATTAAATTATTAATTACCACAGCAACAATATAAAAGATTTTTATTTTTACGATTTCTTGTTGCGTCTATTAATTCCAAAATGCTTCAAAATAATTGGATCATATTGCATTTATGAAAATGTCTGAAAGCACATTCCAACGTGAAGCAGCATTACAGAATACATTACGGATAGCAGCAATTACAGAATACCGTTCTATAAATAAATGCGAGATAGTTATGATTTTAACGTGCATATATAATCCACAGCGGAGGAGTTAAAGTGACATTGCGATAAAAACCAGATTTTCCAACGTAATTATTTTGTTAAAACACAAATCCGACCGACATTTCAAATTAATTTGGAAAGAGCTGTTTACAAAGTTTCCAGATTTAAATTTTTCTAACACATGCACGCATTCACGTCGAGAAACATACCTTTGCACTTTGGTGCTGTTTCTATTCAATATAGTTTCTGTGGTCGGATCGACCGCGTAGAACCACACGTCAGAGTCCTGAGGGAACGTCTCGATAGTCCCATTCTTCAACATCTTCCTCGCCGTGATTCTGTCAATGCCGATGAGCAAGCCGCTCTTCTGCTCGATTACATTCGCTATTTTGCCGGCCTCTTTCTGCAGCACGTCCGGCGCTGCATCTTGCACTACTAAAATCATTAGGTTTTCTTCCCCGATAAGATTGACGATCACTGGTGCGTCGATCGCGTTATAGTTGTCTGTCGCATTAGGATTGTCGCGTACGCGAACGTCGAACTTGAACGGAAGCTCGCTCGCGTCAACGTGGTCAAATGTCGCCGTTGTCCTAATAATGCCGGTAGAACCGTCGATAGCGAAGTAACCGGAGCCTTGCCCTTCGAGGATCTTGTACTCCAGCTTGCCATATTTGCCGTTATCTTTATCGTGAGCTTTCACTTGCACAACGGTGGACGCGAATTGTGCAGTACGTGGTATCGCCGCGAAGTAACGACCTCTCGTAAGCTCCTGGCTCGCTTCCGGAAAGATAAACTCGGGCTTGTTGTCGTTCACGTCCAGCACCTGAATCTTTACCTGCGATCAAAAGCGTTTTCCTTCTAATTAAAGACATTTCAATTAATCTTTAGTAAAATTTAATTAGTTGAATGGTATCTAAATAGAAATATTCGTTATATAAAAATTTCTAATTAAAATATATCTGCGGAATACTTTTGTTTTTTTTTTAACGTACATATCGACGTGTTGCAATTTTTTAATATTTGATTCGGCGGCTACGATTTTATTTGGATTATAAAAATTCTTGTTTTAAATTTAGAATTTATCGCGTCTTACCATCGTCGTGTTTCTGCCGGAATTTAAAAGGCCCGTGAGAGACTCGAGCTTTATCTTAATTTGGTAAGATTCCGTCGTTTCGTAATCCAACGCTCCTATCTTCAGTCTTAGGGCGCAATTTCGTTCTTCGGTGATGCTCGTTTCGAACAGGCCTTCCTCATTGCCGCTATAAATCTCGCATCTGAGCGGCGTGGTGTCATGAGCGTGACTGTTGATGATAGTAATTATCTTTATTTGCGTGTTATTGCCCGCGTCTTCGGGCACCTCCACATTATACGAGTTTTCTGCGAAGCCTAGGCCGATTTCTGGCGGTACCGTCGCCACGTGACGCACGAAAACCTGTACGCTCGTCACGGATGATAACTGGGGCTCTCCCATATCGTATGCACGCACGTCGACCTGAGAAAAAGAATTATTTACGTAGGTGAGGTAGATAAAAAAGACAACGATTAGCGTTAAGATATATATACCAAGGTTCAAGTACCTGATACTCGGAGTCTGTCTCCTTGCGTAGATCGTCTCGTATTCGGAGTACGCCGGTGTCAGGATCGATTACGAAGTACTTGCTGGCGATGCCGCGACCGATGATCTCGTATCGGACCTACGGTATCAAGCTCGGTGAAAATACCTTTTTTTTTTTTGATTTAACAAGAAAATAAGATGCATGGAGGAGGATAATATACCTGATTTCCGGGCGCGGTGCCATCAGAATCCGCAGCGACGAGATCGATCACGGTCGTCCCAATAGGGACATCGTCGTCTAGCGTAATCGGACGCGGGACCGACGTAAATACCGGTGGAATGTCGTTTACGTCCTGCCATGAATCGTTTAGAATGTTATTAATATGTCGAGTAATAAGATGTAGTTAAACTAAGAGCAGTCGAAGCACGATAAATGACAGGGCAGCCCTTGATTATGATATTAATGCGATCAACGTGAACCGGTTCTGCTGAATCAATTCCATGAATTAATTCCTGAGACTGTAATAGGTAATTAATTCCCGTTTTAATATTTCAACTCAAGATTCCCACTTTGAAAAATTACAGCTGTATATATACTTCACTCGAGTAAATTTTATTTGATTACATGAAACGTGGTGGATCATTAATTTGCAGGGGATCGCGTTTTAAAATAAAAAGTTTCTTATAATCTCTTTTCGCGCGAAATATCATAAATGAAAATCGATAAAAGTTTTAGTTGTCCGCGCGAGGTGAAATTCTAAAAGTAGCGTGAGTTCACGATGCGATAATAAACGATAACGGCAGATCGATGGTAAATATCGGCAGCTACCATGAAGAAAGTATCAGTTTTCACTGGCAAAAAAATATATACCTGAACATTAATAACAACGCGGGTGGTGGAGCCAGGTAAATCACTGGTGTTTTCCTCGGTGCCCACGATAAGTACGTGCTGGCTCTGGCTTTCATAATCGAGACCGCGAACAGTTTTTATTACTCCAGTCTTAGGGTCTATGCTGAAGAGTTCGGTATCCCCTTGCTTAATCATGTACGTAATTTGCTTCTTTGTGTCCGGATCATCGGCCTAGAAATAATCGCATTAGCTTCAAAACCCAAGTAAGATGAGCTAGAACGCACTATCCTTTCCACTTGGCCGGCAAATGGAAATCGCCGACGACGCGGGTAACACGAATATCTTTCGCGTCACGACGAGTGTACGTCTCGATTATCCGATAAACTTTCGAAACTCCTTGACAAGTGAGCCTCGTTCATCCTCGATGAAATTACATCTCACCTTATTATGATCTACTTCAGAACTAATTTCGCGCGCGGGGTGCCTACGCGCCAGGAAATAGGAACGTTTTATCTTAATGCGAGCGCCTCGCATCGAAATGCGGCGTTAAACAGATCACCGTTCGAGACTCGCTAAATCGAACCGCGGTGCTGATACAAACTAACGGGCCAATAGCTTTTAATAGTATTCCAATCGCACTTTGCATGTTTTTCAATCGAAAGAAGCCATTATTATGAACGGTATCACTGTGGTTTGACATACGACTCACCGTGACTTGAATTACATTATAGTCGGGCACGTTTTCCTTGACACGTGCCTCGTAACTGCTTTGGTGAAAGACTGGGACTTCGTCCTCGATATCTATGACTTTAACTGTGACTGTCGCGGTTGCTAAACGATAATCGGGTGCGCCGTCTCTCGCAGTTACCACAAATTTGTATTCCTGCAAAATTTACATAAATATTTCGTGAACACTCAATAAATACAATCTCGGAAGAATCACGATTTTATTAAAAAAATTTTAATTTCAAAGTTAAAAAATATATATCGGAATGAAAAAGAAGCTTACGTAAATATTACACGTGATTTTAAAATATTTTAATTACAACATTGTTTCTAATGAGATTAAAAGTTTCATAAAAACACGAAGATAATGCCGCATCACATTATTAGCATTAAAGCTTTCTGCGCGTTTCGTTTCTGCGGACGACAACCACGTGAACTTTCAGACATGTAGTTTGTCCGGCCTCTTTGTCTCCGCACACAATAGCACAATTGTGATTTAATTATGATGATGTCTTCTCGCGCAATCCGAGTTTAAACTAAGCCATTTCGTTGTAAACATTCTCAAGTTGTAATCACACTTTATAGCTTTCGTCAAACGGAAGAGCATTCCCGGAAAGTCTATGATTAAACTGCATAGTGGTATTCAAAGAGACTTTACTTAGAATAAGCTTTTATGCATCGCTTGACGCAACTTTTCCCAAAACTTACGTCATTCTGCTCGTAGTCCAACACAATTTTCGTCAGGACGTCCCCGGTCTCGGGATCCACGGTAAAAGGAATATCGTCAGGCGCGAAATAAGTTATCTCGGCGTTTATACCTTCATCAGCGTCCTCGGCGTGAACGCGACCGATTAATTTACGTGCTTCGCCCTCCTTAACGGTAAACTCGTAAGGAAGACCCACGAATTCGGGATTCTTGTCGTTGATATCGGTGACCATGATATTAACCGTCGCCGTGCTATAAAGGCCGCCGGTATCCTCGGCCTTTATCAACTATATTAAATTAATAATATTATTACGTTGCGAAAAAAAAAAAAAAATTCTTCCTTAAACTTATTCTAATTTAATATTCCTTTTAAGGAAAACCTTTAGGAAAATTTTTATGAAAAGAAAATAGACGTAGAAAAAAATTGCATGCTAAATATATGTAAAATATATAATTATATATACATTTTCTTTAGAAAGTAAGTAGGGTGCGCTGAAAATTTCGCTTAATGCGTTTAAAAATTCGATTTAGCGTAACTACTTGTTTACAAGCGAAGGGAGAGACGCACCGATGTTTCCTTAGATTAGATAAAAGCTCTCGGTAGAAAGCGGTGTAAAGCGAGAAGTGCATTGGCTTGTAGCAGAGGGTGTAGGAAGTTCGTGCTACGGTGTTTGACGATATTGGCTTACCAACTGATATCGGGTCAGATCCTCCCTATCCAGCTTCCTTATAACGGTAATAACGCCTGATTTGTCGCCGATCGCAAATTGGCGCAAGTCATTCCCCGATACTATCGAGTATGACACCGGATCGTTTTCTGGGTCGACGGCCTATAACGTTGATCGATAATGTTACATTAAAATTACGACCTGTGCGTTCTTTTTTTTTAACAGAGAGATAAGAATTCGGATCGAATAGAAGTCGTATAATTAAAAAAAAAAAAAAGAAAGATATGCAATAAAAGATAATTATTTAAAATAATAATTTTCGCGTAAAGCAAACAAATTTTTTTTTAATTAAAAAAGCTTTAGGTATAAATAAAAGAGCGCAAATCGAATGCTTCATCAGCGCGATAGGTCGAGATAGATAAAGAGAAAGAGAGAAAGACAAAAAAAGTAATTGAAGTACATATCGAGCGGATACAGTGCTTCTGTCAGAGCGGTTGGAGTTTAAAATAAAACATCGATGAGAGACGGACATCATATCGAGAATACTCACCGTGATAGTCGCGACTGTAGAATTGATGGAGGCTCCCTCGCTGACTTGCACCTCATACACCGGTTGCTGGAACACGGGGCTTCTGGTGTTGGGCCCGGGAATGACGTTCACCTCGACGATTGTCTGTGAATACTTGCCACCCTTGTCGGTGGCCTGTACGGTGATGCTGTACTGCTCACCAGCGTTGAGTTTTCTGACGGACTCGATAACGCCGGTCTTCGGGTCTATCTTAAACTTTTGCAGCCCGTTGTTCGACACGTGATAAATGCTGTACGTTATCTCGGCGTTCTCGCCCTCGTCATTGTCCGTAGCCTCCACCTGCGCGAGATTCAAAAATTAATTTTTCCCCTCCCCGAAGCCTTACGCCTTTCAACAATCGATAACAATCGTGTAAGCGGCTTTAAATTATTATCGATACGTGCAAAAGTGTTAATGAATTAAAACGTGGACACCACCTTAGCTATTTGTCTTTTCGTCTCTCCCGCTTGAACGGTAATGGGTGGCATCATCGGTAGCAGGGGTGCGTTATCGTTAACGTCATTTAACGTCACGACAAACGATAGAGGTGACGACGCGGCCACACCCGTTTTTTCCCGGGCGACCACCTGAAATCGAAAACGTCCGGGACTCGGAGGATCTCGGTCCAAATTCTCCTCGTTTACGACGAGAATGCCGGATGGATCGATCGCGAAGAAACTTGTGGTTAGCTCAAACGTATACGTCGGTTTCGGATCATCCGGTCCCTAAACAAAGACAAGTATTTTTTTAAGCGGGGGGAGGAAAAAAAAAGGAGAAAATAATTTCATGTTACACCAATTTCATCAGCCCGATACAAACCTCATTCGTTAATAATGAAGATAATTAAACGGTCGATTTGCACCTCGGTTGCGCTTCATTAAATAGAAATCGATCGATTCTACGGAATCAGACTCACCAGATCAGCATCCGACACGGTGAGCACAATGGGATTACCGCTTTCATCGATGACCTTTGTGCCGATCGGAGCGTTCTCGTCGACGAAGCCTTCGATGCTTGACGCCGTTATAACGGGTGGGTTACTGTCAACCGGTTTGACGATGATTGTTAATTTAGCAGTGGCCGATCGCTTTGTCTCCGACACTTCAACCGCCTTTAAAAAAAGAAAAAAAAAATCAAACTATTACATATTCTATTAATAAAAAAAAAAGAAAGAAAAAAAAACGAATTAAATTACACAAGATATTGAAACTGTGATACCGATATTTACCTTAATAATAATATCGAACTTCTTCGTCACTGTTGTGTCAACAGCTTTGATTTGCTTCACTGCTCCGGTGTTAGAATTGATCTCGAAAAAGTCCCGGTAATTTGGCGGATTTCCGCTGAGAAAGGAATAGTGGATCGGCGCGTTTATACTGTCCATGTCGACCGCCTGTATTTTCTCGGGGGAGATATTGAGAATGCCGGATAACACTCCGCTCGATACCTGACGGAAAGAAAAAGACAATCGCTCTTGGAGAACCGGTTGTACCGATTTATTAGCCACGTGAATTCGAACGGTGAGATATCGCCGCCCGATTAGGCGCGCGTATTCGATTACGCTCGAATTGTTCGGCATTATAAATTTACATAGAGCGACAAGGAAACGCCTCGTTGAAGCGATCCCCTCGATGCTAATACGTGCACCAATCGTAGTAACAATGTTTCACAATCAACGCGGTAATAATGTAAGGCTCACCGATGCCGAGTATTCCGGATTGATGCAGGCGCCGTCCAGAAGCATGCATCCTTGATAAATGAAAGACGGGTCTTGGTCGTCGTCATCTCGTATGTTCACCGTCAACGTGGTCGTGGAGGTAAATCTCTCGGAGACGTTCCTCGCTCGATCCTGCAATAAAACGACTAGCTTTATTGCCACTGAAATATAAGAATTTTGTTCGCCGAGCAATATTTCGCTCTTCCGCACTCTGTCGATGGAAAGAAAAAAAAAAGAAACGTGGGTAATAGAATATAAAAAATGTCTTTATCTACTTTTTCAACCCTCGCGAATAAAAAAGTTGTATGACGTATGAAAGTCGACGGCGATAACGCGCCATTAATCTTGCGGTTTTGACGCGTCACGATCATATTGATATTTTCAATAGTCGCTACGTGCATGAAAGGAACAAACATGTCGGGATTTTTCTTTTTTTTTTCTTTTATTTCTCGTCTTCGTACACGCACACACGATCGCGATCCGGTACCAGTTCTACTGTCGCCTCGGGAGAAGTCTCGTCTCTTTCTTTACGCCTTCCGTTCTCTTCGGTGACCCTATTTATGCAATAACGGGCTTGGACCACTTATAAGGTGCTCTAAATAAAAACAGCCCGTTACTGTAACTTTCATTACTCTGGGAAGATCGTAAGAAGACTTCCAAAAGTGCCACATAAAGTATATATACGCGTTTTAGAGTACATATTCCAACGTATGCCATATGAGTTACGATGCATTTAACTGCAAAAATGTATACATCGGCCTCCGCGGCATGTGGATCATCTCGTAAACTTAACCTTTTCAATATAATCGCACATTCTTCCCTATTGAAGCATGTCGAGAGGTACATTCTAGGAGATCGTCGTGACCCAAAAATTTCCAAAGGTCTTTATACAAAAAAAAAAAGTTCATTAAAAAATATACGTTCGATATTTAACGCGAAACGGTTCAACTCCGGACCTTTCGCGGATTGCTAAACGAGGCCCTTCCATTACGAATCACGTAATCTACATTATCAAAGCGATCGTGGAAACGTTGTTCCGCGGTAGCTACGGTGGCTCGCTAAAAGGAGCAGCGGATCAGAAGCCGGTCGTTTGTTCCACATAATATTCAAATGAACCGCACCTGCCGCGGTTTAATCCGAATCGAGAGGCTGGGAGATCGATCGGCGTCCTCGTCTCGGGGAGATTCGCCGCGATTATGCGAGACCGTGGCCGATTTATCCTCCGCGGCTCGCCGGAGAGCGAGAGACGACCATGAGCGCGGGAAAATGACTATTACCCTTGACTATGGGCGCGCAGCCGAGACCATATTCCGTATACCAATAGTAATAATGGGCGCGCG
The DNA here is from genome assembly GCF_019399895.1 of Cardiocondyla obscurior. Lineage (NCBI taxonomy): Eukaryota > Metazoa > Arthropoda > Insecta > Hymenoptera > Formicidae > Cardiocondyla > Cardiocondyla obscurior. Next base: position 4,471,200 of record NC_091883.1, read on the forward strand.
GCGCATCCACTTGCCTTTTTCATTTCGTCCCGCTTACGGGAACGGCCGCCCGCCGGGGATCATTTAATGACGGCGCGGCGCGGCGCAGCATCCAGAATTCAATCGCATTTTTTTTTTCTTTTTTTCTTTTTTTTCCTCCCTTCTGACGTCCGATTGCTCGCGCCGTGCAGCCGATCGCGCAATTTCGAACATGCACGAAATTGCAGCCGACGATGCAACGGCCACGACTGCGACGTACGAACGTCGAGGGGATGAATATGAGTCTCTGACGCGCCCGTAAATCGACGTGAGACCGACCCGGATTGCCTCGGATTCTATAATATTACGTCGCGAAGCGCCGCGACCTCGTGCAACGTTCCGTTTTAAATACAGGGTATTGCCTCGAATTAGATTTCAGCAAAAACCTCGGCGGCCGTAATAACCGAAGGAATCTCATTTTCGAGTGAAATATTCCGCGACGTTCATAAAAGATAATGAAGTCGGTGAACGAAATCGCATTGTGTAAGCGCGATAAGTATATAGCGAGCTTAGAATCATTTCTTTTACTTTCTTTTTAAAGAGTAATTTAGCACGGGGATATCGAGCATACTAATTTACTAAGCGTCACAAAGCTCGCGCTTCGCGTGCGTCATTTAATCTTGCTTCTCTTACGTTAAAGAAAACGTTTACGTAACGTTAAATAAGCTGGGGGTGTATGTACATGTCTTACAATAATACTTTGACGCTTCTCGTTACTTTAAATGTAATTTATATATATTTATTCAGACATTAATCATATTCCTTTTTTTTTTTCCAGGACAGTTACGGAAACTATGAACGGCTGATGTAATGGACGAATACAGGAACACATCTATTCAGGTAAATAAATTTTTTATACATTAAAATGACGGGTAACTGATCGCTTGCGAGAAGCTGTGACCAGAGGCGGCTATAAAATTAACGAAAAAACCCAGGCTGGTAAAAGCACCCATTGTGTCCTAGCGTGAAACCCTTACATGTGCAGAGACCCCTCGCGACCGGGCCCTCCCGCAAAAAATTGCTCGTTTCAATTTAGCCTAAGGAGAGCACTTATCGGGATCCACCGAGATCCTCGCCCATCAGTAAGGTCGCAGAAATGTTCGCTCGTTTCATTTTACACGGTGGAGCTGCCGCCAGTAATAAAATACCGCGCAGACCCCGTAGTAAAAAGTACAATTAAATTAAGTAACACCGCGTCGGCGGCGGAAATACGATCCGGTCTTTAACCGCGCGAGCCAGGTTGTTTGAATTTTCGCGAGTCTACTTACCGTCGACAAATTGCCGTTGCAGTCGCCGATGCTCAGAATGGCAAGAATAAACGCGACAGCCAGGCACGCTTTTATCGAATTGAGAGGCCCCATTGTCAGCCTCGCGAACCGCGTACAGTCGGCGACTTGTCCCGAATCCAATCCCACGCGCGTCCTCCTCGCATCCTCGTTCGGGCGCGAGAAATCGACCGGAACGTTCGGTAGGTGACGTTCCACCGGCGACGATCGCGCGGAGGATAATCGTTCCAGGAATCTCAAGAATTAATGCACAACGAAGCGCGGTGACCGCGAGGTGTGCCTCTCGCTATCGTCCCACATGCAACCGGCAATTGCCGCGTTGATCGTCGTTCCGGGTTTGAATCCTTAGCCCGCGAGCCGTTAACCGCGCTCGTTACATTACAACATTCCTCGTGGGCTCGTATAAATCATGGACTTTTTAATCGGCTGGACGACATACCGGCTCGCCTCGCTCGCGTACCTAAAACCGTTCAGCGTTCGCGTTAACCGATCGCCGAAAATAATCCGTAGAACCGATTATCGCGTTAAACACCTCCGACGGTAATTCCGCGGTGCCGCGGCTACTCGCGAGATTAACCCGTGAAAGTTTCATCCGGGGGAAATGTAAATTTCACGCAAACAAGATGCGATATATTTAAAGCACCGACGAGCTCTCTCTTTCCATAAATTTTATATGCACGGCGGTGTCTCGGTTACAACTTTTTACATTATTAATGAGGGTACCGCTAACATTTCTGCCATCTACGTCGCCGGCCTCCGCATTATTTCAAAGCGTCTTTCATTATTGAGGGCTCTATAAACAGTTCGAATATCGAATAACGATGAGTCACTTTAAAAATCTCACGGTCGCGGGGCGACACGGAGGGAGGAGCGGGTCTTTTATTTCGCATGCCGTGCTATCGGCACGATCAAGTTATCGTCGCGGTAACGCTTTACGTAACGCCCGATCATTTACATCGGTATCGGAAACCAACAGCGCGGAATATTGCGTCACGGGATTCGCGTGCATATCGATGAACTCGTTTGTTCGTTGTTTTATCCGGCCTTTCGCTGGATCGATCGTGCGTACGGATTGAGATGCGTCCTCGAGGCTTTTCGGAAACACCGGCTGCGTGATCGTTTCTTTTTTTTTCTCTTTTTTCGCCGATAAAATCGTCGCGGATTGCGCGAGATAAACGTGCAAAATTTATCGCAAGAAATCGAGAAATGTATCCTTGGTTTTTCGTCGCGAATGTCCGCCCGGACTACGATCAACGTTCCGCTAGTCGCGTTCTCCACTGCCAAGGATTACGTGCGCGAGGCGTTCCGGAAGTTGCTCGCTTCCTCTCGCGCAAACAGCCGTTCATCACGCTTCGACATACGTAACAGCGATTCTTCTTCTTTCCGCCGCTTCCATGCGTTTCGTTAAGTAACCAATTAGTTCCTGTATTTTTTAACGGCCTCGGGTTCACGATGCGTTTGTTGCCTCCGCGAATCGTAATTCCCGACAAAGGCGAAGATGATAAAATTGAAATATCGACTTTTCTTTACTCCTCCTCCCCCTCCCATTTCTCCGTCGCCCTGGATTCGACAACTCGTGGACTTGTCCACCCACGTCGAGGCATTCGATGCACCTCGCAGCCGCGTTTCAATGCCGCCTCGTTTGACAAACGCCCGTCTATCTCTCGGAGATTCGTCGTCAATCTCGAGACCTAACGAGGAAGGATTCATGCGCGAGCGAACCGTTATCGTGCGCCTGCATACGCATTATTCTAACGTTCCGTTCTTCCGCCGCAACGTTTTATTCGCTCCAGGTGTCATTAAAAAACCCGCCGATGGTATAATAACCGTCCGCAATGCCGCGCTAATTAAGCGCGCTCACTCCGCGTTCCGTTTTCATTTCAACTACGATCGCACGGAGTAGACTCCGCGAGACTCTAGGGGCGACGCTCGCCCTTCGCGAGGAATAACGTGACGCGGCTCCCTTGGCAGTGGAAAAAGTTCGTAGCACACGATGCTCGATTCGCACTCGTAGTTTTTTTTTTTCTCCCCGACGTGCGCGATTTATCGCGTACTCGAGAGACAAAGATCGGATGGTTCTGTCGGACCTCGCTGACGCGGCAAGACGATTGAAATCCACGTCGCGATGCACGCACGGATGGCGAAACTGATACACCAGCTGACGTTCCGCTATCTCCATATATCATACGTTCGATCAGCCGACGCGATCGCGGTTTTCTATGCCGCGATCCGCCGCGACGGAAGGATTCGCCGCGGCGCGTTACACGCGCGGGATCGGCCACGTCGACGGTTCGCGAAATCGAAAATTCCGCACTGGCGTTACACGTCGCAAAGCCGAACGGTGACTAATGCTGGCGAGCTCTCCTACCTCGCGTGCCTAGATCCGCGTGCACTCGTATGCATCGCTGCATATAAGTCCCGTCCGCGTCTCCTGCCCACCTTAATGTCCCGCGCGGTTACCCACCTTGGCGGTGCGCAATTTTCTTTGTCCGAGCCCACGGTGGTGTCCACGTTTACGCGAAACTGTGCCACGCAGATAAGATTATTTGATATTTACGAGCGGTACTTCGAAGACACTAACACGCCGCGAAGAAAAACTGTAGTCGATAATGCTCGTTAAACTTTAAGCTTGAATTTTTTTTCTATTACATAACAAATAATTTTTTTTTTCTCTTCTTTTATTTTTTTTTTGTATGTGTAGTGCTAATGGTCAGTATAATTATTTTTCTATCTTACCCGATAAATCGATAACCAATTACATTTTTACCGCGGTCGCTGTACTTCGATAATTACTATTAAAATATTAATTCCGCTCGAGATCGGTGTAACCACATTTTTCGTTTTTTAATTGTCGATTATGTGGCACGTTTGGAGATCCGCAATTACCATAGTGTCGGAGTGATATCAATCAAAATACGTGGCTACCAAGCGGTTCACGCGCGGCGGTTCGGACCGCTCCGCGTATGTTAACATAAATAACAAAACGCGCGGCCGGTCGATGCAAATGAAAACATAAATGCCGCGTGCAGCCGTCTGGGTACTCGGGTTTTTTTTATTCGACTGGACTTTCGCGTCGCACGTCAGAAGTGACTTATCGACTGCCTCGCGGAGAGCTGCACGCGCGTGAACGGCTCGCGCGGAGAACAATTCTTAACGCGGGCGAGGAGCACGACCACCGTGGCGATAATCGCGCACGGGCAGCGTCGTAGAAACGAGCGAAAGGTGCTCGTGCAGCTACAAAGTATTGTTCCGCCACACGCGCGAATGCGCGTCGCCGTAGATTTGACGCTTTATGGTACTTCCTGATTATATTATCATATTCGCCGTGTAGGTAGCGCGTTACGTTGCGTTGCATTGCGTTGCATTGCGTTGCGTTACGTTGCGTGGCGTGATATACACGGCGCACGCACCGCGACGATTCGTCACGGCGATCGAACAATCTCGCGCCGACGATTGCGTAGGTGCCCAGCGAATACGCGATATTCGCTAATGAGCATCTCACTTTCACTCGCGCGAGACGAGATTACGGCGCGGTCTATTAGCGATTGCGTTAACGGCCGCGGCTGCTGGATCAAAATGATCCTTGCGTCGCGCTCCTGGAATTTTCTCCACAGCTGAGATCGCTACTGCAACCGTCCTCCGCAAAGTTAAAATATTCACTAACTTTGCATAAAACAATTTTCTTTTTTTTTTAACAAGCCGTAAAGGTCGTAACTGTTGTAATTTATACTTTTAATTAATTTTGTTCAACGTGGAATTTGATGTGTTTGTTTGTTAATATACTGTAGAGGCGCGTTTAATAAAAAAAAAAAAAAAAATTGCCGGGATAAGACAACATCGTTCTATGTTTTATGATGCTTCGAGGAAAATGTTGCAGCCCGCGGTTCTCGCCGGTGGAAAGCGTGGATTATCGTGCGTATCGATAAGCGTCGCGATATCGATCACCTCGTAATCCGGATACAAGAGGCGGGGATTTGCGAGTCCTAATCCGGCAAGCCGAGAAGGTCCGTGCGAATCGTACACGCCGGGTTCGGCAGGGACGATATGCAAATAGGTACATGGCAGCGACACGGCAATCGGTGGCTTCTAATCTGCCGGGCCGAACGGTTAATGCCTTACGGTACCGCGAGCGATACCGCACGCGTGTACCCAACGGAAAGATTGCGTTACTCGGCGCCGGTGTTACCGTTACACGCGATCCTTTCGTTATTTCCGAATGCCGGTGCATTCGGTAAATTCGCCCCGGCCGCTGTGAGCTCGCGCGGAAACTTCACATCGGAAATATCGCAACTCCACGCGGCCGAGTTGCTATCAGCAAACTGTCTTTGTTCTACTTGACTTGAATCACCGGTACAGCTATTGAACAGATACCGCGCGAAATGCATAAAAGATACCACTTCCCCCGGCGTTAATTTTGTTTTTAATTATTTAATTAATAAACGAGATAAAAACGCTTAGACATTGTTTATGAAAAAATTTTTCAGAATGTTGTCTACATAAAAATTTTATTTCAATTTGTTACAGATCATCAAGTGCGCAAAGTAAAAGTGTCGAGTGCTGAGAGAAGGAGGCCTCGAATAATCATCGTGCATCGGACGAGCAACTGTACGGTAAGTGTTACTTTTTTGGAACAAAAAAAAAAAAATAAAATAAAATAAAAAAAAAACTGCTATTTTTACAAAGTTAAAATATATTTTCATATTTTCCCTATTTATCCGCGGCCCTCGTTCGGCCACTCGCTCATGTTCGGAACACCTTTACGCGAGCTTTTAAGTGCGCGATTGATAGAAGTAATTAATTACTCAGACGTGGATTATCTAAACCGGGCGCGTAACTGTAATTAACGACCTGTGCGCAGTTTGCGCACTTGTGCGAAACCGCAGAATCGATTAGCGCCATTAAAATCATTAGACGCGAAAAAGGTCGAGCGTCTACCTGGGCAGCGCGATGTCGCGGTGCCATCGGGCTTGTAATACCGTTTAGCGAATGCACGCCTGCAGGCCTGTACGTATATCAGTTTCTAATCTGCGACAGTGCACACGGGACGTGTTTCGTAGGATCCGCGTGCACGTAACGAAGCGTGCACACGCGCCACGCATATAATTATGCACGCGAGCGAGTGCGAACGCTGCGAGTCCTCTCGACATTATCGCGGCACGCTCTCGCGTGAATTACGTCTGATACATCGTCTCTCACGGTTAGTACAAATGAAGGAATTCAGGAATATTGCTTTAATGCACGGTCGCTTCCCCACACGTCGTATTCAACGACCTTATTTCGCGTGAATGGGCAATCAGGGTCGCTGAAATTGTACCGCGGGCCCGCGGTGACCAGCGAAATCATTTCTTATGCAACTTCCGTACACTTCTGTATTCTCCTTGCCGGTCCTAGAATCTCACGTTAACGGATTGATTCGACATGCACGCTTGAGAAAGTTTAAAGCACGCACGTTTCATTTTTCCTATTTTTTTTTTATTTTTATATTTTTTTGAAGGAAAGAAACGGTTTGATGAAATAATATGATTAAATTGTTTGGGGTCTTCTTGAAAAAACATCCCATAACTTCAGACAAACTCGAACGGGAAGAAATTTAAAAAAAAAAAAAAAAAAAAAAAAAAAGAACGTTGGCGCGAAAAAATATAGCGAGAGGAACGTCCCGATTACGTTTTGGAGTGAGATGGCACTCGAGGCCCGAACTAATAGCACTTGTTCAAGAAGTCATGCGAGAAAGAGAGGCGCGATATGCTAATGCAAATATGGTTTTCCGACGCGCGAATAGTCAGCGATGTGACTCATCGGTCAGTCTCTCATTCTGTCCTCATCCCTCGACCCACACGACCTGACCATTGACCATCCCACATCCTCCCATCGATTTGCCGTGTACCATCCGCGGCGTATTAAATTAAGGAAACACGTGCATTTATAACCGATTAACTTAAACGCGCGCCTGCTTGCCGGCCGTATACGCAAGAACAAGGCGATTGACGCAAAGAAAAAAAAAAATCCTTTCACGAACTTCGGGACTCAATGCCGACGCTGAAAATCCTCCGACCGTCGTCGAACGCTTATTATACGGGCATTAATTGTGCACACGTCATTAACCAAATAAAAGCAGCATAGCAGAGAATCGTTTGCGGCAAGTGTACGAACATTACGTAACGCAAATACCATATATTTGACACGTGCGATATATATAAACGAAGTTCTTGGACGGTTAAAGAACTCTGATAAAAAAAAATGCTTTGATCAATTTCCAATAAATTTTTTTTTTCTTTTAAAAATTAAATTAATTTTTTTTTTTTTTTTTTACAAGATATTATTCTTCTTCTAACATTAGTGAAATATTCTTAGCAACGAAATTAGTAATTAATTTTTTTCGTATTTTATGCTCGCATATTTCTTAAAGTAAACTTGATTTATTTTAAAAGACGACATAATAATCTTTTAGACACGTACGTCGTTAAATGAACACCGTTATTCCTCGTTATTCGTGAAGAGATTTTTTATTGTCGTAATACGAGTTTTCCGCTCGATGACTAGATGGGATAGCGCAGACGCGACGTATCGCTGGCTGAACTCATTATACCCGATTATCATACCCGACAGATATGTTGCAACGGTACACTGACGACTTTATTAGATACCCACAACTTCACAAGACGCGTTAAAGAAAAATAAATTACAAAATCTTAATAGGAAAACCCTTCGTACAAAACGAGAACTCTTTGCTTTCGTAAAAGGGGCACACTTCGGCGAAGACAAATAGCGCTGTTTCTATTCGAATCCTCCGAGCAGACGCATTGATTAAATTGCGAGACGTCTGTTCAATGGGACTTAATCTTAACGTCTTACGTCAGCGCTATCGATCCGCTTGATACTTCGCTCGCGATTCCTGCGGCTGTGATCAATTAACGTGATTAACGCGAGATGAAAACTCACCGACGCCAAGATAGTGACGAGATAACGCTGAGTCCTCTCGTAGTCGAGCGTTCGGTTAACCGTGACCTGTCCCTGGTGCGGTAGGTTGATGCTGAAGTACCCGTAGCCGTCGACGGTGGTGATCCTGTTGCGGCCGATCCCCTCGTTGCTGCCGATCCGGCTACCGTCACCCGGTGCGATCGAATACTCGACGATGCCGTTGACTCCGGCGTCCGCGTCGATCGCGTCGACGCTCTTAAATATCGTCGAGCCGACCGGGGTGAGCTGCGAACAAAAGCGTGAAAGATTATTCTCGACGCGCGAGGCTCCGTTCCGGGCGTATTCTTCGAGCGGGAAACGTACGAGGGGAATTAAAATTGCCGCGAGGAGGTCGCGTGGCGATTTATTTCGCCGCGGGTTTGAACGGGATAAAATTTATGCGCGGTTTCAAAGGGACACGGTGGTTAACTGAAGGCCGAAGAGGTCAGACGGCAAAACCCGGTCCACGGGATTAATAATTCGACCGCGCCAGGTTGGGAACAGGTTGTTCTCGCAAGGTACGTGCGAAACGATCGGCGGGCTACGCGGAGCGAGACCCCTCGTCGGGGATTACGCGAAAATAACTCAGCGGCTTTTTGTGCCGGTTAAAGCCGCGTGCGTTTCGGATTAATCCGGAAAGATAAGCCCGACGACTACCGTGCGGTGCAAGTGAAACGTATAATATTCTCGTCCGGACGGTCAGCCTCGCGGCTGATCCACGTTGATGTTCGTTGCGTCTTTGCTCGTCTAACGAGATCAGGAAACTATCCTCCCTCAAAATATTTTATTTAAATATGGATAACGAAAGTTCACGACGTGTATATTCGTATGGCACTTGAAGTGGAGAAGAAAGTAATTAGGAATGTCCTCGGGATTAAAAAAAGTGACCGTGCGACAATGGCGGTTCCCACGGAAGCAATATCAAGCATATAATAATCTTAGTCGTTAGCGGCGAGGAAGTCGCCTCCCGTTTACCTTAGCAACAACGCTAATTTCCGCTTTTTGACGGTATACTAAACGAGCGGAGGTAAGAAAGCGAAGGTGGACCGTTTCCGGTGCTCGCGATCGTTTTGCTACCCCGGGGGGCAATTATCGCCGCTTGTTCTCGCTTATTCTCGCGTGTGTTCTCGCGACGGCGCCGGTTTCCCCCCCGTTCTCGCTGCCGGATTAATTAGCCCGAGCGCGAGCCGGCGATCCCGATCTCGATTTCCCGCGACGGGGCTCCCGCGATTCCGCAATTATGCGCGTCAGGTAGGGGCAAAGGTCGCGGCTCTCGCCGAGCATATATTTCGCCAGTTTCCACGGTAAGAGCTAATACAAAAGTCCCGTTAATTAAACGATCCGAATCCGGAGCCGGTCGAGATTATCTCAGGGGAATCGTCTCTAGCCGCGAGTCAAGTACAACGGCGACTTTGCTTAACTAAGTAAGAAGATCGAGGCACGCGATACACCGCCGGGAACCGAGAAGAGGGATCGCGCAAGATTTAACTTTTTAGAAGGGCAGGCGCGACTTTTATTCCGCTCGCGTTCAATTATATCCTTTCGGATCCTATTCAAGTGCCGCGCGAAACACGCCCAGTGCCAACGCGCACGTCATTCTCGGCATAACGGATCGCGGACGAAAGAGGGAAGGAAAAGTCTGTCGCGGCTCTGATCGATCATCGGCGTTCCCGCCGCGCCACGTACGGAATAGTTCTCGTCCACTTAGCGACGTGACGAATCTACTTTCTTCGAAGAAGCGCGCTGGCTTGACGACATAGACAGGATAATAAGGCGTTCGCGCTCACGTCGATGACTGGCGTTCGACACACTTTTAATTTCCGATAAAAATGCCGGGGCTCGTCACGCGGAAAACGTGCGAGCGCCTCGAAAGCTGGCGGGCACCGGCCGCTCTCGCTCGACGCCCGAGAACTTTTTTTTTCGCGGAGAGAAAACGATTGTCGGCGAACGCCGACTGCCTCGCGCTATGATTTTTCAACGCGACCATCCTTCCCATGGCACTTCGTCGGCAATGCGCGCCTTTATTTCCACGCGGTTCTACTCAATTAATGCTCAACCCGTCGGAATATAATTATCAAACTTTCGTGCCGCGTTCACTTTAGTCTGCTATCCGTCCATCATATTTAGACGCATAATTATACAACACGCATCCCATTATAAGTATAAATTTCCAGCTGCGCGTGCATACGCCGTGGCGCAACTCATTATAGGTATAAATTTACTGCAGCCGTACCGCGCGCCCGTGAATTACCGCGTTATGCCCGCATTTTCACGCTTGCCGGTCTATTATTTTCTTAATACAAAATGCATATTCCCCGACCGTGCGTTTCGGCACGAGCGTGAGGAGCACGGTGCCGACAGGGTGAGCCTTGATTCAAGTTAATTACGCGACTCCGAAGACGAAATATTTCACGCCCCAGCGTTCGGCACGCCTTCCCATAAAATAAAAATAAAAATCGTTTTTATGAAAAGAGAAGCCACATTTCAGTTCCTTACTTCCGGCACAGTAGTCTCGTACGGCGTGTTAATGAATTTCGGCGCGTTGTCGTTGATGTCGGACACTCTGACAATCACAGGAATCATCCGCTTCTTGTTAGTCAGCTTCACCGTGCAGCTCAACTGAAAAAGAAATAAGTAGATTTTTAGCGGTGAAAGCAGCCATAAAAAATATATCGTCTTCGCTCTCTTTAATATTAATTACCGCTCAATACCATTTAATTGCCACTAAAAAGAATTTAACGAAAAGATTTTAAAAAGAAATGTTGATAAAATAAAAAATATTGCTGCAATTCTATTTCTCCTTTTTATTTTTTAAAGACCAGTTTTTCGTAATTACGTAAACTTCCACAGAAATTAAATTATTTTTATTACGAAGCATTTAGATTTAATTGAGGGCAGTTAAAGATGGTAAAAAAAAAAAAAAACCATGTCTGAAATAGCTAGCATTCCTTCAACTCGGTAAGGCATAATTAATCGCTCGAATGAATCTATGTCGATCAATTTAATTACGATTCACGTGAATTTCTATAAATTAATCGAAATGCACTCCGTACTTCTGTTCAACTTAACCTATCTCTCTTTCTCTCTCTCTCTCTCTCTCTCCGCATTTCTCAGTCTTATTAGATCTTATCCGTGTTTGATCAGCACGGGTTCTTTAAAGTGTTCGATGCGGTACTCCAGACCTTTCACATTCCTCGCGTGATAGTGTCATAAGACACAATGTGCATGCACAGTTTCGCGAATGCCGAACAAGTCGATTGGGAGAGAACACCGTCATTGAATCGTGCGCGCAATAATCAATCACCTACGTAACAGTTGCAACTCGCAAGTTATTATCTCCCAAGAAAATGTATTTTATGAAAATTAAAAGCGCATTTACTTTTGCACCCTACCACGTTTATGTGAACATTATATTCAGCGTCGAGTTTTATTTAAGACCTCGCTCTGCATAGCTATCAAAAGATAGTAACAATTCCAATCTTAGAACGATACACTAAACATAAAGTTTGACTTTCAGAGATCTATCTCTTTTTCTAAAATATAATTCTCCAAAGCTTGGCTTCGTTAAGTTAGGATAAAAAATTGCAAATAATAGCGATTAAATAATTAATAAAAATAGCGATTAATTGAATTAAAATAAACTTTTTTACAACGCGTTAAACTGCGTGTGGGTGAGCCGTACAAGGGGAGCGCGGGGTGCAGGTAGGAAGGTAGGTGGTGGGGATGCGAGCGGTAGGCGGCTAGCGGTGAGCTCGAGCCGCCTACCGCTCGCACGTACGTGACTTCTCCCACCATACTCATTCAGCACAGGTAGACTATAGCACGTAATTAAAAGAGCACGCGGTCGCACCGGAAGTGAGGTGATAATTCGACGTACAGAGACTTATCCCGGCACGAATCGCGTCTTCTACTCTTCTCTCCACACGAGGAATACGGGCGAACAGTTCCCGTCCCTTTAAAGTAAGTCCGAACTCCGTTTTCGTATTATACGCATGTTACCGGGGGTGTCTTAGCTCGTCGAACGATCGTTGTAGACCCTCTTCGGGTCGAGCTCCGAGCAATCCGATCAAAAATGTTTCTTTTTATATCGTTGGATAGACTAAGGCATATAATAAGGATAGAATATTCGGTAAAATTCCATTGCGCGACGCGTACCAGGGTGTAGCGGGCGAGGTTGAGCATCGGTCGCGACACAAAACATTGCAAGGTATTCACGTAATCACCTTGAGTGCGTTGGCTGTAGATCGGGCACGCAGTTAGGACACACCGACAAATCTCGTAATTTAATAACCTTTGTTCTCGTTTCTGTTTCAGATGAGAAGAAGTGCCGCATCCCATTCTAGACATCCTGAGAGGAGGAGGAGGCCCAGGAAGGGTATCCTGCCCCGGCGGAGCAACCCCAGAGTAAGCATCAATTTTTCATCGGAATAAAACGTTTTAGATTTTTGATAAAATTCTTTTACTATTTTATTTAATTAAATTTAATATCTACAAAATAATTTCTCAATTTATCTGTTTCAGAGCAAGAGAAACTCCGCTGCTTCGCATCGTTCAGTGAAAAAAAGTGCCGCACGCCGATATTAATGAATACACGAACTGTAGCCGTTTCGTCGGTCGTTTCGGGAGTGCCGCTAATTTTCGGACGTTTTCTTACGATTAATTTTTTACGCGAATACGTTCGCGAGTGTCCATCCGCGGAAGGATGACTCGTCACGTCCCATCTGGGAGGATGAGCAGGCCCACCAGGAGGCATCATGCATCGGCGGAGCAACTTATAGGTAAGCATGAATTTTATTAAATTATATCTTTATTAAAAAAAAATTTTTACCCTTTTTTTTTATTAATCTCATTAATTTTAATAGCACGTCTACATTAATATTTTCCTTTGTATGTTACAGCCACCGGCAGAATTCTTCAACTCCGCTGTATGCAGATTCGGTAAGTCAGTAAACTGTTTTCAGGATTTTCTCTTTACAGCAGTGCCGAAAAATATCGCGCGCAAATAATCAATAATTATCGCGAATGTAAAATCACGGTCGCGTTCGCGTGTGTCCATACGCGGAAGGATGGCTCGTCACGTCCCATCTGAGTGGAGGAGCAGGCCCGGGGGGCATCGTGCATCGGCGGAACAACTTTAAGGTGAGAAATAATTTTTTTTTTTAAATTTGGCATCTTATTAAATTTATTTTTATTTATTTTACGTTAAAGAATCAAATGCATACGCGTAATTCATTTTTTTTTGTTTGAACATTAACTATTTTCAGCACGTCTACATTAATATTTTTAATTTTTGTTACAGTCACCGGCAGAATTACATAACTCCATTGAAGCTCATACGGAGGTGAGTCGAATGGTTTTTTTTCGTAATTTCTAATTGCGACTCTTGAACCGATAACATGTCGTCGACCACAAATTACTCATTTATAATGACGCGCATAGTTTGTTCTAATATTAATAAAAAAAAAAAAATAAAAATAACACCTAATTCGGCAATTCGATAAATTCAAAAATACGTTTAGCGGCCGAGATTACTTATTTCGTGTCAATTAGCATCGCGCAGAGGCAGAAAGCTTCAGTAAGACTTCGTAACTTTCTTCGCGTCTTCCCGACAAGCTACTAGCTTCCGCTTTCACAATGAGTTTGCAGCTCGTTGACAACGAAGAAAATAATAAAACATTTTACTGACGGACAAGAGGTCCTCTTCCTAGAAGCGGCGGAAGTTTTTGCGTAGAAAAAGCAACGTCGTCTTAAAAGCGCTAGATACTCGAGATGAATTAGACGTTCAGCGGTCCGGTATAAAAAGGGAGGGTAAAAAAAATTACTTGAAAGGAACCGAACAATACCATTCTTTTATCGCGGCCGCGAGGGTTACTCAAGAAATATTGACACTTCGGTAGTGAAAGCTATTATCCGCTTGTCATCTAATCCCTGTAGTTGAATCGAGAGGAATGATGATACATCTTCCTCCGAGTTGCTTTTGTCTCTGCATTATTTTAATTTTCCTTGTTAAATATTATCCTTTGCTATTAAAACGTTCGTCTGAAAGTCGCAGCGGTATTCCGCCGATAATTCTAATCGACGATTCAGGACGGCGAAAATTTTCAATTAAAAGATAAAGAAATAAACAGAAAGACAAAGGCCGACGATGAGTGGCCGCGGTAATAATCGGTGAGCGCGAATCAGGGATAAGAGACTAAACTTTTCCCTCGTAACGAGTTTCTCCTCGCATGTGTGCGATTTATTATCGAGATTTTCGTTGTCAATGATTTTCAATGCGGCAATTTGTCACGCGAGGGTCCCCGGGTAGCTTTATCGATAGAAAGCGGCTAAATGATATTTTACAGTTCACGTTGCGTCGATGCTCCTAAACTTTCTCGAATGGGCCTCATAAGGAAGAAAACGCGCAAGAGAATTGACCATTATTTACTAAGATTTCGTTCGACATTTGCACGACGCGGTCTTTCGATTTTTTTTTTTTTTTTTTAATGCAGATTCTAAAGTAATCTTGCGCGCAAAAGGTCCACGTAACGCAAAGACTCTCCCTTTGCTATATTATATCCATATGACATGCCTATAAATTTCTGTACAATTAAACATAAGTGCGAGAAAGCACGCGTATTAAATCTAGACCACGAGCGATCTCAATCTTGAAGGATCGGAATCTGAAAAGATATGCGTCATGGAAAGAATCTAGTATTACCGTTATAATAATGTGCGTTACAATTACTTTTTTTTTTTTTTGCGCTTGCCCGCTCCACTTTCAAGCCTCGCGAAACCGCAACGGTTGATTCATTATCGCGAATCTTTTTTTTTTACGAAATTAAATAAGCGGGTTTTGGTAATCTTGCGAAAGTGAGATTTAATTTTTACCTGGAAAACCACATGCGAGAGATTTTCGGCGTCGCGGTCCAGCGGTTGTAGAAGCTGTAGTTTTTTGCCGTTCAACTTGAAAAGAGGGATCTTTTTTCCGGGGAAAATAAGATCCAGCATAGTCTCGTTATAAGGATCGCCGGACACTGGAAGCTCTTCCGGCACGGTTTTCTGATCGATCGCTGAAAAAAAGAATGACCGGCGGTTATCGTTTTGTTCACCGATTTATTTTATATCTCAGGAGGGAATAAATGGAATTTTCTGCAAATCAGAAATATATGAAATATCCGCGCACGACAATATGTTTGTCCGAGATATTAAAAAGACAATAATATTTGACGATGAGGAAAGAATTTCAAATAGTCCACAAAATAATATTATTCTTAAAAAAAAAAAAAAAAAAAAAAATTAAAAAATAATAAAAACTAAAATTTTAATTAATGTATCTTATATAAAAAGAAAAGTAGAATTTATTAAGCTCGACCCATCTTCGTTCTCCGTAATGAATGCTGTCTCGGGTTGATGTTAATCTTGGGCAATATCTCATTAATGAAAGTCCATACAGTTTAATTGCACCGTATACTGACTATTCTACTTTTCGAATGTTCCTTTTCTCTCATTTTCATCATCGTTCTTTATTGTTGTATCATAATTACTTTTCTTTGATTGAAAACTAATTAAGCTTTTTATCACTGCACTGTCGGACATTGAAATTTAATTTAACGCAGTATCGCTTTTTATATATTTTCGAATCTTGGAGGTTTCCCCGTTTTAAATTGAACTCGGTTTTTCGTAACACCTTCGCAAATAGAATTTTACAAAATATAGTTATTTTTTACCCCGACAATAATTTCGTAATTACTTCTAATGATAAATACAGTTGACTTCGAGGAAAATTAAAACTAAATTTTTTTCCCCGCCGCGTGAATATAATAAATCCAAGTAACGAATGAAGATTAAATTCAATCTTTATTCCCTCGAATTTTTTCCCTTACAAAATTATTCTATGACTTAATGCATTATGCGTGATAAAATGAATTTATTATTCATTCGTTTATGGTACAATAATGAAGCCATTTCACCGTCAAAATAGAATCGCCCCTCGACAAAACCATCGTACATTATGCATACAGCGAAGATTGCGAAAAGCAAACGAGGTAGCCGTTTCTGATCTTCGAAACGTATAAAATGATTTCGTCGTGAAAATCGCAAATTGACATGTTGATTTCTCTCGACGGTTATCAGCCATTTCGACCAAATCGCTAAACGTAATTTCCTCCGAACTTAATAAAATTCCGGAACCCTGACATTCGATACACGATCGGAAGATAGAATTTGCTGACTTGGCGAACGACCTATTTGCAAGCGTAAACGTGAAACATTCAAGCTGATCGCGATCGATATAAAATGCGTCGAGCGATGTTTGTGGCACGCGAGACACGACGGGGAATAATATAAAATTCGATATAGATTTAAATAATTAACATATTAAACCAACGACCCTTACCATTTCCTCTGCTCTCTTCAATATCGAGAATGATATTCGATTGTCCCGATTCCACTTCGCATAAACCTGAAATAAAATATATCAATTAGAATTATTAGATTTAATACATTAACGTTGAGGATTTTTTTTTTTCCAATATTTTATCGTTTCAATTTTATTATTCCAATTATTCTACTTTATTTTAATTTGCATAAAATCGCGACGGACCAAGGATCTCTCGGTTGCATAGCAGCCTCGGTGCGTAATTTCCGCGCGTACTTTCCGCGTGTCATTAATTTTCAGATCTCGCTAGCACGCCCGCGCTGTCTCGGACAGGTGCGAGAAATCCGCGTGGCCGGAAACGTGACGCGCAAAACGCTCGCAACAGGCGGGAAGACTCCTCGACGCGAGTAGGTACGCCAGCTGTTACGAAAGAGACCGGTCGACGACCGATTTTTGTCGCGGGGCGCCGCGTAGCCGGATGAATTAATCGGATTGCACGTTAACGAACACGAGAGTCTAATTACTGACACGATGCTATTAACGTTGCGTACGTGGGCTTGCTAAAATGATTTGCGGCATAACACGATCGTGCCACGTTTTAAACGCTCCTTCCTGCCTTAATGTCCTCGTCGCGGCGATTAGTCCGGGCAAAAGAACGATATTACGACGTAACAACAATTTTCTTTACGATTCGAGGCGCCGAAGTCGAGAGGAAAACGTTACCTACAAGTTATAAAAGCGTTAAGGTTAAAAATGACTTTATCCCGCGTCATTTCTTATTTTAATTAGAACCGTTCGGCTAGGAGTGGCGGGTGGGTTGAATTTTTTTTTTTTTTTTCTTTCCTTTTCGCCTCGGATCTTCGCTGCGTCACTCACGGGCGGGATTTGTAACAATTGCAATTAATCAACGCACTTAATCATCCCGTAACGCGGAGTTATTAATAGATATTGCAGTTCACACGATCTCCCAGCTTAATCGCACGTTCTCGCATATCGTCGTTCGTCGCATTACGAAATCGCGCGATTTACAGGCGAACATTCGTCATCGTCCGGCCAGTCACGCGCAACGTTCCCTGCCGAGCCCTCGTAAAGTCTCCCTCCGCGTAAATCTCCCGTGACAGCGGGCCACTACCGGCGAACCCCGATCATTTCTCCCCGCATAGAAAGTGATCGCGGCATTAGAAAGTGCACGCTGTGAAAGAATGAGAGACACCGATCGCGATCCATATTTCCCATCTGCGAACGACGGCACACGGAAAAAGGAAGAAAGAGAAAAAAAAGAAAAAAAAAAGTTATAGGCGACCCGATTAAAATGCAATCGTCAATTTTTGCGTTGAAATATTGATCGTCCCACGCATAATTCGCAGCGGTACGAATTGAAATTATAAGTTTTACCTCGGCGTAATATGCGTTGAAAATAAAAGAGAAAAGAATGCTGGAATCTGGCAGCGTGCCACTGACGTTAGCCGAATGCAAAGTACCATCCCGATGTGTGTACAATCGAGTACGGTGACGTGAGAATCGATACGGAAAGTCGGCAGACGGTGTCCTTATTCGGGAACTTTTTCTGCTTTTTTTAAAATTTTTTTTTTCTTTTCTTTTTTTCAACGCCAAATCCATTACGGGAAGAATTGCGCGCACGTGTCGGAAAAAGTTTCGCGCCATCTGGGTAACCGTGGAGTCGCGTGCGTGTGTGTCTATCGCCTTACGAAGTTAAGAGGAACAATCTGTAACGTGTAAACTCAAATGGAAGTTAGCAGCTGGCTTGCATTAATATAGAACACAGTCGAGACACGCAGCCTGCGGAATTAAATGATATTTAAAACGCGAATGAGCGACCGCTGCGCATTTCGTGCGAGTAAAAGGCGCGCAGCTCGCTATGCTTCCCAAAGAAAGAGATGTAGATTCTATTACTCGAATACGAACAGTCGTTCGGTAATTAGCGTGTATGTTTCCCGAGTGTTTCTTCGAGTTAGCGGAGATCGCGCCTAAAACACCGCCTTCGCTCCGCGATGAATCGCTAATTCTTCATCTCGCGGGACACCGTCGTTTCAAACCGCCGGGAGAGTACCGCGCCTGTATCTCTATAACCGACAACACAAATTATCGCATCGGAATGCACGTTTTATCCCGCTAAGCGGTCCGCACACCATTCTCTCGGGTGCGCACACCTTCTTTCCATCTGCATATACGCGCTCACGTCGTGGCTCGCGTCGAGTTTATCGATTCCCGAGTGCATTATTCGCAAAGCTCGCGTTTAATATTCTCTTCTCGTCCCGCGATCGTAAAGTTAAGAGCGAGGTCCGCGAAAAAAAAAAAAAAAAAAAAAAACGAGAGCTGCCCCAGCGATGCATTCTCGCGAGGCGCTCGGATGATTAAAGCTTAATTACGTAACAGCGGTAAATCTAGACGCGGCTGAGATGCGTGAATAATGCGGGGCCCGCGCGCGATTCAACGTATATCGCGATATATGCGGAACGCTGATCCCGTCGCGATACGATACATTGGGGCAGAGCTTACACCTCCGCACGTGCCGACGACCCGCACGTGCGTTCGC